>NC_141990.1:177919802-178580219 GCF_049901715.1 Pseudonaja textilis | reverse complement strand
CTAAAGTGTACCTGTCCACAAAATACTTAAATTTCAGACAGCCCTGTAAAATGTTTGGCCCCAAATATATAGCTCTTTTCCCCGTTGTGTGGATCATCAATCCAGTGACAGAAGAGCTACAGATGCCAAGTAGTCTTAGGTGGGTCCATCCAGAGATTCCAGCTCCCAATCTCAGCCAAAATGGTAGAGCAAATGAGCAGGGAAGCCCAGATCAAGAGAGTTAAAGTCCCCACCCCCTTTAACATAGGGTAGCATGGTTAAGATGCTGGGCTTGCCAGCTAGAAAGCCAACAGCCCAGGTTCAAGACCTGAGCATTGTACAACGGGATGAGTGCCGGTCACTGCCTAGCTCCTGCCCACCTAGCAGTTTGAAAGCATGCAAATCACCATCATCTTTTAATGACTCCATAATGCCTTACAGAATAGGCAACTGAATGGAGCTGAGTGTTTATGGCCGGATGCCTTTTCTGTTGCCAATGCAGAGCTATATTCAGCAGATATATTCTCATTGTGCCCAGAGAGATATCTGCCTCTACCTAGAATCAAACTCACTGTTGTGGCCCACCAGCGGTGGTAAACTTGGACCGTGAGGAGGTTGGGGAGGAACATGGGCCAGTCCTGGAGTCTGAGGTAGGCTCTGATAAGTGCTCTGCATCAGAGGCAGAGATGGAGCCAGGGTCGTCTGACAGTTATCAGCTGCCTTCGGAGTTGGAGATCAATGGGGGCAGAAATACAGCTGTTCCCAGTGTGCACATGCACAGAGCTGCCAGGAGAAGGGAACAGTTAAAGAACAAGGGTTGACTCGGGAGTAAAGGCTCAGGTAGATGGTGAATGGCCCCTCCCATAGGGAATAAAGAGGAGTGAAAGGGGAGTGGTGTTTGCAGGAGACAATTAGTTCAATTCACTACGGTAAAGATCTGTTCCTGACTTCTTGCCAAGTAATTGCTGCTACAGCATGGCATTTGGAAGAGATTGGCCTGGCAACTCTCCAAGCCTGATAAAGGTCTGTAGTTGTGAAATTTCATGAAAGACTGTTTGCCGGGACTTTGCTGGAGAGGAATTCTCTTTAACTTAAATAAAAGGGATTTTATCGGGATGAGGATTCTGTTTCATGATCTTGGGAAGCCTAGGTCAGAACACTCCCAGCAGTGGTGGGATTCAAAATTTTTTACTATTGGTTCTGTGGGCATGGCTTGGTGGGCATGGCATGACTTGAGGGACGGGCAGGGGAAGGATACTGCAAAATCTCCATTCCTTCCCCACTCCTGGGGGAAGATTATCACCGGTTTTCTGAACTACTCAAATTTCCACTCCCAGTTCTCCAAAACTGGTCAGAACCTGCTGAGTACCACCTCTGACTCACAGCCTCCTGATTGTGAGGTGAGAGCTCCACCTCTAGGCCACCACACCACTCTTTTGAATGCATGCAAATGCAATTAGATAAATAAGCACCACTTCAGTGGGAAGGTAACAGCACTCTGAGACATGCTGGCTACATGACCATGGGAATGTCTTCAGACAGTGCTGGCTCATGGCCTTGAAACAGAGACGAGCGTTGTCACTTATAGTCAGCAACAACTAGCAGAGTAAAATCCACAGGGTCTCCTTTCCTTCCTTTTCCTTCTTTAACATAAATTCTAACTGATCAAGCCATGATTTTGTGCTGTAAAATTCCAGTTAGGAGCTGGAGTTCATTTATTTATTTATTTATATTTTTAAAAATATAAAGCTGCAAATTCACAAATCAAGCAATAGGTAGTGTTAACAGAAGTCTATTAGATCCTGAAATAAGGAAATGCCTCTCCATGTCAGATCAGCAATGGAGAAATGGAGCAGTGCAGAAGAACCATTTAATTATTTTGTATCATCAATTTCATCCCTATTTCATATACACACACATATACATGCACAAACTTCCTTATTCCATGCATACACACACACATTTTTTCTCCACTTCTGACTCTATGGCTATGAACCTCAGGCGTGCCCTGAGATTTAGCTACATTCTTTGACAAGATGTCATCCAGAAGGCAAAATGGAAGTAAAGGAATGTAGGGAAAGGTCAGGAAACAGGAGAAGATAGGATTAAGAGCTCATCAACCTACAGACACACACTTTTAGAAGAAGCAAAAATCCCCATAAAACATTCGCTTCATTTCTAACCTCTCCATCTAGAGTTCATTTTCCCACACTGTTAATTGCCTTTCTCTTAATATTTAATAATAATTAACAGGAAACTAAGTGCATGTGGTGGATTAGATGTTTCTATGGCTGTTTTTAAGGTTGATGAACCTCTATAGACTTCTTTCAATAAGCTTTACAAACATGGTGTACTGTATATTTTTCAGACCATGAAGATGACAGATCACAGATAATCTTCTGTACTGACTTAAGGAAAAATATTTCCTTTCATTTTGGAAGATGTTGCTTATTTATTCCTTTTTCAGTAGAGCAGAACAATTTTGAATGCACCTTATTCAACGTCCTGTGTTATTATTTAATACAAATAAATACTGTTATTCTATTTAAATGTATTAAGTTAACAATGCCATCTCAACATAAGTGCTTGTTCTCTGGAATGAAGCTACTCAGTGAGATCTCAATGGTGGTGCTCCAGATGTTTTGAGAGTCAACCAAGGCAACTACAGTATTACTATTGGTACTATCTTTGCTTTCTTTTGCCACAGTCATTCTACTTCTATTTTCAGGTCTTTGTATTTTGTTATTTTCTCCAGTTCTACCTCTTCTATTCTGAAACATCCACTATCCAGACTTTTTAAAATCTTTCTTAGCAATTATTGTTGGTAAATGTCTTCCTTCATGGAAGCTGGCTGGGAAATTTTGGACCAGTTACTCTCTTTCAGCTCAATCCACCTCATAGGTTTGTCACTGTAGACAAAATAGAAGGTGGGAAAATTATATATTCTGTCTTGAGTTGTACAAAATAATGGCAGGATAGAACTCCAATAAATAAATAACATGCAATATGTTTATATTGGAAACAGAGGAAACCCTCAAGCCATAGAAGAAATTAGATCTAAATAAATGAATAATATTGAAGAGTTACTTTTCAAGCAAGAAGTGCCAGAAAAATATTCCAGGAAACCATTTGCTAATCTTTGCATAGCAGAGTCTATAAACTGGTCAGCTTTCAAATGCATATAATTTTATGACAGTGAGTATAAAGCTTCATGAAGCTTGGTGAAGCCGAGGGGAGGAGAAATTTTGGATCAGTGGCTTTCTGGACATGAAACATCTGTGTACCGCATCAGAACCATTCTCCCTTCAAGCTTGTTCCTGGGGTTATACAGCATATTCTAAGGTTCAGTCCACCTATGCGATCACTAAGGGTTGATATCAACCTGATGGTACATAATCAATCAATTATGTTATGTGCATTCATTCTCTTCCCAAAGTATCACTGATGTAGTCTGTCCCCCCAAAAGCATGACAACATTCCTAGAATGAAACTCTCTCTCTCTCCAAATACACATCATATAACGCACACGTAGATACACATTATATGTTAAAAACTGCTTTGAATCAAGTGACTACATGGATATGATTAATTGATTATGGGCCATCAAGTACTTTTCAACTCTTAGTTGAACCGAGAATTTGTCTATGACAATCTGTCCCTTACCTGGACTTTCAGATCTTCCAATTTATCCATATTATTTTCTTGATAACATTGCAGATTTGATTTGCCGATGTCTTCTTTGTTGGGATCCATGGTGCTCTCTGAGCTTGGTTGTTTTCTAACAGTCATTTCATTACTCACCTTGGTAACATTATCAGTGCCAGAAGGGAACAGAGTTTGCTCTCTGTTTATATACAAATGTTTTATCCTGTGACTATTGGTGGAAGTTTTCTTGGTGGTTCCTTGATTAGGTTGTTGTTTACTGTTAACTTGGTTGTCTGAGTTGGTAGTTGCTTGATTGGTTATTGTTTACTTCTTGTTTATAGGTCTAACATTAGTCTCAGGTTTAATCTCTGCTTGTCTGACTCTTGATTGCTGATGAGGAGGTGTTTTAGGGTTTTTTCGTTTCCTTTTGTTTAGCTTTTCTGATTGTCTCTTTTGAATGATATGTAGATTTTGTTTTTCTCTATGTGCCTGTTGATGTCTGTCTTCTTTCCAGCCTAGCTTGTAGACTTGGTATTTTCTGGTAGTTCCCCACCCCTGCCAATTGTTCTCAGGCCTACCCAGCTTAGCTTTTTAAAATCATCTAAGGCCAGATAGCCATGGCTAACTATGGTCATCTGGTGCTATGATGTTCATGTACTGAAGACTTAGAAGATATCTTCCGAAAATGCCATGAAATAATCCATGAATCTTTCAGAGTACTTTAAAAACCAGAAAAAGTTTCAGAATACAATCACAGAAACCTTTTGATGAACAGTTACTCATTTATATATTGAGGATAGACTTTAGACACGTGTATTACTTCACTTCAAGGCAATTCTATACTGTATAATTAAGCATATAATTTCAGAGTCTCATTACTTACCCTTGTATTTTTCCTTTAATTTCCTGTAAGATGGAATTGCAGTTTCATCTTATTTCAAATGTAATATCTGATCTCTATCTGGTAAATAATGGGACAATCACAATGATAAACACCTTTGTTCATCTGCTTTAGGCAACTAGAAAGAAAAAAAAACATTTTTTTCACAACGAATTAAAATATTTTGCAGTTTGATTGTCTTAGAAAGCCATAGATTTTTCACAAATGATTTGTTCATGATGCCCCTTAATAATGTAGTATCACTCCTGTAAGGGAAAATATAACATTATAATATGAACTGGGAATCAGGGAATTGTGTGGAAAAACATAGTACCAAGGCAAACTTGAATTAAAATGGGAGCTTTGAGTTTTGGATTAGATAGGCTTTTTATAGGAAAGACATTAGTTCAGCAACAATGCCTATAGGCAAAGACAGAATGATATAACTCTTTCTCTCAGTGGGCCCATCTTCTGATATACGGAGGATTATGCTAATAATGAAACACTTGGCACTGATTGTTTCCAGCTGTGACAGCAAATTCACAGCAAATACTACAAGGAAAAACATTGCCATCTGCATGCATGGCTGAATATTTTTCTTATTCCAGGTTTTACCAAAGGAGTTATTCTTCCCTTTTTATCCATTTTTATGTTAGTTAATTGAAAGTGATTAAGCAATTGGGACTACCATGCAAAAGGTTGAGGAAATCTGATCTTTGCTGATCCTTATCAGTAGGAAAAAATAAATTGCAATAGTTAAATATCTATCTAGTTTGGAAGGAGGTGTGATTTTTTTTCCCCCAAAGAAAGGATAAAGAAAAAAATGAGACTTTTTATACTCTGCATGAAGAAAATTTATCTCTTCACAAACCAAAAGTAAACAATGGCCATGATGGTTTCATTCTTGCTGCCTGCAATTTTGCACATCGAATAAATGTAGCCATTTGTCAGTGCTGAACAAAAAAGAAAATATGAATTGAGAAACTGAATATGCTTAATATTCCTTTGGGATTTCCCATTATTTTCTCTTTGCAAGAAAGCCCTGAAAGAGCACTGAGTTGTATGAATATCATACATTAATTCCAAAAATGGAAATACATTGGCACTCATTAAACAAATAGCTTATTGAACCTGTCCCCAAGGTTAAGGCAATTGAGAAAGCAACATCACTGCCCAATATAGATATGGATTCTCTTACAAGGGGAAGAGGATCTAAAATATGTATTAATCAAAGATAGCAAAAAGAGTGAGACTCCATCTGAACAGGTTGCCCACTTCCTTGCTTCTCAGTGAAGTTGCCATTAAGCAACTTTGCAAAAGCAAAATTGGGCACGTAGATGGATGCTACATATCCATACCACATAGCCTACAGCTGCATTGGCCTTGAGGGTTTACAAGAAATATGTGTGGACAGAGTCAAGAAGGCAGGAAGAGTTCAACTTAGTCATTCTTGGCTCAAGGTCTTTTTGCAACTTCCAATTAGAGATGTGGAAATTCCAGGGAGAGAGAGGGGGCCTCAGTTGGCTATCTGGAAGGTCAGCTGGAAAATATAAAAAAGTACACATGGCCCTTTAAAAAAAATGATCTGAGATTATTGCTTGCAAAGTTGAGAACTGACCATTCTGCAGTTCTTGATGTGGAAGGGTGTTCAAAGCCTTTTCTTAACCATGTGGTAGATCACTTGTCTTCTGAAGCTATACAGTAGCCTCAGTAGAATAAGCTCTCAATGTAGGGGCACATCAAGCTGATCTGAGATTTATATAGTCTTCCTCTAATTCTAAGAGATACTCCAAGAAAGCAGTGAAAAGGAGTCTTATCTCCACTCTCTATTTTGAAGACCAGTCAATGATGACATCTGAGTCTTCAAAATTTCTCAAACCAATTCTCATACCATAAGATGAATGTTCATTATTTTATTTGGCAACATGGAGGATCCCCCTATTTACCCATGTTCTTAGAAAAATGCAGAGAATTAATATCAAACTTATATTTATGACCTCATTGACTAGGCTCCTGAGCATTGGTCAAAATATTGAGAATAAAGATTCACAACTAGATGGTAGCCATAAACATTGACTTTTTAGAAAATTTGGAAAAATGTGATTTTGGCATGCATGTAAATTATAAATTCTTTTCTCAAGTGGGCAACCCAAATTCTAATAATAATAATAGTATGATCATTTTTTTCGTATGTGCGTTTTCAAATAAAATCTTCCTTGAATTGAGCCTGATTCTTGATTTCATTTCACAAGTTAAACAAATAGTATCAGAAATGCTCTGCTTATAAGCTTATTTATAGATATTTATGTCATTGTCCATCATCATCTAAGCTGGTTCATTTCATTAATCTTATCTCTAAAGATGGGGGAGATCCATTAATGCATTCACTCTGATTCATATTGACTTCCCAAAATAAGGCAATTTTACAAGATAGTTACCCTAAATCAGGGGTATCAAACTGGAGGCCTGCAGAACGGATGAGTCATACTCAGGCCACATCCACCCCAGCTCCGCAAAGGGAAAAAAACATTGCAAAGCATCATGTGATGGCAACATGATGCTGCAAGTTTGACACCTGTTCACTAAATAATTTCTCTCCCTCCCACTCCTGTCCCCTCCATACACAAACCACACACACACACACACACACACACACACACACAGTTTTAAAAAACATAATCTTCACTGTCTTGTCTCCAACCTTTTGTAATTATCAGTGGTATCCCATTCAAGTATTAACCAGTCTGTCTCCATTTAGCTTCTCAAGATCAGCTAAATTTGACTAGATACTGCCCATCTAGCTGAATAATTATTTACTTGGCATGGTTGGTAAATCTATCAAATAGATATATGTATCTAGCCTTGCGAAATGGGGTATTTTAAATTTGAAAATGAATTGTTGATTCCATATGAAACATATCAACTATCATTCATCATAGTGTAAAGACAGTAGGTTTTATCAACTGTGAAGAAAAATATCTTCACAAGAATTTTTGGCTGGGCATACAGAACAGGCATGTTAACATTTTTAACATTTAAAAATGTTAAAATAAAACATTTTACTCTGAACCTCCCCCATTAATAAAATCTATTACAGTTACTGGGCAGAAACTTCAGATTCACTTCGTTCATCTTGATTAAAATAATTTGTGGGTAACTGACATCGTTTCTGAGGTGATTGCTTGTGGTGAAATTATAGCCATTTTTCTGTCTCTAATATAATGCTAAAATATTCTTCTTAGGAATATTTCATAGAGTCCACGAGGCCCATATTTATTCCCCTGAATAATTTGAAAACTGTTATAACCCATTTATGAATGTTTACAGCCTTTTATAGTTCTTTTTTTGCAAACATAACATTTCTATGAAAACAATACAGGTAGTCCTGGATTTACAATAGTACAATATTTGGTGACATTCAAAATTACAAAATGTGACTTATGCCTGTTTTTCATACTTGCTCTTCTTGCAGCACCCCCACAGTCATATGATCTAAATTCAGACACTTAATAGTCTTTCTTATGATGTCATAATGTTATACAAGTGGTCCTTGGCTTATACCAGTTCACTTAGTGATTGTTCTAAATTACAACGGCAGTGAAAAAAGTGACTTTTGACTGGTTTTTACATTTAGGGCCATTGCACCAGCCCCATTGTCACATAATCAAAATTCAAACCCTAAGCGGCTCATATTTATGACACTTGCAGTGTCCTGGGATCATGTGACCTCATTTTGTGACCTTCTGACAAGCAAAGTCAATGGGCAAAACCAGATTCATTTAAAAATATGTTACTAACTTAACAACTGCAATGATTCACTTAACAATGTGGTAAGAAATTATGTAAAATGGGAAAAATCCTCACTTAACAAATAACAATGGAAATTTTGTGCTCACTTGTGGTCTTAAGTTGAGGACTACCTGTAATTAAGTTTTTTATATAAGGTCTTTGCTGTTTATCCTCATAAATATATTTTATAACTTGTATGTCCATCTCTAAGGATGTCCTTATCAAAGAGGAAAAATGAAGTTGTCCTCTGCTATACACATAGAATATGGCTTCCTTCTATTGAAACCAGTTTGTTTTTTCCACTTTTGTTTATCCAAATGCAAAAGATAAATCTAGGGAAGTTTTTAAAAACAAAAAATGAATGAGGGTTGATAACCTCAAATATCTTGTAGAGAAATTGCCTATTTTCCCACCCAAAAGTTTCAGAGAAATGACTCAACGGTTTCAGAGAATTGTTGGGGGAAGGAGGACTGTCACATAGAAACAAGCTTTCTTTCAAATTCCATAAGAAAATTTGGAATAATCAAGTCAGTAAAGATCTATTTATTCCACTGAAAGAATTATGCTTGGGTGATAGGATCAATCTCTTCACAGTAATTTCTAGAATAACCTGTTAAGATAAATATTGATACCAAGCCACTGTGTTTCGTTTCCTTCCTTCCTTCCTTCCTTCCTTCCTTCCTTCCTTCCTTCCTTCCTTCCTTCCTTCCTTCCTTCCTTCCTTCCTTCCTTCCATAGTGCACTTAACTTATTTCAATGAAATCAATATTTGATCTCACTGTTACCTCTCTGTGTTGAAGGCCAAAGCAGGAAGTTTTATATTTCACCCCATCTTTACTGCTGTATGCCATTTAGAAGAGACAGATGGGGGAGTTGGCCTAGTTACTAGAATGGCATGTTGAGTTGGCCTAGTTACTAGAATGGCTTTCCTCTTTGTCTTTTTGCACTATGCCCACTCTTCAATTTTCAGAAGGTCCCCTCATCTTTAGAGACTATAAGTAAATCAATGGGGAGTAATTTGTGTGAAGAATTCTATTCTGCTGGTGAATATAGGGTAAAACCTACTATAAGAAATAAGTCATTCAATTGTGTATGGCTTATTTACATCTTCCAACATTCAAAAATGGTCTGATATGCAACTGCTGGACATCTTTTTGATCCTTTAAACTCTGGTATATTTAATATATACATACATACAGAGATGGAAGGAGGGAGGCAGGGGTGGGATTCTACCAGTTCGAACCGGTTCTATAGAACTAGTTGTTATGATTCTCCATAGTGCAGAGAACTGGTAAATTGGACCTCTAGCTGGCCATGGCCCTCTCCTCCCGCTTCTCCGCTGCCTGCCAGTCAGTCCTTATCATGCATGTGCAACACTGCTGCCTGCAGCCTGCTCTTGTGCACCTGTCAGGCCAGCCATTGCTGCCTGCCTTCCGCTGTGGCCCTTCCATTACTGATCCCCCTGGGTTAGTGAGGAAGCCCCAGTTGCCTTCCCCCTCATTTGCCTTTTGTTGCCGCTACCAGTCATCTTCCCCCTCATTTGCCTTTTGCTGCTGCCACTGTCAGTCGCCTTCCCTCCCCACTTGCCTTTTGCCACCACCACCGGTCGCCTTTCCCTCACCACTTGCCTTCTGCGGAGAGGTTCGTATAGGCTCCTGGCAGGTTAGCGGCTGTTTCTCTAACCTGCTGCTGCACAGCAGAAAGTTTCCCAGTCCCATTAGAAATGGCTCCCAGGCAAGCAGAGAAGCAAGCCAGGTTGAATCCTGCTTCTCTCTGCTTGCCTGGGAGCTGTTTCCGATGGGGGTGGGGGTGGACTTGGAAGCTTTCTGCTGTGCTTGGAAACTTTTGCTCTCCCAAAAACAGCAGCAGGAAAGAACAAGTGGAGAGGTTTGTGTCATCAAGGCACCCTTTGATCAAGTCCGGGACAGCTGACAGTGGCTGCAGAGAGCAGAACTTGGAGGCCCTGATGCATCACATGTGCAGTCGTATGGATGGTGGGGGAGGGAACTGGTCCCAGGAGTCCCAACACCACTATAATCGCCATTGCCACCTTGCTGCTGCTGCATCCCCCACCCCCTGCAAGTATGGTGAGCGTGAGCCCCAGGACAGGTGACCGACCGCCTCAACTGCTGCTCCCACTGACTTTTTTCTGTGCCAAGAGTGGAGGAGAAAGAGAGAGAGAGAGAGTTGCACATCTCCCCATATTTCTCTCTCCACGAGCAGCCTCTTGCAGCACCTTTAAACTTAGCACACTTCACAAATGAGGAGGAGGGGTTGAGGCTGCTTGTGGAAGAAGGAATATGGGGATACGCACAACTTTTCTCCACACTGAGCTGCTCTTGCCAGTGACTCCAGACTGTTTTGCCCAGCTAAGACTAGATCAGGGGTCCCAAAACTTGGCAACTTTAAGACTTATGGACTTCAATTCACAGAATTCCTCAGCCAGCTTTGCTACAAGTCTTAAAGTTGCCAAGTTTGGGGACCTATGCATTAGATTATCAAGGAAGAGAGTAACACGCAGCAGATGCCTAGCAAAATTTTGTAATACTGCAGATTGGCTGTTTACATTGAAATCAGGTGCAAGAGAGTGATAGTAGGTAAATTATTGGGCAGTTTAGTTTAGTATTTATTTCAGTAGGCTGATTTTAGAAAGCTAAACAGGATCAGACCTGGTAAGTACTTGGCTGGGAAGTGAACACAAAATAGGGTGTGGGGAGGAATGGAGTTGGGAAGGAAAGAAGGAAGATAGGATAAGATGACTTGTATTGTCATTTTTTACTGTAAGTACACTGGCACACATTAAAAGTGAAACATATATACATATCCATACACATACATAAAACACATATACACATGCTACACACACACACACACACACACACACACATAATCATTGCCTATTTTGAATACATAGTGGAAAGGAAGAAAGAGTATTGGATACATATACACAAATGTGTGTGAAAAAACCTGCAAAGAAATAGGATTATAAAAAAAACAGCTTCCAATCTTAACAGTTATAAATGAGAGAGAGAGAGAAATGAGAAACAGAGAGAGAGAGAGAGAGAGAAAGAGAGATGAGGAAGAAAGAGAAAGAGATGACAAAGAGAGAGGGAGAAAGAAAGACAGAGATACCTGTTTATAAGAAAATAGAAAAATGGCTCTTTGAGTGTTTACGGTTGCAGACCCCTGGGTTAGGCAAACACCATGGTTGTTAAGTGAACCTTGTGGTCATTAAGCAAACACTAGTTGTTAAACAAGTCCATTTTCCCCAATGGACATTTTTAACTGGAAACCAGAAGGAATTGTTGGAAACTGGCAAAAAACATAGAAAATCTCAGTCATAAGACTATGTGGGTCATAAGTGTGTGTGTGTATGTAGGGCTGTCAAAACACCAAAAACAGGTCAAGTAGCTCTGGAGAGGCCAGTTGTAAATTAGAACACTTGCTAAGCAACTGGCCATTAAGTGAAGACCACTTATATTTGGTTTGCCACTCACATGGCCACCTAGCTATGCCCACCCCAGTCACATGACCACCTAGCCACACCCAGTCAGCAAGCAGTGCCCAACCAGTCACATGACCACCTAGCCACACCTACAAATTAGGCCACACCCACAGAACTAGTTGTTAAGAAATTTGAACCCTATCCTGGAGGAAGGGAGGGGAAGAGAGAAAGAGAGAGAGATCAAACAAGCCAATGAAATAAGTCTTGTTATTCATTGCCAAATGAATTCCAAATACTTTGGAATGAAATAAGACATTATATGGGGTGAGTGGTAAAACTTGCCCAAAGATGGAAAATTGGTAGTAAAAGACAAGGGGAATAAGATAAAAACTAAGATTAAAAAGTGACATATTCTTGAAAATATATATCTGAAATACAGCCTGTATTGTATCTGAGGGTTTTATTATCTTGGACACTACAAATTTTTTTCAACAGGAATCTCACTATCTCTGGCTAGTGATTTATAGGTATTAGGTTTGTTTGACTCAATTTCATAGTTCTAAAGTAACACTGGAATGAATCCCTGAAGAACAAGGAGGATTTTATGCCCCTCAAACAATTTCACATATTCTCTGTTGGGCAGCATTATCTCTGCTTGGGTTGGTTCACTCTATAAACTGAACAAAGGGGGATGGATCCCTTTGATGGAGATATCCCACCCGCCTTCGGGTGATTTCCTTGGGGCAGCTCAGGAGTTCATGGCCATCAAGCATATCATGAACCTGATACCACTTGTCCATTACTGTCAAGTTGATTGAGGCATGGTGCTGGGGATGTAGATGAGGATGAGTTTGAACCAGAGATGGTATTCAACAGGTTCTGACCAGTTCTGGAGAACCAGTAGGGGAAATTTTGAGTAGTTCGGAGAACCGGCCAATACCACCTCTGACTGGGGATGTTACAGTATCCTTCCCCTGCCATGCCCACCAAGCCATGCCCACAGAACAGTAGTAAAAAAAAATTGAATCCCACCACTGGTTTGAACCCATGCTTCCAGAGGAGGACAAGCCCAGCTTTGACTCTCCTGGCTTTAAAGGCTGCTCAGCTGGTGAATTAAGAGTCCATACAACAGTGTTATTCTCCTTGAGGGGAGGACAGTCCTGTAATCCTTGAAAGAAGTAACACTTCCATCTTTAATTTGAATGTGATAGCACTTCTCTTTTTAGGATTGGCACATAAGTTGGAGGTTTTCCTGAACTCACAGTACTTGCTCCAAAACCAGGTTGCAGCTGTGGCCAGAAGAGTCTTTGCAGAGATTTGTCTGTTGCAGCCCTGGACTGGAAGGCCTTTCAGACAGTTACTCATGCACTAGTCACTTCTCATTTGGACTTTGCATGGCAGGCCCTTAAAGACCACTCAGAAATTTTTGAAGTGGCATCAGTTCCAGTTAGTTTTCAGGTACAATTCAAAGTACTGGTTACCATCTACACCAAGAGTCTTCAAACTTGGCAAGTTTAAGACTTGTGGACTTCAACTCCCAGAATTTCTGAGCTAACATAACTGGAGGAGGAATTCTGGGAGTTGAAATTCACAAGTCTTAAAGCTGTCAAGTCTGAAGACCCCTGACCTACACAGCCCTCAAGACTGGCTATTTAAAGGACCACCTATTCTAATAATCTTTGCCCATCCTGAATGATATCTCTGTCTCCTATTGATTTAATAATGTAAACTCTGCTTGTCATTTGTTGTTTCTGGAACAACATATCCCAAGAGATCCATATACATACACACACACATACCCTCACTATACTTTAAAAAAAAATCCCAGGCCTTGGGAAAGCATGGTGAGGAACCCATTTTAGAATTATATGTGTTAGTTGGATTTTTTTTTTCTGAGATGTACAACATTTTTTTAATTAATGTTTTGATTTCTATTGATTTGAAGATTGTAAGCCACCCAGAGTTTTCTGGAGTTGTGCAACTATGTAAATGTAATACATAAATCAATAAAACAAACTATGGGTCATATTATGTTCTAGAAATATCCTGTCTAGACAGAGCAAGTTTTGGTCTGTGGGCCTGCAAGCGATAGTGTTTCATCTTGCCTTTGCATTTTGTTGGAAGTTCTTGAGTCTGATAGTATCTTGGGCTGATCAGGTGACCTCTAGGTATGTTTTTTGCTCAACTTAGAGTTCCATGCTGTCATAGTCATATCTATGGCTGGAGAATGTAGACTTTGTCACATTTGAACATACAGTACCAATTACTTTGAGACTAGGGCATGAAGCAGTGAAGCAGGGCAAACTTGGAAGAGGCCTTAGAAAATATGGGTTGATTAAAAATGATGTGACAAAATTGCAAAGCAGAGGGAAGGGTTTTGGTTGCAAGGAAAGAGAAAGAGACAACCTTTTCTTTATATGATTTTTTTTATTTAGTCATGCCATTTAAACTTTACATATTATTTTCATGGTCCTAAAACTTTAAAATCAGATTGCCAATTGAATTCTCTCTCTTTTACCTGACTTCTCCTACCCCTAAACTAACCCTACCAGCAAAGTCCCAGGAAGAACATTTCCTAATGGACATATGCCATCTCTATTGGAATTTTGAGGCCCAGGACATCATTATTGACTATTTTTGAAATATTATTTTTTCTTCTTCTTCTTCTTCTTCTTCTTCTTCTTCTTCTTCTTCTTCTTCTTCTTCTTCTTCTTCTTCTTCTTCTTCTTCTTCTTCTTCTTCTTCTTCTTCTTCTTCTTCTTCTTCTTCTTCTTCTTCTTCTTCTTCTTCTTCTTCTTCGTCACTCATGTCTTTTTTAAAAAAAATACAAGATCAAAATGATTTTTTTAAAATATGAGGTTTATATTCCATCTTTTTAGAAATAGCCCAAAGGCTCATTAAATTCTTACATCCACCAAACCACAATCAGAACATAAAAATATTTGGAAAAAAAGTTGTTCCATGTTAAGTTTCCTGTCAAAGGAATCGCTTAACTGTTGCATCACTGCTCTAAGTCCATCAATTCAATCTCCCTCCAGATGTTTCTTTTGAAGCACAGGCTGTTGCTCTGTATTCTTTCCTAAAACATATTTACATTTTCCCCTCCCACCCATGCACTGTAATAAAAGATGTACTTCTAGATGTATCATTTACTTTCCAGCAAGCATTCCCCTTGCAAAAGTTGCCGTATTGGATGAATTCAAATGTTCTTCTTTTAACATGGATCTCCTCTGGACTACAGTGTGATGCTGGAGTCACAGTATGATTTGCTTTCCCATGCATGACTAGCCATTGTTATGGGCAATTAAATTCAAATGGCCATGGCTTCTATGTGAAGGGCTGTCAAGCCGAATCTTGTCTTGAAATAAGATGATGGGAAAAGAGCAGAAGTGTGAACTGTTAAACACAGTTTCCAGACAGCTGACAGATCAGCTACATGGATTTCCTGATTTATAAAGATATCTGTGATTGCATTATACTCCGTTCCTGGGAGCTACACAGCTGCATCCATACAGTCTCCTTGGCAAAAATATGTAAGCAATTTGCCTTTGCCTTCTTCCAAAATACTTCCTACTCCAAGTTCTTAGTCAAATACATATAGGCATACATTACAAGACCAAATTAGATTGCAAGAGTTAGTCTGGCACTTGTAGTAATTGATAATGTGTAAAAGCCCAGAGTTTTTGCCATCTGGCACCCGAGGATACCTGATTGGGATTATTCCTGCTAGGGAGGTCTGCAGTGGTGCACTGTTGAATTCTCAGTGAATTTATTGTTCCGCTTTTAATTCTTGTATGCCCAAAATGGAGCTTGTATGATAATAGTGTGGCCACCATAAAGGCAATTCTCAGTTTTATTTTATTTACAGTGCAATTGAACAACAGAATTTTAGGTAAAAGAAAGGTGGCATCATGTGCACCTACCCACTTTTCAGTCAGTGGGAGCCTAAAGTAGTTGGGAGTATGAAAGAAGAATTTTACATTAAAAAAACAGAAATCCTACCCAATTCTGCCTTTAGACTTTGATCATGTTGGAAGACAGGATCTTAAGTCTTGATACAGCATTTACATGATTTTACATCTAATTGAGAAAGGGCCATACATTTCTGAATTGAAGTTTCTGTGGGGAACTTTACTGTGCCATGCAAACAAAACTACATGCAAAAAAATGTTTCCTTTTCTTAGTCTCCCCATCAGAATAGTGTTTGCTGTTCTTTTTATTTTTAATTATTTATTAGTTGCCTATAATTAAAGTTGTATACATTTAAACTTGTGGAATTTTAAAATCAACAAAGAGATAATTTCATAATTTCCTCTCCTGATAAGTTAAGCTACATGTATGTCTTTTGAAAGCTTATGATTAATCATTTTAGGCCAGATGATTTGGGGAATTAGGCGAACATGGATCAAATATGTGATCTGTGCAAATTGGGTAGGTGTACAAATACCCCAAATTTCAGATTTCTTTTTTTTTTAAGTGCAATCTATCTTTGAATCCACTGGTAATATTGCAGGCAGGCAAAAACACATTAAAAACTCATTATTTACATACTTTCCAAGTTATTAATCTGTATTTTATTTTTCATTCTAATAGTGCCTACCATTTTAATAGTGCCTACTATTTCCTGCTTTCTCTTTAGCCCATTCTTTGTTTGAATTTCTGTTAGTGAAGAACTTTGGCTGGTGGATCACATTTAATCTCCAAATCATCCTGGGTTCAGTTAATAGCATAATGGCCAAATTTATGTGGCACAGTTTTCAGATAAAGAAAGAAAAATCAAAATCAAATAAGCATTTCAAAATGCTTTAGAACAAACATTTGGGTTTGGTTTCAGGCTCAAGCTTGGCACAGAAAAAACACTGAGATCTTTACTTCCAATATATAATTGTTCTGTGGGCATTGGGGGTGATTTCTTGAGGACTAATATTCATGTAGCACATTGTTGGCATGTATCAGAAGTTAAGGAAAACTGAAAACATGCCGACAGTATAAAATAGTGTGGCATTCCTATAACTTTCCTTCCCAGGAGAGAAAAGAGCAATAGGATTTGGAGTTTGGGAATGTTGATTCCAAGAGAAGACACTGAACTTGCAATGAGATTAAATTATCTGGCATCTTTTATACAGTTCCCAAAGCAATTATTCCAGGCATAGTTCATTTAGCCATGACTTGTCATTGCTATTCCACTTCAAGCTGCTAGAGCAAGCTGATTCAATCTGCCTGCTTGATTTTTAGCCACAATGAGCCAGCAATATTTTTTTAGAGAGTTGAAAGGGATGACTATTTGGTACTTCTTTCTTCCTATTGCTGAGTGTAACCTCCAGGCTCTTTTGATCTTTTCTCACTCCCCCTTAAAAACTCCTGCCTGTTTTGGCTGGTGAGCTTTATTTATTATAGGTTAATTCTAGCAGTTAATTGAGTGCTTCACAGCAGTAAGAATGTCTCTTCAACAGACTGAATCATCTCCTCATCCTCCTCCTCATCTCCTCATCCTTCAGAACATTTGAAGTCTGAGGCAACTCCTCACTGTGTCTAATGATGGACAGAAACATTGGGTTTTTATGAGGTCTAAAAAGAAATTTGAAAGGAGAAAACATGAAAAGTTTTTTCAGTACTAAGAAATGTATAGAGATAGCTTCTAAAAAGTGATTTCACAGAATGTGGCGGTTCCAGGCTGAGAACAAATAAATGAACAATGAAATAAATACAAAAAGTAGCTCTTAAACTGATTCAGAAACAAATATCCCCAAAGGAAGGAAGGAACAAAATGTGCTTTCACGACACAAATACCACAACTTTCATCCTGGCATCAGATTCTGCAATCCAACTAGATAAAGTCAGAATCTGTGTCATGATGTCATGCGTGTCATTTTATTTTGCTGTGGATCCCATAGGACCAGGTATTTATATAAAGTGCATTATGGAAAAATGATTACATGTGTGGCAATGTCACAACACTAGTCCTGCCCTTGTCTATTTGCATCCTACCATCTGACACAAATATATAATACACAGCACTTATATCATGACATTATGATGTATATTTCATTATGTGACTTAATGAATGCTAATGCAGTTGACTTACTGTCTTTTGTGCAAAACTCCAAACCAATATTCCATATCACAGTATATATCTGTACATAACTGTCTCAATTGCTATGATATCACCATGTCATAATAATTGCAATGTAGGAATAAATAATCCCATTGAAATTAGGAATCTAAGTACATATTTATACAATACATACAGCTACCATGTGTTCTGGCTGGAAAGAGAAGGGAATGCAGCTTATATTAATAAGGTCTTTGGAATAGAGTTACATTTCACATAACCTTTTGAAATAACTGTAAATGCTGTTTGTTTCTTTAGTGACGCCCTTGAAACAGTTTACATTATTCTCATGATTCGGTTGAATGTGCTTTGCAGAGTCACAGATTATTTTAACATGTTGCTTTTGGAAAAAGTTCTAAACATGCCAGTGGATTCTACTCTTCCAAGTCCCCAGTCTTATACACATTGCCATGTACAACAAATTTGATTTAATATCTTGACAGCAGAATTGTCTGGAATATTAAATAGGACAGGAAGGAAATATATTTCCTTTTTGGATATGTTATATTAAACTACTTTTTAAAAATGCAAGGGACTGCCTTAACTTGTCTTGTGGTCAATAATCTATTGATTTGGAATACAAATCTGGCTGACATCGTGTCTGTCCCTAACTACAATTGTGTCTGTTAGGAATATGAGTCACCTAACAGCTATTTGGGTTAGAAATATATAAACCAGGATAAACATTTTAAAACTGTATCTTTAAGAAAATGCAAAACTGTAGTTGGGTGTGGTTTCTCAAATGGCCATAAAATGGAGCCAGAAACCTAGGTTGTTTTAGTCTTAGTCTGAGTCTCAGAAGAGAGTGTGAGTGTATCTCTGTTTCCTTCTGTTGGAAAGTATTGCCGTTGCTCCATTTTTCCCAATTGTCTGATATTCATGGATTTGATGTAAGTCTGATACTGAACTGTTTTTGACACTGGACTTTGTTACTGGATTATCCCTGGATTGAAAACTGACTGATTTAACCTGTGAATGACTTTTGGACTGCTTATCTTGAACTTTGCTTAAACTTTCTGGAAGGAAAAACCTACATTTACTGTACAGTGTATCTGTGTACTGTGTGTGTATTATTCAAACACTGCTCTCAAATACATCTCCCTGTATGCTCTCATTCTCCTAACGGGGAATTACCTCAACACTGGTTATGGGCCCAGGCCATACCAGGTTCAGATAATTGAGAGTTAATGTGAATACAACGTACTGTATACAGACAGCTGTTTACTGTTTAATTGTGGTTTACTTTCCTGGTAAAGATGACACAAGATCCTTCAACAAGTCTATCACCGATAACCTGGTTGGATGGAACAAACTATGTTTCCTGATCTATGAAGTGCAGTCTACTTCTGCATAGAGAAGGTTTATGGAATGAAGTTCCAAATCCACCAGATGTAAATGCTTGGAATCCAGCTAATGAGGACGATGCCAAGAAGCTTGCTGACTTTAAACAGAACAATGAATGAGCTCTTTGTATAATTGGACTAACACTGAGTGACTAGCAGCTAGTCCATGTTCATGGAGAAGAGTCTGCTGCTAAGTGTTGGGAGAATTTGAAGAGGATTTATGTTCGTGACAGTGTAGGTGCACACATACATCTTAACGTAAACTGTTTAGAGCACGTCTTCTGAAAGGTGGAGATATGTTAGCTCATTTGAACTTCATGCAAATAACTTTTCAAGAGCTACATGAAAAAGAACTGATATTTTCAGAGCTGCATCAAGTTTACATCATTCTTTCCTTGTTGGATGAAAGTTATGATGATTATGTATCTTCACTGGAAGTCCTGCCCAGAGATAAACTGACATTGACTGACATAACCGGAAGGTTGTTAGAAGAAGCAAGAAGACAGCTGGATAGGGACCAACTGAGGAAGGAACAACCACAAGAAGAGGATTTATCTTCAACTGCCGATACTGTTAGGAAATGTTTTTCTTGTGGGGCTAGGGGACATATAGCTAGATTCTGTAAGAAGGGAAAACAACAGAATACTGGCAAACACCAGAAGGCCAAAAAGAATGTTAGTTTAGCTATGTATAGCAATTCAACTGTAAACCATGATTTGTGGGTTGTTGATAGTGGAGCATCACAATGCATTACTAAGGATAGAAACAGGTTTGTAAAGATGTCCATGAGTAAACATGTATTATTGGCAAATGGATGGAAGATTAAAGCATCAGGTGAAGGTACTACATATTGTTCTTGTATAAATGAACATTTAACTATCTTGTGTGTACCTAAACTGAAATTTAATTTGTTATCAGTAAGGGCTTTAGTTAATCTTGGTTATGTAGTAACCTTTAGGGGAGATAATTGTATAATAGAAAAAGAGGGTAAAAGTGTTACTGCTAATCTAGAGAATGATTTATATGTAATACATGATGACAAGATGGCTAACTCAGTTTACAGCAATGTTAAGCCACATGATGAATGTATACATTTATTACGTAGACGTTTAGGGCACATTAATTTCAAAATGCTCAAACAAACTGTTGAATTGTCAGAAGGAGTAAAATTGAAACCATGTAGCAAGTATTTAAACTGTAATGCTTGTAGCCAAGATAAAAGTAAGGTTACTCCTGCAAACAGACTTAATGGGTTTAAGACAAAAGAACCTTTAGAGGTTGTTTTTGCTGACATAATTGGTCCTAAGAAACCAAGTATAGGAGGTGCCTGTTATATTTTGAGTATTATGGACCATTACTCACAATATGGTTTCTGCTATCTTATGAAAAACAAAACAGAAACATTCCAATGTTTCTTTAACTGGCTAAGATTTGCTGAGAGAAAAATGAAAAGTAAAGTAATTACTTTAGTTACTGATAATGGGACTGAGTTTATTAACAAAAGATTCCAAACTATGTTGAAATTGGCTGGTGTGAAGTATAAACGTTCTGCACCTTATAGACCACAACATAACTCCTTTGTAGAACAAAGAGGGCAAACATTACAAGCCATGGCTCGTACTATGTTATCTGATTCAGGTTTACCTGAAACACTGTGGAGGGAGGCCATAATGTGTAGCAACCATGTTTGAACAATGTAGTGAACACAACAACTGGAGTATTGCCATTCACTCATTGGCATGGCAGAAAGCCAAATTTAAATTACCTACACACATTTGGAGCTCCAGCATGGGTGCATATTCCCTCACAAGTAAGACTGAAAGGGCAACATAGGGCTAAGAAGTTATTTTTGGGGGGGTTATGAGGCCAACCATAGATCATTTAGATTTTGGGATCAAGGCACAGCTCATGTTTATTGTAGTGCTAGTGCAAAATTTCTTGAGCACAATGGATGGGATAAACTGGAACAGGAATCCAGCAATGTTATTATTATTGATACCCAAATAGTCACTAAAGATAAAATCAGTAAACCCCAAATAGCCATTAAAGAGGAAAAACAGGAGGAAGTAGAAGAACAGGCACAGGAGGAGGTAGAAGAACAGGAGCAGATGGCACAGGAAAGCCCACCAGTAAGCCCTGTAATTACCAAGACATTCAACCCGAGTAACATGACCACCTGATAGATATAAGGCTAGTGTTGTATGCCAAGTGAATACAGTTCCAAGAAACTATAGTGAACTAAATATGTATCCTGCTAAGGATCAGGCTGCTTGGCAGAAAGCAATGGAAAAGGAACTGGAATCTTTAAAAAAGTTAGAGGTATACGAAAACGTTAAGTTACCACCAGGTAAACATACTATAGGATATAAATGGATATATAAATTGAAGACAGGTGTAGATGGGACTGTTACCCATAAAGTCAGGTTAGTAGCACAAGGGTTCAATCAGACAGCAAATGACTATGATGAGGTGTTTGCAACTAGTCTGAAGGCTACTACATTAAGGGCAGCATTAGTGTGGGCAGCTGATGAGAAATATATTATAAATCATTTGGATGTAGAGACGGCATATCTACATACACTGTTGCAGCACACTGTATATTTAAAGAAACCTTTAGGTCTCAAAAATGATAATACTGATAATAATGATTGCTGGAAATTGAAAAAGAGTCTTTATGGTTTGAAGCAATCTGGATATGAGTGGAACCAATGTATAGTTAAAGAATTAACTAAAATAGGTTTTGTAGCTGGCATGGCTGATCCATGTTTGTTTAAAAGAGAAAATAATGGTGTAATTTCATTGTTGCTATTATTTACTGATGATATAGCATTAATCACCAAAACTGAGCAAGAAGCTGCTGAGATAATTTCACTATTGGAAAAGAAATTTAAGATAAAACAGTTAGGAGAAATCAAACAATATCTTGGTTTAAAGATAGATAGAACTAGGAGAGGATACAAAATCTCACAGGCAGATAAAATTAACCAATTACTAAAAAGTTTTAAAATGGAACTTTGTAAGCCGGCTAAGACACCAATGAGCCAAGAGTTTAGCCATAGTGATGTTCAAAGTCCTGTTTTTGATAAGAACATTAATCAGTCTTTGATTGGTAGTTTATCTTATCTCAGTAATTGATCAAGGCCAGATATTGCATACAGTGTTAACCAATTAGCGAGATTTAATGCTGATCTTACTGAAAGGCACTGGCAAGCTGCTAAACGTGTGTTAAGATATCTGAAGCAGACAATGCATTATGCATTGTATTTGGAGCCAAAAGATGAACTGAGTTTAACTGCATATGCTGATGCAAGTTTTGCTACAGACATAAATACATGAAAATCTACATCGGGTGCTGCTGTATTATTGGGAAAAGCATTGATTGGATGGAGATCTATTAGACAGAAACATCTAAGTTTGTCAACTTAGAAACATCTAAGTTTGTCAATGGAGGCTGAATTCTCATGTTTGTCTTTATTATGTACAGATTTAGTTTTGATTAAGCAATTATTAATTGATATGGGAATTAATATAACAGATCCTATTGTAGTTTATGAAGATAACCAATCAGCAATACAGATGGCTTCAAATATTGCTGTTAAAACAAGAACAAAACACACAGATTTAAGATATTTAAATGTGAGACAATGTGTGCAAAGTAAAATGATTAAGCTAGAATACTGTATGTCAGAAAACAATATAGCAGATCATTTTACAAAGGCCTAAGGCTCTATAAAGCATAAAGCTTGCTGTGAAGATTATGGACTTAGAATATAAGGTTGTATATATTATCTTACCCAAAAGGAGAGAATGTTAGGAATATGAGTCACCTAACAGCTATTTGGGTTAGAAATATATAAACCAGAACAAACATTTTGAAACTGTATCTTTAACAAAATACAAAACTGTAGTTGGGTGTGGTTTCTCAAATGGCCATAAGATGGAGCCAGAAACCTGGGTTGTTTTAGTCTTAGTCTGAGTCTCAGAAGAGAGTGTGAGTGTATCTCTGTTTCCTTCTGTTGGAAAGTATTGCTGTTGCTCCATTTTTCCTAATTGACTGATATTCATGGATTTGATGTAAGTCTGATACTGAACTGTTTTTGACACTGGACTTTGCTACTGGACTATCTCTGGATTGAAAACTGACTGATTTAACCTGTGAATGACTTTTGGACTGCTTATCTTGAACTTTGCTTAAATTTTGTGGAAGGAAAAACCTACATTTACTGAACAGTATATCTGTGTACTGTGTGTGTATTATTCAAACGCTTCTTTCAAATATGTCTTCCTGTATGCTCTCATTCTCCTAATGGGGAATTACCTCAACAGTGTCAAAATGATGACACAAGTACATAAGGAACAGATTTTGCCTAGCAGCACACATTTCATTATATACTAATGCATTTACTCCCTCCCTGTCGATACCTATGGTTGGTGAATCATAATAGGTACCTCATGAGATACGCATTAAGACTTCATCATGAACTTTTTTTTGGCCCAATCCTAAACTAAGCCAAAAAAAGAACGGAACTCTTTCCACCTTGCCCCACTAGATGACACCTCCCCCTCATTTCCAAAAGGAACATCCATCATCCATCCATTATCATATTTCTCAAAAGCATAATAGAAAAGGAAAGTACTTGCAGGAAGTATTTGGCCATCCCTATTTAATAGAAATACATGTTGAACTACAAGCATAATCCTGATTTTGTTTACTTATATTGTAAGTGTGCATTTAAAAAAGCTATTAGATAAATGAAAAGTTTCATGTTCCTCAGGAGTTAAGTAAGTAAGCAAGCAAGCAAGCAAATAGGCAAATAAATAAATAAATAAATGTAAATTGAAGTATGCTTTTATTCCCAAATACATTTTGGAAATCCCAAAACTCATTATCCTATCTTTTTTATTAGCTGGTCTTTTCTTACATTTCTGTAAAAATGAAGTCATTTTTAGATATAAGTAGTGCATATATACTTTTGTTAAACAAAAAAAATAAAGGTTATTGTAAAAGTGCATCAATAAATGCATTTCCATGTCTTTTTTGCTAATCACAGGAAGGTATGTGAATTATACTTGTAAAGTCCTCTACAGCTTTTTGTCTGTCACATGAAGAAAGCACACCAGAGAGTTCCATACACATGTCATTCCCAGCATGATTTCAGCTATGAATAGGATGCTTTCAGAACTGGGACCTTCTAGCTAGCCAAAGTCCATTAGCAAAATTCTATATAAACCCAGACCCTATGTGTGTAACTGTGGACAACTTCATTTTCCATCTTTGCTAGGGACATCCTCTGATGTAGACAAGCAAGTTACAAAATTTATTTTAAAAATCTAATATTTCTAAGGACAAACAGCAAAGGCCTTATATAATTAAGTACTTACCTGCAACTGAGCCCAAATTTTCTGTTGCCAAGTGAGATATTTGCTAAATGAGCTTTGTTTCCCCTGTTTTACAGCTTTTCTTGCCATAGTGGTTAAGTGAATCACTGCAATTGTTAGTAACATGTTGCTAAGTGACTTGGTTTCACCATTGATTTGCTTGTCAGAAAGTTACAAAGGATGATCACATGACCCCAGGACACTGCAACCGTCATAAATATGAGCCAGTTGCTAAGAGTTTGAATTTTGATCATGTGACGATGGGGATGCTGCAGTGATCACAAATGTGAAAAACGGTCAAAAGTCACTTTTTTTCACTGCCATTGTAACTTAGAACGATCACTAAGTGAACTAGTGTAAGCTGAGGACTACCTGTATAACATCATTGTGACATCACAAGAAAGATTGGAAGAGTATTTCTTCCTTAGAATGATAGAATAAAATGGTGAAGTACCTTTTCCCCAACAAAATGGTTATCATATTTTCCCTTACAGCTGCAAGTTATTTTAAAAAATGGAAGAGGAAGCCTTCAGATTTGTTGGCAGGGTAAGAATTCCATACACCATCTGTATATGGCAAAAGCTCTACTATATATCATAAAATAAAGTAAAAACCAATAGCTGGCAAAAATATAAATAAACCATTTCCAATGTGTTCCTTTTACTAGTTTCCATATTAAGATGCCATTGCTAATATTTTATTAGATCATTTGACTGGAATAAAGCATCAAACAACTGTTTTTGTAATACAATTCTAAGTTTCGTTAATTCAGATTTTCTTGAAAGGCCAGTCAACTGAATAAAACGAACAGATGCATAAAAACTCTAAAGACAAGTTTTTGCAGTCCTAGTGAATAGAAATGACAGTACCACCCTGGGTGCTTTGTCTCTGTCTTCTTTGTCTGTCTGTCTGTCTGTCTGTCTGTCTGTCTGTCTCTCTCTCTCTCTCCATCTGTCTTTCTGTCTCTGTCTCCGTTTCTCTCTCTGTGTGTGTGTGTGTGTGTGTGTGTGCAAAGGCCTGGGGCATTAATTGTAGCTGCCATATTAATTTTTCAACACGCATGCATACACACACACATATCTTGGAATATGGGACCCCAGGCTATGCCCACATATTTAATAAATTAATAGTAATTTAAGATATAAAGGGATATTTTTGCTCTGTGCAGGAAGCATTGGGACAAAGGGGCTGAATTGAACTGAAATCATATGTAAGATTTTGGTCAGAGATGAAAAAATTAAGAGAGTATAATTCTCTCATCACTTTGAGAAAAATGGCAAAAGAGATCCTTAACCAAAGTTGGAACACACCAAAAGATCAAGAGAAGGGTGTTTTTTTTCAAAGGGCTTTAAAGAGTTTAAACAAAATTCTGGAAATGTGCTTCAAAGAATTTCAGAAATTTTTCATCTATAATACATCCTTCAGTGAGGATAAAATAGATAAAAGATAGAAAATAATAGATAAAATGCTCATATGAAAAAAGTAGGAAAGGGATCCAAAAGTTTGAGTATATATGGGGAATTAATGGTAATATGACAACTTCTTCAAAGACTCCAAGAAATGAAAATGTGATGGAACATGAATTGCATCATGTAAGAATTTTAAGTACAAATGCTGCCATCATAACAGATTATGCAAATTGATCCCTGATTAACCATGTTATGACACCCTCCAGAATCTAGCTATCCAACATCTAACAAGTTTACAAGCAAGGAAGATCAATGTCAGGAGGTAGATTTCGTCTTGCAAGCACTTCGTCCTCAACCTCAAGATTCTCAAGCTGAAACATCTAACTAATCACTAGATCATTCACTAATTCCAACTGGATAATAACTTTTTGGCTGGCACAGATCAGTGCAATTTAATCTATCAAATGGTCTGCTAATTGGTCACCCTAGGCCTTTGAATTGAACACCTGCAGATTTATTTTTTTTTGGATGGGTGGAACCTTACTTAAAATTTGGAAAGGAACTCAAGTGGATGGGGAGATGATTCCCCTGGAAGCTGGTGCTGAGCTTTGTTGTTTTGGGTTTGTTTGTTTAGATTTGGGGATGGAATTTTGAGCTATGTCTTTTTAAAAAATTCATTAAAACAATATTGCAACATTCATATCTTTCCTGCCTCTAAACGGCAGACAACCACTCCAACAATGTTTGACAACTAGAGTGAGCTAGGCGATATACTAGCATTGAAAGAAGTGTCTGGGTACCATTTTTTCACCACTGGTCTGCGCACACAGAAAAAACCTTCATAGTCCAAGCCATCTCCAATTATTAATGTTGAGCAGACATGCTATTGAATTGCATCCTCTTCATACCACAGAACAAAATGGGTAACACATTTAAACACAGTATTTGAACTCTGTATTTGACTGCAGTTGTTGTGTACTCTAATCGTCAGCCCTTTTCAAAATTCAATAGAGCTGCCAGAGGCCCCCAAACTGTTTTTTCAAAGGGGGAAGTGCAGCCAATTTACCAGCATAATTCATAGCATGGCAATATTTGCCTTGTCAATTTAAACCTTTTAATTCTTTCCATTTGTTGACAGAGTCATGGATTCAAGAATCAAAGAGGTGATTTCAAAATGCATATCAAGAATATGGCACAAAACTATAACTCCCCAAAGATTTGGATGTGAACCTATGATCTTTCCAAAATTTTCCACTGAATTGTAATTGTTATTGCAATGGAAATAAAAACAACTGTATGGAATCTACTCAATTTTACTAAATTTGAGAAAATTAATGTTATTGTCATTTAGATTGAATTAAGCAAATATGGGAGTTGTCCTGGGCCTCTCTATTTTTTCTAATCTGAATCACTTTTCCAAGTTTAGACCTGGCATGAGCCTCCAAGCCAACTGTTGATTTCCTCTTGAAAAAATCATATGCATTCTAGTTCTGAGAAAAGATACCATAGGTATCGGAATTATTAACCACTGAAAAATATATATGTAAATGGAACGTTCTTAAAAATCAGCCAATTCCTCTTTTATCATTCCAGATACATACCTGTCATGCCCTTGTTGGAGTCTGAATCTGAGGAGGAAGACAAACAGCTGACAGGGAGTGGGAGTGTGGCTCCGTTGGCTGTGGAGGAAATTGGGGAAGGGCAAAGTCTGACTGGGCAGAGCAGGGAAGAGGTAGAACAAGGGAGAGGGAGTTCAGAGGAATACCCAGCCCCCCCCCCTCTTCATCCTAGGGCACGCAGGGAGGAATGGAGAAGAGAGTAATATGGGTTTCATGGCTTATGCGGGAGGAAAGGGCCCTGCCTACCTTCATTAGCCACAGCTGGGAAGAGAGTTTAAAAGAAATGTATGCTGAGTGCGGCAGCTGCTGGGAGCAAGCATGAGTTTATCTTGTGTTGACTTTAGTTATCTACGTTCCTGGTGTCTTTCCCAGCTTTGACTTATTGCCATGCCTTCTCATCTGGAATTCTTGTTCCTGCCCTGCCAGACTAATTACCTCATTTTGCTATGATTGGACTTATAGTTACATTTTTTTGTAGACCACGTTTTGGACTTGATTCTCTGCAACCAAAGGCTGTTCCTGGGAGAGTTTTTCTTCAGCCAGAAGGTAACTAGGACATTGGGAGCAAAGTTGGAGCTAATAAAGGGATTCCTACTGATTATCTGACTGTGTTGCCTTTGTGCCATGCCCCGGGTCATCACACACACCCCAACCCTCAAGGCATGGAGCTAAAACAAAATTTTCAGGGTTCAAAAAACCCCCATGAGATTAATTCAACCCTCTAGACAGAGCTTTAATCACAGTTCATTTCTTCTTATATAATAGGCAATGTAAGTTAGCATTCATAAATGCTCACATTTCAACTAGTGGTCAGAAGGACACAGTTACCTTAGCATATTCTTCCACCAACATAATCATTTATTATCAGGTCAGAAAAATAACACACACAGTCATCTTCAAATAGCTCTGATGCTATAAAGAAATCATTTGCTATTCTTTAAAAAAGTGGAGCAAAAGTCTAAATGATTTTTTTACTTTGGGAAGTAAAAGTATCCAGACAACCAAGAATAGACGAAAGCCAAATAATGATAGACTTTATTGTAGCCAAATAATGATGGACTCAGATATTATTGCAACCTCAAATTAGATTTGTTACAGCTACAATAATGGGAAATGCTTACCCGTTACTCATTGGAGCAGACATTAAAAGACCATGTCTGCTCACGCATCTGTGTCCCTGCAGAGAAATAGATTCTGGCACAGCAATTTGCCTTTGATCTCCTCACCATCATATGCATGAAGTCTGTAGAACATTCAGGATTTTTCAAGTCCACTTGCCATGTAATAGTGATACCACTTAACTGAGAAAACAAACAAATCAAGTCAACCAACCTGGTCTCAGTATGATTATTCTTTCTTTGTTCTTAGATGGATTTTCCAGTTTTCCACTAGGAGTACAAGGGAGCTTAGTTATGGAACTCCCTTCGATGTTATCTAAAGAGCAACCCTGTTCAATAAATTGGGTTGTGAGACTGTGATTGTCCTAAAGCTATCCAGTGAGTTTCAGTAGTCTTGAGCTTGGGTTTAGATTAAACCCTTAACCCCTATAACACTTTGTCATACATGTATACTAGTTTGTTATAGCCAAGACGTAGAATCAACAAATCAATAAAATTTATTACAATTCCAGACCAGTCATTACCAATAAGGGGAAATATTTGTAGCTCAGGATTGAAATGAGAGGTCCTTGTCATTGTTTAGCTTCAGATATTAACATAAGATGTTATTATCAATATAACATAATAATAAAATGGAAGATTGCCGATTTCCTATTCTGACTCTCCTTGCAACAGAGCCTTGCAACAGGACTGTACTCACTGAACAGAATTTTGAGGCTTGTCCTAAGATTTAGGAATATTTTACCTGGAGGCAAATTGTTTGGCTAAAAGTTGTCAAAGTACCCAGATATTGTGAAGGTTGGGAATGAGTATGTAAATCTTAGAGTTACCCTTGTAGATGTATCAGTTCTAAAAAAAAACATATGGCCCAGTATTTCTAGCACACCTTTACTGCAGTAGCAGTATCTCCCTGAGGAAAGTGTTCACCTCTTGAGAACTCCTAAAGGAAGAGAGTTAAAACATGCAGGGGTGAATGTCCTTAGAAAAGTAAGCTCTTAAAAATATTGTGTCACATTATGTTATGTAATCACTCCCATATACTGTATTTCAACTACTGGTACTATATTTCAAATATTCTGCTTCAGTCTTCTCTTCCTGAAGGTACATAACTCTAGATCTCTACCTCAGCTCAACATCTCTCTTACTTGTCTGTAGTCCATTCCCAAAAACATTTGTTGAGAACACAGTCTTTTAGATATCCTAGGGCCTCGCTGCAAGAATAGTTACATATGTGGAAAAAACATTCAATCTTCCTTTTACATTCACTTCCCAAACCAAATCTTAACATGAATATTCTTCAAGATGTGCACTTTTCAAAATATATGGTTGTAGATCTCTAAATAAGCAAAGCACATTATGCTAGAAAAAATCGTTTGCAAAAATACATCTATTATGGGCAAAATAAAGTGAAAGATAAGATTCTTAGAAGTATGCATGGAAATTATTGTACTGTTTGTAAAAGCAGAAAATCAAAACATAATGTGGATCTGGAATGAAACAAACTTAAGGTTGGAAAATTAGAAACCAAGTGAAACCAAAATTGGCAGATTTATTCTTCATGACGTGAACAGCAGAAACACTATCATTTGGAATTAAAAACAGATATCTGCATTGTGAAAATAAAACTTGAAAATCTTAGGCCCTGTACATATTGTACATGAACAGAACAAATAATATATTGCACAAAGTTACTAGATATGATCCCAACATGCTACATTAGTTTCATTTCAGGCTGTAATTTTATATTCATCTACCTGGAAATATGCTTCACTGTATTTAATGTGACTCTTTTCTGATTAGTCATATATAGGATTATGTTAAAGTTTTTCTGCTTTAACAGATCAAAAAATAGCCTCTAATTTTCATATAACATTGTGCAACTTAGGATAACAATGTTTTAATTTGATAGCATCTCTTCTTATTACTGTTACAATCATTTTAGTAACTGCATTTTAACTGCATTGGTAGATGAGTTTATAGCATAAGAGCATTCTCAAAGCAAAATCCAATTGATGTTTGGCTTGCTCTCTGGTTTTTAATTTTTGTTGCTTCTTTTTAATCGCATGATTTCTGCTGTGAATTGTATCATAGCTGGGGTATGCATTAGTTTTTGTGCCTTTTATATATTACCTTAATATTCTCAATAAGCATCAGTTTAAATATGAGTTTTATAAATAAGTAATGGAGGGGGAACCTTAAGGAGATTGGCAAGTTTTAGAGGTAAGAAATTGCTCTTATTGTATAATTTTATTAAAAAAACTACTCAGAAGATGGTCCCATTGAGTTTACTTACATCATCCAGAGAGTCAACCTGAAGAAGAATTGGAGTTCAGTAGATCACCCTGAATTCTGCCCTAGACAGGGTTAGTATGAGATGTTTAAATAAAAGTACTGTATTATAAGATTTTTTTTTCTGTATGCAAAACGAAATAAGGTGCAAAATATCAACATGTAACTTAAATAATAAAACCAATCTGTGTCTTGCATGCTTGATCTTTTAATGGACCATGAATTGTCCTTGATTATATCAGCTCTGTTTCTTGTTTCAGTGGTTCTTCTTTTGATTTAGTTTGCTCTGGGAAATGCTTTGGTTTGTTTATTTGGAGGTCACTATCCAGTAACAATTTTACAATTTGTGAGAAGTGTTCAGACTTATATGGCTGGTTGTAGCTACATTGATTAATATTCACATAAACTCTATGAATGAAAGATGGATCTTCTCTCCAATTTAACACAGAGACTGTTATAATCAATCAGCTAGAAAGACACCATACGATATAATTACGAAATAAAATTATCCTTTCATGTTCTATCCTATTAGACTAAAGTTTGCATATATATATATATATATTTAAGATATTGCCTAGCTCTCATGTGACTGACTGAGCTGATAAAAATAACATCTATAGCTACTTCTATTGCCCAATTACATACTGTATCTAGTTAGATCCTGAAGCTGAACTAGCCAAAATTGTTTCAAAAGCTACCAGGCAGTTGAGTTTCATTTTACAAAACAAAACCAAAAACCAAATGTTCTTTTTTGACTCTCTCAGATGCCTTGTTCATTTATGGGGAAGTGTGTTGACCAGATGTCCCTTGGTTGGTTGAGGGTCATGGGTAACCCTAGCTTACAAAGACTTACAATTGTAGGGTAACCAAATTGTCTGTGGTAGTTCTATAATTTTTGGTGGTGATGTGACAGAGACAGAGGGACAATCAGTGGTTAAGTCCCAGACCACTGTTCTCTTGCATTTTGGAGGAACATGGACGCTGCATTCCAAATAGAAGCAACAATAACTTAAAAGTTGTAGTGTGCTGTAGGGATGGGTCAATCTGCCAGTGTAGATTTCTCTCAAAATTTTGTTTTGTCTGTCTTTAAACCTCAACCTAATTCCAAGACATTTTGAAAATTGCTTTGCAAGAAAGTCTATGTATGGGAGATGGATGGGCCTGCCAGAAATCCAGAAAAACACAAGTACCAGATAGGAAGTGTCATGCCCTGTTAGAATCTGATTCGGAAGGGGAGGCTGAGCAACTGACAGGGAGTGGGAATGTGGCTCCATGGGTTTGGAAGAAACTGGGAAAGAGCAAAGTCTGGCTGGACAGAGCAGGGGAGAGGTAGAGCAAGGGAGAGGGAATTTGGAGGAAGACCCAGGCCCACCCCCTCTTCATCCTAGGACACACAGGGAGGAACGGAGAAGGGAGCAACATGAGTTGTGTGGCTTATGGGGTAGGAAAGGGCCTTGATTCCTTTCATTAGCTGCAGCTGGGAACACAGGGTTTAAAAAGGGAATCTGTGCACAGCAAGTTGTTGGGAGCAAATCGTGAATTATCTGGTATTGTGGAGGCTTATCTGTGTTCCTAGCATCTTCCCAACTGTGTGTGTTTTGCTGTGCTTTCAAGTCTGCAATTCCTTCTCCTGCCCTGTCAAGTTAATTACTGCAGCATGGTTTGTGTGGATTTTTAGTTACAGGTTGCATGTTTTGTTTTCGGACTGAATTTTCTCCACTTAAAGACTGTTCCTGGGAGAGTTTTTTTTCCAGCTGAAGGTAACCTGGACATTGGGGGGAAAGTTGGAGATAATAAAGGGACTCTTCTTGCGTATTTGACTGTGTTGCCTTTGTGCCACATCCTGGGTTAGATACTGTCAGATATTAGTATCTGGAAAAAATATTTGAGTAGTTCTTGAAGCAATTGATTTGCAAATGCTTCAAAAATACAGCAATTATTAATTGAAGTTAATATAGTTTTGTCAAAAACTAGTTTCATCCAATCATCTGGACCTCATTTTTAATTTTTGTTATTTCTTTTCTTACTGATTTACATAGATTTAAAGAACACCCAGCTCCCAACAAATTTGGATGCTTTGCTAATACAAAAAAAGCCAGAACAATAAAATAAAAGAACAAAGGATGTGCATCCAGAAAAAACCCATAAAAAACAACACAAAATTTTGCAGCCTATTCCAAAGCCTGGGAAAACAACCAAGTTTTCAATGCCTTTCAAAATGACATCAAGATGGGAGTTACCATGAGAGAAAAGGCATACTTCCAGACTCCTATTAGATGATATTATGTTCACTCACTCTTCCCAATCTATCAGATAGGCAGAAACTATTAGTAATAGGCAGTCCCTCAATATAGCTAGTGATCGTCTTGAATTGCACATGGGAAACCAAATGGCAAACGTTATAGAACAGTGTCACAAGAGCATACTTGTGTAATTTGTGTAATGGTTAAAGGAACTGGAGTAAATATTGTGAGATCATGAGTTCTACTCCTACTTTAAACCATGAAGGGAGGGGGGGAGTTGTCCCATGCACCCTGCACTAGCTTATCTCAGGGTCAATACATGCCTCGCCTCGCAGCCGTGGCACCAGCACACTGTTTGGTCTCCTGCTCCTTTGCAACCATGAGCAAGCAGAGGAAGTGGGCTGGTGGCCACGTGAGCTCCTGCTGCACATGGTTCCTGGTGCTGCCACTGTGAGGCAGGTGTTAGGGCATGGATGGCCTGGCTGCAGGGGACCATGCAGGGCATGTGGGGAAGCTTCACCCCCCCACACCTCAACTCCACCCCTCACCTCCGGCACTGCAAGCAACCAAATGGAATGGGTGGGCAGGTGGCTCTGCAGGATCTTTAGGGTTTATTTTGGGGGGTAGCATTTATATTAAGCACACACGCGTAAAACATGCTAGGTCTTATTTTCAGGAAAACAGGTTATTTAAGCTTTCCCATTTTTGTCCTTTAACATCTCAATTGCATATCAATAACATTTCTACAATAGAATGCCCAAAACCTGTCACAGTATTCTAGATATACTTTGACCAGTTCAGATTAGAGAAGAATGAGAACTTCTTCTGATTTTGATGTAAACATATGTTGATACAGTCTAAGATTACAATGTTTCTCAATATTATCACACTATGAGTGCATGTTCAATTTATGAACAGCCAATTTATAATCTTTTTGCGATATTTTTGCCCAATACAAGCTGAAGACCACAAATCTGGAGGATACTGAATTTGTGAAAGGCAACCATGTCAAAGAGGAAAAATCAGTGTAGAAAATAGCTGGAAAATTTATGTGTAAAATATTTCAGCAAACATTTTTAGTATCACAGAAGAAATGTCATGCTGACATTTCAACTACTTCATTATATTCTTTAACATACAACAGACAACGTTTGTGGCCACTGAGCATCTGTAATCCCCATTTTTCTCTTTGGGTGACTCCTCTTTCTTTAAAAAAATATTGTGGTTGTGTACTTAGGCTGTCATGCTTCAATTCTAGTTAAAGAATTGAGCAAGAGAAGCTGTAGTTCTCAATCAAAATTTAAACGTTTAATCACTGATGCAATATTACTCAACAGATTTTATTCTGCAAAATGCACAGATTATATATTAACATTATCTTGTATTTCTGAGTTCAAATATCCTATTCTATGTTCTGCCATTAGTTCACAGAGAACACTAATTTACTTTTATTATCAACCTCATAGCTGTAAGGATGTGCCAGTATTTCATTTTCAAGCAGCAGAAAAGTTTAGAGGAAGCCATTCAAATCTTGGCTGTATGTGTGTGTGTATGTGCGTGTTTATGTATATGTATCAGATACATATCTCCATGGCTAGACAATTACAATGGTGTCACAATGATGACAGGACACAAGAAAGCCAAGCTTTGAAAACAGCATTATCTAGTAACATCTCTAGTAGTTATTCTTTGCAAATTGGTTTCTCATCCTTGGTTTATGAGGAAAAAGTCACAGCAAGAAGAAATGAGTAATTATTCCTGACACAACACATTTCATAGACCTTGACTTTTGAACACTGAAACAATTATGTCTCCTGACATATATGATTAAGTGTTTCATATAAAATTTATCTAGATAAAATAGCAATTGGTTCCTTTATGGCTACGTTTCTGAGTTTTTATGTTCTCAGCTATCACCAAAAAAAGATAATCTGTGGTTAAAAATGGGCCATCTGAAAATGTTCTTCTACTATAAGTGATTATTGAGTTCAGTAATATTAAAGTTATTGTTAAGTAGTCACATTCTAAGTAGATAATGTTGATGATGCTACAAAAACAGTGTTGAAACCAGGCCAATGTATTGCTAAACATGTCAGCCAACTTCATAAGTAGTAAGATAGAGAGCAATAAGTAACTTATTTTAAGTATTATGAAGTAAAAATTACATTTCCACTTTGGGAAAGATGATTTGCATCCTATAGTTCTGAAGAAACACTTGTTATAGAGAAACTATGACTTAGTACCCTGATATTTTCTCCGAAAATGCTTCTAAGCCAAGAAGCTTCTTCTGTTCTAAATTGAACAGAAGAAGCTTTTTGGATCAAAAGTGAAACATTTTCAAAGAAAAAAGCCAAGGAAGTCTAGCTGCCTTTGAGGAAAAAAAAGCACTTTGGGGACTTAAGAAGCTTGATTCCTGTTGACTAAATGCATGCTTCCAATATATATTAATCTTATTCCTATAAAAATTTATAAAATAGATTTGTTTGAAAAACAAACTTATAGAGACCAACACTTTAACCATCACACCATAGTAGTGTTGGGCTGCAATTCACCAAATTCCCAGCCATCAGTGCTAAATGGGTGTAATTCTAGGTCTCCTTAGGAAAGAAAGGAGACCTCCACTCCAAAATCAAAGTCACATATTTCTTCTTGGAAAAGAATATAGGAAGGTTCTTTTCCTACCATCCACACTTGGAGATCCTCTCTAGAGAGCTGAAGATATGAAGATGCCAGGTACTATTGCAGTTTTTCTCTGATCATGCCCAGTCATTTTTAAAAAGTAAAAATGAAAGAAAACAAGCAATTGAAGTGTTTTTTTCCAGGGTGACTGGTCTATCAGGACAACCTGGTCTACCCATTTATGGGATGGAGAATACTGCTTCCGCTTTCACCTTTCAGCCCCAATCCAGGAGCCTTCGCAGGCAGTCACTTCTGCGACAAACTATTTTTGTGTTGAATTTATGTTTACCCTTTATTTCTTTGTCGGTAAACATAAATTCAGCAAAGCAATTGAAAAAAACACCACCAAGAGGATCAGGAAAAAGAGACATATTGGTGGCAGCAGTGGGAATACTGTAAGGGAACTCAACTATGAAAGCACAACTACAGAAGGTTTCTTTCCCCACCCCACCTCAGTCCTCCTCCCATTACTGTATTAGGTGAAGAATACCATCCAACAAGTTCATGATGGGAATCCATTGAAAGCAATATAAACTGATCCAGAGAGAATCTACTATGACATTCAATTGCTTCATGAGTCTATTTATATTCAGTGCTGAGCCATTCTTGGTCTGAGCTCTGTTAGTCCAAACTAGGCTGGTAAAATGAAAAGTTTCAGTTCAAGTAGTTTTGCAGGTCATGATGCTACTTTTGGACAGTGGCTTGTAGTTGAAGTTAGTCTGATAGTTAAAACACCTTTGCACAGTTTGCCAAGTGGAACATTCCAATGTTTCTCCCTCATTTTCCTACTTTTAATATGTTGTCAGAATATGGTTCCTGTAAAAGCAATCATGTTGGAGAATGATCTCATACTGAAATATAGTGACATGCATAATGTATATATTGTGGAGGTATAAGTTAAGAACAATTTTTCCCATCTGCTCAGTCAAATTGGATGGTTGCCTAAGGATCCCTGTTTATTGTTTTTGCCTCCCTTTCTAGGCAACACTATCGATCAGGAATCTACTAGTTAAATCTAGTTTCTTCATTTTATTTAATTGTTAAAATGCACTTCTTTTCACTGATGATTGGCACATTTTACCTTAAAAAGAAAATAGGTAAGCCCTTGATTATAAAGATGGTTAACAGTACAATTTGTGTTCTATTCTTTTTCCACATTGCAGAATGGATAAGACAACAGGGCTCTGACAATCTGTGAAGATGCAATTTCTTTTACTACGGTTTTGCCATAAACCTTTGTTAGGAATCTGTCCACCAATTAGTTGGGTTGGCAATATATAAACCGACAATGTATGTTTGTAGATTTAAGACAAAGTTACTGTATTGATTTCTACTATGATCTGATTGGTTGATTGTATTGCAGATTGCCATAAGAGGGAGCTAGAGATCATGGCTTGTTCTCTCTGACATGCTTGCTCTCTTTGACATTCTATCTCTGAGACATTCTGTATCTCTGACATTCTGTTGCTATCTAAGGTTTCTGTTGCTGTGCTTATACTTTGATATCTTTGTTTATTGTAAATGACAAAGGCAACCGGTAAGAAGATTTTGTAATTGGATAGTTTTTGGACTGTAAAACGTATATGACCTGGACTGCTTATTGGACTGTGCTATTTCTTAAAGTAAACTTTAACTCAATTCAGTGTAGCTGTGTGTGGCTGAATAATTATTCATAACTTCTCTCATAAATGTTTCCATGTGCATATCCTTGTTACTCAATCATAATCATACATATCATAACATTGGTTATGGGCCCAGAGAGATATTGAGAATCAGTGTGAATATACAGTTTCATATTCAGACAGCTGATTGCAGTTTATTGTTAAACTATCAATGGCACAACAACAGTGAACCAGTATATCCCAGATAACCCAGTTGGATGGAACAAACTATGTTTCCTGGTCTATGAAGTGCAGCCTACTTCTGCGTAAAGATGGATTATGGACTGTAGTTAATAGTCCACCAGATGTAACAGCTTGGGACCCATTGAATGATGAAGATAAAAAGAAAATAGCTGACTTTAACCAGGATAATGAAAAGGCTCTTAGTATAATTGGACTGACACTGACTGATCAGCAGTTAGTCCATATTTGTGGTGAAGAATCTGCTGCTAGGTGTTGGGACATTTTGAAGAGGATTTATGTTCGAGATAGTGTGGATGCACACATACACCTTACACGTAAACTGCTTAGAGCCCGTCTTATAAAAGGTGGCAATATGTTAGCTTATTTGGAGTTTATGAAAAGGACTTTACAAGAGCTACAGGAAAAGGAGCTGATTTTCTCAGAGTTGCATCAAGTTTACATCATTCTTTCTTCTTTGGATGAAACATGATGATTATGTGTCTTCACTGGAAGTTTTAAACAGAGATGAACTTACATTGACTGGCATAACTGGAAGACTGTTAGAAGAGTCAAGAAGAAGGCAGGATAGAAATCAACCGAGAGAAAGACAACCACAGGAAGAAAAACTGTCTTCAACTGCCTACATTGTTAGGAAATGTTTTTCTTGTGGGGCTAAAGGTCATATAGACAGATACTGTAAAAAGGTAAGAAACAGAATGCTATTAATATACAGAGAGCATATAAAGATGTTAGTTTAGCTATATCAAGTACAACTACAACTGTAAATCATGATATATGGGAAGTAGACAGTGGAGCATCACAGTGTATAACTAAAAGTAAAGAGAGGTTTGTTAACATGACAAAGAGTAAATAGTATGTATCATTAGCTAATGGATGGAAATTGAGAGTATCTGGAGAAGTACTGCATATTGTTCATGAACATTTACCAATGTTATATGTACCTAAAATGATATTTAACTTGCTATCTGTAAGAGCAATGGTAAAAGCAGGATTTGTTGTAACTTTTCAGGGAGATAAATGTTTTATTGAAAAACAGGGTAAAAGTGTTACTGCACGATTGGATAATGGTTTATTTATTATACATGATAATCCATTAATTAATGCTAACTCAGATTATGAGAATAAAAAGCCTCATGAACAAGAAGCAAATAATATTGTTTATAGATTACAGAAAAAGTTCAGGATTAGAAATTTAGGGGAGATTAAGCATTATTTGGGTCTTGATATAGTGAAAACGAATAAAGGTTTAAAAAATTTGCAAGCCAAGATTAGCCAATTATAAAAATGCTGTAACATGGAGCATTGTAAATCTGCTAAGATACCAATGAGTAAGGAATTTACACATAGTGATATCAAAAGTCCTATGTTTGATAAGGAAATATTTCAATCCTTAAAAGTAATCTATCATATCTGAGTAATTGGTCTAGACCAGATATATCTTACTGTGTAAACCAATTGGCTAGGTATAATGCTGAACCAAATGAAAGGCATTGGCAAGCAGCTAAGTGAATAATTAGGTTTTTAAAACACACAATCCATTATTCATTGTATTTAGAACCAAGTAATGAATTAGTGTTAATTGCATATGCTGATGCAAGTTTTGCTGCTGATATAATGACTCATAAGTCAACATCAGGTATAGTGGTAATGTTGGGTAATGCTTTAATAGGAATAGAAGTCTATTAGGCAACAACATATTAGTTTATCCACTATGGAAGTGGAATTCTCATGTTTAGATTTTGGTTACTAATTTAGCTGTTAAAACAAGATCTAAACATACTGATTTGAGATATTTGAACGTTAGACAGTGTGTTCAAAATAAATTAATTCAGCTAGAATACTGCATGACTGAACATAATATTGCAGATCATTTCATGAAAGCTCAAGGTCAATTAAGCATAAAGAGTGTTGTGAGAATTATGGCTTACAGATGTAATGTATTATATATTGACCAACCCAAAGGGGAGAATGTTAAGAATCTATCCACCAGTTAGTTAGGTTGGCAATATATAAACCAACAATGTATGTTTGTAGCTTTAAGACAAAGTTACTGTATTGATTTGTACTATGTTCCAATTGGTTGATTGTATTGCAGATTGCCATAAGAGGGAGCTAGAGATCATAGCTTGTTCTCTCTGACATGCTTGCTCTCTTTGACATTCTGTCTCTCTGACATTCTGTCTCTCTGACATTCTGTTGCTATCCAAGGTTTCTGTTGCTGTGCTTATACTTTGATATCCTTGTTTACTGTAAATGACAAAGGCAACTGGCAAGAAGATTTTGTAATTAGATATTCTTTGGAGTGTAAAATGTATATGACCTGGACTGTTTATTGGACTGTGCTATTTCTTAAAGTAAACTTTAAGTCAACTCAGTGTAGCTGTGTGTGGCCGAATAATTATTCATAGCTACTCTCATAAATGTTTCCATGTGCAGATCCTTGTTACTCAAGAGTTATTCTGTACATATCATAACAACCTTCATCACATGTGCTTCCATAGCTCTGTTCTGAATCCTGGCTGAGGCTGCATCTGGGAGCCTCCTGAATCCAGGAAAAGTTTCTTTTCAGTAGACAGGGCTGGATGCATTTTTTTATTGATTTTAGAGTCCACTGAAATGCTGAAGTCAAATAATTAGTGTGTTTTCAATATAATCAATCATGAAAAATCATATGATGGTCATCTCAAGTATAAGGCAACAGTTAATACTGGAAGGTCTCCACCACATGATATTTCTGCACTGACTTGAAAGGAACTCTTCCTAATTTCAGATCATTGGCAGAGTGATGGAAATGACCTGAATTATTTCAGATTTAGCTACTATGGAGTAAAATAGCAACCAAGCCAGATGATGATGATGATGATGATGATGATGAAGAACGGTTACAGGAACTGGGCTTGACTAGTCTAGTGAAGAGAAGGACCAGGGGATATAATATTTGAGGGGCTGCCACAGAGAGGAGGTGGTCAAGTTATCTTCTAAAGCACCCAAAGGCCAGACAAGGAATAATGGGTGGAAACTGAACAAGGAGAGATTTAATTTGAAAATAAGGAGAAACTTTCTGACAGTGAGAACAATCAACCAATGGAACAGCTTGCCCTCGGAAGTTGTGGGAGCGCCATCACTTGAGACCTTCGAAAAGAGATTGGACTGCCATTTGTCAGAAATGGTGTAGGGTCTCCTGCTTGGGCATGGGGTTGGACTAGATGACCTACAAAGTCCCTTCCAACTATGATTATCTGTCTGTTATGATGATGCAGCTTTGCACAACTCTCCCCTTTAATTAAAAGGAATAGTCTCACCTATTTGCCTGACTCCTGAGGTTCAGATTCTGTAAGGGAAATAGGTAAGGGGTCAGCTTTATAGGTCCTCTTCAATAGTTCAGGCAAAACAAACAGAAGTAAACCATAACAACATTCTGTCAACTTTCCTTTTTTTCCTTAGTAAGGAGGAATACTTACTAAATATTTATTTACAATAAGAGGAAATCTGTGAGTGTAATCTCTTATTTCAATAATGCTTCTTAAACCTGGCACTTCAGAAATGGCCATTGTTGAGGATTATACTCCCAGACATATCAAGGATTCCCCACCCCTCCATACACACAACCATATAACTCACCTTTAAAATTGGAGAGCTTTTTTTCTTAGCTAAGATTGCAATCTTAGGTAAGGAAGCAAATTATATTCTTCCATCTAATATTTTCCTTATCTGCAGGAGAAAGCTGCCTTCATTTTGATTAAATATAATTGTCTGAAAAAAATGACTGTAGCTTATAAGATAATTCTACTTTTCTGATTCTGGATGTAATAAAAATAATGCAAAAATAGTCTTGTTAGGTCAATGTTAAAAACAAGGTCCATTTGAAGCTGTATTTTGCTGCTGTCTCATATAGGAAAGATTCATGTCTTTTATTTCTCTTTGAATCTACTTGTGCTTGTCAATATTCATAGAGTAACCACATATCCAGGATTGCTTAATGTTATTACTCTGAACATAAAAGATTAAACTTGGATGGATATTCAAAATAAATCTATATCAGCCCTCACCAATTGTCCATGCCATGTATGTGGCAATAATATCATTATTCTCTCATGAAGTTCAATATATTTTTGTGTGATCAAAAGTGATTAACTATCTAGATTACTGAATGCCACTATTTCATCTTAAATCTTTAGTACTGTTATGTGTCAGCATTGTATTGCAAAGGGTACAACTTCATAATGTGACTGTGCCTTTTGTCCTTTAGTGGGACTGGGATAAGGGAGTGAGAAAACTTCTAAGGCTCATGTTGTTCCCTAGTGAATTCAAGGAAGCTAATCTGAATGACTGCTTAAAGCAAAACATCATGTATTAAATACATGAAACTACCATGTAAGTTACAGTACTTTAATCTTGCAGCTGTATTAAAAAATAACATTTCTCAAAAGTGCTTTTTCAAAAGGCCACTTTTGAGTATGTTTTTTCATTTGAAGATGTTTCATTTCTCACCCAAGAAGCTTCTTTAATTCTGGCTGGATGGTGATAGGCAATAGAAGGAGTATATTCCTTTTCAGTTGTCTGGTCATTAGCACTCTTTCTGAGAGCTGTTGAGGCCACTTTTGAAATAACCTTTCAAAATCTAACATGGCAAACAAGGATAAAGAAGACATTTTCAATTGCTCTCTACCATCATACTAACATCTTAATAACAATTTATTTATAGGGCTTATACACAGGGGTGGGATCCAACAGGGTTAACTACCAGTTCATTTACAAGGTTTGTGGTTTACGATGTGTTTCTCTGCATGCTGCACACATGCCTGTAAATCATCATCAGCATGTTGTATGCAGAGAAGCAGCCCCAAAGGCACTTTTTTCCTGCTTTTTTAACTGCAGCTGTGCCTTGCATGGCAGCTGAAGTTGAAAATGCAGAAAATAAAGGTAGGACTTCTGGTTTGAGCTTCTTTGGTGACCGACTGAAATCCGTGATCATGCACAGTTTCAATCTGTGCTCACCGCCGGAGCACCCCGAGCCAGCTGGATTTGGGGCTAAGCCATCCCGTAGAGGTGGTGAAGAGGGGGGAGACTGCCATCAGGGTCGAGGAGAGCCACATCTCTCCTCTTCAGCTGGCTATTACTCCCAGGAATTCCTATTTTCATTATAGATAATGTATAAACTAAAAAAATATTTCAGCAGTTCTTCCATCCATATGAACAAAATATGTGCCAACTGTACTGAGAGACAATGTCTGCTACTTAGACATTTGCTGTATTGCATGCTTTTCTTGCAGAAATTATTTCAAATTCATGCATTTCAAATTTGAGTGATTATTTGTAGTTAACATTTCATAAATCACATTACGGTATTATGTAATGTCTATCAGAATGAACTTTTCATTGCAAGCAAGAGAAATTAAATTAGGTGTATTCATATCTACCATTTCCAAAGGACACCACCAAACGATATATTGCAGTTTATACAGGTCAAAATGAAGTTTTATTTAAAGAATTACCATAATGCCTTGTCTGCAGAAGAAATATGTAGCCTGTGTTTGTTTCTCCCTCTTCAAATCTTTAAACAATTGTATTTCCTATCAAAATCATTTCAATTTCTTTGGTCCAAATGATTTGTATAAAGTTTGGATATAATTAATAGTTTTTGTTCCATCTACTAATGGGTTACACAAATCTCTATCCATTTTTTTGCTTTACCTCTTGATGAGCTGCACAAATCAGATTGCTGACAGTTGTAATCCAATACATCTGGGGGAATCAGACTTCCATAGATATTGCTAATACTCCTTTAACTGGATTGATATAAATTATGAAGACCTAGCTCTCCGAAGAAGACATTGTCTTTCTGTTGTCATCTTCATATAGGTGAACAAATCTTCCCAATATAACAAGCGACAAAAGGTGTCCTTTCTAATTAGTGTAGTCAACAGAAGAACATATTTTAGATGTTTTTTTCTAAAAAGTTCTCCATATGTGAAGAATGTTTGCAGTAATTTTTCCTATATTTTCAATAAACATCAGTAAAATGAGGGTATAAATTTTGACATTTTAGTGATATTAGGAACATTCAAGTTAACAGAAATGTTCTTTTAAAGTGCCCCCCCCCCCCGCTAGTTTTGCAGCCCCCCAAACAGTTCAAAAACACACTGCTGAAATTTGGTGGCAAAACTGTCGATTTTCAGTGTTCTGACTTTTCTTGATATATTGTTGTGGTGGTTCAAAAAGCAAAAGGCAAAAATTAGCCCATCAATTTCCTGGTAAAAACAACCACATACATAAAAACAGGTCAAAGAGAACTTCCTTTAAAGAGGAAAATTAAAAACAGCATACTTTCCACTATATTAAAATAAGATATGGACTGTGAATAAGTACATGTATGTGTTGCTGTGTATGTTTCACTCTGTAGGTGTGCATTTTCCATTTTAATTTTAAATGTTTTCTCATCTGTTCTTTAAATATGAAGAATAATCTCATAGGTTTACATTGTTTGTTAAACATTGTTTCAAATTTCAATTGAAATAGTGGTGTTTTTTTCCAATTGATTAGCATTAACACTGATACTAGTTAGTATTAAGTGTTAAAATGACCACGAGGTATGATATCCATCTGCATTATCACTAACCATGTTCTACTTACTTGCTTACTTGTATGGTGTCTTCTTCAGTAATCATACACTAGGATATCTGTGGGAAAATGATTCAATAGTGGGAATAAAGTATTCTCCCAGATATTTAAAAGCAGTTGAGTTCTTTTCATTTTTATAGTATCATGTATAGTAATAGCATTTGATAAAAAAAAATCTTTCTTTTTATGTATAATTTTATTGCAATTTCTTGGTTTCTTAGCAGTCACTCAGACTCATTGGGAGTCAAGCAGGATACAAGCTATTATTATGGTTTGTTGAACAGTCAGCCAGATATTTAGACTCAATTTGGCATTTTTATCTACCTGTCAAGTCCTTCCCAAGGAACTGGGATAGGCAGATATTGATGTGACAAATTACAAAGTCCTGCAGATAGAAATAGAATGACTGTGGCAAAAGGAAGCAAAGGTAGTACCAATAGCAATAGGCACCTTGAGTGCAATCCCAAAATAACTGGAGCACTTGAACACCATCAGCATTGACAAAATCAGTCAACTGCAAAAAGGCAGCTTTATTTGGATCAGCTTATATCCTACAATCATACCTTTAACACCATCAAACCTCAACACCTGTCTATCCCAGATCCTTGGGAAAAATTCAAGAAGTGGATAAAAATGCCAAATCCAGTCTAAACATCTGGCTGACTGTGCAACAAAGTTAATAATAATAATACTTAGGGATAGTTAAAATAATAGGATCCCCTCCCCCGTGTCTTTTAGGTCACATGGGTCAGTCACGTATGCCCATGTCAGGTTCCCACTCAGCTCCGACAGGTGTCCGTTGGTTCACACGCCGGCTGGTAGATATTTTGACTAGCAGCTGAGGCACTACATTCCTAAGCTCCCCCATCCTTCCCCCCATGAATGGCAAGCAAGAAACGAAAAAGGAGTAAGTATGACAAAATGGCTTCAGCTGAAGTCTTTTTGTAGGTTGACACTCCATTAACTTTGCTAATGACTTTCCACTTTCTTGCATGGGTTTGTGTGTGTGTCTGTGTGCAGGGGGGAGGGAGGGAGAGAGAGAGGGAGGGAAGCAGAGAGAGGGAGAAGAGAGAGAGAGAGAGAGAGGCAGAGGCAGAGGCAGAGACAGAGACAGAGACAGAGACAGAGATTACATATGTTTGTGATCTGGAGAATTGACCAGAATTCTGCCTATACCCACTAGATATAGTGACCTCAGAAAGCATCAGCGTGGGATGAGAAAAGGGGCTCCTACATCAGATTTTCCCCCCTGAAATTAGAGCCTTGGTCCTGAGGGAAAGATACAAAACAAAGCTATAATCCTTGGGTTTGTGTCATGGTATTATAGAATGTCAAGCCAAATCACATTAGTTTTTCATATACAATTCTATATTTCTTTTGACATGTTTCTGTGAAGCTTTTCCTATTTTAGCTGACAGCTTAATGTTTGTTCATTTACATGTATAGATCAAAACCAAATTAAATCATGCCTAAAAGATTAAAGCTGTCTCAGTGGATGAAGAGAAAAAACATACACTTTCAGAAATCCTGTTGTTTTTAAATATGTCTTTGGTTTTGCTTGTTTTTCTTTTCTGACTCTGTTTATTTGTCTTAATATCTGAAGATATTAATCACCAATCAGTCAGTCTATTAATAAAAGCTGAAATGTTAAATCTGACAATTTCCTTCATGCCCAAGCTATAGGGAACATTTTTCTGTTGTTGACTAATTCAATGGACACCAAGGATATTTTGGTTGGAGTCTGAACTTTAGATGCTTCATAATGAGGTGGACATGCTTATTGCAGAAAACACCATCAAACCTCAACACCTGTCTATCCCAAGAAGTGGATAAAAATACCACATCTGGCTGACTATGCAACAAACTTAATAATACTACTTAGGGATAATTAAAAGAATAGGATCCCCCCGCTGTATCTTTTAGGTCACATGAGCCAATCATGTCAGCCCATGTCAGGTTCCTGCTTTTTCTGAAATTCAACAGAAAAAAGAACTTTCAAATAGTTCTGCTGAATCAAACCAAATTTTTAAAGAGTGGGATTCTATTTGCACACTCCCACTTATATTCTTCAACAACTGTTCCAGTGAGATATACTTCCTCTAGTATTAGAAGAAATGTTCTGCCCTTACCACTTCAGAATTTACCTAATGACCCATCATAACTGGCTATTAACATGTCTTCGGATAACACACTGTAGGAAATTTATAGATGTGTAATTGATTAATAGGATGAAACAGGTTTTTTTAAAGGGATAGCCATATACACATTTTGCAGCCAAAACTATAAGCAACAAAAAGGGTTGTGACATCTGTAAGCTAAATTTGGCATTTCCCAGGATTATGCCCAAATATGAACTTGTTGTCCCATGGTCTGAGTGTCTGGATGGGGAACAACAGGCTTCGAGTAAACCTGACAAGGCTTAGTGGCTCTGGATTTTGGGACCCTCAAGTTCTGGAACTGTGATATCTTTGGTTCTGGATAGAGTTACATTGGCCTAAACAGATTCTGTGTACAATCTGGGAGTCCTCCTGGACTTAAGATTCCTGCTTGTGGACCAGGAGCAGGAGCAGTCCTGGTTAGGAGGGTGTTTGCACAACTTTGTATTGTGCACCACTCATGCCCTAGTCACCTCCTGGTTGATTGTTGTATTTGTTGCATTCTACATGAAGCTGCCCTTAAAAAGTATATCTGGAAAGTTTATGTGATGCAAAATGCAGCAGCAGGGAAATTATATATTATATATGTTCCTCATGGAACACATGTTACACTACAGCCCTGTGAGCTGCATTGGTTACCAGTTCATTTCTAGGTTCAATTCAAGGTGCTGGTGCTGATTTTTAAAACTCTACAAGCTATGAGACCCAGTTATTTGAGGGGCCACCTCTCTCTCCAGTTGCAATAAATAAAATATATACTATAAAATAAAATACAGGCTGAATAGTCAACACCTTGTTGATGATCCAAACTCTGTCAAGGACCTTGGAGTACTCATCTCTAATGATCTATGTGCTAGAGCCCACTGTAACTATGTAGCCAAAAAGGCATTAAGAGTTGTTAACCTAATCTTACGTAGCTTTTTCTCTGGTAATATTACACTACTAACTAGAGCATACAAAACATTTGCTAGACCAATACTCAAATATAGCTCATCAGTCTGGAACCCACATTATGTATCTGATATTAACACAGTTGAGAAAGTCCGGAAATATTTCACAAGAAGAGTTCTCCACTCCTCTACTCGTTGTAGAATACCTTATGCCACCAGACCTAGAAAACCTTGAATTACGCTGTCTTCGGTCTGATCTAAGTGTGGTATATAAAATAATACATTGCAATGTCCTACCTGTCAATGAATACTTCAGTTTCAACCATAACAATACAAGAGCAAACAATAGATACAAACTCAAGGTTAATCGCACCAAACTTGATTGCAGGAAATACGACTTCAGCAACAGAGTGGTAAATGTCTGGAATACTCTACCTGACTCTGGTTTCTTCCCCAACCCCCCCAAACTTCAACTTTAGACTGTCTACTATTGACCTCACCCCTTTCCTAAGAGGTCTGTAGGGGGCGTGCATAAGCGCACCAACGTGCCCACCGTCCCTGTCCTATTGTTTCTTTTTATTTTCCTTATATGTATCCATGTTTTCATAACTATGTTTTTACTTATACCTATTATCTTGTAAGCAATTGACAAAGCAAATAAAATAATAATAAAATAAATCTTGTTCCTCCAGATCTAGTAGAGAGAACATGCTGCGACTTATGTCATTTAGGGAGCTAAATTTGATGGGCCTTAGATACAGTTCTTGACTATGGCACCTGAATTATGGAATAGCCTTCCTCCTGAGCTTAGGCTGGCATCATTGCTTCTGACTTTTCAAAGGCCCTGAAGACTTGGTTGTGCCATCAGGCCTGGTAGAACTAGTAAGATGGCTCCATTGATATTAACCTCCCTTCTCCCATTATTTTTTTTTAGCTATGTTTTATAGTTCTTAGAGCTTTTAATAATTGTCATTATTTGTAAACTGTTGGTTTTTTTAAACTTGGTTGCACAGTACTCAGAGTCCCAAAACTCTGTTTTATGAGATGGGGGGGGGGGTATATAAATTTGAAAAATAAATAAAATTATCCAGTTGGATAAAGAAGATGGCAGTTCATTTTTTTCTCCTCTGGTCTGGCTTCTTCATGTCTATAATACAGATAAATAGATACAGTAATATACAGTATATTGTTGCCTGTTCATGAGTATTTTTTTCTTTTTCCCTGCTTTTGTTCCTTTTTTTTGTCCTGTTTGGACAGTTAACTATTTCTGATGTTTAGTATATAAAAATAAAGGTATATTTCTGCTAGCTGAACTTAGCTGTATGTGTGCATATTATAATCTGTATTTGGCAATAAACTAACCTTATAAAGTATAATTTTCTCACCAAAGGGTTAAGGGTCCAGCACCCCAATTTATGTCCAGGCACTTGGTCAAGCATACAGCAGAACTAGCACTTGCAGTCCACATTTAATGGATACACCCCGGGACCTAAAACATTTTAATTGTGAAACATTAAAAAAAAGATCTTTATAAAGCTAACTTTTTTGTGACAATGACTTGTAGATACGAAATAGTACAGCATGTGCAGCATGAAGATGGAAGCACCATGTGAAAAGCTGGACTCTTAGAAGTCCTGGAACTGTGACGTCCAAAGGAAGCCCAAGCAAGGACAACGTGGATGAAAAAGGATGGATTACTCAAGTCTGAAATAATTCTGTGGTTGAACTTAACCAACTTGACCAACTTGACCAACATTGCAATGTCCTACCTGTCAATGAATACTTCAGCTTCAACCATAACAATACAAGAGCACACAATAGATACAAACTCAGGGTAAACCACACCAAACTTGATTGCAGGAAATACGACTTCAGCAACAGAGTGGTCAATGTCTGGAATACTCTACCTGACTCTGTGGTTTCTTTCCCAAACCCCAAAAACTTTAATCTTAGACTGTCTACTATTGACCTCATTCTTTTCCTAAGAGGTCTGTAGGGGGCATGCATAAGTGCACCAACATGCCTACCATCCCTGTCCTATTGTTTTTTTTTCCTTATATGTATCTATTTCATGTATTCATAACTACTTATGCCTGTTATCTTATAATCGCTTGACAAAATTTAAAAAACCCTGTCTGCGGCTTTAAGATTGTGTCTTAGGAAAGGAGATGTGGAATAAGCTAAGACGGATACTATTTTTGTGTCCCCAAAACTATACAATAGAAGTTTATTGGAACACGTGTCAGAATATATTCAGAAACAAAGGAGTATGAACTTTTCAGATGATTTTCAGATGCTATTAATTTAGAAAACTATAAGCATAGACCCACTGAGTGTTAATCAAACTTTGTGATTGAGTTTTATTTGAAAATGGAATTGCCAGCTGGAGGAATATCAACATGATTAGAATGTTGCAGCTAAAGAGAGTTCTCTAAACAAGATATATATAGAGAAATATAGTTGCTCCATAGAAAATATCTATAATATCTAGAATATCAAAAATATAGCTCCATAGAAAAGCACATATTACAAAGTAAACACTTATATAACAAAGAAATATCATGAGAATCAAATGCCCTAAAAAGCAGTCAAGCCTGCACAGGGGTTGCAAAAGTAACAAGATACAGATAAAGAAATATTTGCTTAGGCACAATTGTTATTTGTTAATTGGGTTTCATATAATTTTTTATTCTGTTTGAATTTTTAAAACTTTTTACTGATGTACACCACTCAGTCACAAATTATGAGTTGGACACCTTTATACATTTCATAAATAAAATTGTCTCAATCCACAGACATGCCTTTGCAAGGCAGACATGCCTTTGCAAATACCTTTATTGCAGAGATATAAATGCATTGGCTCTTCTTCACCTTAAGGATTCTAGACTTGCAGAGAAAAATTGGTGGCTTGATCCAAAGATCCATTAACTGGAGTTTCACAACACATTTAAGTGAGATACTGATTTAACCCAATGTAAACATACTATGTTGAACCATAAAATTACACATTATGTAAATGGAGCTGCTAGTTCTTTAACCTTGTAAAATGTGTCTGAGAACCCAGTCAAAATACTTGGGGTAAGAAAAACTATAAAGTATAGAACTGGGGTACAAGAATTTCTGCACCCTGTGCTGACAGAGAATATATGAGATTGGAGGGCAGGGGCTTTAGCACAATAATATAGCATAAATTAGCCTTCCACAGTTTGGTGATAACCATGTTGGGATTACAGTTCCCACAATCCAAGGTTATCATGTTGGATGGGAACACTGGGAAATGTAATACACCTGAGAAGCACCAGGATGGGAAATATTGATATATACTTTCTACATAGAAGGATGCTATTTAAACCCCTGGCATCTTCTGCGTCCAGCCAACTGGGTGATGTGCAAATAGACCTGGAATTAAACAGTTCCTATATCCAGGAAATAAGGAGACATAAGTTTCTCTTTAGCTCTTTTTCTCTGTTGCTGATTTATATTTGTTTTGCTGGTGTCTGGCTTTGCTATGAAACTAAACTGAGTTATTCATGCTTGCTTAGACTGATTTAGTAGATTCTAATGGCTGGGAAGACATAGGAAATCAAAAACTTCTATGAGATTTAGGGCCATAATTTTTTCCCCAGAACAATATAATTCTGAAAATGAGGGCTGTCAAACTCCTGGCCTGCAGTCAGATGCGTCACATGCTGGCCACGCCCACATCGGTTTAACAAAGGGAGGAAAAATCCCAATATGACACATGACACTGCGAGTTTGACACCCTTAGGCTAGTTGTTGTAATCTAACCCAATAATTATTGGGTGAGTTGATTGTTGTAGTCACTTCCAGTCTGATGATACTATGAAATACAAGAAGATGTATCATTCTGAGTCTATTGTTATTGATTTTTGCCAGGTCTATTCCACTCAGTTATTGATTTTCCTAGAATTCGTTTTGGGGATGGGGAATTCTTCCTCAGGCTTCCTGAGACTTTCCAATCTGAAAAGACAAAACAGGATTTTCTCAAGATATCTGTCCTTGGGATTTAAGAAGCAGGAGGAGCCAAGGAGGCTGCAATTCATTTTAAAGATGATTGTGTAATTAAAGTTAAGACACTTACATGGAAATCCTTGGTTACTTCCAACTATATTAATGTAGCTACACAACTCACCATCAACTTAAATTCTCTTCATTTTTTTAATAAATGCTGAAAATAAATGGGACCAGTTCCTTGCCTAACCTATGGTCACAAGCCACAGTCATCCCCATCTTCAAAAAGGGAGACCCTTGCCTAGTTGAAAATTACAGACCAATCTCCTTATGCTGCGTCACCTGTAAAGTCATGGAATCAATTATTAACCAATCCATCATCCTCCACTTAGAGACAAACAACCTACTCTCCAATAAACAATTTGGTTTCAGACAAAAACTATCCTGTAATCTGCAACTCTTACACTGCAAAAACATATGGACTACACAACTTGATCAGGGCAAAACAATAGATGCAATCTACATAGACTTCTGTAAAGCCTTTGATTCAGTGGTACATGACAAACTACTACTAAAAATAAAATCCTATGGTATCTCTGGACAACTGCATAACTGGATAGAAGCATTCCTGTCAAACAGACAACAAATGGTCAAAATTGGGAGTGTCCTATCAAATTCTGTACCTGTCAACATTGGTGTCCTCCAAGGCAGTGTTCTAGGACCAACTCTCTTCATACTCTACATAAATGACCTCTGTGATCATATTAAGAGCAACTGCGTTCTCTTCGCTGATGATGTAAAGCTATTCAACACCACTGACAATACTGCTACCCTTCAAAAAAAACCTCGAGTATGTGTCAGAATGGTCAAACAAATGGCAACTTCAAATCTCAACAAATAAATGCTCTGTCTTACATATAGGCAAAAAAAATAAATCAAAAAATAAAATACAGGCTGAATAGTCAAGACCTTGTTGATTACCCAAACTCTCTCAAGGACCTTGGAGTACTCATCTCAAATGATCTAAGTGCTAGAGCCCACTTTAACTACATAGCCAAAAAGGCATTAAGAGTTGTTAACCTAATCTTACGTAGCTTTTTCTCTGGTAATATCACACTACTAACTAGAGCATACAAAACATTTGCTAGACCAATACTCGAATACAGCTCATCAGTCTGGAACCCACATTACGTATCTGATATTAGCACAATTGAGAAAGTCCAGAAATATTTCACAAGAAGAGTTCTCCACTCCTCTACTCGTAGAATACCTTATGCCACCAGACTTGAAATTTTAGAACTAGGAAACCTTGAATTACGCCGTCTTCGGTCTGATTTAAGCATGGTATATAAAATCATACATTGCAATGTCCTACTTGTCAATGAATACTTCAGCTTCAACCATAACAACACAAGAGCACACAACAGATACAAACTCAAGGTTAACTGCACCAAGCTTGATTGCAGGAAATACGACTTCAGCAACAGAGTGGTCAATGTCTGGAATACTCTACCCGACTCTGTAGTTTCTTCCCCAAACCCCAAAAACTTTAACCTTAGACTGTCTACTATTGACCTCACCCCTTTCCTAAGAGGTCTGTAGGGGGCGTGCATAAGCGCACCAATGTGCCTACCATCCCTGTGCTATTGTTTCTTTTATTTTTCTTTTATTTTTCTTATATGTACCCATATCATGTATTCATAATTATGTATACACTTATACTTATTATCTTGTAAACAATTGACAAATAAAATAAATAAATAAATAAATAAATAAATAAATAAATAAATAAATTAAAGGAGCACTCCTTAGGGCAAATATACAGACTATACCCTGCAGAGTATTAGTTGTAGATTAGTTTTCATCTGAAGTGAAAATCAAGGCAAATTTGGAAGATGCTGTTTAAATGGAACATGTGGAAGAACTTTGGAGGAAGTACTCAAGGGAGAGACTAAATTTCTCTCCTGGAATGAGTATTTGTCAAAAAATGAACAAGAATGACATCAGAAGCAATCTGCACACTAGTAAGACCTTTCAGTACAGTGAACTAGAGAAGAATATTCCAAGACAAATGGATATATTAAAGGATCTTTGGACTCATTTACTTATAATTCTGCACAAATAACTGAAATTACAGATAATTCCCTAAGTGCATATTTTTCACTTTGCTTTGAACATCTGGGCAATAAAATACATATGCAGAACATTTGCCTGGTCATTTTAGCCTATCAAAACAGGCTGAAGTGAATTATCTTGGAAATTCCTGGTCAAGAGAAACAGGAAGGCCTTCCATCATCCTGGATCTGTTAAGTAGCTAATGATCCCAAATGAAGTTGCATTACAGAAGGGAGGAAACCAAGGGAAATCAAAATTGTACATGAACTTATTTTGATTTCTTGTGTCCTCAATTGCTCAGTTAAAAGCTCTTAATAAAAATTCATCAGGTTCTTCACAGATTAAAAAAGCCAATCACATGTAAGGATCAACAGAGAGATTGAAAGTGAAACTACTGGCATTGTAATGTCTGTGTATAGCTCTATAGCACATCTGCATCTGGAATTAAGAGTATAGTTCCAGTTGTTCTATATGAAAAAAGATATAATTGAACTGGAAGAAAGCTCTCAAAATGATCATGGAATTTTAATTGGAAAAGGGTAGAATGATTCTCTTGCAGGTGGAGGAGATTAAAGAGGGACATGGCTAAGGTGGATAAAATTATGTATGGCATGGAGGAAGCAGACAGACAGAAATATTGTAGGATCCAATCTGGTCAGTCACTAGGACCAGAGGTTTAGTTTTCTGAACTTTTGGACTTGTGCAGGAGTCCATCCTCAGAGAAATTCTTTCTAGCAGTGTGTGTGCATTGGGCTGTGTTATTTATAGAGTTATAACCCTAACCCTAACCCTCCTGAAGATTTAAGGGAAGCCTCTGGAGCCTTTGGATGCTGAAAATGGACCCGTTTTGGCACTTCTGGTGTTTCCAGAAGGCCCATTTTTGGACCACCCAAGGCTTCCCTTGAGCCTCCAGGAGGGCAAAAACTGCCTCCCCTGAGCTTCAGAGGCCCTCTGGAGACTGAAAACAGGCACTTCTGATATTTCCGGAAGGACCATTTTTCAGCCTCCCAAAGCTGCAGAGGCTTCCCTCAAGCCTCTGGGAGGGCGAAAATGGCCTCAAACTGCAGAAAATCAGCTGGGAGGTGCATGCATGCACAGTGCAGGTACATTTGGCTGGGGCTTGTGTGCCCACACAAATGGCTCTATGTGCCATCATGGTGCTAGGAGCTAATGGCAGTACGGTATAACAAACAAAAGAAAGTACCTCTTCAGAGAATGTATAATTGATCAGTGGAATTTATAGTGATGGCCAGTAATTTGGATGACTTTAATAAGGGATTGGATAAATTCATAAAGAACAAGCCTACTGAAGATTATTGGCCTTGAAGGCTAAATGTGAACTCTGGCAGCAGCAAGCTTCCATATACCAAATACCAGGTACAGATAAAGAACAGGGTGAGAAGACTACATTTTCAACTTTCACAGAATCTAGGACTTGATTTACGCCAGTTAGATTATTCTTATGTTCCTAAATAGCAATAGCACATAAAAGTATAGAAGGAGGGTTTGCCCTTGAGTAAATGAGAAAAGAAAAGGTGCGTACCCTCCAAATAATCTGTATTTCTTATCTTCAAAATGCACTGCCAAGGGTGATACAAATATAACCTTTTCAATCGTACAACTCGACTGGATGTGCATTTGTTCATGTGCTGAATACAATTCTCTATTCAGGCAAATTTTGGACAAAATGTCATCTATTCTGATGCTATTCCTGTAATCTTGTATAATTTCTGTTTTGTTCTCCACTCATGGGACATTGCAATAAGGGAATATCTCTGATATGCTATGAAGCAGCTGTAAAAGTAGCTTCTCTAAATAAAGTTTCATTCCTGGCATTTACATGGATATCATGATGTTATTTTCTTGGCAATGATATAGAAGGAGTTGGTTGTTTCCTTCTTTCATGATGTGTTTTTTCAACTTGCCAGTCCAGCCTATAGCCTTGGGGTTTTCTGTGTGTCTTCCATCCAAGTCTGTTGCTATGTAATATTTTCAATTACAACCAGAATCAGCTAAGTACTGTTATCTGCTCACTTTGAGACCCTTGACTCTATTCCTAGTTTCAGGAATCCTTCTATAACAATAGCAATAGCATGTAGACATAAATATCATTTCACTGTGCTTTACAGCCCTCTCTAAGCAGTTAACAGAGTCAGCATATTGCCTCCAACAATCTCGGTCCTCATTTTACCAAACTTGGAAAGATGGAAGGCTGAGTCAACCTTGAGCCTGGTGAGAATCGAACTGCTGGCAGAAGGAATGCAGAGCCAGCCTGCAATATTGCATTCCAACCACTGTGCCACCACAGCTCTATAGCCATAACTAGCACTATCCAGGGAAGCAAAGGCAGGGTCTTTGAGATATTACATCAGAGCAGTTTTCTTTGGCATAAAATTTCTTTTCAAGAGGTTTATATTTTTCCCTGCAACATTAGTTTCAGGAAGCACACAGCATATCCTAGGAAAATCCATCATTCTTTTTAAATTTACTCATTCTTTCAGCACTGCAGTCACTAAAGACTCAGGTCTTTATTTAGCATGTATTGAGAAATAATTGGAGGAAGCCATAAGAATTCCTCTTTGCAGTGTGAAGAGAGATCAAATTTATTGATACCATTTCATGCTGTACGGAGTAGTTCTTATTATTTTATTGCTACATACCCCATCCGCACCTTGTGTATTACACCAATTTACTATTGGCAGCCCAATATAGCGAAAGGCACCCCTTAGATTGGTTTCTTTGGAAACCTGGGATAATTTTCAAGATGCGTGGGTGGCCCATTTTAGGGATTAAGTCTTCAGTGCATCAACTGAAAAAGAACTGAAAGTCTTCTGTTATACTCTGGGCTGGTACAGCTGTTTCCCATTTTTCCCTCCTACAAATCCTAGCTTGCTTACAAGGCAATTTCGTTTCAAGCAACAATGTTGATTCAACCAAGCAGCAAGATGTTCAATTCACTGCTTTGAAAGAACATCGCTGTTAGAATTTCCTGGTGGTTACAGTGGTATGTTTTGACCATGAGCAGAAAAAGAGAAGAAGAAAAAACCATTGGGCTCAGAAATAAAAAGGAAACACTGCTTTTCTGGTCAAGGTTAAGTTGTGGTTTTAAACCTGAATGTGATGGTTTTTCTATGTTCAATAGTTTGTTGTCTTTTGTGTAAGTTTTTTTTCCCCTTGTATTTTATATACAATATTCCTTCTGTTTTCATTACATTAAAGCAATTCTTAAAAGAGGGAGATGGGAAATCATGCTCACTGGGTGGCACAATCATCATACTGTAAACATTTCAACAATATCCAATCCCATCACAATGAACAACCCTATGACTTGAATTTAAGCTTTTTGTATCATGAGAAAACTGCATCTGGTAGATGGCAATGCAAAATTAGATCCCTTTGTTGTTTGGTGATTATTTGTTCATTCATCCAATAATTCATTCTTTAAAATAGTTTACACCATTTAATTATTTGGGATTCTTTTGAAATTCTTCGGGTGACCAGCCTGAGCTAGCAAATAGAATGAAAGCTGCCAGATGGGCTGACGGCAAATCAAGAGTTCTGTATGAATGCATACATTTTCTGAGTTTAGTGCTCTAGTACCAATTTGTCACCACTCCAGATAAAATTAAATTACTAAATTAAGTCAGCTGAGATCTGCTCAGAAGGAATGTCAAACATTGTTGGTAGGAGCCTTATGATCTTCCAAAACTACCTTTTGTTGGCCAAAGTATGTCTTTTGAAGGGTGATGATAGTTAACAGCTCAACAGTTTCTGAAGGGCCATAATACCCCCATCTCCAAGGTATATGATATAAGTAAGATACAGATTAACAGATTTGAAGGGACTTTTTTAGATCATCTAGTCCAACTCCCATGCCCAAGCAGACCCTACACCATTTCTGACAGATGGCAGTCCAGTCTCTTCTTAAAAGCTTCCAGTGATGAAGCTCCCACAACTTCTGAAGGCAAGCTGTTCCGTTGATTCTTTGCTCTTGCTGTCAGAAAATTTCTCCTTATTTCCAGGTTGAATCTCTTCTTGTTCTGTTTCCATCCATTATTCCTTGTCTGGCCTTGTAAGGAGACAGAGTGATGAGCAGTGATAAGGAAGTTCCATATACTCATAATCTTGGCTAGAAGTGAAGACTTTAGTCCCATTTATTTAACTGTTCATTCCTTAAGGATACATTTACAGGACTTCTTCTATATACTCCTATCATATTAATATGGGGAATTGAGGAAAGAGATCTGGAAAACTTTTTTAAACCCACTTTTCCAGTTTCATCTCCAGGAAAAAGAAATAATATGTTGATGTTCCTATTCATAAGTTATTCATTTTACAAGTATAATAATATTTTTAATAAAAGTCATTTATTTACAGTTATTTTAAAAGGTGGGTTCTTTATTATGCTATGAAAAAGCTTTTTGCTGAGAATAAGATAAGAAACAATTATGGATACTACCCAATCTTCTCTGTATCTGTACAACTCTGTGCTGAAACAGAGGTGGTTTGGGAAAGGCTATTGGTGAGGGAAAAAGTCATTCTTCTATCCTTCTGTTTATCATTCTCCATTCACTTATCACTTATCAAAAGTCAAACTTTTCTTGAGCTTCTACAGTTCAAAAGCACAGAAATTCACCCTGCATCTTTGCCTTTGCCCTTAGAGTATAATATCATTCTGGCTAATGAAGCTGAAGGTTCCAATTGCTGACTTTTTTCTGCTAGATTCTCAGACATATGAATCATCCCCAATGAACTTTAGTGCTTGGGAACTTTTCTGAGAACCGGAGAAATCATTTTGAAGAATACATGGCTAATTGCAGACCCAAAGGGGGAAAAAAACAGGGCTGCCTTGTTACAAGAGTTCATCTGGACATTTTGCTTTGCAAAGTTGAATTTCAAATATATAATCATTCATATATTTCATGTTACATTCCAAATCTTCATTTAATTTCTATCCAGTTTGTAGTTGCTCTAAAATTAAGCATTTTTGAACATACCATTCAAACCACTGATACAGTTCCTGGAGGAAATTCCTAGAGATGTTAATTGTAATTTGCCTTTCCAGTTCATTTAAGAATTCACTGTTTCTTTTTTCTTTCTTTTTAATCAGCAAAGACATCATACTCATTGTAGTTTTGTTGTAGGTAGTTTACTGTGGTAGTTACCTAACTATTGTGACTATTAGACTCATGGAACAAGTAATGTCCATTATCAATAAAGTGTATGCTTCAATACTGGTAGAAGTATGTTCTTCAAACTTATTGATGAAAGGATTTTGGCTGCCTTTGGCTATATTTGCTGGTGATTTTTGGAATTATGGACCCAGCTCTATTTTGGAGAAGGAAGTTCAGTGAATATAATATATTCTTGATCAAAATATGCTACCTGAAGAATAGCAATTGGATTTAGACTTTTATAGTGTTCCATTGTGCTTTACTAGTCAGCCTATTGCCCCCAACAATCTGGGTCCTCATTTTACCAGTCTCAGAAAGATGGAAGGCTGAGTCAACTTAAACTGGTCAAGACTGAACTTCTGGCAGTGGGCAGACTTAGCCTGCAATACTGTAATACCATAAATATACCATTTATAACTTTGGGTTTTTCTAATTAGACTGATAGATTTATAGAAATGGCTTGTTCATATTATTATGAAAAAGCAAACAGTTATGATTTGATGTTAATGGCTTATTTAGAGAGAGTCGGAAGTCAGTGCTTCTTTTTATTTTTTCCTTATCTTTCCTCGCTTCTCTTTTCCTTCCCCCTCCCCACTGCTTTTCTATTTACATTGTATTTTCTATTTTATAATACTTTATAATTCAGTGAAAATGTTGACACATAAAAATATACCATTTATGTCCACTGAAAGCACAGAAAGCCAGGAAGCAGAAGCCTTGACTTGGTGTTATTTTTCTCATATCTATAAGCTATAGATGAGCATTTTGGATACTTACAGATATAAAATAAAGTGCATCTGAAATTCCTCCACAGAGTATATTTATTTATTTATTTATTTTTTTCATATAAATTTTATTGAATTTACAATTAAAAAAATAACATAACAACATTACATAAGAAACAGAGAGAGAAAAAGAAGAAAGAAAGAAGAGAAAGAGAGGAAAAAAAAAACGCTCGGTCTTGCGACCGAAAAAGAAGAAGAAGAAGTATAAAAGAGAGAAAAACAAAAAACAAAAAAACAAAGAGACGGAAGAAAAAAGAAAATACGTTAAAACCAAACAAATATTCTTTTTGACAGTCTACAAGATCCAATTCTCCTACCTTACTTTAAATATACACATCTTATCGCTATTTATGGATATTTATGCTTATTTATGCTCATTAAACAGTTTATCTCTGATATAACCAATTATACCATGCATTCCAATTATTATCAAATGCTGAAGACTCTTTATTTTTAAGAGCTATGGTTAAATTGTCCATTTCTGCGCAGTCACATATTTTCTGAATGACCAATTGATCTGTAGGTAAACGGGATGATTTCCAGCACTGGGCAAATGCTAATCTGGCCACAGTTAGAATATGAATTATTATGTATTTCGTCTTTTTAGGAAAATGTTTATCAGAGATCCCTAGTAGGAAGAACTCTGGTTTGTATTCAATTTGATCTTTGGTTATCTCCTCCAGCCATTTTCTAATTTTTGCCAGTATTTCTGGGCTTCTTTACAGGTCCACCACATATGAAAGTAGGTTCCCTCTATGTTTTTACATTTCCAACATTTTGGACTAGAGTTTGGGTTCATTTTCGCTAACCTCGAAGGGGGTAAGTGCCATCTATATAACATTTTATACATATTTTCTTTGTACGCCGCAGATTTCGTAATCTTAATGATTCTATTCCAGATCTTTTCCCATTCTGTTAATGTAATGCTTCTTCCAATATTCCTACTCCACATTATCATGTTCCCTTTCACTATCTCTTGCTCTAATTCTACCTCCAATAAATATTTATAAAATTTAGAAATATTCTTTTTATTTGATCCTAATAAGATTTTATCTAAGTGTTGTAATTTGCTATAAATTCCAAACTCTTTGATATCTTGTTTGTATCTACTATGGATTTGTATATATAACCACTGATCAATTTTAAATCCCTGTTCCTGTAAGTCCTGTCGAGTTCTTAGTTTCCCTAAAGGATCTAATAAATCTTTATATTTAGTCATTTTTGTTATATCCAAATTGTTGGGATGAACCATTGCCTCCATTGTTGAAAGCCAAATCGAATTTTTAAATAATGTTTTTACATATTTTTTCCAATTAGTTAATAGTGAATCTCTAATAAGATGTCTATGAAAGTACGCCTGTTTAGTTTTCCCCACATCCCATAGAAATGCGTGCCATCCTCTCTGAAGGTCGTGCCCTTCCAAGGCTAGAGTTCTTTTATTCCGTAAATTGACCCAGTCTTTTAACCATAGTAAGTTGGCTGCCCAATAATATAATTCCCAGTTTGGAAGCGCTAGCCCACCTCTACTTTTTGCATCTTGTAAGGCCTTAATACTGATTCTAGCTTTTTCCCTTGCCAAATAAATTTAAGAGTTACCTTATTTATATCATCAAAAAAATTTTTGGTAATTTTATTGGGATTGTCTGGAATAAGTAAAGGAGTTTTGGTAAAATGTTCATTTTGATTGTGGCAATCCTGCCCAGTAAAGAAAGCTGCAACTTATTCCAGGATTCTAGATCTTTCTTAATTTGCTGTAACAGTTTATCATAATTATTCTCTTTGAGTGATTTACTATGTGGTGTTAACCATATGCCTGAATATTTGACCTTTTTTGTTGCCTGTATCCCCATGGTTTTTCTAATTCTTTCCTCTGGTTCTCTGTTAGATTTTTAGTCAGTAATTTCGTCTTATTTCTGTTGATCTTTAGTCCTGCTACTGAACCATATTGTTCTAGTTCTTTTATTAGATTATGTCCTTTCTCCATGGGATCCTCTAGGAAGAAAACCATATCGTCTGCAAACGCCTGTAATTTATATTCCTCTGCCTTGACCCTAACCCCTTGAATTTCAGGATTTTGTCTTATCCGCGTTAACAATGATTCTAAAGCAAATATAAATAAGAGGGGTGAGAGGGCAACCCTGTCTAACGCCCTTTTCAATGCTTAGTGGGCCTGTTTGTTCACCATTAATTAGTATATTGGCTTGTTGGGTATTGTAAATTGTTGTGATAATATTCTCGAATTTAGTGCCCAGATTCATGTTATAGATTTTTGTATTAAGAAGTGCCAATGTAAGTTATCGAATGCTTTCTCCGCATCTAGAAACAAGAGTGTAAATTGTTTCTCTGGATGAGCTTCATAATATTCTAAGACGTCAATAACGGTTCTTAAATTGTTTTTAATTTGGCGGAATGGAAGGAAACCATTTTGGTCTTCATGAATGTATAAATTTAAAACTTGTTTTACTCTATTCGCAATAATTGAGGTAAATAATTTATAATCGGCATTTAAAAGTGAGATTGGTCTATAATTGTTGATATATCTGGCATCCACATCCTCCTTCGAATTAACGCAATCAACGCCTCCCTCCATGAGTCTGGCATTTTGGCAGCCGAAAGTACTTCATTAAACACTTCCAGCATCAGAGGCCCTACTAAATCTAATGTGGCTTTATATAATTCTACTGGAATCCCATCTGGACCAGGGATTTATTATTACATTGATTTTCCATTGCAGATTTTAACTCAGACCATGTAATATCCTTATTTAGTAATTCTTTGTCTCCTTCCCCTATTGTTTTATCATTCGTATTCTCCAGATAAGTTCTTATTTTATCCTCATTGATTTCTTCTTTTTATATAATCTTTGGAAATAGTTTAATATAATATCCTTTTTCTTCTCAATCTCATGTTGTGGGATGCCTTTCTCATCTATTAATTGGTGTATCAATCTCTTTTCTTTTTCTTTTTAAGTTTATAAGATAGCCATCTTCCTGGTTTATTGGCGTGTTCAAAATAATTTTGTTTGGACCTTCTCAAGCTAACTTCTAATTTATCTTGTTCAATTAAATTCAGCTTATGTTTGGCTAGTATTAACTGATTTTGTAGTCCTTGGGTCTTAGGGGTTTTTGTAATTGTGTTTCTAAGTCTTGGATTTGTTGTTGTAACGCGTTTTGTTGGGCATAAATTCTCTTGTTTCTCATAGCATTATAGGAAATTGTTGTGCCTCTTATAATTGCTTTCATAGTATCCCAAATGTTCTGTTTTGAAGTTGTTTCATTATTATTATCTTTTAGAAAATAATTTAGCTCCTCTTTCAGTTTATTAATATACTCTTCTTCGTTTACAATTTGGTTATTTAGTGTCCATCTTTTTTTTATTCGTCTCCTATCCCTCCAAATTAGCTGTATTGGGTTATGATCAGCCCATTCATTCGGTAGAATTTTGATTTCTTTTATTTCATTAGCCAAGTCCAAATCCATCCAAGCCATATCTATTCTGGTCCAAATCTTATGTGGGTTAGAATAATATGTAAATTGTTTTCCTTCAAGATTCCGTTCCCTCCATAGATCTTTTAAATTTAACTCTCTCAACATTTCCTTACATGCTGCAGAGAGTTCCCTTTTCCCCCTTCTTGTTTTTCCCCATATTACTATGGTCTTTCTGGTAGTCTGCAATGGAGTTAAAATCGCCAATCAAGCAAATGTTTCTTTTTTCAAAGCCTACTATTTTTGGTGAAGGTGTTTAAAAAATTTCCCCTGGTCATCATTTGGGGCATAGATTGCTACAAGTAAAAATGTGATGTGGTTTATCCAAACTTGTATAACCAGAGTTCTTCCTTCGGGATCCGACCAGATTAGTTCTGCCTTTACATCTTGTTTTACATAAATTGCAATTCCTTTTTCTTGTGTTGGTCGGCGGTGCTGTAAAAGTTTACCTAATTTTGGACAAATTAGATATCTTTCATCATTCTTGAAATATGTGTCTCTTGAAGACATATTATATCTGCGTTATGTTGAATAAGTTTTGAGAATATCCTTTTTCTTTTTAATAATGAATTTAATCCGTTTATATTGATGGAGAGCAACTTCTTCCCCTCCACCATTTATCTACTTCTGCTTAGATTTTTGCCTAGTAATGATTCGGTTCTCTTGTTGTTGTTGTTGTGGGATTTGCTCTTCTCTCCCATGTTGTGGATTATCACTTCTTGAAATTGGAGAAAGTCGTTCCTTTTGGGTTCTGTGATAATATCGGACCTCCTGTGGTCTTGTTTTAGGTTCTTCTTTGGTGGGTTGACTATTCTTATCTGTGAGCTGTTGATGAAAAACTTGGGCCTGTTCTATCGATTCTATTTTGATTTTCCTCTCTTTCCATGTAATTAACATCCCTTCCGGGATTAACCATTTAAAATGGATTCCTTCTTTATTTAAATCATTAGCTAAAAATTTATAATCTTGTCTTATCATCCTCACTCTCTTTGGAATTTGTTTTAAAATCCTAATTTCTCTGCCCTTATATGATATTGTTTCCTCCCTAGACATTTTCAAAATTAAATCCCTCAGACATCTCCTAGAGAAGCGGATATGAATTTCTCTTGGACAGTTGTTACGCCTGGCGTAGCTTGTGCTAACCCTATATACCTCATCAAACTCTTTAATTAGATCATCTTTTTCCTTTCCTAGCCATTCAGCCAATATTTCTGCCATCAAATGTTCCAATTCTTCATTTTTGGCTTCCGCCACATTCTGGAATCTTAAATACGCCATTGCTTTGTCCATCTCGAGGTGGATCAGAGAGTCTTCCGTTTCTCTAAGTACATTTTTAAATTCCTCATCCATCCTTTCAAAGTTAGACTCCATGCGTGTTGTTCTACTCTCTATATCTTTTATTTTCACTTCGTTTCTCTCCATGGCCTGCTGTAGAGACCCTATCTTACCCTCCACCTTCGCTATATCCGCTTTCATTTCAGCCTTCATTTTCCCCATCTCATCTTTCAATTCACTTATATCTGCTCTAGTTTCCTTGTGATTATTAATCATCATTTCTTGCATTTTAGATATAGCTTCCTGCAAGGCTAATATGGAAGTTTGTATATTAATATTGGGGACATTGGGCTGCTTTTCCCCTATTAAAGACTCCTCGATAGTTTTTGAGATGTTGGTGGGGTGGCTGTCAACGTAGTTGATAGGGTCGGGATAGCCTTCTTTCCTGTTTTTAAGGCCATAGTTGTTGTGGATGTCATCTCTCTAAGTATTTGTTTTTGTTGATGCACAATATTAAATATATTATCCCAAATCACCATTCAGTATTTGGGTTCTGTACTTGAAAGACTATTCACGTATTTCAATTTTATATCTCACTCCACAGTCTTTTCCCCTATATCATAAATAGAGATCTGCAACAATATTCTAGTCAATGTAATAAGAAAATTGGTCAACAATAGTACATCAATTAACACTTTAAGGAATTAATCTTAAATGTCGTATGTAGTCTAAATAATTTATAAATAGATTATATCAACAAAGTTTATCCCTTTTTACTATTAATACTTACAACAGTAAACTCTTAACTCTTTGATAATAGTGTATCCTCCTCTCCCCCCCAGTAGGTAAAATTATGTAAAGTGTTTAGGAGATACAATAGGGAGGCAAGGGGCAAGATAATAAGAGAAGGGGTAGAAGAGAGATTACCACAGCTTCAGAAAATCAACAAACAAACAACCACAAGGAAGTCATCTTAAAGAGAAAATAGTGCCAACTTAGTAAACTTAAGTAGTACCACGTAATAAAGAGAGCAAATTGGGTGAGCTAAAGTTCCATCTTCCAGCTAGAGGTTTCTTTTCATCCTTCCAATCAGCAAATGGTGAAAAGTGCTGACTAATCTGCAGTCTCAAAACCGTCTTTCCCAGCGTTCTGTTCGCCTCTGGCTTCTTCCTCTTGCTGCTGCTTCTTTCTTTGCTTTCCAACTTTTAAATCCACATACAAATCTTTCAAAGTCCAATATAATGCTCAATTTATCTTCTCCCCAATATTAAATAGATGTAATAGTCATGTTGTGCTCAGACCAGTTCCGGATCTCCAATCTCCAGGTTTTAGCAATCTCTCTCTTTCCCCAAAGCTTCCCCAATTGCTTTTCTGGCCGCTCTCCGCCCGACTTCCAAGAGGTGCTTATCACAACCAGGAGAGAAGAATTTATGCTATCATTCTTCTGTCATTCTACTCCCTTCAGACTTCAAAGAATCCAAGATATAAACCGTTTCTCTGTTCCTGTTACTGGATCTCGCAGGCTGTCACTGCTTTGCTTATTCACTCAAGTGGCAGACCGGATTGGAAGCCGCCATAAAATGACAGCTTACTCTTTAGCGCCGAGCTCGGGAGCTTCCCTCTTCACTGTTGGGGAGTTGCCTTCCCCCCTCTGCAGCTCGAGGATCTCCACGTTGACACGAACCTCTCCGGGGTTCATGTATCCCTGAGGGATCGCTCCTGACGCCAGAAAAGGTGTTCGAAGCCTGCACCAGACTTCTTCACCTCCGATCTCCTGTCCTCTCACTTGAGACTCCACAGAGTATAAAGGGATAGAATGGAGAGGCATCATCTCCAATTTCTGTAGAGAAAAATATACTAGGAGAAGATGTAACCAGATACAAAGGCTTCTCCATTTTTCTTTCTTTCTTTCTTTCTTTCAGAGTTTCCTAGGAGAAGTGCACCATTTGCAAAGATACTGATTTCATACTATATGCCCACTTAGCTGTTTATAATGGCAGTATTCCAAAAAAGGTGGCCTTATTCAATTGTACTCCTGGGATCCCATCCCTCGCAGCATGACTTACCTTGAAACATTTGCACATCCTAAGCTAGGCACTCAAAGAAGCAACTCTCTCAGAAGAAATGCATTTAAAATTTGAAATTGTAACCTATGCCATGCTTAACAAGATTTTAAATTCTTCCTACCTTCTGTCAATCTGGAATCTCTCCAATGTCCCATTTACCTGGCAATTCTCACACTTTATGCAACCTTAGTGTATGATTTATTTTAATTTGTCCATTTCTTCCTTCTTAGTCATGACAGGTGAGGAAAGACAGTTCTCGATCTATATAAAAGTTGTGTTTCAAAAAGGGAATAATTGGGTTTTTTTTTAATTTATTCTCCAACAGCTTCAACTGATTAGGGTACAAAACCACTTTGTTGCAGGGTGAACTCAAGTCTGCAATTTTCCAAGGTAATTGGACAACCATATCCATGACTCATTAATACCAACACCACCTGGATTTCCTGAACTGTACTGAATAGCTTTTCTAGCCTCAGAAGGGTGCCTTGGCAATAGTATTTTCTAGGTGGAGTTGAATATTAAATGGACTTCAAAATAGCTGTGGGTTATAGAGGCTTTGGGGAAATTGATTTTTCAAGGCAGCATGCTGTGTCCCTGGAAGTGATTACCATCATATTTATTTATGTGATAGTCTTCCAAGTCTTTTATTATAGAGAAATATGGATATATATCAGACTCAAAAAAACCTCAATGTGCCTTTAAGGTCTACATTAAACCAGAAGGTGATGATGCCAAGTCTCTCACACTTTTCTCTTTACTTAAGTCCTTCTGACTGCTATTTTCCTTTTTATTCATTCATCAACATGAATCCATATGTATCCTTCCCTTTTGAGGAAGAAAATAAATGGAAGGACAAGATAAGGAGTATAGGAAGTAAGTATCAGTGACTTTGAATTCCCCCTTTGAAGTCTGAATCTGAGATGGAAGACCAACAGCTGATAGAGAGCAGGAGAGTGGCTCCATTGGCTGTGGAGGAAACTGGGAAAGAGCAAAGTCAGGCTGGACAGAGCAGGGGAGAGGTAGAACAAGGGAGAGGAGGTTCAGATGAAGACCAAGGCCCACCCCCTCCTCATCCTAGGGCATGCAAGGAAGAACGCAGAAGAGAGCAACATGGGCTGCATTATTTATGAGGAAGGAAAGGGTCCCAATTCCTTCCACAAGGCACACCTGGGGATGGAGTTTAAAGGAGAGGCAGTTGGGAGGAGCATTTGTCGGGAACAAATACTGAATTCGTCTAGTGTTGAGAGTTGTGAACTGCATTCCTGGCATTCCTTCTGATTGTTTGAATTATTGTCATGCTTCTGTGTGCTTATCTTGTCTTGTTGGAATTATTGCCATGATTCTTTGCTTCTGGGACTTGTTATCTTGCCCTGCTGGAGTGATTGATTGCAGTCATTCTGCTTACAGCATTTGGACTGGAGTATCTGCAGCTAGAGGCTGCTGCAGGTTTGTGGGAGAGCTTTTCTCCAGGCTGGAAAGTAAATGGGACATTGGGGGCAAAGTTGATGCCAATAAAGGGACTCATACTGGTTCTCTGGATGTGTTCCCTTTGTGCCATGTCCTGGGTCATCACAGACTTCTGAAGCAGGGAGGTCATATGGTATCTGTCAAGTTTAATATTTCCCTGACTTTATTTTGTTAAATGATTTTAAATTAAATAGAAAAATTAGACGAATGCTGGTGACGGGTCACAAAGGAAAACCTCAACCTCAAACATTGTCTATATTGTCCCAAATGGCTCTGGCATTTACCTAGGACACATGGGGTCTATTTGAATATTTTGAAAGTGGCCACCTGCCCAGAAGAGGATAACAATAAACTGGAAGTGGCAGAGACCATATGGATAGGACTAAAACAAACAGTAAGGGGTAATTTCACATATTTTTTGTTACCTTCTTATATTAGGTGTTTGTGTCCAGATATTTCTGGTGCAGCAATTTTGAGGAAGTATCTATCATGCACTCTCACAACTCCTCATGAACTCACAGCCCTAGAGACTAGTTTAATAGTAGAGATGGGCTTCTTCTGAATCTTACTCTTTCTTAGACCAACTGATGCAAAACTGATCCTTTTCTGTCCCTCATTTTTCATTTTTGGAAAGAATATTTTATCAAATAATTTATTCAACTCTATAAATCAGCTCTGCTCCTTGCAATAAGATGCATATGGAGTAAAGATACAGGAAGACAAAGTACTTTCCAGATTGTAATTCTGTCAATATGTATGTCTTAACTTCAAAGGCTGAAGTGAAAGCTTAAAAAGAATGAAGGGCTGCCAGCAATAAAATGGACAGATTCGGTTACAGTGTAATGGGAGCATCATTAGAAGACCTGAAAGGCCAATTTAGGAGCAGATCCTCCCAGAGAAAAACTATCTGGTCACAAGAGTTGATACCAACTTAATGGTGCATAAACATCAATCAATAAATCAGAAAATAATACCTGCAGCTATTTCAAAAGAATAAATATTTGTAATAAAAAGTCAGTTTTCATTCTGAAACAGTAAATAATGGTCCAGTTGGTCTTAAAATAAAGTAGAAATAGGTTTCCAGAAAAAGATCTGTGGTAGACATCTCTGAAAGCTGGCATTCGGGTAGAAATATGTGGCAAAAATAGTGGTGTTGAGTGGTGTTGTCTTTCTGGATAAAGGAGAGATCATCAGCCTAACCATTTGTATTCCAAACAGCTTCTCCTCAGCAGTAGACTTTGGGAGCTGAGGTTTTGGGGATCTACTCATGAGTTGGACAGCTGAGAGTCAAGGAATTTCAATCAGGCTCAAATCAATAATACAACTTGTATGGTTATAAGGTGTGCATGAGCTTCATTTTTCTTTAATACTTTGAGGTGTGTTTTGGGATGTCTATCTGAAGGACAAAAAGGGATATATCTCAAATTTATTTTACAACCCTTTTGCATTTGGCAGAAGTTTCTGATTCATACCTGATATAAATTTCTAGATACTGGGCATATTCGAAACTGAGTGGCTTTTAATCCCTTACAAAAAAAGGAATTTTAGTCTTTCTCATCAATTTTCCTTTTAACATTTTCTTCAAGTTCTCCAAGAAATGTGAGCCAAGCTTTTTACATATGTATAAACTTTAAGAAGCGCCAACATGGAGCTATACTTATCAGAATAAGTCTTGGAATCTTCTGATGTAATATGAGGTTATCATGATACACTAATATACATTCACACCATGGTTCTGTATTGGCTATAAGGTTTGGTTCAGTATCTATAACAATTTTATTACACTGTGGTCCATTCAAAAGTTCTCAGTTTGATTCTAGGATAAAGTGATACTATCATGTTTCAATTCAAAAATCAGCTTTATTATGGATCACTGAATCAGATGTCATCAACTGTTATGTAATACAAAGGACTATGTGACATAACATGATAGAAAGCCATAATTAAAAAAGTATGTAAACATGTAAACTACTCAATTTCAACAGCATAGGGCTGTTACAGACTACAAATGTAAATTTTATGAGTGAAAAAGACCATAATGTTTGATCTGGTCTGCAGTTTTTACAAAGACAAAACATATGGTGTTAATGCTCCTTGGGGAAAAAAATCAAAAACGTAGAGCTGTGAGGGGAAAGCTATTCTTTTTTAAAACTGGGGTATGTTCCTATCAGTTTAAATGCATTGTTGCTATATGAGTGAAACTCCCATATTTTTGTTTTATAACAATGAAACAATGTTTAAACATTCCATATAACCATTGTTAAGCATGATGCTTGTTTTGATAGAGAGACTTCTCCGTACAAAGTATTTTATCTTCTCCATTCATGCTATTTATTTGCATGAAATATGCTGTATAATGTTTACAGTTTTATTTCATGCCTTTCATTTGAACATTTTTATGCACTAGAATCAAAAAATGACAAATCAAGTTCCTATTATTACAACAGAAGATAATGAGAGATTATGTGTGTGTACATGTGTGCTTATGTGTGCATACATCTGTGTAATGTGTGTGTGTGTTTTCTTTCTTCTAAAAACAAGATAATGAGAGATGAAAACATTTGAATCACATTTAGACTTTATCAAATGCACCGGAAATGTACTTCTTGGATTTTAAATTGGATTGGAAATTTAACAGATTGGATAGATCTTAAAATTGGAAGAAATGAAGTTGATTTATCATGCGTTGCTAATCTCTATTTGTTTCAGTTTTTGTTAAACAGAAACATTGTTTTCATTATTTTGTAGCTTGCATAATAAAAAAAAAATCCACTTATGTAAAGTTGCCTATTTTTTATTTTATTTTATGTAATCTGAAAGTTTTAACTGCTGAAACTGTATTTTGGAAAATCAATTCTCATTCAGACTGATTTATGGTATGGTTTGCTCATTTTACATCATTGGCTAACCTCATGCTGGTTATGTTTCTCAGAAAATTTGCCCTCCTCTAAAGTGCTTGGTTGCAGACAAAATGGAAAGACCACTTAGGATCAGGAAATTAAGTACTACTTTCAGCTAGAACCTATTCCACTACATCCTATTTAAATCTGCAATATTTATTTATTTATTTGATTTGTCAATCACTTACAAGATAATAGATATAGTATATACATAGTTATGAATACATGAAATGGGTACATATAAGAAAAATAAAAGAAACAATAGGACAGGGATGGTAGGCATGTTGGTGCACTTATGCACGCCCCCTACAGACCTTTTAGGAAAGGGGGTGAGGTCAATAGTAGACAGTCTAAGGTTAAAGTTTTTGGGGTTTGGGGAAAAAACCACAGAGTCAGGTAGAGTATTCCAGACATTGACCACCCTGTTGCTGAAGTCGGATTTCCTGCAATCAAGTTTGGTGCAGTTAACCTTGAGTTTGTATCTATTGTGTGCTCTTGTGCTGTTATGGTTGAAGCTGAAGTATTCATTGACAAGTAGGACATTGCAATGTATGATTTTATATACCACACTTAGATCAGACTGAAGACGGCGTAATTCAAGGTTTTCTAGGTCTAGAATTTCAAGTCTGGTGGCATAAGGTATTCTACAACGAGTAGAGGAGTGGAGAACTCTTCTTGTGAAATATTTCTGGACTTTCTCAACTGTGTTAATATCAGATACGTAATGTGGGTTCCAGACTGATGAGCTATATTCGAGTATTGGTCTAGCAAATGTTTTATATGCTCTAGTTAATTAGTGATTACTTATATTACCAGAGAAAAAGCTACGTAGGATTAGGTTAACAACTCTTAATGCCTTTTTGGCTATGTGGTTACAGTGGGCTCTAGCACTTAGAACATTAGAGATGGATATTCCAAGGTCCTTTACAGAGCTTGGATCATCAACAAGGTCTTGACTATTCAGCTTGTATTTTATTTTCTGATTTATTTTTTTTTGCCAATATGTAAGACAGAGCATTTATTTGTTAAGATTTGAAGTTGCCATTTGTTTGACCATTCTGATACACAGTCAAGATCTTTTTGAAGGACAGCAATAGTGTCTGTGGTATTGAACAGCTTTACATCATCAGCGAAGAGAACGCAGTTGCTCTTAATGTGATCACAGAGGTCATTTATGTAGAGTATGAAGAGAGTTGGTCCTAGAACACTGCCTTGGGGGACACCACTATTGACAGGTACAGAATTTGATAGGACACTCCCATTTGTTGTCTGTTTGACAAGAATGCTTCTATCCAGTTATGCAGGTATCCAGAGATACCATAAGATTTTAGTTTTAGGAGTAGTTTGTCATGTACCACTGAATCAAAAGCTTTACAGAAGTCTATGTAGATTGTTTCTATTGTTTTGCCCTGATTGAGCTGCGTAATCCATATGTTTTTGCAGTGTAAGAGTTGCAGATTACAGGATAGTTTTTTTCTGAAACCAAATTGTTTATTAGAGAGTAGGTTGTTGTCTCTAAGTGGAGGATAATGTATTGGTATATGATAGTAACATATTTCCCCAAGTCTTCTTTCGGTCATAGTTTTGGTTTCCAGATTAAATGTATTTTGTAAAAGGGAACAAAAACTGCAGGAAAGAAAGAGCTTAGGCCAACTGTTGATTTTCTTTGCTGGTGTTAAATTGTTTTTTCACCAAAGAGCAGATTGCTTTTTGTGTGCCTGTATGCTTTTGAGTCAGCATTGACTTCTGGTGACTGTCTGATCAAATAAGCGCAACTGAGTTTGGAAATAGTTTGCTATTGTCATCTTTCTAGGACCAAGAGAGATGGACTGGCCCAAGGTTATCCATCTGGCTTTGTGCCTAAGATAGGACTAGATCTCATGGTCTCCCAGTTTCTAGCTTTGTGCCTTAACCACTGGCACTAATGTCATTATGCAATATATATGGCACAGCTACAGAAATGTGCTTCTATCTCTCAATCTGTGGTCATTCTTCAATGCTTACCCAAGTTAGTCTGTCACATTTAACTATTATCCTTCATTCAAAATCAATAAGAGGCCAGGACTTGTTCTTGTGGTGTCTTCCATCGCTTCCTTCTTCCTTTCTTCTAGTTTTCCTTCTTCATTAATTATTTTTGCATCAATTCATTCATTCGCAGCTACAAAGGAAAACAAGGAACAAAAAGGACTGAAAAGAGGTTTTAAAATGATACTTAAAAATATTGTACAATTAGTTTAAAACATTTCCAAAACACATTTAAATAAATCTGCATGTTGGAATCCTTTCTATCAATTTTAAATTATATGTCAGTACTAAACTAAATCGATGTTTAAATCATTAGCAACTATTAGCAGAACAGCTCAAACAATAAATTTAAAAATTGCATTAAGTTCTACCTGATCTAAAAAAATTTGAGAAGCCCAGCAAATCATAACAAAATTACAAGTTTATGCTAATAATCCTACACACACACACACACACACACACACTAAATAACTGCTGACATCTTCTAATGAGGAAAGTAAAGAGGAAGGAAATGAGATATCATCCTTTCCTTCAATGCAAAAAAGTACTCAACTTGCTGGCACATTTTAGCAATACAATCTTGAAAGCAATCAAAATGGAGTTCCATGCAAGTTGCTTGGCCCTGTATTAAGCCATAACAAGACTGAATTGTTAACAGCTTCTGCTCAGATTAAGTACACAAGTTCTTCTCATCAACAACAGAAGTGATATAGATTCAAACTTTGGAAACATTTATTTAGTGCATACTTTCACATATATTGAAGATGTACTATTGGATACCACCATGAAGCACTGCTTCATCCAGGTGACATAGGCTGGATACTTCGCAGTCTATGTAGGGTTTAACAGACCCATTTCACATTTTTAAAAACATTTTTCCCTGTGGGAAAAACTATCTTCATACTTTGGTCCTATACTTGATACACTTATATTCCTTGTAGCTCTTAGAAGCCCCTGTGATTGTAAAATAAAATATGATCCCAAAGTAGAAGAGCTCCCTACCTCTGGCTTCTGCAAATGCACCCAACTTCATAGAGACTTCATAAACTCATAAGTGCAAATAGATTGATGAGTAACACTAACATAAAATCAGATGCCACTAAAGCCAACTAGAAGATACCAATAGCTAAAGAAGTCTACCAAATATTTAGTAATTCACAAATAACTGGACACTAAAGGGAGAGAAACAGAGTACAAAGAGGACTGAATTTTAGGAAAAAACTTGGACTATGATTAAAAAGTAATGAGCAGGATCAGAGGATTAGGGGAACAATCAACTAACAGTTCCAAAGTTCTAGCCATGAACTTTGCTATGTTCCATCAACAAACTTTCTGTTACTGGAAGCAAAAACAGAAAGGCTCAGTTGGAAACTGGTGACAGAATTTCATCCCATCTTCTCCTTTATCCCTCTTTTCCACCTGATACGTACAGTACATAAAAGGAAATTAAAACATTTGCAATTGGATTCAGCAGAAAGAAGAAGAGAATGTTTGCAAACCTCCATGACAATTCTGAAGCTTTGGAAAGAGCTTTTACTTCTTTGGACCAATGCATTGGAGCCACTTCAGTTAAGAAGTTATCTAGTCACTATGTCAGGACTTGAGGCTATTACTGGTTAACAAGTTAATGCAAAACTCAAGTCTATTTACATTACAAGTAAAAACAAAGTTGTTAAATTTTTTTGTGGAGGTAGGGGATTTCTGTTCCCTGGTCACCAAATGCTAAAAATACTGCTATCATTTTCATGGTAGGTCTCACGGTTAGCCAGATGTTTAGACTGGGTTATTATTATTGTTACTATTACTATTGTTAAACAGTATTTATAGGAATGTTTATTCTAATCTGTTTTTCCTCTGAGAAATTCAAAATGGCACATGTGCTCCTTCATCAACTCTTTTTAATTACCACATTTTTTACCCCTCACTTAAACTGAAAAATATCAATTGACTCAAACTCTACTTCTGGCTAAGAAGCAAAACTGTGGGGGACACATTTTTAAAATTTCATTGCCACTATGCAATGCTGGAATATCAATATTTTCAGCTTCTAAACATGAGCTGATTTGGCTACAAAATAGGCCTGGATGTGGTAGATCTTGGACAGGAGACCACCAGGAAGCTAGACTATGAAGTTGACCAGCATCTTTGAAGACCAAAATGGCAGAGCATTTCCACGGTATCGCCAGGTGAATTATAGGTTTATAGTCATGTAGACCTCAAGAGCTGGATTCAAACTGAAGGCATCCTAACTTTTAAGGTAGAATGGATATTTTTTCTGCCAATTTTTTGGAGGGGTTGGGAATGACAGAAATGTCCAGTAACATGATGCAGTTGGCCTATTCTGTTTGCATTGGAAGTGGTTTGGAGGAGTTAAGGTGCAAAATAAGTATTAATTCTTACTGGGGGCTGCAATCTATAGATTGTGCATCCTTCTTTTAAAAGATTACAGCACAAAGCTGTTCTAATTCCAGTTACTGAAAGGTTAAATTTCCTCTGATTAAAAATTATATTCATGACAATTTCCCTGACCACAGATGTTTTATCAAACTGCCTTCCAAGTAAGTGAATGCAAGCCAAAGAGAGGTTTTATGTAGTGATCCAAATCATATGTGTTTTGTTATTCATTGCCAAAAGACAAACAAAATACAAGTTCCAAAAACACACACAGCTAAAAAACATGAGGATTTCTTTTTATCAAGAGAACAAAATTATAAAAGAGGGAATTATGTTCTTCCATAGATAGAAATCCAAAGCTGCAAATGACTGCTAGCAAAATCTCACAAGCTGATGAGCCTGTTTTCTGAAACAAGAACTGACTCAGGCAGGGGTGGGATTCAAATTTTTAACTGGTTCTGTGGGCGTGACTTAGTTGGTGAGCGTGGCTTGGTGGTCATGTGACCAGGTGGATGTGACTTGGTGGTCATGTTATTGGCCAACTCAATATCACTCACAAGGAGGCACGCATTTCTTCTCTTGGTCTCTCATGAATGTGGGGATGCTGCAACAGTCATAAGTGTGAAAAATGGTCATAAGTCACTTTTTTCAGTGCCATTGTAACTTTGAATGGTCACTCCACACAAGCAAAGTACCAGCAAAGGAGGGAAAAAAAACTCCAGTGAAGTTCCTGAGACAGGAAGTCTAGTCCTGCCAAGAATGTAATAAGGGTTAATGGAGAGGCAGTTTCTGTAAGCAACACCAGAATGTTTCCTTCCTGCCTTCCTTAGAGGATTAGGCCAGTAATTTCTTCTAACAACCAGTTCTCTGAACTGCTTAGAATGTTAACAACCAGTTCTAGTGAATAGGTGTGAACTGGTGGAAACCCACCCCTGGGCTCAGGCATATGTTGAAATTGTAGTCCAAAACTTACTCTGTTATCTTGCTCAGGTTCCTCTTGGTTAAGAATATATGGAAGTAAAAAGAATCCTGCTGGATCTGACCCTCTGTAGTTTAAAGTTCTGCTCCCTTAGGGGCCAACCAGAAGCCCCTGAAGGCAACTTCACCATCAGCTTCTTATTCCTCTGTGACTTGCATTGAGGTGCTGGGTCAAGAGTATAAGGCACTCCTAGACCACATTAGCTGATACTTCACTACTTGTCTATACTGATTTTCATTTTGGAAAAAAAAACCCTCTTTCTTTTTAGAAGGAGGGACTGCTTTGGCACCTGACCCAGTGCTCATTCAGCTTTAGCCTAAAATTAACTCTGAATGTAATTCATCTTTGCTATCCATCCTTATTAACAATACTAATATTATTTAATCCAGTCCTCTCTGGATGAATAATAATATTAAAGTTGAACGGGCACAATATGAGGATCAGTGTGGATCAGAGGTGGTACTCAGCAGGTTCTGACAAGTTCTGAACAACCTGTAGCGGAAATTTTGAGTAGTTCAGAGAACCGGCCAATACCACCTCTGACTGGCCCCACCCCCATCTATTCCCTGCCTGCCGAGTCCCAGCTGATCGGCTGGGTCTTCTTTTGTTGCCCTGCACAGGAGAACAGAGCTGGAAAGCAGGTTAGTGGAGTGGGGAGGGGAGGGAATGGAGATTTTACAGTATCCTTCCCCTGCCACACCCACCAAGCCAAGCCCACCAAGCCACGCTCACAGAACTAGTAGTAAAAAAAAATTGTAACCCACCACTGGTGTGGATGCTACCTTTATGGAAAACTGTTTTGAAAATATCCAGTGTAGTGCAGGAGTGTCAAACTTATAGCCCACTGACTGGATGCATCATGCATAGGCCATGCCCACTCCAGTTCCCAAAGGCAAAAGATATTGTGATGTATCACGTGACATCAATATGACACGGTAAGTTTGACACCCATGGTGTAGTCCTTGGTTAAGTCAAAGGTTCTGAAACATTTTAAATTATTCCCCAAAGAGCAGGTATTACAGGTATGTAACAATCCTAATCAATGAGTTAGACTGCTGGGCACCTGGCATCAAATATTTCAGGACTTGGCTATTAAAATTAATGAGTTTCTAAATTCTGTGTTGGAGTTTTCAACATAATACTAATCTGTCTCATAGACCTCTCTGAAAAAATTGATCTGTGGTCTCTCCATAGCTTTATCAGATTTATTATGAGGTTATCATACATGCTAAGGTATAACTGGTTGATATAAATACACTATCCCCTTTGTGCTATGTTTTTGGGTGAAGCCATGAATGAACATATATGAAAGATGAAGTAAATAAAACTTATTCCATTAAAGAAGTGATTCTTAAGAAAAAGAAAACATGTTCCCAATTGAGCAATGGCCTTCAAAAGAAAAACATCAAGCTGGACCTGTGGAAGATTCGCTTAAAGTGGGTGAAATCTGGAGTATTCTTGAACTATCAGCTAGATTGAGTTATGTTGAACTGTAGCTTCCTTTCCTCAGTTCTCCAGAATGAAAATCTACTCTAAGATACTGAATTGGGGAATATATATGGGGGTATACAGCAGTGGGATTCAATTTTTTTTACTACCGGTTCTGTGGGTGTGGCTTGGTGGGCATGGCAGAGGAAGGATGCTGTAAAATCTCCAGTCAGAGGTGGTATTTGCCGGCTCTCCGAACTACTCAAAATTTCTGCTACCAGTTCTCCAGAACTGGTCAGAACCTGCTGAATACCACTTCTGGTTGTATGTGACTAAAGTTTTCCAGTTTAGAAAGTGAATAATTAAACTTTTAAATTTATATATTTTTTTCTATGTATGCTCAATCTTTGGATAAATAAGAACATGCAATAACCCTTCAAAGATTATGAAGCCCCCCCCCCCCATTTTTTTTTTACTTTAGTTATGATATATTTGACATGATTAGCAGAATCAAGGACTAGGCAAGAGAGCAACTTAAGAAAGTGAAAATGTTTAAGTTAAAAGGGGAAAACAACAGAAACCATGCAAATCCCTATTAAAGATGGGAATGATCCCAAGGAGTCTGGGATACAGCAAAGAAACATTGCCAACAAAAATCACAATAGAAACCTCTAAATTGGAAAATAAAGAATTCACAACAAATGCCCCTGCCAGTCTAAAAGAAGTAGAGCAATTGTTTGGAAAAAAACATAGGTATATAAACCAGCTATGAAAAAGAAGCCAGGTTGTAAGATGTCTGGAAGGACTGAGGGTTTTTCTGGCCTGGGAAACTCTTGAGAGAATTGGATGGGGACTTGTCATGGCAGTTTGGAATGTGTATAAGTGAGTAGAGGCACTTCTGCAAAAAGGGAAAGATGATTTAGTTGCAGACAGAACAGATTGTTGCCAAAACAAAAACAAAAAACCCACCTGCACTTGTGGTTCTAAGCCAGGGGTGTCAAAGTCATTGAGGGCCGCATCAGGGTTGTATTTGACCTGGGGGGAGTGGGGGGAGGGCGCATGGCCAGCTTGTGGTGGCCTGAGCACTCTGCCAGCAAAAAGGGCTCCCGAGCTCTATTTTTGGCCACAGCAGCTTCCTGTAGCCCTTTGCCAATGAAAACATAGCTGGGGGCGTGGGGGAAATGCAGTTCCATTTTCACTGGTAGAGGGATGCAGGAGGCTGTCACGACCAGCTCTGTTTTCACTGGCAGAGGCACTGCGGGTTGGTCCTTCGTGGTTTCCAGGGTGGCCTCATGAGCCAGATCTAAGCACCCTGTGGGCCGGCTCCGGCCTCTAGTTGACTTTGACATCCTTGTTCTAAGCCAAGGACTACGTGTATGGGTTCTGGCATTCTTTCTAATCATTTTACCAGACGTAGTCATAAAAAGCATCTACATTTTTTCCTGCATGATGAAATAAGAAGGTGTGTGTGTGTGTGTGTGTGTGTGTGTATATATAAAACTACATTTTCTTGCTAGGTTCTAGTCAAGATGCACGTACACACAGCCTGTATTTGTGGCTTTCTTTGAGAATTTAATCCAGGTAGGTATTTATGTGTTTTTTCTATATGTCTGTTCGATTGTATGTATCCCAGGTTGAACTTCACACAACCTGGGAACATGTGATCAAAAGGGAGGAGGCAAGGAATTAAAATGGAGTTGTTGGCAACATTCCAAGTCAGCTGTTCCAAGATTTCTTTTCCTAAAATGTTTTTTCTCCACAGCCTCAAGCTGGATCAGACTCAATTTCAAACTTGATTTTTCTTTTACTGTCTTCACCTTTCACCCTAAATTTCATCCCATTCTGTATTGTTTTGAGAGAAGTATCTTGCTGTCAGACAAATGGAATTCTCAAGTCAGAAAGATTTTTTTTAAAAACCACCACCACCTAAAAAAAGTAGTAATCTAAATCATTTTTAATGTCAGGATTTATTGAAATTTTTATTTCAAAATATTTCAAATGGATTAGATCACAATTACTAGGGAATGAATTATTGCATTATGAAATGTACTGTAACCCATAATTAAATTATTGTGCAATTCATTGTACTGCATAATAACTGTAATAGTGTTTTTCTGAAACAGGGTTCTTTTTACCTAAAAGACAGAAATCTGGAAGACTCAGCCTATAAACCTGATTGCATTTCCTGCCATGGTTGAAACGGCTTGATCGTTATTGCTGCTACTACATGTTTTCCTGGGTATACCTTAAATCACATCTTCTCCACAACTCTAATGTGTGAGACAGGACTCCTACAGTTTTGGGTTGTTGTTGTTGTTATTTCAAAATAAAGCTAAAGAATGTGAAAAAAAATGAAGTAGTCTCTAATGCCTAGCATTAAGGCTAGGAAAAGTTATCCTTTCCCTCCTTCCTTTTGGGGAGATAGGGCAATCTCAAAAAGTGATCAATAAAATTAATCTTTATTTTTCAAAAAAGCAAGCACGCAAAAACATTCAGCAGCAAATGGGATTAAAAAATAAATCCAGATTGCAACTTCAAAGTATTTCACCTAAAAAAAAAAAATAAAGAGAAGAATACAAGGTTTGGGGCAACCACATAATTACCTGAGGTCTGTTCCTAATTATGTGAACAGGAACCTCAGCTGTCAAGAAACTCCAAGTGACATAAACCATACATTTATTGAGTTTGTACAGAGACAATAAATACCAGAAACAAAATTCTAAAGTTAAGCACAGAAAACAAAATAAATTAAAATTAACATATACTTCCTAGCTAGATTTGTTTCCTCTTTCTTAGGATGACCTGATTCCTGAAGCTAAACTACCCTGAATTTTTTTTAAAAAAAAACAACCTTTTTTTAGCTTTTTGAAGATTTTCCTTTCATCATGAGCCCAGAAGGATGTTTTTTCTTTTTTTATAACTGAGCACCCAGCTTCTTTCTTTTTCCTCAATAGGAACAAAACTTTTACCAGCAAGTGGACAGGAAAAATAAACTTTCTATCTATGTCATTACAAGCCAGATCTGAAGTGGGAGTATTAAGATCCTCCTTGAAAAAAAAGAGGCATGTATATTCTCTATCTGAGAGGCAAGCTGCAATTCTTATAAATAGCAGTATTCCACGATTCGAGGGGCTGCCAGTGCTACTACAAAGAGGAGGGTGAGGTCAGCTTATTTTCCAAGGCAAGGCAAGAAACAATGGATGGAAACTAATCAAGGATAGAAGCAACCTAGAACTAAAGAGAGACTTCCTAACAGTGAGGACAATTAACCAGTGGAAAGCTTGAAGTTGTGGGTGCTTCATCACTGGAGGTTTTTAAGAAGAGACTGGACATTCACTTGTCTAAAATGGTATAGGGTCTCCTCAGGGATGGGATTCAATTTTTTTAACAACCGTTCTGTGGGTGTGGCTTAGTTAGTGGGCGTGGCTTAGTTGGTGGGTGTGTCTTGGTGGTAATGTGACTGGCTAGGCGTGGCCAACTCAATATCACTCAAATCGAGGCATGCATCTCCTCGCCCGGTCTCTCATGATTGTGGGGATGCTGAAATAGTCATAAGTGTGACAAATGGTTATAAGTCACTTTTTTTAGTGCCATTGTAACTTTGAATGGTCACTCCACACAAGCAAAGTACCACAAGCAAAGTCTAGTCCTGCCAAGAATGTAGTTAGGATTATTGGAGAGGCAGTTTCTGTAAGCAACACCAGAATGTTTCCTTCCTGCCTTCCTTACAGGATTAGGCCAGTAATTTCTTCTAACAGCCAGTTCTCCGAACTGCTTAGAATGGTAACAACCGGTTCTAGTAAATAGGTGCAAACCTGTAGAATCCCACCCCTGGGTCTCCTGCTTGAGCAGGGGCTTGGGCTAGAAGGCCTCCAAGGTCCCTTCCAGCTCTACTCTGATTGGCTGGTTGGTTGGTTGGTTGACTGAAATACAAAGTGGCATTCACAACCCAGTTTTCAGCTTGCTCTTCTGTAGCAATGAGTTAGGTCACTTTAAATAGTCTCACTAGTTTCTCTTAGCAGATAATTTGAAAACTTCTCTCTGCTTTCTCTCTCAAGAAATCAGGACACTGAAATTTTCCTCGAAAAGTGATCTCCTCCTTATGATTTTTCTAGTCATTTGCCAGTGCTTTCTGCCAGCAGTCAAGAAGAAATTTTGTCATTGAAATGTTCATTTCTCTTTCATTTTCTTGCTGTTCCCTAGACATTTCTTTATGGTCTTTCTTAGTCTTTTCCTCTCTCTTAAAAGGTTGAGCTTTTTTAAACATGTTCATACAATAAGTGGAAGGACGCTTTCTACCACTTGGACCAACTTAACAGTAAGATTTGGACTTAATTGTCAGTTGAATTGGATGAGCTAAACAGTTTTTCTAATTCTGTGGTTTTGTGATTGTATGGAAGTTTTAAAAATAGCCCTGCTCTCTGGTCAATTTGTTCCACTGTTAAATTGCTCTGACCTGCTGTTAATATTTCCTCTCCTAACATTTAATGCATATCTTCTTTTCTCTAAAATCCATTGATCCATGTTGTATATTCTTGAATGGTATATTTAAAAAACAATAAACCAAAACTCAGATCTTCTAAGTGTTATTGTTTGAGACATATGAAAGGCTACTTAAGGCTAATTTGCCAGATTTTTTCTAACTCTCTCCAAAGAATCTGAAAAATTCACTGCCCTGCTCATACCTATTCTGAGAACCATTTGGTTTAGTAGTTAAGGCACCAGGCCTTAGAAACTGGGAAACCAGGGATTTTATTCCCACTTTAGGCAATAAGCTAACTGGCTGAACTTGGGACAGTCACTCTGTCACAGCCCTAGGAAGAAGAAGGCAATGGCAAACCAATTCCAAAAATGCCACCAAGCAGGGACTTGTCAAGGTAGTCACCTGGTCACCAACACTGACTATCTTGATGTGGTCATGAAGTTTGTGAGCTCTTTGAAGGACTAGAGTTATTCCAGAGGTTCAACCATACTGGACAGGTCCTGGGATGCGATCCGACCAGCGTAACTACTAGTTCAGTGATTTACGTTTTCTGTGCTCAGAAACAAGAAAGCCTTGGAATTAATAAAACAAAAAATAACAGTTACAGCCACGAAAACTAGCAAATACTGTTATGGAGCTCAAATTGCACACTGTAGGCAGAAACTACAATTTCATTCAAATCAGAAATATTTTTACAATCCATTAATGAAGAAACTGATATAAAACAGTTAATAGATAATATGGCCATGAAAAAAAAAGATTTCATCAAAATGATTCTAATTTATGTAAAGCAAGCATTCATCTCTCTGAGAAAATAGATGAATACCTAAAGAAACAAAATCTACTCAGGATTACAGACGAAAAGAGACAGATTATGAATGGACCTATTGCAACAAGGGCACTTTCCTAGACTACAAAAATGATTAAATCAGGAAAAATCCCTAGATCAGGTGGATCATTAGGTTCTTATTGTAAATGTTTTGAGGATAATTTTTTTACAACTTTTTTAATATATGATGAATGTTATTTTAGAGGGAGGAAAGAGATGCCAGAGAGTTGGAAAGAGGCCAGAATAGCACTACTACTTAAAGAGGGACAAGATTTAACTAACAAGGGTGAATCATACTCATTGGAATGCAATCTGTTTGGGACATTGTAAGAGTCTAGAATGCAAATTACTTCAACCATTTCAACAGGAGAAGCCTTTCTGCACCTGACTTTGTAGGCTGTGTCTGGGATGAGATTTGATTTTTCTCGCGCAGAATTATACTAATCAAAGATATGTTGGCCCTACTGCAGGGGTGGGCAAACTACGGCCCACGGGCCACATCCGGCCTGTTGATCTGTCTAATCCAGCCCACCTCTGAAAAAAAATCGCTGGCCCTTCCGGTTTGACAGGCTTCGGAGGCAGCAGGAATTTGCATTTGTGCGCGATTCCTACTGTGCTCGCTGCTGGAGTGCCTTCGATCCAATTGGATTAGGAGGCTATAGTTATCCTGTAGGGATAGCTGAAGAGAGGGGGGATCCAGGCAGGGGTCGGGGGATATTGCACCCCCCCTTCCCAGCCGGCTTAACTCCCTTTTCCAAAGGTGGTGGAGCGACGGTCAGCAATGGCCGTCACAAAGAACCTCTCAACCGGACAAGTTATGTGCTGGAGGAAGTGAAGACAGAGAAAGCTTTTGGCTGAACCGGGACGACAATTAACATCTGAATACCCTGGAACTTTGGCTTTTTAAGTGATATATTGTTTCCCAGAGGATCGTTAAGCTGCGGTGGAAAGTAAAGGGAAAGTTTTTTCTCTCCTCACTTTCCTTCCCACGGAGACAGCAGATGGAAATCAGAAATACCCACTTTGGCAGCAGAAGGTACTAACTTTCAAAATTGAAGCCAAGGGGACATTAGATTTCTAAATACTGATATTTTAAAATTTAAATCTTTTTGCTTTAAGCGGGAAGGAAGAGAGGTAAATGATTTATACTAACGTTTGTTGAAGGAGACTGCTTGGAGTTTTATAAGATTAGAGATTAAATCGCAATAAAACTTCCAAAAAGTGCCTTGGAATTGTGTAATTGAATGTTGCCCCAGGAAAAGAAAGTAGAAGAAAGTGAAACAGACTGTGCTGACTGTGCTGATTTTGATTGCTTGATGACTTTGGGACCTTAACTATCTTTTGAAAGACTAAGAAAACATTTGGATTGTCTAAAAAAATAATATTTTTTTTTTACAATGGTATCTGTTGAAGAACTGAAAATGCAATTTGAAAGACTAAGAGAAGAGGAAGAGGAAGGCAAGGGCTGTTTTGGATCTATCTTTTGCTTTTTAGAAATGGCGATTTCTGCTTACCAGGAAATGCAACAAGAAAAAGGCTGGGATGATGAAGAAGAAGCCATCTTTAATGGACATATGATTTTAAAAAAGGGTAAAAAGGAGAAGAAAATGAAGAATTTAAGTTCTAAAAAAACAATCAAGAAAGGGAAAAGTAAGGTGAAAAATCGACATAATGATAGAAAGCAACAGAAAAGAGGAATACAACAGAGAGGGGAGACTAAAAAGTTGGAGATTGAGAGAGGGGGGGTAAAAAGGTTACATTTGATAAGGAAGGAAGGGACAAAACGAAGGGAAATTATAAAGACTTAAAACAAGATGTAAACAATTTTTTTTCAGAGATAAAGGGTAAAATATAATCTAAATAGAGATTCTGCAAAAGTACACAAGATTGTATTTTAGTATTTGTATTTGAAATATGTGTTAATAGAATATTGTAGGGATTGTGTAATTAATGTTTAATTAACTAATTTGTTATGGAACACTATTTTTAATATACTATAAGATTATTATGTTTTATATTTTAAAATGCTATGTAGAATGTACTAAGCAGAATCAGAATAGAAACTATGTTAAGTGTTAAATTTGGGGGGAAAATAGAAAGGTGTTATACTTCAATCAGTCATTATAGGAAAAAGTTTGTGTTAAAGAGAAAGATAAATGGATAATTGAAAAAGAACGGACAAAAGATACAAGTCTAATGATTTAAATTGAGATTAAATAAATAAAATAGAATTAAGAGAGTGAAAAGAGGGGAGAAGATATATGCAAAATGTAGAATTTTAAATAAGATATGAAATAGTATATAAGCTGAGCATGAATTTGATTTACGTCTGTACAAAAAGTTATAACCCGAGGTTAAGCCGCTTTCTAAAAAGAAGTTTTATGTTTTTATGTTATGTGTTTTGTTAGTCTATGTTTGTCTATTGAGGAGTAATGATGTTGGATAAGAACATATGAAATAGTAATAATATGAAATATAGTAATATGAAATATATGAAAGTATAAGTCTAATGAATAAAATTGAGCAGAAATAAAGGAAGAAACAGTAAGAAGGTGGAAAACAGTAATAAGATATGAAGTTGAATATATAAGATGCATATTAAATTGTGTGTGGAAACGTGATAATTTAGAACTATATTGTACTTAAATGAGATGTCTTATTTGTTTTGTTAAGTAGTTGTTAGAAAAGATGTTTTATGTTCTTATGTCTTATGTTTTATTTGTGTACTCTCTTTGAAAATTAATAAAATTTGTTTAAAAAAAAAATCACTGGCCGTGGCTTATTGCCCTGCGCCACGTGGCCCCCAAAGCTGCAAAACAGCGCAGAGCGCTCTCGAGGTAGGAAAGAAAAGAAGAGAGACACACGCCAGCGCCCGCCCAGCTGATGCCTTTGCCGAAGGCAGCGGGAGCAGCAGACGGGAGAGCCAGTGGCAAAGTTTCCTAATTTGCCTCTCCATCTCTGGCCGGCGTGGCACTTTCCTGGGCGCCATGCTCCGACTATTGTTTGCGGGTCCTCTTCCCGTGCTTCCTTCCCCCACCCCTCCCCTCCCGCCCAATATGGCAAAGGTTCAGGTGAACAACGTCGTGGTGCTGGACAACCCTTCGCCTTTCTACAACCCCTTCCAGTTTGAAATCACCTTCGAGTGCATAGAGGACCTCTCCAAAGGTGAGTCCCCACCGATCCCCCTTTTTTTCTTGGGGCTTCCAGGCTTAAACTTTGCAAAGGCCTCAGCAGGCGGGAGCATCTTCCCGCCGAGGAGCGGGAAGGGTTCCGCCCGGCGGATGGGCTGCTTGGAGGAGGCAACCTGGTGGAGCTCCAGGTTTCTCCTCTGCCGCATGGCTCGGGGCCAGGCGTGAGCGCCCACGAGGAAAAAGGAAGCCGCAAGTTGCTGGGAAGTTGCTCAGGTGCTGGGAGCAGCCATGTTGCCGCCGTCGTGGTGAGCAGCTTGTCGGGCGCGTACATGAGGAGGAGGAGGGCTTTTAAAGTGCCTCCAGAGCAGGACCGCCGAGCCAGGAAATGGGACACCAAGGCAGGGCAAGGTTCCACCAGCAGCAGCCTAGCTTTAGGTGGGCTTGGATGCCCCTGAGCATGGTTTGCTGTTTGTTCTCTCCTGGGACTTGCGATTGGAAAGCATGGAAAGTAGTAGCAGGAGCAGCCGCAGTGTTACTTTGCTTCCGGAAGCTGCTCTTTTGGAAGAGCGCTTCGGTGATCAGACCTTGCCAGCTCGGGAGTAATTCCAGTTTTCGCTAACCTCGGTAGCGAAATAAAATCACCGAGTCAGTTCAAGCCTTGCAAACTGAGACTTATCTGGAGGGCAAAGAGCTCCTTTCCTTGCCTTCTCTCTTCCCCCTCGAGCAGAGGAAATGGTGTTGGAGAACTGCTTGCTGTAATTCGAAATTGAAACTTCAATTACCCTCCCCAGCCAACTAATTTTCAGTAAGTGCCACTGACTTCAGCATTTGGTTGTAAGAGCTTGATTTGATCGAAGCTAAGTATTAGGGGTTTTTGTTTTCAAGTTCAAAGAGATGGTGGTTTGGAAGGGGTTTTGTTACTATTGGGAGGGGGGGAGCTTGAAAGACCAAAATTTTGAACGTTTTTATTTAAAAGTCTTTTTTCTCCAATGTAGATTTGGAATGGAAAATCATTTATGTGGCCCTCGAACGCAGATCTGATTTTCCATGTGGCCCCCGACAGAAATTAATTGCCCACCCCCGCCCTACTGTATAAAGTTTAAATCTGCTCCATTTCTCATTCCCAGATGTGATTTGGTATCTCTAGCTACTTGGAAGAGGTAATAATCATTTTGTGAATGTTATTCACATGTCTTACTGTTTAGGTTGCTTTTCCATCTCTCATTTTTTCATTCATATACAGATTCAGGTTTCCCCTTTCTTCAAACACATTTTAGACATCATTCTAAAAAAAAAAAGAGTTCTGTTTAGATCATTTCTCATGCTGGTCAGAAAGAATTTTCCTGAAATTCTTGGCTTAGCCTAGTTTTTGGAGATGAACAATCTCCTCCAGGCAAATCATTCCAGGTGCTCTATCATTTGCAGCATCTTAAGCTCTGCATCTATGGGTTTTTTGTCATGAAGAAATGCAACCCCTAGGACTTCATAAGTACTTTCATTTTGAAAGACAAAATTCTCAACTTTCTAGCTTCTGTACAAGTGGATATTTTCCTGACTTCCATTGTGAATATTGTTTGCTGTTTTCTTTCTATTTTTTTCCTTCAGCTGCTCAAGTTGATTGACCTATTTTTCTCTCTCTCTTTCATGGAAACTCACTGCTCTGGGCCCATAGTTAAGGTTGAGGAGAAAGCTGTCTAGATGTATCTCTGGATAGTATAAACTAGGACTTGTGAAGCGGCTCTTTGTAACTCACAGAAATAATATTTATTACAGGAATTACATGCAGGGGGCATAGGCAAAATCTGGTTCCTAGCTTGCTACATCAGGCAGATCATACTTGGAAAACATAGGCAGAAAAAAGCACCCTGAGATTTTGAGCCTCACAGACAGAGCAGCCACAAGTGATTAATAAAGAGGGCCTACAGGAAATTCCTCACTCTCTACTCCAAAGGTCCCCATACTAGACAACTTTAAGACTTGTGGATTTCAATTCCCAGGATTCTTCAGCCAGCTGGCTGGATAATTCTGAGAGTTGAAGTCCATAAGTCTTAATGTTGCCAAGTTTGGAGACCTCTGCTCTACTCAGCATTGTGTCCGATGGTTGTGAGGCACTGATGAATTGGTGCAACTGAAGTTGTTCTTTGAGCAGACCCTGTCACAAAACACATGTCACAAGCCAATAGGATTGGCAAGCACACACTGTTTTGACCCAAGCCAGTAGGATTGGCAAGCACATATTGTTTCAACTACCACAACTCTTATTTCTGCAGAACATGTTTAGCTCCTCTGCCTTGCAAGAATTTACTCACCAATCTCTTGTTCTGTAGGGCCTCCCCTCTCCCACACCCAAAAACAACCTCAGAGGCTGTTGCTTCTGTGAAGGTCCCAAAATGATTTCTGAATTCCAGTAGTGCATAGTCTCTAATCTTTTATTTCTGGTTGTCACTTCTGTCCACTGTGTTCAATCCTTTTTCCTTTGCATGGAGAGCGGCTGGCATGTAATGGCAACCTGATAAACTTTCACCCTCTAACATCCCCAGTTGTTGCTCCATTTTTTTTTATTTAAAAAAATCCACAGTCAGTTCAATATATATCTGTCTTACACTTTCTTTAATGGGTGTTTTGTTCAATTTCTCCACTACTCTCAAATGAAGACAGATTTCTAGAAAATGCAAAATGGCGTTTTCTCATTCTCTTTGTGAAAGCCCAATCTTCTAGCTCCAATGGTTTGAGTTTCACATACTTTTCTGATCTCTTTTCAACTTCTGAGAATTTTATTTTAATTGGTTGTCATGCCACTGGAAGACAGTTTAGCAGATTGGCAGGTAGTGCTTTGACCCATGAAATCATTGGCTGTGTATTACTTGCCAAATCCTCCAGTATAGCAATAGTGACAGCTGTTGCCACAGCATCTATTCTCCACCCATTTCAATTCTCCTCAGTGTTGTTCCTTCCACTTGCAACATTGCTCCAGACAACACTGCCCTGTGTATATTCTTTTAATTGAAACCATGCTTTTTGGATGATTTCTATTCAAAAGAAAAGCTTTGAGAGAGTTTCAGTGCAAACTGAGTTTACTAATCAAGCTCAGATTTTTCTATCAAGGGGATGGAAATTCTTAACTGATGCTGATCTCATTCTGATAGTGTAACATATTTTCCAACTGAACATCACAAAATGTCTGGGAAATATATAATATCATGCTGGCTTTGATTGCTTGATCTGAAGTTTTTTCTCTCTTTGATGAAGAAGTAGAGTTGGGAAGATTTTTTTTTTAATGTGCTAATGTGAATTAGTATTTCGGAAATGAATTGCACTTCAAATATACTATATTCAGTCAGTTAATGGGTGTAATCAATATAAAAATATGATTTTAGATACTGATTCTGATATAGACTGATTCAGTCTATATATGAGTAAGTAATGAAACTATTACATAAACCTTTAAATTGTAGTTCCAGGAAGGTTGAAAAATAGAATTGGAAATAGCATTAGATCAACTATTTTTTATTTTTCTTGATTTGTTGCATTGAAAGAATCATTTAATAGAAAAAAGGCAATGTTAGATGGGTTGATTATATCTACAAAAATTAAAATATGTTAAAGAAACTTAGATTACTCATAATCATTTGACTACTGTTCATATACATGTAAAATGTGCATTGTGTTGATATTTTGCTTTCCTAGAGAAAGAAAGATATTCCAACAGAGAATCGTTCATTAAAGTAGTGAGAAAAGAAGTCTGTGGATTCTGTGGCATAAGTATATGGTAATTACAACCCACTGAACTAAAGCCAGAAACTGTTAGCAAATAAGTAGCATATATGTTGTATCATCAACAGGGGACCCAAGTGGTCATGAAATATAACCTACCTTAAATAGGATGAAATATCAAAGCAGAATCAGAGAGCACAGCTATGTTTTGGAACAGCTTCTGGAAAATAAACCCTAAGAACAATCCCTTCATTGCCAAATTTGACCCTTTGCCTTGAGATTTCCAACTCTAATTATTATGAATGTAGCATGATGACCAGTTCATTGGTCCAAGGACTGTGAGACTAAAATCTAGTCTTACATGAATACAAAAGTGTCTAGTATGTCAAAATAGACAAATTAAAAGTATCATAGAATGTCACTAATATCATAATGAGAGACAGTTGGATATAGTGGTGAAGGCACCAGGCTAGAAACTGGGAGACTGGGAGTTCTAGTTTGGCCTTACACATGGAGAGAGCTGAATGACCTTAGACCAGGGGTTGCCAACTTTTTGGACCTCAGGGACCACCAAACTCATAATATTAGATCCCAGGGATCACTAACCAGTTCTGTGGGCATGACCTAATTCATGGGTGTGGCTTGGTGGTCATGTGACTGGCTGGGCATGGCTTGTATGTAAATATTATAAATATTTATATAAAGATTGAATTTTTTTTAAAAAAAGAGCAACTTTTACCCAAAATCAGGCAAAGCAGGCAGATTGAGTTGCTCACAGAATCACAGATTCATTCAGAGTTCTATCTATCTGCCATTGGCTAGCTCTGTCTGTCACATAAAATTTGGTTGAAGCAAACTCACAAAATTAACTCACAACATGCATGCAAATATTGAATTTTTTTTTATAAAAAAGAGCAACTTTTACCCCAAATCAGGCAAAGCAGGCAGATTGAGTTGCTCACAGAATCATTCAGTGATCTATCTATCTGCCATTGGCTAGCTCAGTCTCTTAAATTTGCTTGCCGTGAGTCTGCACTGAATTTACTTGCAAGCAAACCTTCAGTCCTAAGGGAGGTTCATCTGTGCTGAGCCGAAGATCGAAAGACTAGCTAGAAAGCAAGACATCCAACCATTTCCTGCTTCTTAACTAATCTAAATCTCCTGGCACAGCAGAACAGATGATGGTTGGAAAAAGGAAAAATAGCAATTTAGCAGGCAAGGAGTGAGTGGGTGGAGAGGGTTCCCACAGGTCATGTGGGCAGCGCAGCCTTGTGTTTCTGCGCAGCCTGGATTAATTGTTTTGTGGGGGTGTTCTGGGGGTCAGATTTCTCTGTGGCCCACCAAAATTTTCTCACAGCCCACCAGTTGGCGACCTCTGCCTTAAACCATTCTGTCAACCCTAGGAAGCAAGTAATGGCAAACCACTTCTGGAAAAACCTTGTGAAGAAAACTTCAGGGACTAGTTCAAATAGTTTCCAGGAGTCAAAATTGATTTGAATGTACAAAGAAAATGCCACTGAGCATAAATACATATTTTATTATTTATTTATTTATCTAGATTTTGCCATTTATTTTTATTTGTTTTGTTTTGGTTAACAAAACCAGTGGTGGGATTCAAATTTTTTTTACTACCAGTTCTGTGGGCATGGCTTGGTGGGCATGGCAGGGGAAGGATACTGTAAAATCTCCAGTCAGAAGTGGTTTTGCTGGTTCTCTGAACTACTTAAAATTTCTGCTACCAGTTCTCCAGAACTCGTCAGTACCTGCTGAGTACCACCTCTGAACCAAACCAAACCAAATTCTTTCTTTGAACAACAACATAAAAAATGACAACATGAAACATGAAGGTTTAGATGACGAGTCATCTAAACCTTGGCTGAATTCAATTCCTCAGAAAAGGCCACTATCTAAAAATAGTCTGAGAATTATTTCCAATTCTGCCAAGAAAATAAAAATGTTACTGGAAGTTCTCTTAAAGAAAAAAGAAAGAAAACTTTTTGTCTTTAGTTTGTCTTTAGTTTGGCATGTGTCACCTTATCATAAGAGACTGTAATTCTTACAAATGTAGTTAGTTTCCAAACATTTTAAAATGGAAAACAGGCTGAAAAAAACATTTTTGAAGTATATTTGGTTGCACAGAAGATAGCCTTTGCCACCTAACATTGCCAAAACTCAAATTCTAGATGTTCACTGGATGATTTTGGCACAGCCATGTTCTTTTAGCCCAACATACCTCACAGGGTTGTTGTTATAGGGATAAATAGTAGAAGAAAATGTCGTTGATACCACTTGAACTAATTGGTTCCAGTGGGTACAATGAGTACCCAAAATGATGAGTACAAAACTCATTTTTCCCATAAGGAATAATGTAGTGCGTCACAAGGCAGCAGTTGAGTACCAAACAAATGACAAGTATCAGGACAACATTTTCACATCAAAATACATTGAGTACCAAATTTGATGCGTTTCAAAGCAGTTGAGTACTAAGGTACCACTGTCTTGTTCTCTCTGGTATTTTGTGAAAGAAAAACCTGCAGGTGGCTGAGAGATCTGAAGTGTGTGTGTGTGTGTGTGTGTGTGTGTGTGTGTGTGTGTGTTGATCAGGCTCTGATCAAAATTAGAATCAATTGGGCTAGATAGCTATTATTTTATAAAGGTCTCCAATAAATTCCCTATGTTATAAGCAAAATGTATGTGACTCCTTTGAACCCAAATTTGGCCCCTTTTCTTTTGCTTTTTGCTAACAAAATATAACTGTTTGGATTTCAATTCCAGGATAGTAATTCCCAGCCAACCATTCAAGTTTTTGTTTTCCTACCTGCATAAACTGTCCAAAGAAGAATGGAATACTTTGCAGGCTACATATCCTTTTGTCAGTTGGGATTTGTTCATGAAAATCCTTGCATTCTGAAGCACCTGAGCTGCAAAAAAAAAACTTTCATTTTTGGAGGTACTGTGATGTAGATAGGGAAATTAGCCCTTGCATACAACTAAGCTATTCAGTTATTTGAGGCTGTTGCTACATCTTTCCAAATCATTCAAATATCTGAAGTTCACCTGAATATTCTTAAACTGACTGTTTTGCAAAGTTAGACTAAATCTCTTTAAAGAAATATATGACTTCTAGGTAACATTGCCCCAAACAAAATGCAAACTTGATGTGTTTTATGGCACTGTGAGAAATGAAGAAAAGGCTTTTGGGAAGGTATACATTATCTATGGTTAAAATAGAAATTTTGCTTTATACTCATTACAGGCAAGTTTCCAGGATTTCACAACAAGCAGGATTGGCAACTGATTCTGCTAGGAATGTAATAATTTGCTTTTCATTAATCTGTGCCATTATGGGGTGAAGTATTGGGTGTATAATATTTTTAAACAAAATATGCATTCCTTTGGTTCAAATTTAAATAGTTTGGGGAAAATACAACCCAGAATTAAAGCTATATGTTCCTGTAAAATGAACCATTCAGAGAACATCTAAATATAATATTTACTGGAAATGTTTCCTCAAAAATGGAAAGTTGTAGGGGAAGAGAGTTAGCCATCAAAATAAGCAAGCTGCCAGTGTTCTGAGTAATGCACCCATTGAAAACAGAAGTCTGAGGCACATAGATTCCTCAAAAAAAATAATGCACAAAAGGCCTTTGATAACCTCAACTGGGATTTTATGAAACACCAGATTAACTTGGTGAAATTTGGTGGTAATTTTGCAAATATGCTAAATTCAATATATGCCACACAAAACCAAACGTACTGATAAGTGGAGAAGCTACCAAACAATTTGAGATAAAGAAGGGTGTCTGCTCTTCGTAACAATCCTAGAAACATTATTGGACAGAATTAGATCGAACAAAGAAATTAAGGCAACAAAAAATAAAAGTCAAGAGTACAAATTGCAAGCATTTGTGGATGACATAGTATTTGTCATAGAAGAACCAATAGATTCGGGACCAGTATTATTAAATGAAATAGACAAATTTGGTAAATTGGCAGGATTAAAAATTAATAGGGAAAAGACCAAAATGTTAGTTAAAAACCTAACAAACAGTAAGCAAAAAGAACTAGAGGAAACGATGGGATTACAGATCGTGAATAAGATTAAATATCTAGGCATTTGGCTAAGACCTAGAACATTATCCCTGAGGGAGGACAATTGTACCAAATTATTACAACAAATTGGAAAGGATTTGGAAAAGTGGAACAAAATGCAAATTTCACTATTAGGTAGAATAGCAATGATTAAAATGAATGTCCTACCCAAAATCTTATATTTATTTCAAACAATTCCAGTACTATTGGACAATTTTTTTTTTAAAGAAGTGGACAAAATTGTTATGAAATTCATTTGGGCAGGAAAAAAAACAAGAAATAAAAAAATCTATTTACAAGACAATAAAAGCAGAGGTGGCCTTGGCCGCCCTTCCTGGGAGACCTACTACAAAGTGATGGCACTAGTGTGGATAAAAGACTGGATTAAATTGGGAAAAAAAAGAATTTTAACACTCAAGGGCCATGATTTGCAAATAGAATGGCACGCATTTTTGTGGAACCCAAATAATAAAAGTCATTCATATTTCTCCAGACACACTTTATGTAAATCCTTGATTAAAATCTGGATAGATATTAGAAGAAACCGTTATACTAAAATCCTGAGGTGGCTTTCAGCAATGGAGGCGATGTTCCATCCTAACCTGATGGACATTAGCAAAAAGCTTAAATACCAAATACTAGATAATGAGGGATCACTTAAATCGATTCAGGCACTAAAAACCCAAGGAATAATTATTGACAACTGGTCCTACTTTCAAATAAAAATGAGACCTATTAGGGATGGAAAAGAACATGGATTTGAAACAAAAGATACTCAATTAGATAAAATACTCCTTGGCCTGGAGAAAAATATGATATCCAAATTGTATAATTTTTAACTAGAGTATGAATTAGCTGAGGAAATTGTGAAAGGACCAATGTTAGCTTGGGCAAAAAACTTTAGTTATAATATAGATTTGGATGATTGGGAGGAAATTTGGCAAAAAAAAATCTTACATTTATAAAATCAATACCATATAAGGAAAATTTATGTTAAATGATATATAGATGGCATCTGGCACCTTCTAGATTAGCTAAAATATATCCAACAGCAAATCCAAGCTGTTGGAAATGCAAAGAGAAACTTGGTACCTATTTCCATCTTTGGTGGACATGCCCTGAGATTAAAAAATATTGGACAAGGATAAGAATATGGATAGAAGAAATTATAGAATGTGGACGTGAGTGGAAACCAGAACTGTTCCTCCTGGGAATGATTAAAGGGGAATACCCTCCCAAAGTGAGATATCTGATCATCCACTTATTAACAGCGGCACAAATTTCTTTAGCACAATGTTGGAAAAGGCCCGATGTACTACCGATATACATTATTAATCATAAAAGCTACGAATGCACCGAAATGGAGAGGCTCACTCTCAAATTAAATGGGAAGGAAGAGTCAGAGTATTATTTGGTTTGGGATAAGTGGTACAGCTGGGTAGAGCACAAGAAAAATGGTATACAGGATAAATGAATCCAGGACACATACTATAGTTGTATATATTGAATGTATAATAATAACGATTTCAAGCTTGTCATCTATTATATAAATATTATGAAGGCTCCATTCGATTAACCAATAAAGTTATAAACCAATAGTAATAGCAGAATAATATATTATTAATTAATTAATAGGTAATTGATAAGGGATAAGGAATACTTGCCAATGATTACTTACTACTGTTTACTATGAGCTATCAATCTTAATATCAAATGTAATAGAAAGAAATACATTTATTGTTCTATTTATATTCTTTTTATTCTTACATATTTGTATATTTGTTTGTGTTTTAATCTTTTGTAAATAAAGTCTATTTTAAAACTCAAAAAAAAAAGATTCCTCAAAAAACATGTTTATTGGAAACATCATATTGGCATAGCTGGTGAAAACCAACTCTAAAGGTTCCCATGGTTTTCACCTAATTAAAAGACTCAAAATCCCCCCTCCCAGGCGTCACTGGTCACATTGTCAAATGGATATAGCTAGCAGGCTCCTTTTCTCCTTCAGCAGCCACCTATTATGATGACCTTGATTTCCACAGGAAAACTTTTTGTTTTGACTGTAAGCCAGGCTATCTACTTCTTCCCTCCCTTCCCCCTCTCAGGCTTTGTGGTAATTATGAGGCAGCACAAGATGGCTTCAGCCAGGTTCGCTTCAGAGTTGACACAAGCATTGAATCAGGGAAAGAAATATATACTTCAGTCCTGAAATAAGAAAAAGAAAAAACTCCAATATATGCACTGGAAATTTTAACTCAACAATGGAGCTGTAATAGATGGAACACAGGCTCTAATTATTTGTATAAGTTCAACTTGGACAAAAGTATCTTCAGCAAATTTATTCCAAGATTATGAGGACCTGCGATCTAGTTAGAGTTAATTATTATAGGACAGAGACTGCAGCAATTAACTTTATAGGAAGTCTCAGACTCTAGGGCTGTGCAAAATATGTTTTGGTAAACATTGGCAATAATAATGTGTTCCGGACTAGCAGGCTCGTAGCCTGCAAATCTGATTGGCCCGCTGAAAGCCGATCGTGATTGGTCACCATAGACTGATGTGATTGGCCAGTAAACGGGCTGCCGCGATTGGCCCTGCCAAGAGCGGCAAACTCAAATCGCCTTCATTGGCTGCTTAGCCGCAGCCAGCCCTATAAAAGAGGCTGCTGCGGCTGGGTTTGGTTGCTCAGATCTGAAGTCACAAATAAAGAGCTTTAGTTGCTATCTGAGTCTTGCCTCCATTCTTGAACCGTCCTCCCAGATATAACACTGGCGACGAGGATGGGATGCGGAGGCAACAGAAGCTATTGAATTGAGCTAGCCGAAGGAGCACGTGGCTGACAGAGCGCAATGACGGCGACATGGCCAGCAGCGCTATACCACCCGCACCATTCAATCCAGCTAGCGAAGATTGGGACTCATACATGGACAGATTTCAAATGTTCCTGGAGTCCAACAACCTCAAAGATGCCACGCCCAGCAAGATACGAGCCGTTTTTCTAACCCATTGTGGGCCAGGCGTTTTTAAGATGGCTAAAGCCTTAGCCAAGCCAGCTGAAGTTAACACCATGGATTGGGACACCCTTGCTCCCATCCTGCGCAACCATTACGCCCCAGCCATGCCAACTCTCATTCGCAGGCATGAGTTCTACCAGAGGGACCAACGTGAAGGTGAGAGCATTGGGGATTTTGTGGCAGACCTGAGGAACCTGGGTGGTTTGTGTGGCTTCGCCAACCTCGAAGAAGCTATGAGAGATCGCATCGCCCTTGGCCTCAGAGACCCCACTGTCCAGAGCAAGATCATGGCCAAGGGGGACATCTCGCTTGCAAATGCCATAGCAGACGCCACAGCAGCCGAAGCCACTCGTAAATTGGCAGCACGAATGCGTCGAACCAGCGGGACCAACCGCCAACCCACCAACGATGCTGGGAAACCTTCAGACATCAACCACCCATCATGAAGACGTCGAGTCATCCTCAGACAGCGAGGAAGAAGAAGTCCACAGGCTCCGGTCAGAACATGAGCAACGGGACCAGCGGGGTCGCAAAGCCAACTACCAATGCGCCGGATGTGGGGGAAACCATCCCCGATCTGAATGCAAATTCTTAGATGCCATATGCCGTTTTTGCGAGAAACGGGGACACATCATGAAGGTATGCAGAAACAAGAGAAATTCCAGCCCCAGACGGAGAGGGAGCAGCCCAAAGAGAAACGATGGCAATGCCACCATGCAGAGGGACCGCCCTAGCAACCAGTGGAACTGGTACAGCAGACCCCGAAGGTTTAACAACGCCCCCAGATGAGAGGAGGCTCATCAAACCATCATCATCGGCCACGCTTCATCACTTGACGCTAAAAAGATCCAAGTAGAGGTCACGATTGAAAACAAACCGTACAACATGGAAGTCAACTCTGGGTCATCACTATCCATGGTATCCTGGAGAACACTCAAGCAGCTAGTCCCCAACATCCGATGCCAAGACCTCAGCAGTCAGAGACTCATACTAAAAGACTATCAAGGCAACCGGATTCCAGTCGCAGGTACCCGCCATGTGCAGGTCTCGTTCAAGGGACATAAGGCAATTCTACCACTCACCGTCATAGACCGAGACCAGCCAAGTCTATTGGGTCTTCAGTGGTTCGCGCCACTAGGAATCGGAGTGGCTGGCATCCATCATACTGAAGACAATGACTGGGAGGCAGCTCTCGTCCACGATTTCCAAGAAGTGTTCAACAAAAGCCTAAGCAAATACAAGGGGTCCCCCATTTCATTTAATCTTCGCCCCGACATAGCACCCATTCGTCTAAAGCCACGCCGAGTTCCCTTTGCTCTTAAATCCAAAATTGACGAGCAACTGGACAAATTAATTGCGCAAGGCGTGTTAGAACCTATTGACCACACCCGATGGGAGACACCAATCATCACCCCCATAAAACCTGACGGGTCCATAAGAATCTGCGGTGACTACAAGGCCACCCTCAATCACGCGCTACAGCAGAGCACCTACCCAGTGCCAGTTGTTCAACATCTCCTGCATTCACTTGGGGGTGGCAAAATATTCGCAAAATTAGATCTGGCCCAAGCATATCAACAGCTACCAGTTGATCCCGAGACTGCAGAAGCCCAAACTATAGTCACACATCGTGGTGCATTCAAATGCAACAGGCTCCAGTTTGGTGTAAGCGTAGCCCCAGGCATCTTTCAAAGCCTGATGGAGAGACTATTACAAGGGATAAAAGGGGTCATGCCCTATTTTGATGACGTATTAATAGCAGCACCCACAAAAAACCAATTAGAAAAATGTCTCAGAACAGTCCTACAGAGGTTCAAAAACGCTGGCCTCAAGGTTAAGAAGGAAAAGTGCCAGCTTTGCACAGAAAGGGTGGAGTTTCTTGGCTACCTCCTTGACAAGCAAGGAATCCACCCCACAGAAAAAAAATTGGCAGCTATCAAAAACGCCCCAAGACCTAAAAACAAAACCGACCTCCAAGCCTTCCTGGGACTTATTAACTTTTATAACATCTTCCTACCCCAGAAGGCGACTGTTGCTGAGCCCCTTCATAGACTACTCGATAAAAGGGCATCCTGGAATTGGGGACGTCGGGAAGAACACGCCTTCCAGCAAGTAAAAGACCTCCTTACCTCAAAGGCAGTACTAATTCAGTATAACAAGACACTACCTTTGACTGTCACGTGTGACGCCTCACCATTTGGGGTAGGGGCCATCCTGAGCCACGTCCTACCAAATGGCTCAGAAGCACCAATTGCATTTTTTTCACGAACTCTATCAAAAACAGAAATAAACTATAGCCAATTAGATAAGGAAGCCCTTGCTATTGTCTCTGCAATAAAACGATTTCATTAATATGTTTATGGGAGACCATTTTCTATTATAACGGATCATAAGCCACTACTTGGGATCCTGGCGGGCGACAAACTTACTCCACACATTCTCTCCCCCAGAATGACGCAATGGTCGGAATTTCTTGCTGCCTACGACTATCAATTAAAGTACCGCCCGGGGAAATCTATTCCCCACGCAGATGCCTTGAGCCGCTCACCACTACCCAAGCCACAGGAAGACCCAGCTCCCACACTCCCCGTACTGCAAATAGAGACAATGCCATCACCTCCACTAACGGCTCAAGACATCGCTTTTGAAACCAAAAGAGACTCTTGTTTGGCACGAGTTCTTGGCTGGGTGGAGAGGGGATGGCCAGATTACGACACTAAGGAAATGTTTAAGCCGTTTAAAAACAGACAAATGGAACTTTTTTCACAAAAAGGGTGTGTTTTGTGGGGAGACCGAGTTGTTGTACCAACTAAGTTACAAAAAAGGGTCTTGCAAATGCTACACGATGGACACCTGGGCATCGTTCGTATGAAAGCGCTGGCAAGAAGTTACGCCTGGTGGCCAGGTATAGATAAACAAATCGAAACCTGGGTCGCCTCTTGTAACAAATGCCAGGAAAACCACTCAGCTCCACCTAAAGCCCCACCAACAGAATGGGAAACACCCAGGGGTCCTTGGTCTCGCATTCATATTGACTTTGCGGGACCTACGAGAGGCCACACCTTCTTAATAACTGTTGATGCCTACTAAAACTGGCTTGAGGTCAATAAAATGAAAGCAACCACTACTGAGGCAGTCATTAAAAAACTGAACAGACTCTTTGCCACACACGGGTTACCAGATGTCCTGGTCTCTGACAATGGGCCCCAATTTACTACCTTAGCCTTTGAACAGTATTTAGCGGAATGGGACATCCGACACGCACTCACATCGCTGGCAGAAAATGGATCAAGGTAACATCCACGACAAGGTCACTAGAATGCTGCTCCTACAACACATCACACCGAACAGCACGACCAACAAGTGCCCAGCTGAACTCCTGATGGCCAGGAAACTCAGATCGCCTCTAGATCGTTTGCACCCTGCCTACACCCCGGAAAAGCCCCTGGGTTCCAGCAGCAAGCACCGTGTTTTCAAGGTAGGAGACCTTGTTTTCGCAAAAAAATTTTCTGGGGATCCCCTTTGGATTCCTGCCCAGGTAACTCAAGTTACGGGCCCCCGCTCCTATCGTCTACTCACCACTGATGGCAGACCATGGAAACGCCATATTGACCAACTGCGCTCCAGACTAACCACATCTTCCAACCCTGACCCTAACTTTGACACTAGGAGGGGAGGGGAAGCAGTGAACTCAGAATTAGAACCAACACTTGTCAATTCTGAGCTAACACCGAGATCACCGCACCATGGTTGGCAACACTCACCAGCTGCAACTGAGACTGGACAGTCGAACGCTTCGCCAGGAAGCAGCATCCAGGCAGGTTCAGCGAGCCCCGGGAGCCAGAACAGTAACAGCGAGGCTGAGGACTTCATCACCGCGGAGGCACCAGAGGAGAGCCCTGACCATGACACCAGTTCACCATTCCCATTTGATCCAGCAAGCAGTCCATCTGAACCCGGGTTTGAACAGGGTCAAGCGGAACTGCGTAAGTCAGGCAGACAGGTGCGAAGACCTGCTTACCTGCGAGACTATATTACTCCACCCCTTAAACGGAACCGAGAGAGGATGGGTGTTCCGGACTAGCAGGCTCATAGCCTGCAAATCTGATTGGCCCGCTGAAAGCCGATCGTTATTGGTCGCCATAGACTGATGCGATTGCCCAGTAAACAGGCTGCCGCGATTGGCCCTGCCAAGAGCGGCAAACTCAAATCGCCTTCATTGGCTGCCTAGCCGCAGCCAGCCCTATAAAAGGGGCTGCTGCGGCTGGGTTTGGTTGCTCAGATCTGAAGTCACAAATAAAGAGCTTTAGTTACTATCTGAGTCTTGCCTCCATTCTTGAACCGTCCTCCCAGATATAACATAATGTGTCTGTCCATGCCATTTGCAGCTTTTAGATACAATTCTGGATGTTTATTCTTAAATTCAAGCCTTGTATGGCTTAGGTCTCCTTTTAGAGACTATGTTTTTGTGTATAGTTCAATAAGCCAGTTAATTAGTTAGTTTTGCAGGAAAGTTTTGGAAAGACCTTTATAGTTAGAATTAGCCAAGGTATTTTTCTGCCTCTGTACATTCTATGTACAAATTGTAATGGTTAAGTGACTGGGACTTCCATTGTATCTGAAACCAAACTTTCTTAAGAAATGTCTAGTCAGGCTGTATGAAGCATAGTACTGTCTTCCAGGAATTCATTCTTGCTATTTGCTTCTTAGCATCTATTACCTAGTGATTGCATCTATCACCTAGATAGAATTGCCTCAGAATCAATACATTTCTCCTCAGAATCTCCCCAAAGATGGGCAGTAAATACATTTAATAATAGCTCAGTTTATAGTGATGTTTATAGTGACATTAAAAACTGCTTTTCTTCCTGGGGGTCTTCAGGCTTTACAGATGCTACATATGAATTAACTTACATTTTTTAAATAGTCTCTGCTTAATTTTTTAAAATATTGTTTTGCTTGCATATGTTTAGATGATCTATGTAACCATGGTAAATAATAAGTTATATTACTTCAGGCCAAGTCATGGACAGATTGTCTAGGAGAAGGTCTTTTGATGTGATTGTAGAGAGTCAACATCAACCTGCTAGCATCTAATGAAATATTACCTCAAAGTGGCACCATTCAGAAAGACTTTGGTTTATTTTGTTCTATCCCTATCACCTTGCAAAATGTTGCCAGTGCCTTTCCCTACCTTCAGAATATTTAATTTTGGTCATATAAAGTAATAAAACAACTCAACTATAGATAATATGATAATATCTATTGCCAGATATGTAAACCTAAATTGTAGGCAAGGTTTATACTTTTTTAGTAGAAGTCAAAACCCAATGGTAGAAAGATAGAATTACACAGGATATGAGATTACATTTGCTTCCTCCTCTTGCAAGAACGGCTGAAATGTATAGCTCATAAAGGATATGTGGTTACCAGATCACTCATACTTTGGAATACAAACAAAAAATATTATCAAGGATAAGAACCTAGAGAATACCAAATATTTTTTCCTGGAGCCATTTTTACTTTAAGCCAGATCTCAATAAGAAGGAATTCTGGATAGAATCCCAATAGTCTGACCTAATGACTAGTGTTCCAACTTAAATAATATAGATTTCTTTTATGGAAAATGTTTTGTGAGGTGAGTCAGCAATTACCATCACCAGTTCACACATGAGATTATGATGGATGTACTATATGCGCATTATATTAAAGTGTGTTGAGAATGAAAAAGAAACATGAAAAAGAATACGATTGTAGAATGCAAAAATGCCTAGCAAGAAAGGCTGAATTAATGGGCTTAAATTGATTTCCAGTTTGTGATTTTATCAGTACCTGTCTTTCAAGGAACTGGTGGGTTCAGCAATACAGAGGGAAATGGAGAATCTACTTGTTTGGAGAAGTCACTGGGATAACTCTCCCTGGATTTTCAGTTTACCTATCCTGGATTTTCATCAGTAGATGACACTAAGTGCCACAACCAAGAAAATAAAATCAACATAATTAAATGCAAATAAAAACCTTAATCAAAGAAATAAGATTTCTTAGCATATCTCCAAATTCAATAGTCAACATGAAAACCCACAGAAGTGAAAAAACTGCTTTCTTGCAGCTTGAACTCTGCATTCATGTATTCGCTGTTTTACATGGCTCATAGCTCATCCTTGAAAATAATACTCATTTTGTTTTAAAAAAAACTTTAAAGAACAGGAGGGTGGAGCTCTAAGATTGCAGCTGATATTTCCATTGCAGGATGGTCCCACCAGACCTAAACCGTCCTGTAGAGATGGTGATTGAGGAGGGCACACCCTGTCAATCCCAGGGACATCATAAAGTCCCTGGTAGATCCAGGAGAAGCCCTTTTTTCCCGCGAAGGAGAAGCAGCCATTAAAGCTACTGAAGCTGGGACAGCTCCGGAATGGAAGAAAGCTGGAAAGAAAATGTGTCAGTTTGGTGAGATAAATTTCTACTTATTATTTTCTGGAGAGAACACTCTAAAAGACTAAAAGTTAAATTTAAAAGTGAAAGAGACTTCTGGTGGTAAGGCAAGGATGAACAGAGGTGCAGAAGCCCGTCTGTGGTTTCAGTTAATCTCTTTTTGCAGTTGGTGTGATCCTTTGAGGGTGCATGAGTCCCAGAGAGATTCGTACCGGCATGGAGGAGACTCGGGTCGCAGTGTGGGGAAGGCAACCCCCCTGCAGCAAAGAGGAGCCCTCCAGAGCCCAACGAGCAAGAAACAGCTGCCTATCAATGGCAGCTCCAAAGTCCGGACTGCCACAGATGTAAAGAAGCGAGTGAGTGACAGTTTGTGGGATCATTGGTGAAGAGTGTGGCAGAGAAAATTAGTGGCGGAGAGCATGATTGGAATGCTATAGACTTTTATAAGGCTGTTACAAGTGTCTGTCCGGAGCCCTAAAAGGAAGTGGCCAAAAAGCAGATGCAGGGCAAGTGAAAGTGAAGGGGCTTAGCAGACAGAAGAAACATAGAGGACAATAATGAGTAAAAAGGGAAGTTTATGAAGTCAGGAGATATACCACACCAATAATAATAGAAGGGAATCTAGCAGCTGGAAGGTGACTGGAAGGTGTGGAGGATTTGGAATATTTCATTCGATTTTTATGCTGAAAGACTTTATTAAATCGGAGACGGGAAGATCGGAGCTGACGGAACAGAGACAGTGTGGCACCACAGGCGATACTTAGAAACCCTGAAGTTATTGTAACAATATAACTGATATAAACCACTTAACTGCCTTTCAGGGAGCATACTGATCTAACTGAGGAGGTGGTTCCATCTGAAGAAAATCAGGACAATTAAACTTAGGAATGCTAAGATGAAAAGTAAAAGTGGAAGCTTCTGAATGTGTGGAGATACCATGTAATTACAGTCACTAATCAGCATTTTTACCTCCCCACTTCCGGTGCGTTTGGAGTGAAAGCTCTTAAACTTAGAGACGGAAAGCTAAAAACTTACTTCAAAATTCCTTTTTCCCCTTCTTTACTCCCTTTTTCCCCTATACATTTGCTCATTTTTTCTTTATTCCCCCACCATCCGGCACTCTGATAAATTATCTCTCCTTCTTCAATCTCTCTTAATAATGATTATAAATATGTATACTGGGGAAAGGAAAATTGATTGTTGTAATTGATTGTTAAATAATTGAATTAACTGATTTAATTGATTTATTAAAAATAGTGATAGTTATACTTTGATTAGATATATAGGGGAAATAGTAAGAACATTAAGTATTATTTAATTAATAACTATAGGATTTTATATATTAATATTATAATTCATTATGCGATCACAATTAATCCACTTGGGGACAAATGTAATACTGTTTGTGTTGAAGAATATTTAAAATAAGGTTAGATAATACATATATTTATTTATAATATTTAAATATAATTGGATTTGGATATTATATATATATATAATTTGTCTGACGAACACAATACAGAAGCCTGATGATGGCAGATGAGATTCTGCCAAAACATTGCTACAACTTTAAAAGCACAACTGTAATGAAGTGGGAAAATACCCGAACAAAGCTGAATAACATACATGTAAGTACCCGCGAAAACGTAAGAATATATATATATATATATATATATATATATATATATATATATATATATATATATATATATATATGGATCTTTGGTTGTTCAGGTTTTCTCCCGCGTAAGAAAGAAGATTACCCACCTAATCCAAAAAGAAACCCCAACCAAAATCCAAGACAGAGAACAAGAAAACGGCAAAGCCCTCCTCCCATATATAAAAGGCACTACAGACAAAATCAGCAAGATCCTCCAAAAACACAACATTAAAACAGCATTCTGCACAAACAGAAAAATATCCACCATCCTAAGAAACCCCAAAGACAAAATCGAATTAGAAAACCAAGGAGTATACGAAATCCCCTGCACTGCCTGCCCTACCACATACATTGGACAAACTAACAGAAGAATAAGTGCACGCATTGAAGAACATAAGAACTCAATCAAAAAAGAAGAAATGACCTCTTCCCTGGTCCAACACCTCAAAGCCACAGGACATGAAATTGACTTTAAAAATACCAGAACTATCGCCAAAACCGAACACTTCAACAGCAGAATAATCAGAGAAGCCATAGAGATAGAAAAACGCCCACACAGCATGAACAAATGAGATGACACCTCCCGCCTTCCAGCCATTTGGAAACCCGCCCCATGAACAGACGAGTACCTAACATGAAGAATGACACCAGACCCACACCCATGAGAGCCACACAAGATGCCACCACCACACTTCCATGTAGAAAACAGACTCACACCCACTCAGAAGATGAGACACGACCATGGACCAGAAGCTGCACTGCACCTGCATCACTACCCACTTCAAACCCCTCCGAGCCATACATGAAGCAAACCGACACCCACTATGAAGATGCAGCACGACCACGAACTCGAAGCCAAACAGCAAGATCACAGCTCACCAACTCAAATCCCCAGCAAATAAGACTAACCTGAGCACAACCAAGCCCCCACCTGAACAGAACACGCTCCAACCAATCAGAACATGGCCAATCCCCAACCAATCAGAACACAGCCAAACCCCTACCAATGAGAACACACCCCCACCCAATCAGAACACAGCCAAGCCCCCACCCAATCAAGTCCCACCCCCACTAGCAGTTAAAAGGAAGAAGCAGCTGCAATCTCACATCACTCTGAGAAGCAAGAGCCGAAGACAGAAGCCTGAAGATGATGAATGAGACTTCATCGAAACGTTGCCTAGATACTTCGAATCTTACGCGGGAGAAAACCCGAACAACCAAAGATCCACATACAAATACCCACGAGAACCTCAGAAAACATATATATATATATATATATATATATATATATATATATATATATATATATATATATATATATATATATAATTATGTGAAGTTATGTATAGAGGCTGAGCATTGAGACCTTACAAAATTATATATGTGATTTAGAATTTGGATTTAAAATAATATAGTGATAATATTTTTATCTATAAGAACTTATACTCCAGTAACCAGCTAAGAGCACAGCTATCCAGCAGATAGATAGATTAAGTAATTGATAATTTAAATTGGCAATTTTTAATCCAAAAAATGTATAATACAAATTTAGGCACCAAATTTGAAAATATTATAACAACCATTTATGATACACAACAGGCTAATATTACAATAAACGGGGAATATACCCGCCCAATAAAAATAGAAAAAGGAGTCAGACAAGGCTGCCCACTCTCACCCCTGCTCTTCATATTATCACTAGAGGCATTATTAATGCGAATTAGACAGAACCCAAGCATAAAAGGATTAAAGGTTAAGAAAGAAGAATATAAGTTGCAAGCATTTGCGGATGATATGATTTTTTTCATTGAAGAACCAATAGAAAGAGGACAAAAATTGATGAATGAATTAGAACAATTTGGAGCAGTAGCAGGACTAAAATTAATAGGAAGAAAACAAAATTAATGACCAAAACTTTAACAGAAAAACAGAAATTAGAACTAGAAGAAGTTATGGGAATACAAGTGATAAAGTAAGTTAAATACTTAGGAATATGGTTGACAGCACATTTTAAGACACTTAAGGAAAATAATTATGATAAATTGATGCAACAGGTAAAGAAGGATTTAGAAACATGGGGCAAGCTGCAACTTTCATTATTAGGCAGAATCGCTGCTATTAAAATGAATATTCTTCCAAAATTCCTCTATATATTTCAGACGATCCCGACCAAAGTACACAAATTTTTCTTTGAAGAACTTAATAAAATAACGGTAAAATTCATCTGGCAAGGGAAAAAACCTAGAATAAACTTAAAGGCAATGCAGGATAAGAAGAGCAGGGGAGAGCTGGCACTTCCAAATTGGATTAAGGTGTTCAAGTGCTTGAAGATTTTTTCCCCTTCCCTTTTTTATTACTATTTTTGGTTTTTATTTTTTTTATTGGAGTGGCAGTTGGCTGCTCTTGTTTTTTCTTCTCAATATTTCCTATTAAGTATTCTGAGATGAGCAGAGAGATACCAGCCTCAGCTTCTTCAATTCCAACTTATTCCTCCACACCACCTGGAGGACAACGATCAATACAGGTGATGTTACAACAAGAGAAGGAGAAAGAAGTGACACTGCAGATGATTATGGAAGGAGGAATTCAAAAGATACAAGCAAAAACAGATAATATTGAAAAGCGAACGGAGAATATTGAGCAAAGATCTGAAAAGACAGATGAGATAATTGAAAATATTCAACAGATGATGATGCAACATGAGGATAGAATCAAGAAAATTGAAGAACAAGATATACAAAGAGATAAGAAGATTGGAGATATAGATATCTGATTGAGTGAAGTTGAAAGAGACAAGGGCAGATCTCTGTGATCACTGGGATGGGAAATTGATAGATCAGAGTTCTATCTTAGATTTCAAAATATAGAAGAAGAAAAGGGTGAACACCTTGCTGAAATGATGACAGAAATCTTGGCAGAAGCATTAGAGGTAACTAAAGAGAAGATGTTGGATGGAATGGATGAGGTTTTTTGTGTCTATACAAGATATGCGATGAGAAATAAACTGCCAAGAGAAGTTCATATCAGATTTACTAAGAAAATAATTAAATCACAAATACTGCAGGTGGCAAGAGAAAAAACACTAAAGTACAAAGATAAAGAAATAGTGGTATTGAAACAGGTAGCAAGAAGAGTGAGAGAGATAAGAAGAGAATATTTATTCTTGACCAAAGAGTTACTTAAGAGAGGAATAAATTACAGGTGGCTGATACCAGAAGGTCTCATGTTTACCTGGAAGGAACAAAGACACAGAATTGATACAATTGAAAAAGCTAAGTTATTCTATCTGGAATATTTCAGAGGAAGGGAGGAAGATACAAGAAAAGAAGAGTCGTTAATTGAATTTCAAGAGGAATGTATAGCAGTAATTGAAAAAGAAGAAGGAGCCGTAGGTGGTGTACCCAGAGAGCAACGAGAACCAAGATCTACTAGAGCAACAAATCCTTCTTATAAAGTCTAAAATGGATGAGAGAAAACTGATTACAATTAATATAAATGGACTTAATTCAGCTACTAAAAGAAGAAAAATATTTCATAAGTTAGAGAAATTAAAATTTGATATAATCTGCCTACAAGAAGTACATATTAAAAAAACAACATGATCATATATTGAAACAACAAAAATTAGGAAAATTATTTACAGCTTTGACACAGTGTAAAAAGAGAGGAGTGGTGTTATGCATTAGAGAAACAATCCTTGTGGAACAAATATATACAGATGATGATGGAAGGATGTTGATGGTGGAGATAATGGACAATAATCTAAAGATACTTTTAATAGCAATCTATGCTCCAAATGATAATTAAGAAGATTTTTACAGGAAATTACATAAGAAAATAATTGAACGGGACTATGCTAATATTTGTCTGATGGGAGATTTCAATGGAATAATAAATGATAAATTGGATTATAAAACACAAAAAACAGCAAAGAAAGCTAGAAAGACATTGCCAAAATCCTTCTTTCGAATGGTAGATGAGATAAACTTAAAAGATGCATGGAGAGAGAGAAATGCAGAAAACAAACAGTATACTTTTTATTCAAATAGACGTACATCATGGTCTAGAATAGATATGATATGGATGTCAACAGAATTGTTCTCTAACACACAAGACATTGAAATAGAAACAAGTACCTAGGCAGATAACAATCCAATAACACTTGTATGGAAAGGACAAAAAAGGAGATCTAGATGGGCTTTAAATAATACAATATTAAAGGGAAAAGATTTCAAACAGAAAATTGAGAGAGAACTGACTTTTTTCTTTAAAGAAAACACAAAAGTGGATACATCATTACAGAACCTCTGGGACACAATGAAGGCTTATACAAAAGGATTGATAATGGACTATACAAGGAAAAGAAATATAAAACAGACAAAAAACTTTAAAATATTGGAAGATGACTAAAAGAGGCTGGAAAAAGAACTGCAGAAATTTCCACAAAAAAGGACATTAAAATTAAAATGGACATAACTAAACATAAAATGGGGCTAAAGGAAAAAGAGAAAATAGCACAAAAAATTAAAAATGCTAAGCAGAACTATTTTGAAGATGCAAATAAACCATGCAGATGGCTAGCATATAAAGTAAGAAAGGAAAGAGATTCAAGAAGGATAAATCAATTGATAAATGAACAAGGACATGTATGCTATGGAAATGCAGAGAAGAAAAAAAATATTCAAGATTATTATGGAAAATTCTACCATCAAGAGAATGTTCAGGAAGAAAGAATTCAACAATACCTACAGGAAGCAAATTTGCCCCAGATACTCAAAGATATTGAAATAATGTTAGAAAGTAACATAACAATGATGGAATTAACAGAAGAGACAAATTAAAGACAATATGAGAATAATTTTAGATACACTGGAATACTATGAGGCACATCCTGAAAAACAAATGGCTTTGATGTTTTTAGATGCACAAAAAGCTTTTGATAATATGAATTGGTGTTTTATGCTGCTATAATTGGACCAAATGGGCTTTGGTAAAAAATTTATTCAAGCCATAGAAATGATACATTGTAAACAAACTGCAAAGGTTATGATAAATGGAGAGTTAACAGACTTTAACTAGGAAGGAGCTAGAAATCCCATTCATCAAGGGAAAACAAAACAAAGTTTCCTGTTGCCTCCCAGTGAATTGTTCTGTTTATCTCTGCTGAAAAAGGGGCCAGAGATCCCCCCTTCTACATCTTTGCATCTTTACTATCTCAAAAACTCAATCTACAAAACAAGAAAGAGAATGTAAACACTTGCTCATTGATTGTTTTCAAAAAGCCCAGGAAAAGAGACCTCCTGCCAGTTTATCAAGGGTTATAAGCCTATTCTCAGATATCAGCAACAGCTAAGCAAAACAAAGCAAAGCAATAACCCTTTACTTACCAACTCTCAATACTAGTTCATACTACTTCATTACTTTCATTATCTCAAAAAAACCAATTTCTTTAAAATAATTAATTTTTATCAAATGATCAATTGATTTATTGTTTTTATTGCTTAGTATGATTGAGTGTTTAGTGCATATAGTGTAATTACTGAATATCTGATTCGTAAAATCAGTGATTTAGTGAATTTAATTGACCAGTGTGTTTAGTAATTACTGTAATAAATTAGGCTGTTTGTTGCTTAGCAAAATTATTTGATTAGAGTGATTTGAATAACCAATTGATTGATTGATTGATTTTTAGTAATAAGCAACCTTACTTTTGATTTGTTCTCTAACATATCAATTAACATTTATTAATTACCAACATTCATTAAGTAACTGTCTACCTATCACATTAACTAGCTATTGTAATTGATTACTGTACTATTGCCATTGAACATGCCAGCCAAAAACTCCAAAACAAAACAAAAGAAAAATATCTCTACCAATGACCTCCCAGACTCCTGCACATGTTTCAAATGTCTTGAAACCATCAATGAAAGTGAACCTATGTGCCACCTATGTGATAATCTAGCCCACCCTGCCTGCTTAAATGCAAGCAAAAGCCTAGCTGATATGGTTAAAAATTCAGATACATTCTTTTATCTATGTCCATCATGTTCTCCTAAGCTAAACAAACTGAGTACCCTACCTGACAGAGTTGAAAGCATAGAATCACTCATTCACTCAATAGAAGAACACTTAGCAACACATTCTGAAACAACTATACAAGCAAACCTAATTTCTCTTGAAAAAAAAAATACATCACAGATAACTGATGTATCCTATCAGTTCAAAATCAAATCCCACAACCACTATCTCAACTACAACCACAACTACAATCAAAAATAACCACCAAACCACAGCCACAAACAATTACTATCCCTACAAATAATTCCACAAATACCTCCTTACTCATCAGAGACACCATGGAACATGAACAGAAACGTCCGAATGCCATCTTATTTGGTCTCGAAGACACCAACGAATCAGATGACATCACCAAAGTTCATGATATCATAAGCAACTCAAATACAACAAACATCTCTCCTGAAGATATCATTGAAATAACTAGAGATGGCCATGGGTAGAAATACAATTACGGCTCTGTGGTCCCAAGATTTTGTAGAGTTGTATGCAAAAATGAGTCCAGCAAACGCATATTCATTCATACAATAAATGCCATTGCAAAAACCAATCCCAACCACAAAAAACTTTGCTCAAGACCAGACTTATCCATACTGCAAAGAACCCACTGCCATGAATTCCATGCAGAACTCAAAAACCATCTAGACAATGGAGAAAAGGACCTATACATTGACTACAGAGCTGATTGCATCAACAGAAAGTCACACAACCCACAACTCTGCATCCAACCCCACCCCATCCAATCCAACATCACTCAAAACTAGGCATGCACACCCCTAATTACTTCTATTCCAACCACAACTGGCCTTAAATGCAAGCTACTCAATGCAAGAATAAATAAAATACCTGAATTTGTAAATAAAATACCTGAATTTCTCCTCTTACTAAATACGGCTAAATTCGACATCATTTTTGTCTGTGAAACATGGCTCAATGCATCTCTCCCTGACTCCATTACCACAGTAAGAGACTATCATGTTTACCAATCTAAAAAGCATCCAAGTTACCCAGGAGCTTGCTATTCCTGAGACCATCGTCTGTGAACTGTCCTTAAATATCACATTTTGGTTCTTACTATGTTACAGAGCCCCTGATTATGACATCAAACATGCAACAAGCTAAATACACTACTAACACGGGGCAGCATCCTGCCCACGTGCTTTTAATTTTCTTGGTGACTTCAACCTACCTCATATTAACTGGACCCTTAACGAATGTACAACTGAACCCACACATGCAACCTTCTACAATGCAGTAACAAATCTGGGACTAGAACAACTAGTAACCAACAATGCTAGACTTAACAACTGCCTCAATCTCATCTTCTGCAATAGTTTGAATTCAATTTATGGAATACAAGTTAAAGAACCCTTTTCCAACAGTGACCACAACACGATTGACTTTTGTCTCAACATACATCCATACAAAAATCATCACAATGATGGAATCCCCAATTATAACTTCAAAAAAGGCAACTATGATCTTATAAACAAAGATCTCTCTTCCCTTGATTGGCAATTTCTATTCACTGGATGCAATACTGTAGAAGACCATTACAACATATTTTTATTTGAAGTCAAAAGAGTCATCAAACTATATGTACTGTTAGGAATGTAAGTCATCTAACAGCTATTTGGGTTGGACAATATATAAACCAGGATAAACATTTTAGTACTGTATCTTTAAGAAAATGAAAAACTGTAGTTGGGTGTGGTTTCTCAAACAGCCATAAGATGGAGCCAGAAACCTAGATTGTTAGTCTTAGTCTCAGAAGAGAGTGTGTCTCAATGAATCTCTGTTTTCCTTCTGTTGGAGAGTATTGCCATTCCTCCATTCTTTCTAATTGACTTATATTTTTGGATTTGATGTAAGTCTGATACTGAACTGTTTTTGATACTGGACTGAAAACTGACTGATTTAACCTGTGAATGACTTTGGACTGCTTTTTTGAACTTTGCTTAAAACCTTTATTGGAAGTAAAAACCAACATTTACTGTACAGTGTATCTGTGTGCAGTATGTGTATTATTCAAACACTACTCTCAAATACATCTCCCTGTATGCGCTCATTCTCCTAATGGGGAATTATCTCAACATGTACCATTAACAACTCCCAAAACCAGAAAAACCAAATTACCACAAACAATAAGGAAGCTTCAATCCAAAAAGAAATGGTCACATTGCCAACTTCAAAAGCCGACACAAAAATTTATGCCACCAGATAAAAACTGAATGCACCAATTATCACATTAAACAAGAAGAAAACTTTCTATGTACCAATTCCACCCATGCTTTCCACAATTTGTAAACAACAAACTAAAAGACTCAAGGTCCATCCCACCCCTGAAAGAACCTAATGGTAAAGACTGCAGTGACAATACTATGAAAGCCAACCTCTTTAACACATTCTTTGGCTCAGTATTTGTAAACAGCAATAGATCATGCCCAGTATTTCCTAGTCGAACCACAGAAAACTACAATAATACATATCGATTTTACAGAAGACAATGTTGAAAAAGCACAACACAATCTAAAACCATCTCTATCTATTGGACTGGACAGAATATGTGCCTACTTCATAAAAAAGCTACCCACTGCTATAGCCGAACCTCTAAGCATAATCTTGGAAAAATCTTTCAGGACCAGCTCCTTGCCAAAACTATGGTCACAAGCCATGGTCATCCCCATCTTCAAAAAGGGAGACCCCAGCCTAATGGAAAATTACAGACCAATCTCTTTATGCTGCATCACCTGTAAAGTCATGGAATCAATTATTAACCAATCCATCATCCTCCACTTAGAAACTCATCAATCTATTTTCACTTATGAGTTTATGAAGTCTCTTTGAAGTTGGGTGCATTTGCAGAAGCCAGAGGTAGGGAGCTCTTCTACTTTGGGACCATATTTTATTTTACAATCACATGGGCTTCTAAGAGCTACAAGGAATATAAGTGTATCAAGTATAGGACCAAAGTATGAAGATATTTTTTTTTTCCCACAGGGAAAAATGTTTTTAAAAATGTGAAATGGGTCTGTTAAACCCTACATAAACTGCGAAGTATCCAGCCTATGTCACCCGGATGAAGCAGTGCTTCATGGTGGTATCCAATAGTACATCTTCAATATATGTGAAAGTATACACTAAATAAATGTTTCCAAAGTTTGAATCTATATCACTTCTGTTGTTGATGAGAAGAACTTGTGTACTTAATCTGAGCAGAAGCTGTTAACAATTCAGTCTTGTTATGGCTTAATACAGGGCCAAGCAACTTGCATGGAACTCCATTTTGATTGCTTTCAAGATTGTATTGCTAAAATGTGCCAGCAAGTTGAGTATTTTTTTGCATTGAAGAAAAGGATGATATCTCATTTCCTTCCTCATTACTTTCCTCATTAGAAGATGTCAGCAGTTATTTAGTGTGTGTGTGTGTGTGTGTGTGTGTGTAGGATTATTAGCATAAACTTGTAATTTTGTTATGATTTGCTGGGCTTCTCAATTTTTTTTAGATCAGGTAAAACTTAATGCAATTTTTAAATTTATTGTTTGAGCTGTTCCGCTAATAGTTGCTAATGATTACATGATTTAAACATCGATTTAGTTTAGTACTGACATATAATTTCAAATTGATAGAAAGGATTCCAACATGCAGATTTATTTAAATGTGTTTTGGAAATGTTTTAAACTAATTGTACAATATTTTTAAGTATCATTTTAAAACCTCTTTTCAGTCCTTTTTGTTCCTTGTTTTCCTTTGTAGCTGCGAATGAATGAATTGATGCAAAAATAATTAATGAAGAAGGAAAACTAGAAGAAAGGAAGAAGGAAGCGATGGAAGACACCACAAGAACAAGTCCTGGCCTCTTATTGATTTTGAATGAAGGATAATAGTTAAATGTGACAGACTAACTTGGGTAAGCATTGAAGAATGACCACAGATTGAGAGATAGAAGCACATTTCTGTAGCTGTGCCATATATATTGCATAATGACATTAGTGCCAGTGGTTAAGGCACAAAGCTAGAAACTGGGAGACCATGAGATCTAGTCCTATCTTAGGCACAAAGCCAGATGGATAACCTTGGGCCAGTCCATCTCTCTTGGTCCTAGAAAGATGACAACAGCAAACCATTTCCAAACTCAGTTGCACTTATTTGATCAGACAGTCACCAGAAGTCAATGCTGACTCAAAAGCATACAGGCACACAAAAAGCAATCTGCTCTTTGGTAAAAAAGCAATTTAACACCAGCAAAGAAAATCAACAGTTGGCCTGAGCTCTTTCTTTCCTGCAGTATTTGTTCCCTTTTACAAAATACATTTAATCTGGAAACCATAACTATGACTGAAAGAGGACTTGGGGAAATATGTTACTATCATATACCAATCCATTATCCTCCACTTAGAGACAAACAACCTACTCTCTAATAAACAATTCAGTTTCAGAAAAAAACTATCCTGTAATCTGCCACTCTTACACTGCAAAAACATATGGATTACACAACTCGATCGGGCAAAACAATAGACGCAATCTACATGGACTTCTGTAAAGCCTTTGATTCAGTGGTACATGACAAACTACTCCTAAAACTAAAATCTTACGGTATCTCTGGACACCTGCATAACTGGATAGAAGCATTCCTGTCAAACAGACAACAAATGGTCAAAATTGGGAGCATCCTATCAAATTCTGTACCTGTCAACAGTGGTGCCCCACAAAGCAGTGTTCTAGGACCAACTCTCTTCATATTCTCCATAAATGACCTCTGTGATCATACTAAGAGCAACTACGTTCTGTTTGCTGACAATGTAAATCTATTGAACACCACAGACAATACTGCTACCCTTCAAAAAGACCTCGACTATGTATCAGAAAGGTCAAACAAATGGCAACTTCAAATCTCAACAAATAAATGCTCTGTCTTACATATTGGCAAAAAAAATCAGAAAATAAAATACAAGCTGAATAGTCAAGACCTTGTTGATGATCCAAACTCTGTCAAGGATCTTGGAGTACTCATCTCTAATGATCTAAGTGCTAGAGCCCACTGTAACTACATAGCCAAAAGGACGTTAAGAGTTGTTAACCTAATCTTAAATAGCTTTTTCTCTGGTAATATTACACTAATAACTAGAGCATAGAAAACATTCAGAAATATTTCACAAGAAGAGTTCTCCACTCCTCTACTCGTTGCAGAATACCTTATGCCACCAGACTCAAAATTCTAGACCTAGAAAACCTAGAACTACTCCGCCTTCGGTCCGATCTAAGGATAGTATATAAAATCATACATTGCAATGTCCTACTTGTCAATGAATACTTCAGCTTCAACCATAACAACACAAGAGCAAACAATAGATACAAACTCAAGGTTAATTGCACCAAACTTAGATTGCAGGAAATACAACTTCAGCAACAGAATGGTCAATGTCTGGAATACTCTACCTGACTCTGTGGTTTTTTTCCCCAAACCCCAAAAACTTTAACCTTAGACTGTCTACTGTTGACCTCACCCCTTTCCTAAGAGGTCTGTAGGGGGCGTGCATAAGTGCACCAACGTGCCTACCGTCCCTGTTCTATTGTTTAGTTTATATTTTTTTAATTTTTCTTATATGTATCCATGCATTCATAACTATGTTTTTACTTGTACCTATTATCTTGCAAGCAATTGACAATTAAAAAAGAAAAAGAAGAGGGCAGAGCTGGAATCGCGATGATACAGCATGCGATCTTGGAGGTCTGAGAGGTTTGCTCCTGGACGATCCTATCGGATCTAAAGCATCCCGAAGAGATGGTGAAAGTGAAGGGCGCATACTGTCAATCCCAGGGACACAGCAAAGTCCCTGGTAGATCCAGAAGAAGCTCTTCTTGCCAGAGGCAAAGAGGCAGCCATTAAAGCTGCTGAAGTTGGGACATCTCCGAAATGGAAGAGAACAGAACGAGAGAGTGTGCCGGTTTGGTGAGAACTTTTTCTTTATTCTAAGATTTGAAAGGACACCCCAAGGAAAAGAAAGAATCTGTAAAAGTTTTGACAGAAGTGATTAAGCGGTGATTTTAAACAGGAATGTCAAAGTAATGTTTTTTTCTCATTGCTGGATTTTCTATATATGATCTTATATTTTGAAACTGGACTGTTTTTTTCTTTCCCATCTATTTTTTTTCTCTTTTTTGATTTTGTAACCATTTTAGGTTAGAGTCTCCCTTTTAGTTATTTTTTTTTAAATATCTTTTTCTTTTTTTTAATTAATTCTTATTGCATTTTGTTTGGAAAAGGAGGGGGAAGGTGAAGGCAAAGAAACTTTGTAACACTGCCAACTGGAGGCTTGGAAATATTCTACTTCTCTTGTAACCAGACAAAGCTGAGAAAAAAAGAACTGAGACTTTTTTTCAAGGACATTGCTATTTGATAAGATAGAGGGAAGAGCACAGGAGAGTATTATTGCAGGTGTTCTTCTGGGTTTCTATAAACAGCTAGAGTCTGGTGTTGAAGTTTATAGGAAAAGAAAAGGTGATAGGTTTCTGGAGAAGAGTGTTATAACAAGAGCCTTGGATAACTAAACAAAGTGCAGTGTGTTTTCTTGATTTTTCCTAAGCTGTGCTACTCCTCCTCAACAGTTTACTTTTTGAAATAGCTATTTGGATTTTTAGTTCTTTGGAATTTGTCTTTGCTTTTTTTTTCTCTTTATGCTTGTCTTTGGAAGTTAATTTTTTATGTTTGTTTTTTATTTTAAAAGAAAAGTTTTAGTATTAATGATTCCCTTCCTTTTCTTTTTAAGGGAATAGCCTTTTTTTTCTTTTTCTCTTTTTGCCTTTCTGGTACTTTTGTTTTTCCATCTATCTCCAATATTGGTTTTTTTTTTCTTTTTATCTTCCTGGCTTTTCTTCTTCTTTTTCTCTTATGCAGCCTTTTATATTAGAGACCTCTTAATTGGATTAAGGTGTTGAAGAACCTGAAGAATTTTCCTTTTTTTTTTAGCTTTTTATTCTTCACTTCTCTGTCTTTTTTAGGATTTTACAACTTTTTCTCCCTTGTGTATGTTTATGGTTTTTTCCTTCATTTTTGAATTTTCATTGTTATCTAACTAATCAATTGGATTAAGGTATACAAGAATCTGAAGAAAATCTTTTTTCTTTTTTTATTATTATTACTATTTGGCTTCTTTTTCCCTACAATTTTAATTTGGAACCGCAATTGGTTACTTCACAATTGGATTAAGGTTTAGAAGAACCTGAAGATTTTGAATTGTTTGAAATGAGTAGGAAATTAACAGCTACTGGTTCTTCAACTTCTACTTCCTCCTCTCCACCATCTGGAGGACAACATTCAATACAATGTTAAGGCAAGAGAAAGAACAAGAAAAAGAAAAAGTGACCCTGCAGATGATTATGCAAGGAATTCAAAACATTCAAACAAGATCAGAGAATATTGAAAAGAGAACAGAGAACATTGAACAAAGAACAGGGAAAACCAATGAAAAAGTCGAGAACATCCAACAAATGATGATGAAGTATGATGAGAGACTACTAAAAATTGAAGAAGAAGATAAACAAAGAGATATGAAGATTGGAGACATTGATACCAGATTAACTGTGGTTAAACAAGATAAAAGTGGTATGCTGAGATGGGAGATGGACAGATCAGAATTTTATCTCAGATTCCAAAACATAGAGGAAGAAAAAGGACAAAATCTAGATGAGATAATGATAGAAATATTGGCTGAAGCTTTGGAAATAACTGAAGAGAAGATGATGGATGGAATAGATGAGGTTTATCGAGTCTTCACAAGATACACAATGAGAAACAGCCTACCAAGAGAAGTTCACATCAGATTTACAAAGAAAGCCATTAAAACACAAATATTGCAAGTGGCAAAAGAGAAAACATTGAAATATAAAGATAAGGAGATTGTGGTTTTGAAACAAGTACCCAGAAGAGTGAGAGAGATGAGAAGAGAATACCGATTCTTGACCAAATTGCTACTTAAAAAAGAGGTGAAATATAAATGGTTGATTCCAGAAGGTTTAATGTTCACATGGTAAGAACAGAGATACAGAATTGATTCAATTGAGAAAGCTGAATCGTTTTATACAGAATTTTCCAGAGGGATAGAGGCAGAAAAAGAAATTTCACTAATTGAATTCCAAGAGACTGCCAAATGACAACTGAAAAAGAGGAAGGTGCAGTAGGTGGAAAGGAGGAAGCCAAAGGACAATGTGAACCAAGATCCATGAGAGCTGCCAAACCTAATTATAAAATATAACCATGGAAGAGAAAAAAATGATTACAATTAATATAAATGGACTTAATTCAGCTGTTAAAAGAAGGAAAACTTTCCATAAATTAGAGAAATTAAAATTTGATATAATCTGCCTACAAGAAGTACATATTAAAAAGTAATGTGAACAATTGTTGATCCAGCCAAAACTAGAGAAAATATTTACCTCCTTGACACAATGCAAGAAAAGAGGAGTGGTTTTATATATTAAAGAGACCATTCCAGCAAAATTGATTTATACTGATGACGACGGAAGAATACTAATGGTGGAAATAATGGATAATAATATGAAAACACTCCTGATTGCAACCTATGCCTCGAATGACAAACAAGAAGAATTTTATAAAAAAATTACATATCAAAATAATTGAATTGGACTATGCTAATATCGTTATGATGGGAGATTTTAATGGAATTGTAGACAACAAACTGGACTATACAGCACAGAAAACAATAAAGCAAAACAGAAAGACTCTCCCTAATTTTTTTTTTACTATGGTAGATGAAATAAACTTAAAAGATACATGGAGAGAAAGAAATGCTAAAACTAAACAATACACCTTCTACTCAAATAGACACTTATTGTGGACCAGAATAGATATGATATGGATGTCAACAGAATTGTTAACTAATATTCAAGAAATAAATATTGAAACAAGTACTTGGGCAGATCACAATCCAATGACAATTAAATGGAAAGGACAAAGAAATAGATCTAGATGGACGCTAAATAATACTATTTTAAAGGAAAAAAACTTCACACAGTGGATGGAGAAAGAACTGTCTTTTTTCTTTAGAGAAAACAAAAAAGAAATTACATCAATCCAGAATGTATGGGATACAATGAAGGCATATGCCAGAGGCTTGATAACAGACTATACAAGGAAAAGAAATACCATGAAAAGATGAGCCTCTAAGGCATTAGAGGATTAGTATAAAGGACTTGAAAAAGAGTTACAGAAAATGCCACAGAAAAAGGACATTAAGTTAAAAATGGATATAATTAAACATAAAATGGGTCTAATAGAAAAAGAACTAGCACAGAAAATTAGTGGTGCTAAACAGAATTACTTTGAAGATGCAAATAAGCCAGGTAGATGGTTAGCATATAAATTGAGAAAGGAGAAAGAATCAAGGAAAATATTGCAATTAATAGACGATCAAGGCCAAGTTTGCTATGGTAGTAAAGAGAAGAAGGAAATCATTCGAGACTATTATGGGAAACTATACACACAAGAGAATATTGATGAGGAAAGAGTTAAACGGTACCTACAGAATGCTAAGTTACCCCAGATACCTAAAGAGATTGAAACAATGTTAGAAAGCAATATAATGATGATGGAGTTAACTGAAGCACTCAAGAAGCAAAATAATGGAAAGGCACCAGGTCCAGATGGACTTCCGGCAGAATTTTACAAAACATTACAAGAATCGTTGAATCTTCCATTGCTAGAAGTTATGAATGAAGTTATGTTAAAGAAGAGGATACCTAAATCATGGTCAGAAGCTTATATTACACTTGTTCCAAAAGTGGAGGCCAATCCATTACAAATCAAGAACTATAGACCTATTTCCCTACTAAACGCAAATTATAAAAATTTTGCTTCAATATTGGCAGAAAGGCTTAAAAAATACTTAAATAATTTTATCCATCCTGATCAAAATGGATTTCTGCCAAAGAGACAAATTAAAGACAATATGAGAGTAATCTTGGACACTTTGGAATACTACGAGGCACATCCTGAAAAACAAATGGCTTTGATATTTCTAGATGCACAGAAGGCATTTGATAATGTGAATTGGCGATTCATGTTATTACTGCTGGAACAGATAGGCTTTGCTAAAAAAATTATTCAAGCAATAGAAGCTATATATCATAAGCAAACAGCAAAGGTAATGATAGAGGGAGAACTGACAGACTCTATTGATATAAGAAAAGGAACAAGACAAGGGTGCCCACTATCACCTCTGTTGTTTGTGTTAACCTTGGAAGTGCTGAATAGAAATATTAGAGATGAAAAGAATATAAAACGGATGAAAATTTTAAAAGAATTTAAGTTGCAAACATTTGTAGATGATCTGTTTTTTATTTTAGAAGACCCATTAGAAACAGCATCAAAATTGATAGAAAAGATAGAGACATATGGAAAGGTGGCTGGTTTGAAAATAAATAAAGATAAGACAAAGATCTTGACAAAGAATATGCTATCAAGACAAAAGGAAGAACTAGCAGACCTATTGAAAATTCAGGTCACGAATAAGATCAAGTACTTGGGGATATACTTGATAGCAAGATGCAGTACACTAAAAGAGAATAATTATATCAAACTTAAGCAGCAGATAGTGCTAGATTTGGCGAAATGGGAAAATTTACAACTGTCATTAATAGGGAGAATATCAACAATCAAGATGAATATGTTACCCAGAATTTTATATTTGTTTCAAACAATTCCAATTAGCTTGGAAAAGACTATTTTGAAGATTTAAATAAAATTGTGTTGAAATATACATGGCAAGAATAAAGTTAGATAGCAAGAATAAAGTTAAAACTTTTGCAAGATGCTAGAATAAGAGGAGGATTTGGTTTGCCTAATTGGGAGTTGTATTACCAAGCTACAAATCTGATGTGGGTTAAGGAATGGATAATATTAAGAAATACTAGATTGTTGACATTAGAAGGACATGATCTGTTGTTGGAGTGGCATGCTTTTCTATGGTATAAAGGAACTAAAACACAGGGGTACTTTAGAAGACATTATATACGGGAGTCTCTGTGGTTAAACTGGGAGAAGATTAAAAGACAATGTTATTTGAAAATTCCAGTCTGGCTATCGACTATTGAAGCATTTTCTTATCCTATAATATACAAAAAGGAACAAACAGTTAGATATGGTGAAATATTGAATGAAAAGGGTGAACTTAAATATATACAACAATTAGAGGAACAAGGTATAAAGATGAATTGGTTTTCATATGCACAAATACATTCAAGGTATGATAAAGATTCTAAAACAAAAGGTTTCTATGATAAATTGACTGATTTAGATAAGATTTTGACAGGTACTGATGAAAAGGTGATTAAAAAATTGTATGGATATTTACTAGAAATTAAACTAGAAGAAGAACAAGTTAAAGAAACTATGATTGCTTGGAGGAAGAATTTTGGATATGGGATTGATCTAGAGAAATGGAAAACATTGTGGTCTCAAAATTATAAAATGACAATGTCAACAGCATATAGAAAATTTGTATAAGATGTTTTACAGATGGCATTTCCCCCCGACAAGTATAGCAAGAATGTTCAAGAATAAATCTGAAAAATGTTGGAAATGTCATCAGACACCTGGCTCATATTACCATATGTAGTGGACTTGTGCGGATGCTAAAAAATACTGGACTAAAATCCACACATGGTTGGAAAAAATGACAAAAAAAACCCATATAGATTTGAAAGCAGAGATATTTTTATTGGGAATTTTACCTGAAATATATAGTAAAGATCTGAAATACCTGGTTGTAAATGTATTAACAGTGGCTAGGATTGTATTTGTTAAAAACTGGAAAAATGAGAAAATACCATCATAGGAGGAAATTATTAAGAAAATATTGGAATGTGCTGAAATGAGCAAGATGTAACACACTTAAGGAGGATAATTATCCTAAACTCAAACAACAGATTGTGACAGACTTGATAAAATGGGAAAACTTACAATTATCATTGATATCTACAAGAATAGAGAATATCTACAATTAAGATGAAGGTATTGCCCAGAATCTTATACTTATTTCAGACAATTCCAATCAGATTAGGGAAAGAATTTTTTGAAGATTTAAACAAAATAGTGCTAAAATACATCTGGCAGAGGAAGAAAGCAAGAATAAAACTTAAATTGTTACAAGATGCAAGAATAAGAGGAGGATTTGCTTTGCCCAGTTGGGAATTATACTACCAGCGACAAGTTTGATGTGGGTAAAGGAGTGGATAACACTAAGGAATACTAAACTTTTGAATTTAGAAGGACAAGACTTGCTGTTAGGGTGGCATGCCTTCCTTTGGTATAAGGGAACTAAAACGCAGGGGTATTTTAGAAGATATTATATTCAAGAAGCATTGTTTCTAAACTGGGAGAAGATAAAAAAGCAATATTATTGAAAAATTCCACTCCCCTGATGAAATACTTGACATTTCCCGCATTGGCTGAGAGCTCAAAAACAGAGACGGCTCTGTGACCCCACGCTTCTGCAGGGTCATTTGCAAAAATGAATCAAGCAAACGCAAATTCATTTACACTATAAATTCACTCGCCAAAACCAACACCAACCATAAGAACCTCCGTTGACCTAACCATACAGCAACGTGCCCGCTCCCGTGTACTCCGCACTGAACTCAAAAAACGTCTAGACAATGGAGAGAAGGACCTGTACATTGACTACCATGCTGACTGTATCAAAGTAAGTCACACATCCCGCAACTCAGCTTTAACCTTCAACCACAACCCTACCTCAACCAATCCACCATCACCCAAGACTAGGCACGCACGCCCCTAACTACCTCAATTCCAACTACTGCTGGCCTTAAATGCAAGCTACTCAATGCAAGAAGCCTTGCAAATAAAATACCTGAATTTTTCCTCCTACTAAATATGGCTAAAGTCAACATTATATTTGTCTGTGAAACATGGCTCAACACATCTCTCCCTGACTCCATTACCACAGTAAGAGACTATCATGTTTACCGATCAGATCGTGAAATTCGTAGAGGAGGTGGTGTTGCTATCTTCTATAAAAAGTTCTTACATCTAAAAAATATTCTAGACCTAGAAAACCTTGAATTACGCCGTCTTCGGTCTGATTTAAGCATGGTATATAAAATCATACATTGCAATGTCCTACCTGTCAATGAATACTTCAGCTTCAACCATAACAACACAAGAGCACACAACAGATACAAACTGTTGATGATCCAAGCTCTGTAAAGGACCTTGGAATACTCACCTCTAATGATCTAAGTGCTAGAGCCCACTGCAACTACATAGCCAAAAAGGCATTAAGAGTTGTTAACCTAATCCTACGTAGCTTTTTCTCTGGTAATATCACACTACTAACTAGAGCATACAAAACATTTGCTAGACCAATACTCAAATACAGCTCATCAGTCTGGAACCCACATTACGTATCTGATATTAGCACAATTGAGAAAGTCCAGAAATATTTCACAAGAAGAGTTCTCCACTCCTCTACTTGTTGTAGAATACCTTATGCCACCAGATTTGAAATTCTAGACCTAGAAAACCTTGAATTACGCCGTCCTATTGTTTCTTTTATTTTTCTTTTATTTTTCTTTTATTTTCCTTATATGTACCCATTTCATGTATTCATAACTATGTATACACTTATACTTATTATCTTGTAAACAATTGACAAATAAAATAAAAAAATAAAAAAAAATAAAACTTGTGAGTAATGGTAAAAAAAGGATAGCACAAAAGATTGTAACCAACTGACACACTGTATGTATATAATTGAAAGAGGGTTTTATGTTTTTATGTTTTGTCTGTTTGTTTGTTGTTGTAAAAAATAAAAACTTTTTTTTAAAAAAACTTTAAACACTTCAAAAATGTGCATGTCTTCACCTGAAATTTGTTAATTTTCTTCCTTTCAGAAGGCATTTCCATACATTAATAATATAGCAACGATTCATTTTCCATGATAATCAAGTCACATACCTTCAAATCCTTAATCCTTAAACCCACCGTTTTAATCTTGGTAGTCTCTAATTCAGCCTGAACCAAATCAGTTTGTCTTTAAATGACTAAATTGGGGACTGAACTTAATTCTATAATCAAGGACATTCCTAAGCTGGGAATGTTCTGCAATAATTCTATAGATCCATCAGAAAATGCAAAGTTTACAGCTTTGACTATTCCAAAACATAACTTTCTTAATGTTCACAGGATCTCAGGTTCAATAAAGTTATTTAGAATAGATGTTAGGACTTCAAGAATGGCTAATTTCATCAACTGATTTCATTCAAATCTAAATTCAACTTACATTAATTTCCATGTCATTTTCTTGCAAATGGTACAGTTTCAAGCAGCAGAAAGAGAAGGATAGTGATTTTCTTCTGTGCCTCAAAATCTGTTCCAAATGATTATGAGAGTAACATCCTATTCCCCCTGAGAAAAATTTTGGCAGAGAAAAGGTTATACAAGGTAGGAATAATATTAAAAGGCTCATTGCGTTACTCTGGGTACAGATTAATTCTACCTTTCTTATTTTGAATTTAGCAGCTAAGGTTCAACATACAGAATAATAGAATTGGAAAGGGATTTTGGAGGTCTTCTAGTTCAATCCTCTGATTCATCACGAGATCCTATACCATTCCAGACAAATGGGTTGTCCAATCTTTTCTTTAAACCTTCCAGTGATTTGACTGATGGAACTAGGAATGTTTAGACTACAGAAGAGAAGCATTAGAGGGGAAATGATAACTATCTTCCACTACTTGAGGGACTGTTATGAAGAAGATGGGATTGGTTTATTCTCTATGATACCAGAGGGCAGGATAAAAAGTAATGGGTGGAAGCTTGTCAAAGAGAACTACAATCAAGAAGTAGGGAGAAATTTTCTGATAGCAAAAGCAATTAATTAAAGGAATAGCTTGACTCCTGGGATTGTGAGCTATCCATCACTGGTGCTTTCAAAAGTAGACAGAATAATCATTTGACTGGGATGGCATAAGTCTCCTGACTTGAGGGGTTGGACAAGAAGACCTCCATAATTCCTTCCAGCTCTTTGTTTCGATGATTCCATTGAAATCATTTGCCCTAGGAAGAAGCATCTCCTCTAATAACCTAAAATGAGCAATCTGCAGATAAACTATTACAGAGGTGACTGAGTCTTCCTTTATTCGTGCAGAATATTTTTTTCAACTGGGTAAGCACCAAAGTTGTAGCTTGAGTGGAATAAAGTTTATAATAGCTCAACCAAATCAACAGTCTCCATAAGGAGGGTTTGCAAAGTACTTATATTTTCAGAAGATTTGGAAATTCAGATCATCACACTGTATAGCTGCAAATTTTTTAACTAATGAGCAATTCCACCCATTTCCAAAAAATTCTTGTAAATTACGGATTTAGAATAATTGTTGTGGAAAGGCTTTTTAACGAGGCTTTTTAACTAATCTAGTTTATACAGAATGTTTTCCACTGATCATTTTGAAAGGGAATGGAAATCCCATACGTAGTGTGACGCATTACTTGCTTCACAATGTTCAGAAAGTGATCCATATCTTCATCTAGTTAAAAATGGACCATAGTTAAGTAAGGAAAACAGTTTTCTTCTCCTTCTACATCATTACAACTACTATGATGATGACTATAAATGGGTCCAGATAATGGAGCTAATAGACAATTATATCCCTCTGCACAGTTAGCATCATTTCCAGCATTAACCCAAGCCCAAATTTGTCCCCACTAGCCCAGGAATGTCTGCCTCTAGATTAATTATTTTAACTATTCAGCCCACACGAAAGAAGGAGCAAGACTAAAGTGTTCGCTTGAATGAAGACTATATGAGGTCTACTTAAGATTAGTAAGCCCAATATCCTAGTTTGTTTTACAGCCAGGCTTGATGAATATTAATTGAATAAGGGCTCATAGCTGTTGCTTCCAATGTACAGTTGTTTGAAAATAGGTTATTGTTGAAAAAGAGCTAGCTTGGTTAAAGTCAGTGGTGGGGTTCAAATTTTTTTACTACTGTTACTGTTACTACTGTTTCTGTGGGCATGGTTTGGTGGGCGTGGCTTGGTGGGCGTGGCAGGGGACGGATACTATAAAATCTCCAGTCAGAGGTGGTATTTGCTGGTTCTCCAAACTACTCAAAATTTCCATTCCTGGTTCTCCAGAACTGATCAGAACCTTCTGAATACCACCTCTGGTTGAAGTGCTGGACTAGAAGCCAAATAATTTTGAGTTTGTTTCATTTTAGGCATGAAAGCCAGCTGGGTGACTTTTGACCAGTCTCTCAGTCCAACCCACCTCAGAAGGTTGTTGTTGTGGAACAAAATAGGAGTAGGAAAGAGAATTAGGGATCTTCACTACCTTGAGTTAGTTATAAACAAGTAATAAAAGCAAGCCAAAAAATATAATAAATAAATAAAGACATTCCCTGGGATTTCATTGCTCATGAATCACATTGGCTTGCTACTTTTATGCATTAAATCCTGACTGCTTGACAAGTAACCTGGTATATATTCTTTGTGACCAAAAAAGTTGGGTTTTGTCCTCTTAGAATATCACCTAAAATCGGAAAGGAATATTGATGCTTGGGGTTGAACTGTGGGGACCTTGATACTTTCTGTGCTTGATTATTTTATTGCAGACATTCCATTACCAAGCTTAAACTGAAACCTATGATAAATGATGTATGAACATTACTCTGTCCAAACACTACACTTTTGGGTTTTTCTTTTGCCATTTTCATCTCTCTCTCCCTCCCTCTCCCACCCTCCCTCCCTCCCTGCCCCATCTCAGGCTGGAAGAGAGAGTGCAAGATTTTAGAAGCCATGTCAGTGAAAGGATACCTCATCCCTTTCGGTGCAACCTTCCATTATAAGTTACAATCTTAAATATAAGGTAATCTGGTTTTCAAAAGAAGTGCTTCTATTAACATCCCTGAGCCTCCAGACTGCTGCTCCAAAATTATTTTAGGGAGGGGAAAAAACATTTTATCTTGTAACTTGGAATGAAACTTTGCTTTATTTGGTAATACAAACTATTTAGGAAATTTCATAAGCTCTCCACAGTGGATTTGTTCATCATTTGGTCAAACAGAGTTATTATGTTCTTGCCTCAACACAATTTATGGAAGCAGATTTATGTACGTGGATTAGAGCTCAACAATCTTTGTGAAGTTTAATTGAAGAACTGTGGAATGTAAATACTGTAAGCAGCTTTTTCAGGGAGGGAGGAAAACCAGAACCTCATGAAAAGAAGCTCTTTATAGGTAGTCTGTGTCTTACATTGCCACAATGCTTAATAAAGATCCATCAGCTCCGAGAAACCTAGCTTGGTGGCTACCTGATTTCCTATCCTCTGGCATTGGGTTTTTAAGATGATACTTTTGACTAATGAGGTTGGGAAGTTGGAAAGCATCACTTTCAATCCTCATCTTCATTGACAGAAATTGCTCTGGGCTCAAATTGATCCCATAGTCATTCGTAGAAAATAAATATGATGGACTGCTGCAATCTACATATTTTTGTTTTTGTTTTGCTCCAAAAGGAAAAGAAAAAAACAAAGGTTACCTGTGATATAAGACATCAGCCTGCAAGGCCAAAAAAAAAAAAAAAAAAGATGGCAGGGAACAATCAAGGTATTTTGAACAAGCAAGGACCCCAATTTTGTGAAGGTGCTTATGATACACTCCACCAATCCAGAAAGTCTGTTTACTCCTGGATTATTCTATAAATCCTTCATTTCAAAGTTTTACTTAGCCATAAAATTTAAATGCTGGAGGATATTTTACATACTTTTCCTCAAAGACCTCTATTTATGGGCATATCACTATCGTGCCCTGAGCTCACCTTATAGGTCTACTGTGAAGAGGAAAAAGAATTCCATGTATGCATTCCTGAGCTCTAAAGAAAACACAATTCAGAATGAATATAAGGAGAGCTCCTTAGCTTCAGCTTTTAAAAATAAGAAAAATTGGTTTTATACAAGTAAAATGGAAACCTGTAAGGTTTGATAATGCAGATCACATTGCTTTCCTTCTCACCCTATGCTGTTAACAAATTATAAATTATTATTTTTTCTCCTCGTGTTTCTTTATATCAAGTCAGGTGAGCACAAAGTTCTATTATGTGAAGGGAAGCTAATATCTTAGGGAAAGCTAGTATCTTGATCTTCAAGTCTTCCTATTCTGCAGTTAAGAAAGTCAATTTGGTCATTTTTCATTAACACAGGACAATTGACCATCAGCTGGTAGAAGCTTTTGAGGTGGGTCCACAACAGTATTTCCCAGCTCAATGTCAAAATGCCAGAGAAATTGAAAAAAATTTGCAAGTAAGCAAAAATATGCTATGGGATGAATTCAATAAATTACATAGCAACAGGATTGCATGCCTGCAGAAGGTCAAAACATTGCTTAATAGTGGAAAGTCAAAACTCTTGTAGATGTGGAAATATAGTGTGATGACATCCTAAATACATAATTATCATTGTGTATTCTTTTCAATAGTATTCTTAATATCAGAATCCTAATTTGAGGTTCTTTAAAATTTAACACTTAAAATCAATGGCAGTTAAAATGGAGATCATATCATCCAGTAATGGTGTTTGGTGCTCCTCTGCAGTTAACAGTCACATACATTATAAAAATATCATCCTTTCCAACCACTAGTGAATAACATGTCAATAGCAATAGTACAATATGTATCACAACTGAAAAGAGAGCTACAGTATATTTGAAAATGCTTCTGATCTTTTATATAGAAGTTGTACCATATTACACAAAGGGAAGTTTTTCAAATGATTCAGGGAAGCCCTAAATAAAAATATAAAGATTTTGAGATTAAATATTTTCAGATGTTTATATTATATCTCAGTTACATAGGAGTTGACTTCTGGACAAAGAAAATGATTTTCTATCAAAAGACTTACTGTTCAGGATTGGAAACAAAAACATATGGATTCAATTATTTAGTAATTTCTACAAATAATTAATATAGATAAACTATGGATGGCTATCATGAACGATGGGCTTAATTTATTGATATATGTTTTTGAATATAATTTTCTTTAAAGCATTGTGATTACAACAGTAAAAACTAACACTAACTAAATTTAGAAAAACAGAAGAAAGTAGATAAAAGAGTGTAGGAAAAAAGAAAAACATAATTGGTATCTGATGAACAATTAACCCAAAAATATTGAATGATATACACTGCAAATGCAAAATACTTAGTTGTGCCTCAAAATTGATAATGTAAGGTATGGGAAATGAGGAAATGCCTGCAAAAAAATGAAATCAGTCGTGGAGACATCAAATGTGACCCTCCCCCATGGATATTTCTATTTATTGTTCATTTGATACTCTGAGAAGTGGGAAATATTTACCACTGAAATGGTTTGCCCGACTGAAGCAATGCCCTAAGTAGAGAGGAAGAAGCAAAGATAAACAATATTAAATAAATGTTTTTTTTAAGTTGGAAAACATAACAAAGAATTATTTTATATACAGTGAGGTCCCTTTCTCTTCATTCCAATTTAATTTTATAAATGGTTAAGTCTTTTTAAACATTCTCAGAGAAAAATATTCTCAGGGTTGTTACTGCTAGTTTTCCTAGCCCTCAGCTATGTTCCTTTTTCCATGGATTAGTACTACAAGGGACAGATGGGGCTGAGGTAGGCTTAAATTAAGAGATGAGTTATTTTCATTAATAATGGAAAATAATTTCTAAAAGTCATTTTGAACCTTTTTTCCCAGTTGAATTTGGTACAATACATATTTTTGTAAAATTAAATTTTATGCATATTTCAAGACAAACATTCAAGACTATTTAGATTGGGGGGGGGGGTTTGCAAAAAAATACCCCCACTTTAGAGAGTTTTCTGAAGAACTTATAGATAACACCAACAGGCAGGGTAATAGCAATAGCAATAACACTTAGATTTATATACTGCTTCACAGTGCTTTACAACCCTCTCTAAGTGATTTGCAGAGGCAGTATATTGCCACCAACAATCTGGGTCCTCATTTTACCAACCTTGGAAAGATGGAAGGCTGATAAGATTTGATCTGCCAAATTGCAGGCATCCAGCAGTCAGCAGAATTAACCTGCAGTACTGCATTCTAACCACTGTGCCACACTGGGCTCTTCATTAATCCTTTTTGCTGTTGCTTTGGACTGACTTTGTGATCTGATCTAAAAATCCATTTGGTTACCTAAAGAGATTTTCTTTCATTGATCAGGAGAAATATCCCCAGAACAAGAAGATGGTAGTGGCTGAGTAGAATAATAACAGAAAGCATCAGTTAAACAAGACAAAGAATGATATGAGCAGAGAGGAGAATATTTGGAGACTTATAGAAGATATCCTTTGGCATGTTTCACACAAATTTAGTGTCCACACTATTATTTTCAAATATGTTGAAAAGAACCTTCAGTTACCAAAGAGAAACCAATTCCAGAGTGGATTGTCCTGGCAATCTTTACTTAAGCTCTCTTAAATACTTTCCAGCACTCTTTTAGGCAGTTTATAACTTACATTATTTATTATCCTGGAGTGCTAGGCCTCCTACTGTGGATTTTAACTTGTTTTGATAGACACAGGAAACCAAGGGTTGAATTCAAAGTCATGATAATAAAACTGTGGAACCATAACTGAGTTGAATGGTAGCACATGTATGACAGACAGTTGCTTGTGAGAAAGTAGCAGAAGGCTGCAAACAGAATAGTGAGTACTGGATGGCTTTTTGGTTGATACCTGTGAATTAATGCCTGTTTTCTGTGGGCCCAATCTGAAATGGGAATAAAACAAATTGCTCAAAATGATGATAAAAGGATAGAAAGCTATACACATCACTTTCCTTGGAACAGAAACAAACTTATGAGCCTGACAAAACAGAAACTAAATCCTGGTATTATTATACCAGTGAGAGACCAGATGCAGGCAAAAGATTCTTGAAGACACTGCAGAGAATTCTAACCTAGAAGTGGAGGGAACTTTCTCAACCATTGAAACAGCAGTGCCAACACAGAGAAAACAGAAAGTGATCAAGACAAAGAAGTAGTTGTTTGTAAGGAAAGGCTACTAATGGGAGTTCAAGCTTAGTAGAAACTATTGGTAGGTAATCAAGGCTTTTTAGTTTCAGCTGGATCTGGGGAAGAGAAAAGGTGCTTTAGTATTTGAGACCCTCTCAGAGGGAAAGACTTCTTGCTAGAACAACTTCTGTGACAGGCCTATCTTGAATTTTGAGTTGTATCAGCTGCATAAAATCCTTGGACTAGAGCTGAAGTCTGAAAGTGGTTTATCCTCGAAATTGGCAACTTCCTCTGAACTTGCTCCAAATTGCCATTATATTTTTAACTACAATGCTCAGAATTTGATATAATACGCCAAGTGGAATTTGATCAGGGAAGCATAGAGTGGAACATTACTATGATCTAGACTAGTTTCCCCTGTTAATATACCCAATATAGTGTTTGCGTTTTTCTAGCACATGATTCACAATATGGTTCAGGTTTAATTTGTGGTTGATAAGGACGTCCACATGCTTTTCGCATATATTAGTGTGAAACATGTTCTTCTGCATCCAAGCTTGTGTATTGCTTTTTTTCCTAATCAGAGGCAGAACTGTACAGTTCTTCCTGTTAAATTCCATCCTGTTCCTTTCAGCTGACTGCTCAGGACTGTTTAGATCTTTTGAATGTTTTTCTCTGTCTTTTAAAGGATTAGGGAGCCCTTCTACCTTTGCGGTGTTGACCCACTGCAGTGATAGTACTTCACCTTGCAGAAGCATATTGGTTTGTCTCAACACAGAGCAGCACTGAAGAGGAGTTGATCTGATCCAGATGTACAGAAAAATCAGTTTTGAAGAGCAAATTATCTACTGGTCATGATAGTAATAGCACTTATACTTAGCAACAGTAAGCAATAGTAAGCACTTAGACATATATACCACTTCCTTGTGCTTTAGTTTAAAGCCCTCTCTAAGAAGTTTACAGAGTCAGCATATTGCCCCCAACAATCTGAGTTTTCATTTTACTGACCTAAAAAGGATGGAAGGCTGAGTCAAGCTTGAAACAGTCAGGATCAAACTGCTGGCAGTTGGCAGACTTAACCTGCAGTACTTCATTCTAACCACAGTGTCACCATGGCTCTTCCGATTCTTTGCTCAACCCTTTATCAAAGCAAAGTAGCTTTTCAAAAACCTGCAAAGTTTGTTATATTAGGAAGACTGGCCAATTGAAGGAGAAATAAAAGTTTCACCTGTACATATATGCATTCTGTTTCTTTTCTATTCAGATTTGCCTTCTGCTCCATTTCTGGCAAATAAAACAAAATTAAAGAAGACAAAGTGGCTTGAAAGGGCATTAAATGCATTACTTCTAAGTCAGAGCTCATTTTTAACCTTATTCTTGTGGTTCATGAACTGATATTTAAATAATCTCATTTCTCATTGTGCCCAATTGATTCTAAAATAGATCTCCATCTCTCCTGATTGTTCTGGTGCCATTTATCAAAACCAGCACTGCTGAACTTCACATGTTTTTGGACAGACAGGATGAAATAGCAGTGTAGAAAGGGTGTTGTGCTTTGCTTGGCAATATAAAAATATTATTTCAAAGGAGATAAGCATTGTATCCAAAGAAATAAAAAATGTAGGAATGTTTCCAATGTAATGGAAATTAGAAGAAACAGTTCCACAGACACAATAGGGACAACTTCAAAAAGAGCCAAGGATTAAATGGAAAGTTAAACAGAAGAATTAGCTTCAAATGCTGACTTAAAATGGAAGAGAAATTAATGGAAGCAAAGGGGATTTTTCCTAGAAGTAACAAATCTAAGAGGTAGGATTTGAAATATAATGAACTATGGTTGTTAAAAACTTCCTTGGATTATAGATTTAGGAACTTGTTTGGGAAATCCTATGATGATATGGCAAATAATGTCAGTTTTGTCTGTCTGTCTATATATTGAAGCACTGGACTCAAAATATTTTAATCAAGAATTGTGGATATATTGGAATTATATTATTTAAAGCTTTGGCTTCAGTTATAAAATCTTACATTTAAAACACAGAGACATAAAAATGAAGAATTAAAAATCCAGTTCTTTCAAAAGTATTTTGAGTTTTTAAATACAGTGAAATGAGGGATGAGTTAGGCAGGTATAAAATAGGAGACCAAAGTTTCCATCTAGTCATTTGTAGCCAAACATTTTGAAAGTTGATTTTGAAATAAATCCAATAATTCCATGGTGTTGTGAACCTGCTTTCCTTTTACTAGTTTAGTTGTTGCTAAAGTAATGGAATACTTTGTGCAGCAAAATATCAGAAAGTATGCAGCAGAATCCAAGACTGGAGTAACCAATATACAGTACATTTTAATATAGTTTGTTCTTTTATAGAATAATACAAGTACTATATGTTATGGAACTGTTCCCTCCAGTTACACCCTTGAAGAATATTTTAAAGCTGCAACTGCAGGATACAGTGGTACAGACAATTCTGGAGGCCCCATGAGTGGCACATGTGACACAGCTGTTATATGAACTGCATTAACTGCCAGTTTGCTTCCCAATCCAATTCAAGGAGTGGGTTATAGCCCTTTATAGCCTGGGGCTATCTAAAGAACTGTCTCACACTGTTGGAACTAACCTGTCCCATTCTTTCCAGCAGAAAGGGCCTACTTTTGATGGTGTCAGCCAAAGAATTTCAGCTGGTGGAGTTCAGGAGAAGAGCCTTTCCTGCAGTGGCCCCACCCTCTGGCATATTCTCCCAATGGAGGGGAGGTCTGCTCCCACACTCCTGGACTTTGGGAAGGGCCTAAAAACCTGGTTTTGCTGTGTGGCTCAAGATGCCAACAGTATCCTGGAATGTTGGGGTTGGCTGATGGCATAGAGGCATTTCTTATCCCCAGGTTGCTCATCATCTAGATTTTTAGTTTTAAATTTCTCTGTTCTCTAAGAGCTGCAGTGCCACAGTGGTTAGAATAAAGTATTGCAGACTACTTCTGCTGATCACTGGCTACCAGCCATTTGACAGTTTGGGTCTCACTGACTCAAGGTTGACTCTGCCTTCCATCCTTCCAAGGTAAAATGAGGACCCAGATTGTTGGGGGCAATAGGCTGACTCTGTAAACCACTTAAAGAGGGATGTAAAGTACTGTGAAGCGGTATATAAGTCTAAGTGCTACTGCTATTCATTTTTTTTCTAATTGTAATGGATTTTAAGCACTTTTAACTTTTTATTATGTTGTAAGCCAACCAGAGTTGCTGCACCAGTAAGATGGGCAGCATAGAAATTTAATTAATAAATAAATTGCTAAACAAGTTGCAAATAACTGGAGTGCTCACATTCCTTGTGGCAAAAATCAGTCCTTTGCAGCGGAATTGTATCTTCCCATATCAGCCATTCACTCTTGCTTAGTAAAGGGCAACATCTATATTTTAATTACTAGGTCATCTTTATGAAAAAGAGATTAGTGAAGAACTTGTGTCTTCCCAGGCAACTACACCTCTCATTGGTCATTATGTTTGAAGAAGAAGAGTTTATATGGCAATAACATAGTGTTGCTTTTATCCTCCCCATTATCTTCCCCATTTGACACCGTCTTGCACATTGGGAGATATTGTTTGGAAACCTCTGATTCTATGGAAGAAGAATCCATATATATACGGTTTTCAATTTACAGGAATGGTTGTGAAATAAATTTTAGATCAATGCGTCTGTGAAATAGCTACTGCATCTGGTTTCCAGCCTTCAAGGCTGTCAAATGTGATTTTCTCCTTTTTTAAAAATTTCTTAATAGAATTCCATGCTGTATGTGTTCTTGAACAACTGTGGTAGAATGTAGTCTGGATTCCCAGGAGGGATGGAGTGCATTCCGGAGGAGCAAAAGACAGCAAAATTTAGATAGCTTGACTGGGAGGAATTTAAAACAACTCTGCCCTAGAGGTTTTCTCAGAATATATGTTTAATGGTGCAAATAATCTGCTTTAATTTGGCAAGATTTCTGTCTATAGATGAGGAAAATAAAATAAATTCTTTAGGAGAACTCAGCGTGTCCTTCTTGGTTTTTGGAGCCTGACAGTAATCATACTGATTTTCACAATACACCGAGCCATGGTTTGCTTATCCACATTTAACCAAGTAAAATTGGCTAAGTTTATTAAACTGTGATTTATGAGACATAGTTCATAAAACAGAATGGTGTATATAAGAAAAGAAGCCAAAACCAAGGAAGATAATCCTGTCATAAACTTGTCTTGTGTCACCCAAACAGACAATGGGATGTGATTTGTTTTGTCTGGACCAAACATGACCCTCTAGTCACGAGACCATAGTAGTTGTCCTGAAATACATATTTACCATTCACTGCAATTATGTATAGCCTTAGAAGACATTCACAAACCACAATGTTTCTATCTTATGTAGGAAAAAATGTCAGTGACTAATTGTGGTTGTGTCGCTCAACAATCAGTATTTTTTTTGGAATTAAATCAGTGTTTTTCCATCTTAGTACAGAATGATGGTTGGGTTATGATATTTTTCAGTCACAGTAAACTGAGTCCGATTTTCCAGTTCAGTCTTTTATATAAAATGTAGTAGTTTTTCTACAATTTGGCAAGTGAAGGATGAATTATTGTTTGCTACAATTCCCACACAAAACTCTCAAGCATATTATGCAAATAATGTCAGATGTGTAGATATTGAAATCCAGTGATGTAAAACAGAAGACAAAGAGATACCACAGCTGGATTACACAGCAGTGTTTCAGAGATCTTGTGCAAAGTTATAGTATCTACCAGTGTTCCCAGCTGTAAACAAAGTGTGTCTGATAAATGCCAGCAAAAAACACATTTAAAGGAGACCAATAATAGACTGAAAAATATGTGTCTACTAATTTAGCCAAAGTTTCAGGTAAATGTTGAGTTTTCTGATGGAGGCAAAATATCATTATTGTTCCTAGAGAGCCAAGAACTCTGTAGTGAACTACTCTGTAGTTCTTTTTTATAATGTATTGGTAAAGACAAATATTTTATTTCCCTCTCCCCCTAAAAAAGATGTTGGAGATAAACAGAAAAGACGGTAACTCTTCTCTCTGCGGAGAACAATCATAACTATTGTTATTCACAAATTTTAAATGTAAATAAAAATGAGTCAAATTTAATTTTTGTCTTGAGATTTGCCTAATGCCTCTTTTGGGCCTCACCTGGTCTACAAAAAGGTGGACATTCCTTATTTAATGATTGAATCAAGTCATTAACAGCGTATTTAATTAAGCTGACTTTTATGTATATTTTTAATTGAATTTCCTCTCTGTCAAGTGGACATAGAATTGCAAACAAAAGGTACTCTCAAAGTATTTATTTTCGTAACTTCTACTGATGATGGCAGTCTAATCCAACCAATATTCTTAATTACTTTAAGCATAGAGATTGATATTGAGGACTCTGGGGTGATAGTCTTCATTCTTCTTTATTACTTAAAATAATAAAGTTTAATTATATCAATAAAAATAGTTTCTTTATATCAATCAAGGCCAGAGCTACTTTTTGTACTGATTTCAGTACCCAGTTTCTTCTACAACAACAGCAACTATTCTAGAAACATCCATCTTATGGAAAAACTGGAAGGGCTAAAATTTATCCCTCTGCTCATTCAAGATGAGGAGGCTTATGAAGTCTTCTTATCCAGCCTTTGTACTGGATAAGAAGAGATCCTCAGAAGCAGGTCAGAATCAAAGAAATCTTGCAAATAGCAGAGCACTTAGGATTATCTGACTGTTGATGAGCAACTCTGTTTTACAGTAAGAGATTTAGATGAATCCAAATACATTTGTTAATTATTCTGAGATTCACAGCCTTCAAAGTTTGCAATGCAATGCAAGAGGGTGGGATATACTGTATATGTTAGGGCTGTGAAACTCCTGGCCTGTAGGACGGATGTGTCATGTGCTGGCCACGCCCATGCCTGGTTTAGCAAAGGGGGGAAAGTCCTGATAGTCAGGTGACAATGGTGGGATGATGTGAGTTTGACACCTCCGGTATATATGCATATAAATTAAATCAAATATATAGGAAGTCATCTTGAGAAACAGAACATCCCTGTATACTCATTACTTTAAGTTTAAATTCATGATCTATAAGTTACCAAACTGATATGTGCAATAGTAATTAAAGAATCAGATATAAAATGTATTATAAAAAGTGCCTGCAAGACATAATTCTGAGGGAAAAAAGATGTTCTCAACCAAGATTCTGTGTGTAAATCCAAGAGAAAGAATATGTTTTATTTGGATGCTTTGCATTGTAAATGAATTGTCCTATGAAAGGAAGATAAGGCAAACCTGTCACAGTGGACTGAAATCCAGAGGCCAAATTCAATCCAATATAAAAGCAATGAAGGCAAGAGCAATTAGGTTTTACAAACATCATTCCCATAAATCTACCTATATTTACTTGCGAAGAGAGATAAAAGATCACCTTAGGCAGGAAAATCTCTATAAGATTGCATTGTACATTAGGGAAAGGAGTGGTGCCCAGTAGTGCTCAGTTTAATACTTTAAAAAGCCTCATTAATGTGGAATTAAGTCTACTTTCAATAAAATTCACAATGCTCGTGGCTCACGGCCAATGACGGCTCCTTGAATTTCCTGCCATCAGGCAGACCAATCCAAAGGCAGTATTACAAGTATTCAAATATATAAGACGGACCAATCAAAAGGCAGTATTGATGGACCAATCAAAAGGCAGTATTGGTGGACCAATCAAAAGGCAGTATTTCAAGTATGCAAATATATAACATCCCTCCCCATTTGGTTTAGTCCAACCTACGTTACGTAGTCACGTAAGTAGGCAGGGCTTCTATGGTTCCTGCTTGACCTGCTCAATTCAGTTGCAGTGTTGTCTTTGGCCGGTTTGGACGGGATCACTGTTTCTCCTGTCCTTCTGCGTAGAACCTCCTGGAAGGGTGAGTCAGCCATGCCGCTCCTGCCTGGTCTACCCGGGCTGGTTGAGTTGGCTCTGCCGCTCTCGCCTGGTCTACCCAGGCTGGTTGAGTCAGCTCGGCTGCTCCCTCCAGGAGTGGCTTCATGTTGACTCTCTGCTGCCTGCTCCCTTCTTCCAAAGTCATCTGCCGGTAAGTAATTGCGATTTCTTACCAGGGATACTGGTGGTTTTGTTTGGTGAGTTATTGTTAGGCTTTGTTTCATTGTTTCTCATGTTTGTGGAGGGTCTCCCCCTCCCTTTTCATTTGTGTTTGAAGGGTCTCCTCCCTCTCTGGTTTGGTTATTATTATCATTTAATGTTTGATGTGGTTTCTCTGTGTGTGCATGATCCTCCCCTTTGCCCCTAGGGTTGTTAGTGTTTCTCGTTAGTGTTCTTGATCTCAGTTGGTCTATGTGTCTCCTCCAGTTTCTTCCATCCTCTGTCTCTACTCTGTATGACCGGGGTCCTGTTATTTGGATTATTTTTGCTGGTATCCAAAGTGGGTCCCCCATGAGGTTTTTAGCATAGACCAGGTCCCCTGTTCCAAATGTGCGGTATTTACTGGAGGAGTCTGTTGGCTTTTGGGGGCTGTATGTGGGGTGTAATCTATTTAGGTGTGACCTTAATTTTCTGCCCATCAATAGTTCTGCTGGGCTTTTATTAGTTGTTGTGTTTGGTGTGATATGCTGTATAGTTAGCAGTTTATAGATTTTCTCCTGTATGTCACCCGTGTCTAGTTTATCTAATTTCTCTTTAATATACCGAAACATGCATTCCGCCCGTCCGTTTGTAGCCAGTCGACCTGACACTGTTAGGACATGCCTTATGCTCTGTTTGGTGAGGAACCTTTCAAATGACAATGCTGTGAACTGTGGCCCATTGTCTGAGACCAATAGATCCAGTAACCCATGTGTTGCGAATAATTTCCTCAGTTGTCTGATTATGGCTTCTGTCATAGTGGAGTGCATGATGCTTACCTCCAGCCAATTGGAGTAAGCATCTACTACTATCAAAAATGTGTGTCCTTTCATGGGTCCTGTGAAATCTATGTGTATCCTCGACCAGGGGCCCCTTGGTGTTTCCCAGTTGAGGACAGGTGCAGAAGTGGGGGTAGGTTTGGATTTTTGGCATTATGTGCATGTTTCCACCCATGTCCCAATATCCTTATCCATCCCTGGCCACCATACGTAACTCCTGGCCAGGGATTTCATTCTTACAATACCCGGCTGTCCTTCATGCAATATATACAGTACTTTTTCCTTTGGTATTTCCGGTATGATAACCCGATCCCCCCATAGTACACATCCCTTCAAAATCGAGAGTTCAGTTTGTCTGTTACGGAATGGCTTAAAAGTCTCATCATTATCTGTTTCCATCCACCCTTTACCTACCCAGTTTAAAATCTGCACCAGCTTTTTTTCTCTTGAGGTTTCTTTCGCGATGTCTGATGTGGTTATGTCAGGTTTGGTAATGTCTCGATTTGTAGAGCAGATGTGGTTGGTGCCGGGTCATCTTCCAATTCAGGTAGTGGGGGAACGGCTCAGGGCATCAGCGTGTGATATGTTCTTCCCTGGCCGATGGATCAAATTGTAGGTGTATGTGGCAAGGAACTCAGACCACCTTGTCATTCGTGGTGAAAATATGTTGGGGGTGGCCTTGTTCCCTGCGAGTATTCCTAAAAGTGGCTTGTGGTCTGTAATCAGTGAGAAGGTCCTGCCGTAGAGGTATTCATGGAATCGTTTGACTCCAGTGATTGCGGCTAGCGCTTCTCTGTCCAGTTGGCTGTAATTTCTCTCTGCCTTAGATAGTGTTTTGGAGTAGAACATGATCAGTACTTCTCTCCCATCTGGTAAAGTGTGGCTGAGTATGGCCCCGATGCCGAACGGTGATGCATCGCAGGTTAGTGTTAGTGGCAAGGTTTCGCTGTATTGGATCAGCACAGAGTCTGATGTGAACAAGTCTTTGATTTCCTGGAATGTGGTTTCTTCTCATTGCCCCCAGGTCCAGGTAGCTTTCTTATCCAGGAACCTGTGTAGCAGTTCCGCCGTCATTGCCTTCTGCGGCAAAAAGACATTGTAAAAGTTAATAAATCCAAGAAATGCTTATAAATCTGTTTTGTTTTTGGGTCTGGGAGCTTCTTTTATTGCTCTGATTTTCTGTTCCATGGGGTGGATCCCTTCTTTATCTATGAGGTACCCCAGGAATTCCACCTTATTGGTGGCTAGCTGGCATTTCTCTCTTTTCACTTTGAGTCCTGCCTCTTTAAATCTTTGTAAGACTTCCCTGAGGTGGCTTTCCAGTTGTTTTTTGTCCCTGGCTGATACCAGTATGTCATCAAAATATGGTACCACCCCTTTGATTCCCTGTAATAGGCGCTCCATCAAGCTTTGGAACACCCCTGGGGCCACGCTGACTCCAAACTGCAGTCTGTTGCATTTGAATGCCCCCCTGTGGGTCACAATTGTTTGTACCTCTGCTGTTTCTGGGTCAACTGGCAGTTGTTGGTACACTTGTGCAAGGTCGAGCTTTGTGAAAACTTTTCCTCCCCCCAACGAATGTAAGAGGTGTTGTACCACCGGAACAGGGTATGCGCTTTGTTGTAGTGCATGGTTGAGGGTGGCCTTATAGTCTCCACAGATGTACATGGACCCATCTGGCTTAATCGGAGTAACGATTGGGGTTTCCCACCTTGTGTGGTCTATTGGTTCTAATGCCCCCTGTGCGATGAGTTTATCCAATTGCTCATCGATTTTTGGTTTTAATGAAAAGGGACTCACCTTGCCTTCAACCTGATTGTGGCTATGTTAGGATTCAAATTAAATGAGATAGGGGACCCTCGGTACTTGCCTAGTTTTCCATCGAAGACGTCCTGGAATTCCTTCATCAGGCTCTTTAGTGTGTTCCACGATACCATGGACAGATATGAACCGGAATCCACCTCCATCTCGCATGGCTGTCCCTCTATACTGACTTTTACGTGCACTTTTCTTGCATCGGTTGCTCTCGAGTGGCCAATGATTATTGTCTGGTGCATTTCCTCTTTTCTGTTGGTCTCATTGAAATGCTTGCTTCTGTTTTCTTGGCTCCAACAGCTCCCTGTCTGCCTCTCTCTCATTTTGGGGGGGGGGGTGCTCCCTCATCATCTAGGGCTGTAGCTGTTTCTGTTGTGGCAGACCCGGGCTATGTGTCCCCGTCTTTCACAGTGCCTGCAAACAGCGTCGAGGAAATGGCACTCGGAACATGGGTGGTCCCCTCTGCACCTGGCACAACAGAATTCTGATTTCCGTTCTCTTCGATCTCATCTGCTTTTTTCCGACTGGAGTCTGTTGATCTCCTCTTCCTCCTCGTCGGTTTTGGACAGAGATTCAATGTCCTCATGGTGTGTTGTCGCAGTGGTCTTTTGTGTCCCCTCTGGCTTCTTGTCTCGAGCTGTGCTGGGGTCTTTTAGAGCTTCCTGTGTTGCTCTGTTCACTTTCCGCATGGTGGCTGCTGATTTCTGCGCTGCTTCAGATGCGGTAGCCTCTGTGATAGCCTTGGTTACTGTTATGCTGGGTCTGGTCAGTAACCGGCTCTGTAAGGTGAGATCTCTGAGACCAAGGACCATGCGGTCCCGCATGGCCTCATCCATATTGAGGAAGTCGCATGCTCTGTCAATATTTCTTAGAGCTGCAACGAAATCCCCTATGCTCTCACCTTCTTTCTGGTCTCACTTGTAAAATCTGTGCCTCCTGATGAGGCTGGAGATGGCTGGCACATAATGGGCTTGCAGCACTCTGTCCAAATCTGGCCACGCCATCTGCTTCATGTCTTGGGGTTTTGCCAACACTTTGGCCATCTTGAAGACTGTGGGTCCACAGTGGGTCAGAAACACGGCTCTCTTCCTGTTATCGGATATCCCCTGTAACTCATTGCTCTTGAGGAACATGAGGAATCGGTCCATGTAAGAGTCCCAGTCCTCCGTCACTGGGTTCAACGGTGAGGGTGGCGAGTTGCTGCCGATCATTTCTTCTTCGCTCAGTTCTCATTGCCATGTGCTCACTGTCTCTTTCGTCTCAGAATCCCATCCTCATCACCAGTGTTCAGTCGCGGGAAAGATCGACTCGGGACCAGTGTGACTTCAGCTCTTTATTTTATTTCTTGGAAAAACTGAACAACCGCGGAGCCGCGGCAGCCTCTTTTATAGCGGCTGCTCACGGCTCACGGCCAATGACGGCTCCTTGAATTTCCCGCCGTCAGATGGACCAATCCAAAGGCAGTATTACAAGTATTCAAATATATAAGACAGACCAATCAAAAGGCAGTATTGACAGAACAATCAAAAGGCAGTATTGGTGGACCAATCAAAAGGCAGTATTTCAAGTATGCAAATATATAACAGCTTCCCTATTGTCCATTGAAACAGAGTCTGTATCTGCAGCACAGGCATGCTACGAGCTTCAGTGGCTCATTTCAGACAAACCAGAAGAACAAACCAATTTGAGGATGATCAAGGAAGTATCTGATTCTCTCCAAGTGGAGAAAATCACATTCCAAGCATAATACATGGACACTAACAGTGTATGATTACTTGAATTGGAATGTAGCTCAACAGATGAGATGCACTCCCCAATCCTTTGTTTTAGAGAACAGCAAAGAACTATTTGAGAGCTGAAGGGTAGGAGAAGGGGAAGGGGGAGAGGAGAGGAGACATTGCTTGACATCTATCTATTTATCCCCCTCTCTCTCTCTCTCTCTCTCCTCTCTCTCTCTCTCTCTCTCTCTCTCTCTCTCTCTCTCTCTATATATATATATATATATATATATATATATATATATATATATATATATATATATATATATATATAAACTAAGAAAGGATTTTTCGAAATGACCATCAGATCCTTAGTATTTCATATATTATTATTAATACACTCTGATGCTAAGGAGTTAGATGTTCTATTCCCCCCTCCCACCTGAAAAGAACTGTGCTCCAACTGCCACTTGGATGTGGGTGCAGCCAGTGCATGACTCATCCGGCCTGCAGCTGGGAGTTTACATGTTCTACTCCCCCTCGCCACCCAAAAACTGCTCTGATGCTAAGGAGTTAGACATTCTACTCCCCCTCCTCCTCTGAAAGGCAGAGAAGGGGATAAGATAGAAGAGGCTTCTGTGGGGCCAGCCTGAGGGAGAGAAGGGGATAGGAGAGGCCGTTCATAACTACTCATTAATGTTACAGCTTTAACTGTCAATTTATTAAGCCTGATCACATAGTTCTGCACAGGTATGGGTATCCAACTGATTAGTACAATATATAATGCAGAAGTGATAATGCAATTACTGACCCATTGCAGAGCTTCTCTTTTTTCTGCCATTTATTTCTGTCAAGCATCATTTTGTGAAGGTGTTTTGACTCTTGTGTTTCTTTTGCCCCAAGACCTTAAAATTCCACTGTGGGAATTTAAAACATTCAAGACAGAAAGATAATCTTACATACAAAACTTGGGAACAGTTTTAAGAGGATGTCGTTTAAACTGCAGACTCTCCCAAAAGGACAGTTTAAGTCAATCCTAGAAGACTTGGAGGAAAGATTGTGTATCTGTCCTACTTTTCAACTTAGATAATCCAATTCACCAATTCACCAGGGATTCATTATTTTTTCCAGAATATTTTGTGGTGAAATCATCATCCTCATCATTCTCGGTGATATCTTTGAAAAAGGAATTTTGGCGGTGGGGAGGAGGAGATTTATAATACCCTCTTCTCTTTTTTTTTTCTTAGTCTAGTCTTTTTCAAAAGAAGGGCATTTCTGAAGATGGGCTATGCACATCCTTTAATCCTTTTGTAATTTCAGTGTTTCCCAGAAGGTTTAAGGGCATTGCAGAGAATGAGAAATGAATGCACCAATCTGAAGTGGCTGTTTGTATGCATGTCTATAAGTACAGTACACATATGTGGGCAAAGATTTTTTGACACTATTACTGCTTGAAACTTCCACCTCTGAGAAACCATGACCTACTTATTTCGCCTGCTCCTGGAAAGGCAATGAAATGGTCTGCATCTTTTTCTGCCCACAAACTAGGTGAAGAATTGTGGGAGATCATTAGTAATACTGTTCCTAATGTCACTTCCTGTTTTCATTTTTATTTTTTATTATCCAAACTTGGGATATCCACCCAGAAGGTAAACCAATGCCATATGGATTTGCAATTATTCCTTTTTCATGGTTTTGAAAGAACAAATCTTAGAAGCATAAGTCTACATCTGGGGTTGGAGACCCCTTTTGTTGACTCATGATGTTTCCTCCTTCTTATCATAAGTGCTAATTCATTTGTCCTTTCTAAATTTGCAGAGTGAAGATATGAAGTAGCAGAATTTCTTAGCTTCCCAACCATTGTCTCTCTGGGTGGTTCTTGAAAGGCCCATCCACTAGCAAGATGGAAGGGGGACCCACTCATGAGGGGAGGGATCACTAAGACCATAACTTAGAGTATGGTAAAAAAAATGTATGAACCAAAATTAAGAAAGTAGATGTTTGACTTAGCATACAGTTTGCTTCCAAAGAAACCAGGTCCAAGAATTTGGGAGCTGACAAATCTTTCAAATAAGAATTTATTTCCAATTGGCAATGTGGATGCAGAAGAAAAATTAAGACGATAAAGCCATTATGTACTTCTTCCCAGAAGTGAAGTTTAAGAAGGGAATTAGTCATTGTTTTTCTTATAAGTTCTTTGGAATATTTGATAACCATTAATTTTCATCACAATTTGGAGTTTATCATGCGGTTGCTGGTTTAAAAAAAAATAGGCAAGAAAATTAACTACTTTCACTGGGCTACTATATAGCACTGTGCAGTATATGTTTCTACAAGTTACTGTATTTTATTGATTGGTTACTAGAGAATATCTGTTAACATAAAGAGACCTAAGGATTAGGTTACTACTAGTGGCATGCTATATAATGATTCTTCTGATAATTCTGCTGCTTTTCAATAGATAAATATTCTGTCCATTTTGATTAACATGGTGGCTCATTGGCTTAATAGACACCAGAGACAGTCTATGTTCCAGCAGTTCGAGCCCTACTACCATGTGACAGAGTGAGTTCCTGTCACTTGCCTCAGCTCCTGGCAACCTAGCAGTTCAAAAGCAGGTAAAATGCAAGTAGACAAATAGGTACCACTTTGGTAGGAAGGTAAGAGTGTTCCATGTTTTACCATAAGTTTTGCACTGTGGCATGATGTCATGATGGCCACATGACCAAGGAATCATCTTCAGACAGCACTGGCTCAATGAAACAAAGATAAGCATCGCCCCCTAAAGTTGGCTACAACTAACGGAATAAAACCTGTAGAGACACTTTTACCTTTACTTTTAGGTTTCCTTCATTTCTTACATTCTCAGTGTTAAATTCTTCTCATTCTATGTTTCCTCAGTTTTTAAAATAGTTTTAAATACCCGCATGGAAAATTTCCATGTTTTTTCCTTTATATGTATATATCATATACATTATAATGCATAATGTATAATGTATATATCATTCCTTTATTTATCAGTTTTCCTAACCAATGTCTACTAATCAGTAGTCCCAAGAGTTGATTAATAGTTTTACTTTGGTTCACTCATCTTCCTAATTATTATTATTTTTTGCACATTTTTAATACTGAGAACTGCATCACAAAATTTGGAAAAGTACAAACTTCAGAGGATAACTTCATTTCTATAACTATCATAACTTGGGAAATAAAAATGGGCATGTGAACCAAATGAATTGCTCCAGCTGTGGCGGAAGAAGAAATTTGCATGAGTCAGCTGTAGCTGGAGTCAGTGAAGACAAAAGCAAATGTGGTTGGCATAAGTTGTAATATAGCCTATAAGTGCATTAGTCACTGTGGTTGACTTCATCTGCTGGAAGCTCAGGATAGAAGAACAAAGAAGAAAACTATCACAGGAAAGGTTTTACCTCTGGGGATTTTTAGCTGTCAAAGGAACAAGAAAGACATTTTAAAGAGATATAATGGGGCTGAAGTTGTTTGGAGTAACCAGTAGAGCTTTGGAGGTATCATACTCTGTTCAAAGGTTATTGGTGGCCTGAGGAAAAAGTATGAAATACTACAGCCAATTAGGGTCAACTAATTTTGGGGAGGGGGAACATTTACACAAACCTTGATGGTCAAAGTACATATTATGATAGAAATGTGAGAATAAATTTCCCAGGCTATTATGTTTCTTTTAATAAAACAGCATTAGCAACTTTAATAAAGGGGATGAAGCGATCCAGATATTTTCTTTGCTTGTGTTTTTTGCCTGACTTAAATCCCTTCATGTGCTTGGCTTGCTCATGAAACATATATGAAGTATCCTTCTTTATAGTTAGCAACAGCTTTGAGAGAGCAGTTCTGTAAATTGGTGAGGGAGGCAATGAATAAGTCCCTTTTCCCTTGTCTCAAGCCACTGACCCAGATGATCAAATGAAACAGAATAAAACAAGAAAGATTCTGCATTTTCATCATAGCATATACTTTTGCTCTAGGCCATGAAAAAGCATTCGTCATCATACAAGTGTGCATCAAGCAAGGGATTACAAAGGTTGGTGCAGGCTGGGGAAGGGGAAAAATCAGCTGATCATGAGCTTTGTAGTTTCAAGTCAATCTCAAGATGAAAATGGTAGATGTAATGGAATCAACCTGCATATTATAAGCAACATATTTTAGCTGATTATAAAGCACACACATATTTCTACAGTATTCAATTGGCCCCATTAAAGAAGTCACCCAGGAATTAATTTATTGCAATATAGTTATTGTTTTTCTAATGGTCAGCTACAACTCTCTGCTTTTTGTGCTTCCAAGGAAGTGTAAATCATATCTGCTTAACTTGATCTGGCTTGGTTTTCTGTCATCAGGTAGAATCAAGGAGACCCTCATCAAGCATTAATTTTTCAGGTTCAAATGCCAATTTAATGCTTTTCCTGTCTAATACATAAAATCTAATGATTTATTTAAAAAAATAGTTATTTAAATAGTTGTTTAAACAATTATATAGCAACCTATTCCATAGCAATAACTCTACTTGGTAATAATACAGTTAAAACCAGAAGAGAGTATAAAATAACAATAGACAGACAATCTGTGTGTGAGGTCTAAAACCATTCTGCTTTTACTCCAAGATCTGAGACCTGGCAAACCAATCAACTACTTAACCACCCAGGCCCCAAACCTGGAAGGACAGTCGGGTCTTCTGTGCCTTACAAAGGCCAACAAGGTCAGGCCATGTAGATCTCCAGGAAAATGCTCTTGCAGAGGACAAGCACTGTGATAAATACTGTAGATAGCTTCACCTCTCCATGATACAATTTATTTCTCTGATTTCTTGGTCACCTCCTTGGACAGAAAAGCTTTGTCAATTTTGAAGAACCTGGACAAGTGATGTTTTTTCATTTCTTTCAGAGTCAATCAGATTTCTTGATTCTTATTTATGGACACACAAGGATGTGTTTTGTGGATGTTTATGTGTTATACTAAAAGCAACAAAAAACCTTCTCTGTCCCTAGACATGAGAATTGGACGCTTATGTTTTGAATTCTAGAAGTCTTATCCATTTACTGTTGTATCTTCATTAGACATCCTAGCAGCAACAGTGAGGCCTAATGCCTGCAAGATTTCAATATTCCTGATAATTATGATTCTTTTCTGCCCTTCTGCTGCCATTTCTACCCTGTATCATACCTCTTGTCTGAAAATAAAAAGTGTCATAGGAACTCTGAGAAAGGACATTCTAACTATATTATTATATACCAAAGAATGTACAATCGCAGCAGTCAATTCTTTAGCTATGTTGCATTCATATGTATCGAGTTCTACCCAAGAACCTAGGATATCATAATGTATCAATATAATACATGTACAGATCCAAACAATGCAGCTTTTGTAATTAACAGATGGAAATTTTGTTGATTTTCCAAATACTATCCAAGAATTTTTGGTTTAACGCCCATAATCACTGGGACCACCATACCCAGATTACGCCATAATCTTTCAACTTCAATTTTCAGATCTTGATATTTTTATGATTTTCTCCAATTCTTTCTCTTCTATTCTACAATCACCTGTATTGACACATCAATACCACATTATCCATTCTTTCTTCTTTTCAATCAAAGTTAAATCTGGTATGTCATGAGATTATGTTCAGTTTTATTCAGAAATCCCACAATATTTTAACTTACTCATGTTCAACTACTTTTTCAACTCTTTTTCCCTCAGTGATAATGTTTGCAGATGTTCCAATGAATCATTTTGGAAACTGTATTAATGTTCTTTAGAATCAATTTGTGTGATCTTTTTTCACAAGCTAAGTATATGAACTACTGTTTCTTCTGCTTCTTTGCACAATCTAACTTTGAATCATTAGACGATTTTTCAATTCTAGCCTTGATTGCATTCATTGAAGTAGCTTGCACTTGAGCAGCCAAATTCAAGCCTTCAGCTTCTTCTTTTTTAAATGTTCCAGTTGTAAGACATTGCCAAGTTTTATCTTTATCCACTTTCCCCTCAATCGTTTGTAAAAATGGATCATGTAATCCTTTTCTTTGCCAGCATTTTTTCATGATTTTATTACCTGGCAGATGTTATTGACATGGGAATCAGTGTAGTGACAAACAGTAGGGGTGAGAATGAGCCTCCTTGAAAGATTTGTCTCTTGATATTAATCTCTCCCAATCTACCACCATTCACCAGTACTTGTGTCTTTGATATATTTACACAAATTTTCTGATGTTTCTACTGATTCCATTTATTTCTAAGAACCTGATTATTCAACCTTGTGGCAGGGAGTTGAATACCTTTTTGCAATTATCATAAAGTAATCAATCAAATAAATTAATTGAGTAAATTAATCAAGTAATTTCCCTCTTGTACTTACTTGTAAAGTACTGCTTTATAAATCCTTAGTAAGACCACACCTGGAATACCACATCCAGTTTTGGTCACATTACAGAAAAGTTGTTGAGACTTTGGAAAAAGTGTAAAGAAGAGCAACTAAGATGATTAAGGGGCTGGAGACAAAAACTTATGAAGAATGGTTGCAGGAATCGGATATGGCCAGTTTATAGAAAAGAAGGACTAGGGATGACATAATAGCAGTATTCCAACGTTTGAGTGGCTGCCACAAAAAAACAGGGTGTCAGCTTATTTTCCAAAGCACCAGAAGGCAAGATCAGAAACAATGGTCAGAAACTAATCAAGGAGAGGAGCAATCTGGAATTAAGGAAAAACTTCCTAACAGCAAGGAGAATTAACCAGTGGAACAGTTTGCCTTCAGAAGTTGTAGGTGGTGCATCACTGGAGGTTTTTAAGAAAAGACTGGACAGCCACTTATCTGAAATGGTATAGGGTCTCCTGCCTGAGCAAGGTGTTGGATTAGAAAACCTCCAAGGTCTCTTCCAGCTCTATTCTGATTGAAACTGAAAATTAATCTAAGTTACATTTAAATTGGTTTTCATTCTATTGCATTTCTCCACAATTATCTTGTCTATTATGAACTGATCTTTTGTTCCTCTATTGTTTGGACAGTTTTCTTTCTGCTCAGATGGAAAAGGCTTGATATTTGTTTGTTGTTTGCTTATTAGGTTTATTAGAATAGGTGACTCTATGCAGCTTTCAAGATTAGAAGCCATATAAAGCAATATTTATAAAAAATAAATATTTCCCATAAAAGTAAAAATTGCAATTAAAAAGATGGAGAAGAAGGAAGCAAGATGCATGGGGGGAATGAGGGTCTTCTCTTAATCCATCAACCACCTCCAACATGATATACTCCTGTTGGGGCTCCAATCCAACTGGCAGAGCCAGTTCTTCAGGCCCTTACAGAAGGTCAGAAGAATGGCAGCAGATCTTATCTCATGGGGAAGATGTTCAAAAGGGCAGTCACCATGGCAGAAAAAGGTTCTTCTCCTGGACTTCACTAAACCAAATCCCTTTACTGATGGGTACACAGCATGCTCCCTTCTATCAGCACAGGTAGAGCAGGTCAGTCCTATTAGGGTGAGACAGTTCCTTAGATATCCTGGGTCCATGCCATGCAGGGCTTTAACACTTTAAATTGCACCCAGAAGCAAATCATCAGCCAGTGTAGCTTGCAGAACAGCCACTCTAGGGCCCCCAAGAATTGCTCACAAAGGATTGTTGTGGTTGTTTTTATGTGTCACTCATTTCTCCCTTTTTGTTAGTATTCAAGCTTGGATCTATGCAAATATGCAAATATTTGTAGTATTTATAAAATTCCAGTTAAAAATACAGAATTGAAACTCAGTTTAGGACTATCCTTGGAGTCCACTAAAACATTCTACCTCATGCTCATAGCCTTCAGATTACAAAGAAAGCTAAAGGAATTAGAGGGTTCCAATGTTAATTATTGGAATGTTGCATAACCTAGCCCAGCTAAGCAGTCATATGTAGGCAATATTGGCTGAACTCAAAAAGCTCAGGCTTTTGAGTAAGAACTCATGACAGGTTAGATGTCTCCACCCAGCACTTCAAACAAGGACAGCACTTCGTGGAATTGCCAGCCAGAAGCCAGTTTCTGGCTGACAGAAATCTCTCTGGAGAAAAGGAGAGATCAGGGAACCATCCATTTGCACCTGGAAAAATTATTCCTCATGAGGAGACCAAATGAACTGAGTTTTCTTGTCAATAGTCAAAAATGGAACACAAGGGAATTGGGAACTGAGGGAACCTCCACATTCTTCTCAATTAAACTACATATATGTATCCATTCAGTAGCAGGCACCTGAGTTTGACTTGAAGGTCACCATATCTTTAGCCCAATCTCAGTTGCAACCCAAGGCCTCTGTAACACTAAGGTCTTCCATTTAATTCCCAAGCACAAACATTATTCAACAAATCAGAGCAGATTCTGGTCCCTCTCTGAAAAATACTACTTATGGAAAGAAAACTCTGATTTCAGATTCTGATAGGAAAAGAACTTTTGACCCATTTTTTTAAAAAAGGAATAAATTTGTTTCTACAGAATGCAGAGATTCAGGACAACAGAATATTCAATATTCTACAACTTCATATGACTCTCTCCTCAAATGGAAAGCTACTAAATTGACACTGAGGAATTCTCCATTTGGATTCATCTTCAGTTCAAGCAAATCTTGATGAAGCAACTGGCTACAGTCTTTGCTGAGGAATCCACTGGATATCTTTTTATCCAGCTGCAACTGGAATTGCATAATTAATCAACAAGAATTGTGTTTGACTGACATAGATAGAAATAGATTTGAAAGGAAATCTGGAAGAGAGAAAGTTATTTCTTGATAAGAAGCAGACTATGACTCCAAAAATTTCCCCCGCTTCTAATAATGCACTTTTTGTTCACTTGAAAAACAACTGCATGTATCTTGCACTGCAAGATATGTATTTATCTTGCACTGCATTCATAATTCTTTTACATCCCATTGTACATGACAATAATTTCTGCATGAACTTGTATCCACTCAAAACCTGCGTTTGCATATATGTATGAAAAGCAGCAATTAATATAAGCTATCCCACTACTAACAGTTGAATGAACAGCTGCTTTGCAAAGCCAGTGGAGATTTTCCTGCTGTATGCTGATGCCCAGTCCTCTTTACATCTACATGATGTTTAATGTTGACTCCTCAGAAAAATCTGGCTCCAAATCCAGGACAGATTTTGCCTTGGACAAAGTTTTGTCTTAAATAATCAGACACTTGGTGTCTTGCCTGGTTAAATATTTCTGGCAACTTTTTAAAAAGCATCTCCTTTTCATTCTTTGCTCCAGGCAATAGCAGTGGCAGAATGCCATGACAGCTAGTCATTCAATTCTGCACAGAGAATCCCTGAGCACAGTTTGGTTAAAAGAGGTTATACGTCTAAAAAAGAATGAACATTGGCCTACTCATTCAAGACACGTATTATTAACTGAGATTGGGCTTCATGATTAACCCTGCAATGTTCTCCTCTGTTTCTGATACTTGAAAAAAACACTTTGTTCCACAGAAGAAAATATGTGTAACTCATGGTTGAACTGTAGAATCAGATCTTTAAGCCAAAACCACATATGGGCGTCAAATGCTTCAGAAAGCACATAAGTGGGAGAATTTTACATGTAATCAAATCTCCACCAAGGAACAACTTTTCTATCTACACAAATGCATCCGATAGCATGCTCTGTCCATCAACGTCAGATAGAAATTTCAATAAACTGTACAGCTGGAGGAAGAAACAGAAGCCATCTACAACAGACAATGTAAAGACTGTCACAGCCACTTTATAGGACAGCCAGCCAGAGGAATAGCACAACACATCCATGAACTCCAACTAGCAGTCAGAAGACCATGATGAAAACTCATCTCATAATACATGGACAGATTCAACCATAATTTGAGTTCTCTAAGCATCTTAGGCCAGGCTAAATCCAAAAATTCTAGGGTTTTCCTGAAAGCTTGGTATTCAGACTAATCAGACATCAGTAGTCCCACAGAGAATAACTACATTTACACATAATTTAGAAGAGATTTTTAAAAGGCTAAGAAGGGGGGGGGATTAAAAACAGAACACATCCTCTCCAGCAACTGACACCCATGTAAGCAGGGATTAATAGCACTTAAGCCCTCAAATTGAAAACAATACCCTAATTAAGGAAGCTGCAAGGCAAACTACTGTATATACAGTAAACACATAGCAAATCCCACATTTATTAGCTCTAGTAATGTTACCTAGTCAGGTAATGAAATGTCTGCATGTAAACAACCAAACTCAGAGAGCACCAAGGTATCCACTTTGTTCCATCTTGGAAAAACATCTTTTGGACATATTCCCATCATCTGAGATGAATATCGAAAAAAGGAGAGAAAGAGAGAGGGAGGGAGGGAGAGAGAGAGAGAGAGAGAGAGAGAGAGAGAGAGCAAAGAGATCCACTCTTGGTAGCTTTTCAATGAAATCTGCCAAAGCACAATGTGTTCACCATTAAAACAGTGCATGTAAAAGCTTGCATATTTGGGAATAGGCACATTGTGTAACTTTTCTTAACATATGGATTTTTATTTATGTCATGCCAGATAGATTCATGTTTACAGCAATAGCAATAGCACTTAGACTTATATACTACTTTATAGTGCCTTGCAGCCCTCTCTAAGCAATTTACAGAGTCAGCCTATTGCCCCCAACAATTTGGGTCCCCATTTTACCCATCTCGGAAGGATGGAAGGCTGAGTCAACCTTGACTTATGCATATCCTTTAAGCAAAAATTATATTTTGAAACTATTATGCAATTTATTTTAGCAGACTATATTTAGCAGACTGTATTTCTAACTGCCCATCACCCTCATAAAGGGGCTATATCTATTGAAACATTTTAAAAAATGTCTGAGAAATCATTGGCATTCTTGCCTGCATTCCTGCATTTACTACTTTCCTGATTCCTTTTTTTCACCATTTCTTAATAAAATGTTTCAACTCTAAGTATTCCTGATTACCTAAAAATATACATTCTGCTGTGCAAGAAAAGTTCAACCCTCCACCCTTATAAATGCTGTAGAATTTTAGCACATTGAGCCAAAATGCCTTCATTAGAGGAATATAAGTCAGTCTATCTGAGTTCATTGCACAAGTATTCAATCACTGTGCTGTATTTCTGCATTATTCTGCCTTTTTAAAAAATGCTAGAAAAATCTCACATGTTTAGTGAGCAATGCCCCCAAGCATATATACTTACTCATCCACATACACATTTTACAAGGTTGTTCCCACACATATGCATTTTGGATGCATCTTTCCTTAATATATGTTTGGCTTATTCTGGCACATGTTTGTATTGATCCTGTTTTACGATCCTGTAAACACTTAATTCAGTGTAGAGTTGGGGTAACTGGATAGTGCTGAGAAGTTACTGGCCAGATGCCCTTCCTGACACCATGTGGAGTTCACAACAGATATTTTTTCTTTGTGCCTTAGGAGAGAAACATCTGCCAGTACCTAGGATTGAACTCTCAACCATATGAGTGGGAGGCGAGCATCTTCACCACTAGGCAGGGGTGGGTTCAGCCCGGTTCGGCAAAACCGGTAGCTCCAAAGATCATCTGGGAGTGAACTGGTTCACTCTGATAATCAGCTGCTGGGCCCACCCACCGTCCCCGGCTCCATACCACCCTTTATTTCCTGCTTTTGAAGCTCAGTTGCATCGCACGGCACAGTGGATTGCTGCGCATCAGCTGTTGAAGACACAGGGAGATTGCAGGAGTTCAGGAGAAGGTCAGTAGGAAAGCCTCTGCATGCATACAAAGTGTGCATTTGCCAACCACATGCGCTAAGTGATCCCATCAAGCCACACCCACCGAACCAGTGGTAAAACTATTTGAATCCCACCACTGCCACTTGACCACTACGCTGCTCATTCTTGTGTTATTATTATAATTAGTTAATTAATTAAATATGTATAGACCCAACTCTCAATGTTTCTGAGAAGTTCATAAACAAACAACATTAAAAAAAACTAAAACAATATAATATTAAACAAGAACAAGACAACTGTACAGAAGCAAAAGCAAATCCATGCCTCCTAAAGAGGCCTTCAATCACTTTCACTAAAGGTTTTGGGCAAACTATCAGGTTTTCAGGATCCTTTCAAACACCATCGGGATGGAAGCCATCTGAATCTCATGGAGAACCTCATTCCAGGAGACAGATACCACAACAGAAAAGGCATGTTTCCAGAAATTCCATTAAAGGAATCCAAAACATGACAAATTTGCTGCATTGAATTCACTGGGCAGAAACTATAGGAGACTGGCAGTGCCTCAAATTCAGCAACGAATAGATGTCAACAATGCAAAATTTGAAGAAGTGAACTGCCTTATATTTGCATGCTGGTTCATATGTCAATCTTGAAAATATAGCAAAAAAAATTGTTTTATTTGTTTAGAATAATTGTACCTTGAATTTTTGCCAAAAGGATTCACTAATGAGCTGTCCTCAGGCCAATCATCTAAAAACACGAGACCCAAGGAACAGGATTGAAGAATGAGGAAGGAAAAACAGCATATGTTTTTCCATGGGATAAAAATATAAATCTCCTGGATATATTTGTTTTTGTGCTACGTCTGTTTTCTGCCTGCATTGGCTTGTTCTTACTTGAGAATACAGCCAAAAGTCTGTTCTCCAGAATACCTATCTCATTCCTTGCCAACCTATTCATCTTTCTTGAAATTGGGAGATACTATGCTCACTGATTTGGTGATAAGAGCAAGAAAAGAAAGACCAATGGTGATAATCTTATTGTTGGCAACCTTAAAGGTGGTACAGATGTACTTGGCTTTAGCATAAGTGTTACCTGCTGAAGAGAGATGTATAAATACATACAGCCCATAGCCTTCTAATGTTAAGCTATCCCCCTCAGATCATTTCCAAATATTCATAGATTTGTGGCCTCTAGCACTGACTATGAAGACCAGGCTAATCTAATTTTGGCACTTGGGAAACAGGAGGATCAAGTTTAATAAGGTTTCTGGTGAGATCGCTTTGGTAGATAAACTTCCGCCCTGATATTTTGCCCAACATCTATTGCTTTTTCTCCTCTTTGGGTACCACTTCATTCATCTAGCCAAATGCAAACAACAAAGCAGATGTCTCTCTTCTGCATTTTTATTTAATTATTGTCTCAAATTTCTTACTTACAAAAAACAGGGGGGACCCAAGAGCAACAAGAGAAATCATCATGGCAGCGTATTCCAGAGACTGGCTATGCCTGTTTCAGATGGCAATAATGATCCCTGAAGCCTAATAATGCTGTTCTATTCTTGATTAATTATGATTTCATTTCTTCTAGATATGATTCTAAGGCTTCCCTTCCAGCCCTGTGACACACTGGAATTGTATGGAAAGGAAATAACAAACTTTGAGCAATGTAGCGCAAATCACAATTTGGATCTGTGGTAAATCTGTCCAAACTCTCCTTCGGTATGTACAAATAATCAGCAAAATGAAGTTCAAAATATGTATTCTACCATAATAATATAACAATATAGAACATGCCTTAGAAAGATGACCAGAAGTGCAAAAAGGAACATGTTCTATAAGAAGCTAAGTACAGTTGTGCTCATAAGCTTTCATAACCTGGCAGAATTTATGATTAGTTGGCCATTTTTCAGAGAATATGAATAACAACACAAAAACTTTTCTTTCACTCATGGCTAATGGTTGGCTGAAGCCATTTATTATCAATCAACTGTGTTTACTCTTTTAAAATCATAATGACAACAGAAACTACCCAATGACCCTGATCAAAAGTTCACATACCCCAGTTCTTAATACAGCGTATTGCCCCCTTTAACATCAATGACAGCTTGAAGTCTTTTGTGGTATGTGTGGATGAGGCTCTTTATCTTCTCAGATGTAAATTCTTTGGCTGTCTTGCATGAAATGCACATTTGAGATCTCCTCAGAGTGGCTCAATGATATTGAGGTCAGAAGACTGAGATAGCCACTCCAGAACCTTCATTTTATTCTGTTATAGTCAATGACAGGTCGACTTGGCCTTGTGTTTAGGATCATTGTCATGTCGGAATGTCCAAGTATGTCCCATGCACAGCTTCTGGGCTGATGAATGCAAATTTTCTTCCAGTATCTTTTGATAACATACTGCATTCATCTTGCCATCAATTCTGACCAAATTTCCTGTGCCTTCATAGCTCACACATCCCCAAAACATCAAGCAATCCACCTCCATGTTTCACAGTTGGAATTGTGTATTTTTCACCATAGGCCTTGTTGACTCCTCTCCAAATGTAGCGTTTATGGTTGTGGGCAAAAAGCTCATTTTTGGTCTCATCACTCCAAATGACTTGTGCCAGAAGGTTTGAGGCTTGTCTCTATGCTGTATGACATATTTTAAGCGGGATACTTTATGGCATTTGCATAGTAATGGTTTTCTTCTGGCAACTGGACCATGCAGCCCATCTTTCTTCCAGTGCCTTCTTATTGTGCATCTTGAAACAGCCACACCACATGTTTTCAGAGTCCTATATTTCACCTGAAGTTATTTGTGGGTTTTTCTTTGTATCCCAAACAATTTGGCTGAAATTTTAGTTGGTCTACCTGACCATGGTTTGGTTTCAACAGAACCCCTCAATTTCCACTTCTTCATTAGTGTTTGAACACTGCTGATTGGCATTCTCAATTCCTTGATCTTTTTATATCCCTTTCCTGTTTTATACAGTTTTCCTGCAGATCCTTTGACAATTCTTTTGCTTCCCCCATGACTCAGAAACATCAGTGCAGCACTGAATGAAAGATGCAAGGGTCTGACAGGAGTCCAAGAGCTCATTGACCTTTTATGCACACACACTAATCACAAGCAAACAGATCACAGGTGAGGATGGTTACCTTTAATAGCAATTCAAACCCCTTTGTGCCAACCTGTGTGCATGTTATCAGGCCAAAATCATCAGGATATGCAAACTTTGATCAGGGTCATTGGGTAGTTTCTGTTGTCATTATGATTTAAAAAGAGTAAACACAGTTGATAAATAGCTTCAACCAACCACTAACCATGAGTGAAAGAAAAGTTTTTGTGTTATCATTCATATTCTCTGAAAAATGGCCAAGAAATCATAAATTCTGTCAGGGCATGTAAACTTATGAGCAACACTGCATAACATTATATTTGCAATTACTCCCCTTGCTTGAGAATTATGTCTAGATACATTCATTCTAACTAGGGCCAATAGGCTGGATAATATACTAGGTGTCCACACACAAAATCTCGTTAACTGAATCAGAATCATTATTTGGAAAATGTTGATCTCAGAGCACATCCCCATCTTGCACCATATTTCTAAATTTGTTTTGGAATTTTTCTGTAGACTTCTAATTTTGGGGGGGGGTTGTTAAATTTTTGAAATCTTCTTAAAGTCCTTTACATTATTAATACAGGTAGTCTTCAACGTATGAACACATCTGAGCCCAAAAGTTATGTTGTTAAGTGAGAAACGTGTTAAGTGAGTTTGCTCCATTTTATGACTTTTCTCACCACATTTGTTAAGTGAATCACCGCAGTTCTTAAATTAGTAACTTGGTTGTTAAGTGAATCTGGTTTCCCCATTGACTTTGCTTGACAGAAGGTTGCAAAAGAAGATCACATGACACCAGGACATTGCAACCTTCATAAATGTGAGTCAGTTGTCAAATATCTGAATGCAAATCACGTGACCATGGAGATGCTGCAACCATCATAAGTGTGAAAAATGGTCATAAGTCACTTTTTTCAGTGCCATTGCAACATTGAACAGTCAATAAATGAATTGTTGTAAGTCAAGGACTACCTGTATTAGAAAATGCACATTCCTTATTTATTTATTTATTTATTTTAGTTGATTTATCAATCGCTTACAAGATAATAGGTATAAGTATATACATAGTTATGAATACATGAAATGGGTACATATAAGAAAAATAAAAGAAACAATAAGACAGGGACGGCAGGCACATTGGTGCACTTATGCACACCCTTACAGACCTCTTAGGAAAGGGGTGAAGTCAATAGTAGACAGTCTAAGGTTAAAGTTTTGGGGGTTTGGGGAAGAAACCATAGAGTCAGGTAGAGTATTCCAGACATTGACTTTAATTAATTCCTACTATTAATATGATCATGTGCAGAGTGGTAGCCCCTTCCGGCAAATTATCTTTTGCTTCAGTTAAAACATAGAAAAAAGATCACACTAACCTATCCAAGAAGGATCACTTTCTTCCTTTTAATAGTACTAATATCAAAACAGTGAGTCATTTTGATTTTTTTTCCTAAAACAGCTAGGCAGAGATGTGAAGATCCTAACAATCTGATGGGATAGCACATTTGTAATTTTTCAAACCATATCTGTGAGTAAACCACCCTACTGAAGTTGAAGGACTGATTGAGTTATCTCTAGATAAAAGAAAAAAATATGGGTGGCCACTAAGTGAAAAATAACCATCATTTTATTTGGAAACTTTTTACTTCATTCCAATGTTATATTTGTAAGTGAAGCCTGAGAAAAGATAAATAATCCTAAAACACTGAGAACAAACTTTCAGTTCATCTGCCAAGAATTTGTTTGTGTAAAACATTATTTTGCCAGTTAGTACAAAAGATCTCTATAAGGTCCAAACTAATACACACAGTTAACACAGATAACATCTTATATACTTATATCCGATCTAAGTATAGTATTTAAAATCATACATTACAATGTCCTACCTGTCAATGAATACTTCAGCTTCAGCCATAACAACACAAGAGCAAACAATAGATACAAACTCAAGGTTAATCGCACCAAACTTGATTGCAGGAAATACGACTTCAGCAACAGAATGGTCAATGTCTGGAATACTCTACCTGACTCTGTGGTTTCTTCCCCAAACCCCAAAAACTTTAACCTTAGACTGTCTACTATTGACCTCACCCCTTTCCTAAGAGGTCTGTAAGGGGCATGCATAAGCGCACCAACATGTCTACCGTCCCTGTCCTATTCTTTCTTTTATTATTTTTTATTTTTCTTATATGTATCCATTTATTCATAACTATGTTTTTACCTATACCTTTTATCTTGTAAGCAATTGACAAAAATAAATAAATAAATAAAATTTGAAGTATCTTCTCAGATGAACCTGATGAAAGAATCTGCATGATTTCCAATATTGAAATCCCCCACTCCTGACATGTTTTCTGATTTATTGAACAACCTCCCTAAAATTAGAGACTTCAAAGTTGAACATGAAGCCACGTAGTCAAAAGCTGTCAGGGAAAAGACATCTGCCAGCAGAATTGGAAGAAATAAATCTAAGTACTTTCCCTTCCCTTCCCTTCCCTTTCCTTGAGGCACTGCAATTTTCCTGATCCTTTCAGAACCCATATGGTTAGAGAAGGTACTGAGAACCAAGAAGGGAAGGAGGAAGGAAGGAAGGAAGGAAGGAAGGAAGGAAGGAAGGAAGGAAGGAAGGAAGGAAGGGAGGAAGGAAGGAAGGAAGGAAGGAAGGAAGGAAGGACTATTTGTCTAAGAATATATTGTATCTGGAGAAATATGATGCATCCAATTCCAATGGTGAATGGGCCTGAAGGAAGATGCCAGTAGATCCAGAGTCCAAAACCATGGAGATGTCTTTACTCTCTTCTTCATCTCTTTTCCTCTTTCTAAGATTTCTTTTTTTTCCCCCTTCCTCCTTATTTCCTCTTCAAACCTAATTGGAAAGCATTTTCTAATGAAATATTCAGTTGTAACATGTTGAAATCAGACTCTTGACTGAAATACAAAATGGAGCTCCTGAAGTAAATCAATTAAATTCTCCTAATCCATATCTGAGATATCTACATATCTACACCCTTTGTTATATTGGAAAATAAGTGTGAGAGAGAGAAAACATAATTTCATAAATCACTATAATTGACTGACATTCCTGTAGTGAAATGTAGTTTGGATTCCTAGGAGGGAATGGCTGCATTTCAGAGAACAAAGAGGCAATGAAGCATGACAAGTTTGTTTGGAAGGAAGAGAATTAAGAAGACTCCTCCCTATTGATTCCCAGGGTATATCAATAGTGATGCAAGTAGTTGCTTTAGTTTGGCAGGATTTCTGTCTGTAGATAAGGAACGATAAAGGAAACTATTCAGAAGTAACTCCATGTGTCTTCCTTGAACAATTATAAGTTACAGTGACAGAATCTTGTAAGTTTGACTATATTTTACCCTCCCTTATTTTATCTCTCTATGAACTTTTGGTCATTGCTTTCATGTCAGTCTTGACTTCTGGCAATTACAGTTCTCTCAACAAGGTGTTCTAAAGTAGTTTGCCCTTGTCTCCTCCTTAAAGCTGAGAGAGAATGACTGGCCCAAAGTTGTCCACATGGCTTTGTACCAAAAATGGGACCAATGGTGGGATTCAAAATTTTTTACTTCTAGTTCTTAGGTGTGGCTTGGTGGGCGTGGCAGGGGAAGGATACTGTAAAATCTCCTGTTAGAGATGGTAATTGCTGGTTCTCTGAGCTACTCAAAATTTCCTCTATCAGTTCTCCAGAACTCGTCAGAACCTGCTGAATACCACCTCTGGATGGGACCACAACTCATAGTCTCTCAGTTTCTAGACTGGTGCCTTAACTACTAGACCACATTGGCTTTCTTCTGTGAGCTAGGGAGGGGCTTCACTGAGATATTTTCTCAACTTTCTTGTCCTGGGCTCAAGTCCTGCTTATCTGCCTTGGTAGCGACTCTTCCTTCTGTCCTTTAAGGCTGTTCCTTATTCCCTCTACTGAGTAAAACAGATTCTCTACAAGAATCTTAGCTACTAATGGTTGAAGCAAATCAGCAGCAAATAAGAGTCAAAGGAATTCAAGGTGGATTGAAGTTAGATCTCTTATAGGTGCACAGGGATTCATGACTGATGACACATTTGACCCCTCCCTCAGGCTCAGCCTGGTTATCTCCTACATTTCCTGCTTGAGCAGGGAGTTGGACTAGAAGGCCTCCAAGGTCTCTCCGAAGTTGGTTATTCTGTTACTTTTGAACTGTCCATCTCCCTTAGAGAAGAGCTTTTCAGATAAAATGGTTTTTTTTTCAGGCAGCACCCCACCCCAATTGACATTGCCAGTTAAACTCTTCAAGTAAATTCACATCTTATCATTCTGTCATTCAGCTACATGATGAAACCCTGAGAGATCAAGAGGAACAGATGGAGGAGGGAGGAGAAAGAAGAAAAGATCCCAGCAGGATTCTTCAATTTATATTTCCATTTTGACAAGGAAAAAAAATTACATTGGCAACAATTATGCTGGTACATGGGAAAGGATAAGTGAGATGCTCATACAGCATCTCCACTTTTGGCTCTTTGTCTGCCATAGAGCTGACATAAATACTGCCGTCTCTCCTTTGCTTTCTCACCACTTGACAGCATCTGAAAAATGAATTGAGGACAGGCTGCCAATGCCTCAGAATATAAGCATGTTAAAACATAACAGAAACATGAGGATTTTTTAAAGGTTCTTTTCTTCTCTTTTTTAAAGTCCCTGATATTTTTTGTGTTAGTTAAAAAACACACCTTGAAGTGGAGAAGCAGTTGAAAATTGCTTGCTCAACTTTGCCAGCCTAGAGGCTTGCATATCCTGGTCTTTTCATGAGAGAAAGGGGAGAGAGAGGGAGAAGGGGGAAGAGAGGGAGGAGGGGGAGAGAAGGAGGGAGGGGGAGAGAGGGAGGGAGGGAGGAAAGGAGAGAGGAAGGAAGAGAGAGGGGAAGGGAGGGAGGGGGTAGGGAGGGAGAGAGAGAGGAAGGAAGTGTGTGTGAGAGAGAGGGGGGGAGGGAGGAAAGGAGGGAGAGAGAGAGAGACAGAGAAAAACAGATATGATTTATGCATTTGTAAAAGCCAGCAATTCAGCAAAGGCAACTATACCATTTTTAAGAAACTCAAAGCCATCTCCATTTACCCTGTTGATGATAACCATTGCAGTGCCGGCAATCATTTTTCCTTTTTCAGGTTCTGGTTCACCACCTTCATAATAGCTCCTTAGTGGAAAGTAGGATAACTCTGCATTTGGGATTTGGAATCTCTTGAGCAGAGATAGGCAGCCTTCCCTTGAGGAGAAAGTGGTTGCATGAGAATTATGTATTAGATCAAAGCCAGCAGGGGGTCAGGCTTGCATCTCTGGATATTCATACTGCCTTTAATGAAAAGACTTGTCCTTACCTGTTCCACTTTCCTCATGTACCTTCAGAGTTCAAGACAATATAACAGTTGTCACACTGAGTTGTGTTGAGAAGATTGTGTTTCAGAACCCTAGGTAAGGATAGACAAGTCACAGTCATACGCCATATGCAGTTTCCAGCACTTCATTGGCATCAAGCAGCACATGGAGATTTCAGGCAAGGATATGATTTATACTGACTGTTTCCTAGTATGATTTGATTGCTTATTGTACTCTATGACTATAATTAAGTGTCGTACCTTATGATTCTCGACTCTTGACGAATGTTATCTTTTCTTTTATGTATACTGAGAATATTTACACCAAGACAAATTCCTTGTGTGTCCAATCACACTTGGCCAATAAAGTATTCTATTCTATAAGCAGTGGGGATGAGATTTAATCATGTATTACTTAGTATACAGCACTGTCTTTTCTGCCCCATCTTATACCAAATAGAACCAAAACAGGGTTATCTTGAGCTTCCTTCTCATACTTTCCCCCGAGTTCTTGCTTTTCCTCCTTTAACTGCTCATTTACTTGTTCTTCAAGGTTAACTCCAAATTACTTTATACCATGTCATTAGATAACCTTCTGAGGCCATTCAGAAAGTCTCTATTTCTTTAAACATTGCTGACAACTTCTCTAAAAAATTTCTTGAACATACTTGTTAGGCCTGATGTAAGAAGAATGCTCACCATTTCCCAACGCTTTTGAAATTCAAATAGGATACAAAGCAGAAACACACAGTTGAATAATCCTTCTGCAAAGAATAGTGTGAAGCTGGATCTTATTTGTCTTTGAAAAATAAAGAAGTGAAATACGTTGAAATCTGAATTACATCTGGGTTATATCCACAAATAGAGTCTGCTAACTGAGACAGTAAGTCAAGGACTTCATTCAGGAGAGATGGAAAAAAGGAGTGCATATGTCTGGGAAAATAAACATTCTGCATTACAGCTGTATCACCCTTTTCTTGACAGGGTGATGTTTTTTATTTGATTAAAAGTGTTAAAAACATAGCCAATCCATTTGCCTCAAGATATATATCTGTACAAATAGTCTTGAAAATGTTCAAGTTTATGTTGCTTTTTGATTTCAGAGTATTGTATTCCTGGCAGGTCATAGCTCAAAAAAAAATTGCCAAAGCAATTAAAGTTTTTCATTGCAAACTTTCCATCTCTCTCCAGAAGACATTAGCAAAATTTGGGAATAAAAGAAAGATCAAACAGGGATTTTCTGTGCATGATTCATATATTAATAATACACAATGCAAACTGAGATATGTTTCCTTACAAGTAAATTATATTGAATCCTAGACTAAATATTGCAGCTAGAACAGCAAATTAATGCAGTTCTCAAGTCTCCTAAAGGTAGAGCATTTTTTTTAATGACAGGAAAGGTTAGAGGTGTAGTTCTTTCATGGTCAGATCCTCAGCTCTGGATTATACAATCAAACAAACAAAAACAGAGTGCAGCTTCTCAGCCCAAATCTCAGAATAATCTAGAAGAATTTCATCATGGTAATTGCCCCAATTTGATTTGATTTTTTAAGAGAAGAATATGTTTTATTGGTCATGCTGATTTCAAAAACTATAAAAGCTAGCTCCCCAGATTAAATTTATGTGCAATAAGTAGGGGTGTGTCATTTAATGGGATGAAAATTAATTTTTGCAATTTTGAGGAGTTCTAAAAATATGTGTTTTTACACCAAGAATTCAAATCTGCTATTATTTTTGAAATTGCATAACATTTAGCTTGGTATGGTAAATCCATGTCTGATCATGCATCTCACAAAAGTCTCTTGTAACCCAAATACTGTTAACCTTATATTTTCAAAATTACACCTTGTCTACAAAAATTAAAGTTTTTTTCTGCATGAATCTTATCTATCTAAGCAAAAAATAATCCATGCAATCATAAATGAACATCAGAAAGCAATGATCTGAGTTACAAAATTGTTTAAACGAGTTTCATCAAGTCTTGTTTTGATTTGTTCTTCAACATCAGCCACTGACTTGCTTCTTGGCATGTTTCTCCTGTGTCTACACTCTGCTTGTTGCCTCTGTGACCTGTTTCACACATCTCTCTATTGCTGGAGTATGACGGGGTCACTGTGGTACTTGCATTGGTTTATCAATGAACTTCTTTATTTCCGCTATAGTCAGTTTGCACATCAAAGATGGCTCATATACACCTTCAGATCAGTCAATCAGCTCCAGCAGATCCTCTGGCATTAATTAAAGACCTTTTTCTTTCATGTACAGAAAAATCTCAGTGTGTCATCATCTGCATGCCTCAAGTAAATGATCTTTTGCACATCAGCTGTCCTCTCTTGAATGTCATCTGAATACAAGAGTGTCTGGATTATCATTTCACTGAAAGCACACCATGCTAGTGCTGAATGGTTGACAAAACAGCATATACTATAGCCTTCTTTTGCAGTCTGACTTGCTGCAGCTGGAACAACACATAACAGGGGCCTTCAATCCAATAATGTTTTACTTTGATGTTGAATCAGCAAGGATAGTACATACCAATGATGTATTCCACTAAGTTTTGAAGAGTTTTGCCTTTAAAGCCATGTTTTGAAATCCATATTCAACAAAGAGTATTTGCAGTTGTCAACCAGCATGAATGGCTTACAGGGCCAATTTCCAGAAGTTCTGTGGGAAGTTCCCCTGTCCTTTTTGCCTGTGTGATCCTATATCCATATGCTTAAACAGTAGAGAGATCCTTTACAACACTGTTGTTCATTGAAAGAAGAGGGTCACCAATTGAACCTCTAGTGAAAGATCAATGTCAAGTTCTCCTTTGAGCTGCTCGGATCATCCAGAGAGTGGGAGGTGCTTCAGTCCGTGTTGATTGTAGGCTGAGCTTAATTACTGAGGAACGCCCCTCCCTCCATCACGTGGCTCCATCAAGGCGTTCCCCAGTTTATGCTCAGCCTTCGTGAGAGTTAGGCTGAATTGTTTATCCCTCCTTGGCCATTTCAGGACTTCGCATATTTGCTTAAGGTTTGCTTTAATTTGTTTTTTTCCTTAGCCTCTGTGCAATCTGGCTGTGTCTCTAGAGAAAGGGGAGCGCATTCCTTGCCCCCCCCAGGGGGGAGAAAAACGGGAGGTATTGAGCGCTCTCGCGCTAACCCCCCCCCCAGCCTCGATTTCAATTCCTGCCGCTTCCAGCTGCTCTTTGTTAGTGGCTCGAACTGCTTGTGTTTTAAAGCGCCGCTGGTTCTTCCCCCCACACGAATGCCACACCACCCCTATCGGCCTCCTAGCCTTGCCAGAGGGGCTTGATTCTGCCCTGAGCAGCCCCGACGTTAGACTGGTAGGCAGCCGCCATTTTGGGCGCCGCCTCGTGGTCAGGAGCTAATCAATTCTCCGATCTCCATTACAATGACCTCTGCGAGTGTTTTTAGCTTGCCTAACAGGCTTCCCCAGCTTGTTCAGAGCCTCTATTCCTCTTTAGTATCATTGGCTATTCCGCAGCAGTGCTCAGGGCGAAGTAGAGCAGCACCTCTGGTACTCCCTGTTGTCATCTGGGAGCAAGCTGCTGGAGGCCTCACCTCTCCAACCCAGTGCCATAAAGAGGCCTCAGGCGTTCATTTGACCAATTGGATAAGTTTTGCCTGGGTTGCCACAGATTGAGATCGGAATTTACGTGACTAAAAGATAAAAAATAAGAAATAAAAAATAAAATAAAAATAAATAATTAAAAATAAATAATAATATATGAATATATACACTGTATATACATATATACATATATTTTCATACAGATAAACAATGCTCAGAGCATTGCTAATAGTACAATGGCAAATGACCCTGTACTTCTATCATGCTAAGCATGTGCAACAATGAAACAAAAGTGGAATCAAAATACATGGGAAAGCCCTGTAATAATCATAATAACAATATCGCATATTGTTTACATCAAATTCCAAAAGGGAGATGCGGACCAGCCAAAAGGACACCCGGCCTTTTGTCGTAGGCCGAACCCTAGGCGAGCCAACCGCCTCTATTATTCTTCTGTATGATCTTTACCTCTTAAAATGGCAGATGACAACTAAGGCCCTCCTTGAAGGCCAATTATAAGTCTCACCTTTTTGCGCAGCCAGGCTAAGGAAACTTCAAAGGCCTCTGAGGAGCCCCTGTGGCACAGTGATGACAGTGCAACACTCCAAAGCTATTCTGCAGCCAGCTGCCTACAGCTTGGCAGCTCGGGGTCCACTGGGCTCAAGGCTGATCCATCCTCCCAAGATGGGTAAAGTGAGGACCCAGATTGTTGGGGGCAATATGCTGACTCTGTGGACTGCTTACAGAGAGCTCTAAAGCACTACAATGTGATACATAAGCACTATTGCTGTATGAGACGCCTTGAGGCATCATAAGCATTGGAGAAGGAATTCCTCAGGTGATCCAGGGGGTCTCTCTTGGTGCCTCCAGCCCCCCTCCTCTCCTTCTACCTCTACTCACCCCCCTTCTTTCCAGATTACTCTTCCCTCCTCAGGCACAGCTCTCCCCAGGGGCAGCAGGCCCTGGTCCACCGACCAGATGGGCACTCGAAGCTACACTTACTTCTACGGCCGCTGGTCTGTGCCAAGAGGAGCCGGACATAATCGAGATTCAAGAACAATTGAGGTCATGGATGGAGCTGGCTATCCACCAGGGGGTTGTGGAACGTCTCCAACAGATTTCCAGACCCGGCTTCCTCCCGATGACTCCCGAACACGAGTCGCCATCGGTCAGGTCCCTGCTTGGATCAGATCCTACCACAGTCAGGTACCTTACAGAGGGACTGTCCTCTTCCAGAAAGAGAACAGGGGGACGAGGAAGGTAACTGGATCAATTCAGGGAGGAGGAAGAATTCGAATTGGGGCCACCTCATTGCAGTGCTCCCCTGTCGGAAACGTCTACGGAGGGGGAGATGTCCCAGGATGAGGGTCTTACCCCCGACCATCCCTCCTCGGTGAGCTTGTTCAAGCCACTCCTGTTCAAATCACTTATCCTTAAGGCCCCAAAATAACATCTCTGGCCTGTTCACACAGTCTCCCTCTGCCTTTCCTTCCTCGGAGGAGTTTTCAGAGGATGGCAATTTCAAGCAGCCCGTTGTGGGAGCCGAAGTGATTCCGGCTACGCCCCTCTTCTCTGACCTGGTTTAAAACAGCTGACCTCCACCGGGGCCTCCCCTGCCCCATCCAGCCAGGACAAGGGGTTTTTATCCCCAATCCAGACTCCTCCAGCCCACCTAATACCCTTGAGGGGGAGGAGCCCATTGTCGGCTTAGCATCCTCCTCCTCGCCTGTGACCCTCTGGAGGTTCTGTCAACCGAGGACAAGAGGCCTGAACTAGCCTTACGATATCAGGCTCTCCAAGCCTATGCTTGGGCCATCAGATCAGCTCTGCCACTTCCCCTTTCACTGGGTCCTCGACCCGATGGATCCATCAACTATAACAGCATGTCCCCTCATCCCATCAAGGGCTCATCAGGACATCGCTAACCTCCGGCGTGGCAGAATCCTCGGCTTCGCCACTTACCATTCTGTTAAGTTCGCCAGTAATGCCCTAACCTCTCTTGTCACAGCCCCCCGCCTACCCTGGCTCAAACACCGACAGGCGAATGTCAAACTACTTCTTGGCTACTGCTCCCATCAAGGGAGACAAATCACCGGCTCAGCTCCGGAACCCCCGCTAGTTGAGTCCCGAAGCAAAAAATCCTTTCCTCTCTCGTGGAGGCCAGAGCCCAGAGGCCCCAGCTATGTTGGAGAGGGTCCGCTGACCCTTCTAGCAGCCTCTCTCCCCTCCCAGGTACTGATCCCCCCCTCCTTTCGGCCGTCCCCAAAGATCGAGCCGATTCGGGTGACAGGATCAGAAGGGGCAGCATCCATAAGAGACCCCTCAGGGGATCAAGCAGTAGCCTCTTACGACGCCTTGGCTCGGAATCACACACCCCATCATACAGGCTATCCAACCCATCCCACCCTCTCAACGAGGACGGTGCCTTGCTCCCACCTCTTGGAGTCCCCACTCTCTCAGGTGGATGGAGAACGATCCCAGACCTAAAATGACTTAATCTTTCCTGCCTCCGCAGGTTTAAGATGTACACCTTGCAGTCCTCCCTATTGGGTACCAGGCAAGGGGACCGGCTCTCTTCTATTGTTCTTCCAGAAGTGCTTCTACCCATCCCCTTCTGGACTCTCCCTCCCAAATTCCGCAGGTTCTGTTTCAACCTTCACCACTCTCATTATGTGGACCTCCCTTTGAGTTGATATCAGTCCCTTGAACCTTCCAAGGTTCTCGCGGCTCTAGCGGCTCCCCTCAAGAACCTCTCCGTTCGTCTCCACCTTTACCTCGGGGACTCCTCATCCTGTCCCCCCTCAGTCGTCCAGCACAGAGGGACCCCAGAGCTCCCTTTCTGCCCCCCCCCCAAGACCATGGGCTCCTCGTAATCTGGCGAGTGCCAACTGTCGCCATCTAACCGGATAAATCACCTTGAGCCCGTAATTCATTTGGTTAAAAGGAAAAAAAGTTCTCTCCTTGGAGAGACTCCTAGCATACAGGGATCCGTCAAACATATCCGGCGATCAAAAGGCAACACTATTAGAATTGCCTATATTATTGGGTAGGCTGGTCTCAAGCATTTCTATTGTTCCCTGGGCCCGTTTTCTCACCAGAACCCCTCAGTGGTTCCTGCTCTCTTTCAAACGTCTGGTAGAAGTAATCCAAAAATCCACGCTCAGGGTCCCTCCAAGGGGCCTTACCCCTCTCCTCTGGCGGTAAAACCCCACCATCAACAAGGGCCACTACCTCAGGGAGCCCCAACACTCCTCCCTTGCCACAGATGCCTGCCTGTCCAAATGGGGCACTCTATCCTTTCGTTCGAAGGGCGCCGCTGGTGTAGTGGTATCATGCAGGGCAGATAGTCGGAGACAGAATGGGTATGCAATATAAATTGGGTGGAACTCCACGCCATACTCCTGGCCCCGCACAGCTTCCTCCCTCAGGTATGCGGGCGTCGTGTCCTCCTCACCGTCAGCGTCACCGCCAAAGCCACGTCTCAGACAAGGGGGCACCCAGACCACTGGTTTAATGAGAGAAGCCAAGCGCCTCTGCCACGGGGCGGAGCGCAATCTCCTCCTCCTTAAAGTGGAGCCATCTCAGGAGTGTCAATCACCAAAGCAGATTGGTTGAGCAGGGCCATGGTGGACCAATCCGAATGGCGCCTCCTCCCGTCTCTGTTCTTGGGGCGACCACAATCTTCGGCCTACCAGTCGAGGATTTCTTCACATCCCCTTCAACACACACCCCTGATTTCCCTCGAGTTTCCCCTCCCATTGGGCCTAGGATTATGACACCCTACGTTGCCCCCGGCTCCCAGGGCCCCCTGCACCCCCCCCACTAGCACTAGTTTTCCCAGAGTCATACAGAAGCTGATCCCGAGAACGCAGAACTGTCTCCGGTGGCTCTCCCCTGCCCCGGCGCCCTTGGTTGGCGGTCCTCCACAACCTATCGGTAGCTCCTCTCTGGAAAATCCCCCCGCGGGGGGATCTACCCCTTTCAGGGGCCTCCTCTGCATCCAGATCCCACTGGCTCTAGCTAGCCGTCTAGAGCTTGAGCAGAACTGTTTAAAAAAAAGAGAGAGAGAGAGAGAGAGAGAACGAGAAGTTCCCTGATCAGGTTATTGATTCCATCTTAGTTTCCAGACGGCCCTCAACTAACCAAACCCATGAGGTCACCCGTAATAACTCGGCAAGCGGTGTCACCTATCCCAGGTCAGCCCTTGTATTAAGGCATCCCTCAGACAACCCTCTAACTTGTGTCCTCCAATTTTTCACTGATACCCTGCCTGGGACCTTAATAGGGTCCTTGTGTCCCTCACTGAGCACCTCTTTGAGCCTCTCAGGGAATCCTCCAGCTCTTAACATTCAGGGTTCCGTTCCTGGTGGCCATTGCTCGGCTCGCCGAATATCGGAGATTGCAGCATCATCGGTAAGAAAGGACCTCTGCATCTTCCTCGCCATCCGGGTGGTTTTCCGGCCCGACTCTGCCTTATTGCCCAAGGTCAACCCAGCCTTTCACAAGGCAGGGGAGCTCATTCTCCCAAACCTCTGCCCAAACCCTCGTGCGAGAGAGAGATGCCTTAACGTGCCCTCCGCATCTACTTACGCGCACCCAGCCCTTCATGAGGTCTGAATCCTTTTCCTTCCTTTCAACCCAAGACATTGGGCCATGAAGTGTCCTCTCCAACCTTCAGCCCCTGGATCAGAGCTACTATCTCCAGATCTTGCTTGTCACAGGCTTGCCAGTACTAGTGAAATTACAGCGCATCCCACCAGGGATGCAGATACACCGGTAACTTGGGTCACTCAGGCCCCAATCACTGATAATTGCCGGGCCTCCACCAGGACTCCTCCGTCTCCCTTCATTAGGCATTCCAAGATCGACATATTTGTCTCAGCTAAGGCCTTGTTTGGCAGATGTGTCCTACAGCAGGTCCTTAAGGACCCAGAGAGGCTCCCGAGCCAGACGGGGTCCCTCCCGTAGGACAGCCAAGCTTTGGTATGTCCCACTCTCTGGATGATCCGAGCAGCTCAAAGGAGAATGGGCGTTGGTTCTTACCTGACACGCCATTTCTCTTCGAGCTGCGAGGATCATCCAGCCCCACCCTTATCCTTCCTGTCTGGTGGGGTCTTGTTTCGGCCAATGAATCCTTAAGTCTAGTAAGATGAGAGTACGGATTTCTCTTCCCTCTCGACTTCGCATAAACTGGGGAACGCCTTGATGGAGCCACGTGATGGAGGGAGGGGCGTTCCTCAGTAATTAAGCTCAGCCTACAATCAACACGGACTGAAGCACCTCCCACTCTCTGGATGATCCTCGCAGCTCGAAGAGAAATGGCGTGTCAGGTAAGAACCAACGCCCATTCTGTTTGCAGTGTCTAACATGCTACTAATTTTACCTTTACTTTGTTGTTAGGCTAAGGTCTTCCCATCCAATTTTGTGATTAAGTGTCATGGGGTAACTAATTTGTGTGGAGTACACACACCAACCAGATCAACTTCCAGTCAAACTTGACCTCTCTACCCAGTGCACAGTACAACCTTTACAAGCCAGTATTAACATTTGTAGAATCTTCTCCAATAGCTTTCAAACTTTTGTCAATGCCTTCCTTCTTCACAAAATACACCAGATTATCAGCAAACACTTGAGTAGGTTTTTCAGCCTTTCTCTGGAGTGAAATGATAAAGATATCTTCCACCCACCTCACTGCACACAGAATAATGTTCTTCTTTGATGGTACTGGAGAATTGCTGGTCTGACTTGTTTGCTTTCAGCATAACTTTAGTTGCATCTATACAACCATCAAAGAAGATGCATTCTATTTTGCCCTTCTTACAGTACAGAGCTCAACAAATTCTTGATCTAGGGACTTCATAATTTTTCCTGGACTCTCTTGACTTTATTGTGGTCAACTACAAGTCTCTTGTCTTCTTTGATGACCAAGCCAGCATCTATGAAGGTGGTTGTGGTAATGGCAGCAGTGGCACATAGACCAACACTGTATCTTATGCTTTGCATAGTGACATTTGTTACTTCTAATCTATTATATTCTGTCTTTTCTTTTGAAGTAGAGAGCACATGTCTTTGGTCTAAGGTCTCTTCATAATTTCCATCACATTCCTCTTCATCATCAGTCATTTGTTCTTCATTTTCCTCATGAGATAATTATTTCATTTGTCAGTATCAAAATGTCTGGAATACTTCTTTGCTTATATTTAGTGAGCCACATTTGCCTTTCGACTAGTTGTTTCTGCTTGTGCACATCTGGAAAACCAATGTGGTGTGATCCAAAAGAACCAATCTCTGATTGATCAGTAAAGCCTTTAATGAAAGCAAGTTCCTATCTTTGTCTCCTTAGGGAAGGTACAGTTAATGTTTCTTCCTAAACCCCCAAAACTTTAACCTTAGATTTTCTACTATTGACCTCACCCCTTTCCTAAGAGGTCTGTAGGGGGCATGCATAAGTGCACCAACATGCCTACCGTCCCCGTCCTATTGTTTCTTTTATATTTTTTTAAATTTTTCTTATATGTATCCATGTATTCATAACTATGTTTTACTTATACCTATTATCTTGTAAGCAATTGACAAACCAAATACAATAAATAAAATAAATAAAAATGTGAGCTTCTTTTTTGCAGCCAGCAGGGCAGGCGCATTCGGCCCACAGAACAATTTGACACTTGCAGTTGAGGATGTCAAACAGTTTCTCAAGTTTCACAGTGAAAGTATCTTTGACATCTAGCTTTCCTCCATCAAGAGATATGTCTTTGGCTTGATCCCAAGATCTCTTGGATGTTGTTCAATATTTTCACTCATGAATTTATAACAGGGGTCACAAAGAACTGTTCACTCATTCCCACTTTTCAAGTTCTTTTGGATATATGTCTCTTGAAAGACTGGCTACTGGATAGCTACCAGCATCATCACTACTTTGTTCTTTTAACAATAGGCCATATCTGAGAATGTCTCACAGTGTTTGGGAGTTCAGAAAGCAACAAGTCTCTGCCAATCTCAATTAGGTTGCTCATATGAGTGAATGTTCCCAATCTTGTTCTTTGTTTAAAAGCCATTACAGATCAGTTATCATGCTCACAGGAAATGAGTCCAGCAGTATTAACACTCTCAGACAAAATAATATTTAACAAAAAGAGAAAGACAGTTGAGCCTAAAACAAACAAAATGTTAAAAAGTTATGATATTATATAGTTATTTACCAAGCACATCTAAAATATTTTTCATTATAATCCCCAAGACATGACATAACTTTTGAGCACCCCTACTGTTTGGAAATTGAAAGTTAACAATAGTCAAAATCCTGCATAGTTTTTTAGAAATTTAGCTATCTAGCTCACATTTTATCTTCATAGATCTCATCAGTTTTTGGTCATTTCCCCAGGATGGAAACATGATTTGAATTCTTCAAAAATCTTCTGGAAAGAAAAACTAGCATGTTTGAGCCATCTTAACTGTTAGGAATATGAGTCACCTAACAGCTATTTGGGTTAGAAATATATAAACCAGGATAAACATTTTAATACTGTCTCTTTAAGAGCATGCTAAAAACTGCAATTGGGTGTGGTTACTCAAACAGCCATAAGATGGAGCCAGAAACCTGGGTTATTTTAGTCTTAGTCTTAGTATCAGAAGAGAGTGTGTCTGAGTGAGTATCTCTGTTTCCTTCTGTTGGAAAGTATTGCCGTTCCTCCATTTCTTCTAATTGACTGATATTACTGGATTTAATGTAAGTCTGTTACTGAACTGTTTTTGACACTGGACTTTGATATTTGGATTATCCTTGGATTGAAAAACTGACTGATTTTACCTTTGAATGACTTTGGACTGCCTATTTTGGACTTTGCTTAACGTTTCTGGAAATAAAAACCCACATTTACTGTATAGTGTATCTGTGTGCTGTATGTGTATTATTCAAACACTACTCTCAAATACGTCTCCCTGTATGCACTCATTCTCCTAACGGGGAATTACCTTAACACTAGTTATGGGCCCAGGCCATACCAGGCTCAGATAACTGAGAGTTGGTGTGAATGCACAGTACTGTATACAGACAGCTGTTTACTGTTTAATTGTGGTTTACTATCCTGGTAAAGATGGCACAAGTCACTTCAACAAGTCTATCACTGATAGCCTGGCTGGATGGAACAAATTATGTTTCCTGGTCTGTGAAGTGCAGTCTACTTCTGCATAAAGAAGGTTTATGGAATGTAGTTCAGTACGCACTGGATGTAAATGCTTGGGATCCAGAAAATGAGGATGATGCCAAGAAGCTTGCTGATTTTAAACAGAACAATGAACGAGCTCTTTGTATAATTGCACTAACGCTGAGTGACCAGCAGCTAGTCCATATCCATGGAGAAGAGTCTGCTGCTAGGTGTTGGGAGAATTTGAAGAGGATTTATGTTCATGACAGTGTAGGTGCACACATACATGTTACACGTAAACTGTTTAGAGCATGTCTTCTGAAAGGTGGAGATATGTTAGCTCATTTGAACTTCATGAAAAGAACTTTTCAAGAGCTACATGAAAAAGAACTTATATTTTCAGAGCTGCATCAAGTTTATATCATTCTTTCCTCATTGGATGAAAGTTATGATGATTATGTATCTTCACTGGAAGTCCTGCCCAGAGATAAACTGATATTAAGTGACATAACTGGAAGATTGTTAGAAGAAACAAGAAGACGGCTGGATAGAGACCAACTGAGGAAGAAACAACCACAAGAAGAGGATTTATCTTCAACTGCCTATACTGTTAGGAAATGTTTTTCTTGTGGAGCTAGGGGACATATAGCTAAATTCTGTAAGAAGGGAAAACAACAGAATACTGGCAAACACCAGAAGGCCAAGAAGAATGTTAGTGTAGCTATGTCTAGCAATTCAACTGTAAACCATGATTTGTGGGTTGTTGATAGTGGAGCATTGCAATGCATTACTAAAGATAAAAACAGGTTTGTAAAGATGTCCACGAGTAAACAACATGTATCATTGGCAAATGGATGGAAGATTAAAGCATCAGGTGAAGGTACTGCATATTGTTCTTGCATAAACGAATTTAACTATGTTATATGTACCTAAACTGAAATTTAATTTATTATCAGTAAGAGCTTTAGTTAATATTGGTTATGTAGTAACCTTTAGGGGAGATAACTATATAATAGAGAAAGAAGGTAAAAGTGTTACTGCTAATCTAGAGAATGATTTATATGTAATACATGATGACAAGATGGCTAACTCAGTTTACAGCAATGTTAAGCCACATGATGAATGTATACATTTATTACATAGACGTCTAGGGCACATTAATTTCAAAATGCTCAAACAAACTGTTGAATTGGGAGAGGGAGTAAAATTGAAACCCTGTAGCAAGTATTTACACTGTAATGCTTGTAGTCAAGAAAAGAGTAAGGTTACTCCTGCAAACAGACTTAATAGGTTTAAGACAAAAGAACCTTTAGAGGTTGTGTTTGCTGACATAATTGGTCCTAAAAAACCAAGTTTAGGAGGTGCCTGTTATATATTGAGTATTATGGACCATTACTCACGGTACGGTTTCTGCTATTTTATGAAAAACAAAACAGAAACATTCCAACATTTCTTTAACTGGCTAAGGTTTGCTGAGAGAAAAATGAAAAGTAAAGTAATTACTTTAGTCACTGATAATGGGGCTGAGTTTATTAACAAAAGATTCCAAACTATGTTGAAATTGGCTGGTGTTGAGCATAAATGTTCTGCACCTTACAGACCACAACATAACTCCTTTATAGAATGAAGAGGGCAAACATTACAAGCCATGGCTCGCACTATGTTATCTGATTCAGGTTTACCTGAAACACTGTGGGGTGAAGCCATAATGTGTAGTAACCATGTTTTGAACGATCTAGTTAATACAACAACTGGAGAATTGCCATTCACTCGTTGGCATGGCAGAAAACCAAATTTAAGTTACCTACACACATTTGGAGCTCCAGCATGGGTACATATTCCCTCACAAGTAAGACTGAAAGGGCAACATAGAGCTAAGAAGTTATTTTTTGTGGGTTATGAGGCCAACCACAGATCGTTTAGATTCTGGGATCAAGGCACAGCTCATGTTTATTGTAGTTCTAGTGCAAAATTTCTCAAGCACGTTGGGTGGGATAAACTGGAACAGGAATCCAGCAATGATATTATTATTGACACCCAAATAGTCCCTAAAGATGATATCAGTAAACAACAAATAGCCATTAAAGAGGAAGAACAGGAGGAAGTAGGAGAACAGGCACAGGAGGAGGTAGAAGAACAGGAGCAGATGGCACAGGAAAGCCCACCAGTAAGCCCTGTATTACTAAGACGTTCAACCCGAGTAACATGACCACCTGATAGATATCAGGCTAGTTTTGTATGCCAAGTGAATACAGTTCCAAGCAACTATAGTGAACTAAAACTGTATCCTGCTAAGGATCAGGCTGCTTGGCAGAAAGCAATGGATAAGGAACTGGAATCATTAAAAAGACTGGAGGTATACGAAAATGTTAAATTACCACCAGGTAAACGTACCATAGGATGTAAATGGATATATAAGCTAAAGACAGGTGTAGATGGGACTGTTACCCATAAAGCCAGGTTAGTAGCACAAGGGTTCAATCAGACAGCAAATGACTATGATGAGGTGTTTGCACCTAGTCTGAAGGCTACTACATTAAGGGCAGCATTAGTGTGGGCAGCTAAGGAGAAATATATTGTAAATCATTTGGATGTAGAGACAGCTTATCTGCATGCACCGTTGCAACACACTATATATTTAAAGAAACCTTTGGGTCTCAAAAATGATAATACTGATAATAATGATTGCTGGAAATTGAAAAAGAGCCTTTATGGTTTGAAGCAATCAGGATATGAGTGGAACCAATGTATAGTTAAAGAATTAACTAAGATAGGCTTTGTAGCTGGCATGGCTGATCCATGTTTGTTTAAAAGAGAAACTAATGGTATAATTTCATTATTGCTATTATTTACTGATGACATAGCATTAATCACCAAAACTGAACAAGAAGCTACTGAGATAATTTCACTATTGGAAAAGAAATTTAAGATAAAACAATTAGGAGAAATCAAACAATATCTTGGTTTAAAGATAGATAGAACTAGGGGAGGATACAAGATCTCACAGGCAAATAAAATTAACCAATTACTAAAAAGTTTTAAAATGGAACTTTGTAAGCCGGCTAAGACACCAATGAGCCAGGAGTTTAGTCACAGTGATGTTCAAAGTCCTATTTTTGATAAGAACATTAATCAGTCTTTGATTGGTAGTTTATCTTATCTGAGTAATTGGTCAAGGCCAGATATTGCATACAGTGTTAATCAATTAGCGAGATTTAACGCTGATCTCACTGAAAGGCACTGGCAAGCTGCTAAACGTGTGTTAAGATATCTGAAACAGACAATGCATTATGCATTGTATTTGGAGCCTAAAGATGAACTGAATTTGACTGCATATGCTGATGCAAGTTTTGCTACAGACATAAGTACATGAAAATCTACATTGGGTACTTCTGTATTATTGAGAAAAGCATTGATTGGATGGAGATCTATTAGACAGAAACATCTAAGTTTGTCAACAATGGAGGCTGAATTCTCATGTATGTCTTTATTATGTACAGATTTAGTTTTGTATAAGCAATTATTGATTGATATGGGAAATGATGTAACAGATCCTATTGTTATTTACGAAGATAACCAATCAGCAATACAGATGGCTTTAAATATTGCTGTTAAAACAAGAACGAAACACACAGATTTAAGATATTTAAATGTGAGACAATGTGTGCAAAGTAAGATGATTAAGCTGGAATACTGTATGTCAGAAAACAATATAGCAGATCATTTTACAAAGGCCCAAGGCTCTATAATGCATAAGGCTAGCTGTGAAGATTATGGACTTAGAATGTAAGGTTGTATATATTATCTTACCCAAAAGGGGAGAATGTTAGGAATATGAGTCACCTAACAGCTATTTGGGTTAGAAATATATAAACCAGGATAAACATTTTAATACTGTCTCTTTAAGAGCATGCTAAAAACTGCAATTGGGTGTGGTTACTCAAACAGCCATAAGATGGAGCCAGAAAACTGGGTTGTTTTAGTCTTAGTGTTAGTATCAGAAGAGAGTGTGTCTGAGTGAGTATCTCTGTTTCCTTCTGTTGGAAAGTATTGCCGTTCCTTCATTTCTTCTAATTGACTGATATTACTGGATTTAATGTAAGTCTGTTACTGAACTGTTTTTGACACTGGACTTTGATATTTCGATTATCCTTGGATTGAAAAACTGACTGATTTTACCTTTGAATGACTTTGGACTGCCTATTTTGGACTTTGCTTAATGTTTCTGGAAGTAAAAATCTACATTTACTGTATAGTGTATCTGTGTGCTGTATGTGTATTATTCAAACACTACTCTCAAATACATCTTCCTGTATGCGCTCATTCTCCTAACGGGGAATTACCTTAACATTAACTAAACTCTTTCTTCACATGCATTGATCAAAATCGAGAAAGATAGAAATGACATCTTTTTATTGCATCAACTCGTATTCTGCAGTTATAAATAATATTTCTAATTAATGAAACATTAATTTAAAGAGTTTTGCTCATGAATTTGGTTTTATTCACAAATACACATTTGTAAGTGCATTTTCCTATTGTTCAAATACACTTTGCTATGGCTTTTAAAGCAAGAATAACATTGCACAATGCAAGGAAAGTGAAACTAACTAGTATTTTAATTTTCAGATTAATTCAGGTATTGTCAGTAAGACTGATTCCATTCAAAATTCTGATCAAATGAAATCATTAAGCATTGCTGACTCCTAAGCCCAGTGTGTATTCAATATATACAATAATTGAAAGGCTTATTTTTTTTCCTTTAATGCAGCAAGTTGATTAATTAGAGTGTAGGGAATATATTATGGATGAATAATGTGAATTGTAAACACTTCCTTATAAGTGGATTATATAACTACATATATTTATTAAAATTCTTTTGAAAGTTTTGAACAATTTATGGATCAGAGCCAGGGCTAATAACCAACAAAGCAGGATAGCAGGAGATTAGAGTTATCCTTTCAAAGCATCAAGTTCTCAATTTTTTAATTTAATAAGAAGTTTATTTGTGTAAAAACTAAATAGTGGTATTTAATCTTGATAATTTAATCCATGTCTACTACTGATCATAGTTTATCTATGATAATTTTGGGATCCAGTCTGATAGGATGATAGAGAGGCAAAAGAAATTTGTAACAGTTACAAACATTCACTGGAGCTTTTCCAATTCCTGAATAATTCTGGTTCATTCCCAGCTGTAATTCAACTGCAAATGTATAGGAAGGAACTACTTTGTAAGCTGTGTTGCCAAAGCAACCATTTTTAAAAATACATCTGGTTTGATTTAATCTGAAGTTCAAATTAGATCTATTGAATCAATTTAGAATTCTGTCAAGAAGCTCTTAGTAGCACTCAAATTTTGTATATTATGACTATCCAATTATAGTCCATGGAATGAGTGATTAACGTTGCAGGCTAATCCAAATATTCCAGACCCTGTTCTGGACAGCCAGGAAGCCAATTATGCCTTGCTATCAGCAACCATGCATAGCCACATCATATTTAAACTTCAGCAGCTGTGGGATTCTTCAAACTGACATCCTCACATACCAAGAATATTGTGGGGATTGTGTTCTGTGTATGAGGAGAAATATTTCATCTGTTCATTGAATGCATGACTAGTGAGGTGGCAGTCAAATGCATTTCTAATCATCTAATACTTCAACTCAAAATTAGAGTCTAGCACAGTCAGAATTTTGTTCTCATAAGTTCTACTCATTTTGAAACCTCAACGTGCTAGAGTGCCCAAGTAAAAAGATAACTAGCGAGTGCCAAGTCATTCAGAATTTAGCACTTATTTGTGCAAGGCTCCATCAGATCTACTTCCTCCTTTGGGACTTTAGAGCAGCAAAATTTTGCTCTGTATTATTTTGCATACTTTCCCAGCTAGGCTGACTGTCTATTTTTCTTGCTCCCCAAAAATAAAGAGGAAAAAAATAATGTATTAGTTTGTGTGAATAATTCATAATTCTGAAGCAATCTGGACCAACTCTGACTGTTTGGAAGCATAAAATTGATTTAATAAATTCAGAGTTCATGAACTGAACGATCGCAGCTGAACTAGTTCAAAATGGGTTGGATATTTTTGTACAAGTGTTTTTAGGTATCAGTTGGTTTGAATTGAATCAGACCAATTTGGAGATAAAATACAGATATCTGTCATAAATTAAATACATCCTCTAAATCAATTCAACTCTTCAAAGATAACCTTGTATCCTGATTCATGTAATCCTAGCATTCATAGATATCATTTCTTTTTTTAAAAAAAAACAAATTCTATTAATTTTAAAATTAAAAAAAACAAATCTACAACATATACACAAATTACAAAACCAGAAAAAGGCAAGAAAGAAAGGAATACACGCGGAGAGAAAGGAAAAAGAAAGAAAAAGAAAGAAGGGAGGTTGAACACTTAAAAACATTTTCCTTTTCGACAGTTTGTAAGATCTTTTCTTCTTAAATTGTATCATATATGCACATCTTATCCATATCTATATTTGGATTACACTCAAATAAGTTTATCCCATTCTTTTTTATACCTTATAATACACGATCTGTCTTTGGTCTAACCATTTATACCAAGAATTCCAGTTGTTATAATATATTGAAGAATCTTTGTTTTTTAGGGCTTGGGTTAGTTTGTCCATTTCTGCACAGTCTGAAATTTTCTGGATGATCATCTGTTCTGTAGGTACGTGAGGTAGTTTCCAGCACTGAGCAAATGCTAGCCTGGCCGCTGTTAAGATATGTATTATTATATACTTCATTTTTTTTGGTAACTGTTTGTCAAAAATCCCTAATAGGAAGGACTCTAGTTTATATTCAATTTGTTCTTTGGTTATCTCCTCTAGCCATTTTCTAACTCTTTGCCAGTATTTCTGAGTTTCCTTACATGACCACCACATATGGAAAAAGGTTCCATCTATACTTTTACATTCCCAACATTTTGGACTCGTGTTGGGGTGCATCTTCACCAATCTCGAAGGGGGAAGGTGCCATCTGTAAAACATTTTGTATGCGTTTTCTTTATAAGCTGCCAATTTTGTGATCTTATTGTTTCTGTTCCAAATCTTTTCCCATTCTGTTAACGTAATACTCCGTCCGACATTCCTGCTCCAAGCTATCATATTTCCTTTGACTATCTTTTGTTCTAGTTCTACTTCCAGCAAGTATTTGTAAAATTTAGTTATATTTTTTTTGTTTGATCCTAATAAAATTTTATCTAAGTGCTGAAGTTTGTTATAAATTCTGAAATCTTTATTATCTTGTTTATATCTACAATGGATTTGAAGATATACCCACTGATCGATTTTAAATCCTCGCTCTTGTAGTTCTTGTCATGTTTTCAATTTTCCTTGTGAATCTAATAAGTCTTTGTATTTGATCATTTTTGTGATGTCCAAATTGTTGGGATGAAACATTGCCTCCATTGTCGATAGCCAAATCGGTACCTTTAAATAGTGTTTTTTCCGTACTTTTTTCCAATTGGTTAATAATGAATCTCTAATTAGGTGTCTATGAAAATATGACTGATTGGGTTTCCCCACTTCCCATAAGAAGGTGTGCCAACCTCTCTGCAAATCGTGGCCTTCTAATAATAGCGTTCTTTTGTTAAGTAAGTTCACCCAGTCTTTTAACCATAATAAAGTAGCTGCCGTATAATATAGTTTCCAGTTTGGAAGTGCTAATTCCCCTCTACTCTTCAGATCCTGTAATGCCTTTACGTTAATTCTAGGTTTCTTTCCTCACCAAATGAATTTGAGTGTTATCTTATTTAGTTCTTCAAAAAAAAATTATGCAATTTAATTGGAATTGTCTGAAACAGGTATAAGAATTTTGGTAAAATATTCATTTTGATAGACGCAATCCTGCCCAATAGTGAAAGTTGCAACCTGCTCCATGATTCTAAATCTTTCTTTACTTGTTGCAACAATTTGTCATAGTTATTCTCTTTGAGTGTCTTACATTGTGGTGTTAGCCATATTCCTAAATATTTAACTTTTTTTGTTACCTGTTTCCCATACTTACCTCTAATTCTTTTTTCTGGTCTTCTGTTAAGCTTTTGGTCGTTAATTTTGTTTTTTTTCTATTGATTTTAAGTCTTGCTACTGTGCCGAATTGTTCTAGTTCTTTTATCAATTTATATCCTTTTTCTATTGGCTCCTCCAAAAAGAAAACCATATCATCGGCAAACGCTTGCAATTTGTATTCTTCTGTTTTAATCTTCAATCCTTTGATTTCGGGATTTTGCCTAATACGTGTTAAGAGTGTTTCTAGAGCGAATATAAAAAGAAGAGGTAACAGAGGGCAGCCCTGTCTAACTCCTTTTTCTATTTTTATTGGACCTGTGTGTTCCCCATTTATTAAGATATTAGCCTGCTGTGTATCGTAAATTGTTGTTATGATATTTTTGAATTTAATGCCTAGATTCATATTATAAATTTTTTAAATTAAGAAGTGCCAATTTAAGTTGTCAAATGCCTTTTCTGCGTCTAAAAACATAAGTGCGGATTGTTTCTCAGAGTGGGCTTCATAAAATTCTAAGGCATCTATTACTGTTCTTAAATTATTCTTTATCTGTCTAGTCGGGAGGAATCCATTTTGGTCTTCATGTATGTATGGGTTTAAAACTTGCTTTGGTCTATTGGCTATAATGGAGGAGAATATTTTATAGTCGGTGTTTAGGAGTGAAATTGGTCTGTAGTTGTTAATATATCTGTGGTCAGCTTCCTCCTTTGGGATCAGCGAAATCAATGCTCCCCTCCACGAGTCTGGCATCTTAGCTGCCAGTAATACCTCATTAAACACTTCCATCATCAGTGGTCCAATTAATTCTGCAATTGCTTTATATAATTCTGCCGGAATCCCATTTGGCCCTGGGGTTTTATTATTACTTTGATTCTCTATTGCTGATTTCAATTCAGACCATGTAATATCTTTATTTAATAATTCTATCCATTCATCTCCAATTACTTTACCTTTTGTTTCCTCCAAGTAATTTCTGATTTTATCCTCATTAACTTCTTTTTTATATAACTTTTCAAAATATTTGTGAATGATGTCTTTTTTCTTTTCTATCTCATATTGTAAGTCACCCTTCTCGTCTATTAATTGGTATATCAATCTCTTTTCTTTCCTTTTTTTTAGTTTATAAGATAGCCATCTTCCTGGTTTATTTGCATATTCAAAATAAATTTGTTTAGTCATTTTCAAATTTGTTTCCATTTTTTCTTGTTCCATTAAGTTCAATTTATGTTTGGTTGTTATTAACTGATTTTGTACTGTTTGGTTTTTAGGGGTTTTTTGTAATTGGATTTCTAATTCCTTAATTTGTTGTTGTAATTTATTTTGTTGAGCATATTTTCTTTTATTTCTCATGGCATTATAAGAGATTGTTATTCCTCTTATAACTGCCTTCAATGTATCCCAGATATTTTGTTTCGAGGTTGCATCATTATCATTTTCCTTTAGGAAATAATTTAGTTCCTCTTTAAGCTTATTAATATACTCTTCTTCTCTTATTAGTTGAGTGTTTAATGTCCATCTTTTCTTTGGTTTTTTTCCTGCCTTTCCAAATTATTTGAATTGGATTGTGATCGGCCCATTCATCTGGTAAAATTTTGATTCCTTTTATTTCATTTGCAGTTTCCCCTTTCATCCATGCCATATCTATTCTTGTCCATATTTTATGCGGGTTAGAGTATTATGTTTTTCTTCTGGGTTTAATCTTCTCCATAAATCCACCAAATTTAGTTCTTTCATCATTTCCTTACAAGTCTTGGGAAACTCTCTTTTCCCTTTTTTGTTCTTGCTCGCATTACTATGGTCCTTTTGGTAATCAGCAATAGAGTTAAAATCGTCTATCATACAGATGTTCCTTTTTTCAAATCCTACTATTTTTAGGTGTAAATATTTTAAAAAAAATTCTTGTTCTTCATTTGGTGCATAAATTGCTACCAATAGAAATGAAATAGTATTAATCGAGATTTGTAAAACCAGAGTTCTTCCTTCCAGGTCTGACCAAATTAGATCTGCTTTTAGATCATCTTTCACATATATTGCAATTCCTTTCTTTTTTTGTTTATCTGCTGGTGCCGTAAATAACTTCCCTAATTTAGGGCAAATTAAATATCTTTCATCAATTTTCCTAATGTGAGTTTCTTGTAAACATATTATGTCGGCGTTTTGTTTGATTAATTTGGCTATTATCCTTTTCCTTTTAGTTGTCGAATTTAAACCATTTATATTGATAGATAGGAGTTTCTTTTCTTCCTCCATTTAGCTAAATCTGTTTCGCTTTTCGTCTCGTGATAATTCGGCTCTCTCCTTGTAGTTGTTGTGGGATTGGTTCTTCTCTCTCTTGATGTGGGTAGTCGTTCCCTTGGCTTTTTGGGGGGGTCCTTCTTTTTTATTTCTATGGCCATTTCGGTCTTCCTGCAAATTTCTTTTTGATTCCTCCTTAGTATTTTGGTCTTCCATGCCTATCAACTGTTCATAAAAATCTTCTGCCCATTCCATAGAGTCTATTTTGATTTTTCTTTCTTTCCATGTTATTAACATCCCTTCCAGGATTAACCATTCAAATGGAATTCCTTTTTGATTTAGATAACTGGCTAGGAATTTGTAATCTTGTCTTATTTCCCTTACTTTCCTTGGGATTTGCTTGAGGATCATAATCTCTTTGCCCTTGTACATTATTGTTCCATCTCTTGACAGTCTAAGTATTATATCTCGCACACTCCTTCTTGCGAAATGGATGTGAACCTCTCTCAGACATTTATGGCGTCTTGCATAGTTGGTACTGACCCTATAAACTTTGTCAAATTCCTTGAGTATGTCGTCTTTGTCTTTTCCTAATAGTTCGGCCAGTATTTCTGCCATTAGCTGCTCCAGTTCTTCTTCCTTCTATTCCTCCACATTCTGGAATCTCAGGTATGCAGCTGCCTTGTCCATTTCTAGGTAGACCAAAGAATCTTCCATTTCTTTACTTACATTTTTTTAATTCTTCATCTACCCTTTCTAGATTCTTTTCCGTTCGTTCCGTCCTTGTCTCTATTTCTTTTAACATTGTTTCATTTTTTTCCATAGCCTCTTCTGGTGTCCCAATCTTGTCCTCTACCTTAAGTATGTCTGCTTTCATCTCAGCTTTTAGCTTTCCCATCTCTTCTTTTAATTCGCTGATATCCGCTCTTGTTTCATTATGATTTTTGATCATTATTTCTTGCAGTTTTGACATTGATTCTTGCAAAGTTAGCAGAGTAGATTGTATATTAGCATTCGAGACACTGGATTGTTTTTCTCCTGTTAGGGATTCTTCAATAGTTTTTTGAATTGTAGGGGAAGCCGTTGCCAGGGTGGTTGTTAAGGTCGGGGTAGTCTTCCTTCCCATTTTCAGGGCCGTGGTTGTTGTAGAAGTCATTTCTTTTAGTATTTGTTTTTGCTGTTGAATTATGTTAATTATGTTGTCCCAAATTACCATTCAGTATTATTACCCTTATGATAAAATTTCAATGTCTAGTTGCTTGGACTACCTATCTATTAAGTGGTTAAATTCAGTACTCTCAACTAGCAGTTAAGATATATAAATACGCATTATTTTTGGTCTTATGTCTTTAATCAGGTATGTAATTTGCCCAATCTTTATTCCAATACTATAGGATACTATCCAACACTATATAGTATTCTCTATGATAAATTTATATAACAAATATGTATAACAAGTAATATATCAAATCAAACCAGATTTCAACTATATAAAATTATAGGTTTTATAAATATATATAAACTTTAATCTAATCTTATGTCTTAGTATTAAATATTCTAAGTATTCTAAGTCAGCAATAGTTTAGTCCAAAATAATATTACTCTTCCCCCAATAAGTTGATTATACTCCCACACCAAATTGTAGTATTTTAACCTTTGCTAATTACTGTTTATCATTTAATCTTCTACTTACTAATTATAAAATTCTTAACCTTGTTATTATTTTTCCTATCCAACTAGTTGGAGTATGACAACCCTTATTGTTACTAATTATTCAAAACAATTAAATCCATTAGCAATTAAATCTAGCAATCAATATACCTTTTCTAAGTAAATAAATTTATAGCTATTATAAAAGGAAAGTGAAAAGAGGAAAGAGATTCACCTTAATGTCAAAGAGTCAATAAATAGAGGACAAGATAAAAAATTTAACAGAGTAATACCAAGGAAAAACCACAAAGGAATAAGATAGAATGGTAAGAAAATAGAATTTTAAGGTCAGGTTTAAATCCAATGTTTTTGGGATTTTGTATTCTCTTCAGACACACCAGAAGGAGGGAGGTGAAAAGTGCTGAATAATCACTGTCAGCAATCAGTCTCTTCCCAAACTTCAATTACTCTTTTTTTCCCCCAATACTTTTAAGTTCAATATCTTAATCTCCTTCACTTACTGCTTTCCCCCCAGTCAGTTTAAGATCAAATAATGTTCTCCTCCAAATCGGTTAAAGGTCTATTGAGCAAATACTGTCAAATAGAGTCTGTTATTTTATTGCACTAAGTTTGAAGATTCAATGTATCACATTTGGCACCACGTTTCTTTCTCTTTCGTAGCCTCTCTCCTCTTCGGGTTTTAAACCTAGGAAATAGTCCAGTGTAACAATCCACTCAAAAACTCGAATCCACAGGTCTCCTGATCTTTCCAACAGTTTCTTCTTCTACTCATAGACTTCTCCTTTCGAACACTATAATCCACACTTTCACTTCTGTCTCCCAAGCCTTTCCTAATCACACTTTCGCTTTTTTAGCCGCTTTTCTCTCAGGCTTCCGACAGATATAACACACGATAAAAGGAAAAGAAATCATTCACCGGTCTCACTCTTCACTGTTAAAGTCTTTCTCCACCTCTTTCTCCACTGATCTTACAAGCTGTCACTTTCTCACTTTGTCACATCGGAGGCAGTCCGGACTTTGGAGCCGCCATTAGCAGGCAGCTGGCTCTTTCGCGCTGGGCTCAGGGGATCTTGTCTTCGCTGCCAGGGGGTTGCCTTCCCCCACACTGCAACCCAAGGGTCCCCTACACTGACACAAATCTCTCCAGGATTTGGGTATCCTTTGAGGATCGCACCAAATGCAAGAAGAGGTACCCTGAAACTGCAGCTGGGCTTCCCCACCTCTGCACGTCCCTGTCCTGCCACCAGAAGTCTCCCATAGATATCATTTCTAAAGGACAGCATGATAGAAAATGTGGAATAGGATATAAATTAAATAAACAAATATACAGAAATTCTTCATGAACCAAACTTTCTTTTAATAGGTATACTTTGGTACTGCTTTTCTTTCCTCACATTAAATTTTATACCATCCTTTGATTAACTAATTTAGGGAAAGATTTCATATCCTTCAAACCAATTTTTAACTTTTATATCTCTGTATTCTATTATCTGCCTGGCTGCCTATCTATTTATCTGTCTGTCTCTCTATCTATACTGCTTAATTAACATTGCCTATTATTCTCATAATATGATCATTTCTGAAAACTGAAATGTAATTACCAAACATTATTCTTGAATAGCTTGACTATATAAATAAAAATTAAATGCATGGTTTGTTGTTGTTGTTTTTAAAAAAAGTTGAATTTACTCCAAGAAAATTTGATCATATTTAGGTCTGATTTCAAATTTATGACTTTCATAAAGACTTGGAAGCAATGTTTCCATTGCTATGTCCTACCAACTTTTATGTTCACATCCCACAACAACATATCAGAAAGAATTTTCTGGTTGTATCTACATGGAGATACTCCTGGAACTCTGACTAATGATCTTCCACCTACTTCCCAAAATACACAAATCAGGTAATCTAGGCTGTCCCATTGTCTCAGGCACTAAAACAATCATAACTGGGTTATAGGTTTCATGGATTCTGTACTCAGTCCATATGCCTTCACCTCTCCTAGTTCTGTAAGAGACATCACAAACTTTTTGAGAAGTCTGAACACTATTGGTCCCTAAGGGCACCATTTTAGCTACCATAGATATTGAGGCATTATATACCAGCATCCTGTAAAGAATGGATTTTAAGCCATCAGGAATATCACTGATGTCAGTTCAGTACATGGTGCCACCAGATTGTGATTTTGTACTCACCCATAACTATTTTAATTTTTACAACTTATATTTGCAAATCAGTGATACAGCCATGCAACACGTTTAGCTCCACAACATGCCAACTTCTTCATGACTGACCTAGAACAATGTTTCTTCAATTCTTACTCCTTAGAATCTTTCCTTGACCTGAATTTCACTTCTGAGAATTTTATTATTTGATCCATTAGAAAAGAAAATCTCATCAAGTTCCTTCAAGATTTCAACAATTCCCATTCCACCATAAACCTTAAGTCAACCTATCTTCAGAACAAGTCTACATAATGTCACAGTAAAAACATTTTAATGGACATCATATTAGTGAAGAAACCTAGATTTTCTTGCATAACTACATGATTCCAGCTTTCACCAGAACCCATGAGATAACTCTCTTGTCTATTGCCAGGCTTTATGTTACAACCATATTTGTTTTGACCCGCTTGATAGAGATGCTCAACGGTTGAACTTAGATTGAACTATTCACCCAGCAAAAACAGGGGACAAATCAGGAAAGCCAGATCAATTCCAAGAGGGACTTATTAAAAGATGTGTAACAAAACAGAATAAAATGTCACTTGTCATCTGTAAATCACAGCTCATACCACTCACCTGTATTATTAATAAACTATGCCATACTGTAGGGCTTATATTTGGTAACATAACTGAAATATAGAGTTCTGCCAAAGTATAGCAATCTAGTCCTTGCAAAATTTTAGATTTCTGAGAAGATGGCCAGCCTATCACTGTTTTTCTTAATAACTGAATTTATGATGTTTTTTTCTCCTCATTCTTTGAAGACAAGCAGCAAAATTCATCTAATTATATATATGAATATTCCCAGTGAACCCAGTCCATGAGAATGTCACTCAAATAATGCCAAAGAGTTTTTTTAAACAGATGACTGCAAGGAGAAAGCTTTTGCATGTGCAATTTTATATTCATTCTATGGAATTCGTGTACGTGCAACTGTGTATGTGAAGACATTTGTCTTGCAGAGGTCTCCAATGTATGCCAAGAGTTCTCAAAGAATTACATCATTTGAAAGATAGCAACATGGATTGGACACATTAGGAATGTTGGCACTCTGATGCTGGCCTTATTTCTCAATATCTGAATAGGACCAGTGTCTCCAAAAATGGAAGAAGGAAGAACTAAATATGATGGAAAACTTAACATTGATTGTATTTTGTTTACAGATAATGCTGAAAAAAATGAACTTCTAGAATTTAAATTTTATGATAAGAGGAACAAATGTATCTGCCAAATTTTATGGTATTCTCCTTATCAGAGATCTCAGGACTGAATCTGACACGTTGGCATTCCGTGAAATCAGTAATGCACCAGTGCCATCTAAATATAAAAGAAATGATAAGAATAGTTTCATACATCTTCATCCATTGGTTTTTTTAGTGTGAATATTGCTAATTCCTGGACAATTTTCTGCATTGAAGAAGCAGGAAAGAACCACCTGTGATCCTCAGAGATTGTTGAATTTAACCTTCCAGCAAGGATCTTCAGGAGGATCTTCAGCCAACACAACATACATGCACACTTTAAACCCAAGAATATATTAAGACATAAATATACACCCCAAGGATAAAACACCCAGACACAAACTGAGCAATGTGGTATATGCAGTACAATGCAGAGAGACATGTGCAGATCTGTACATTGGGGAAACAAAACAACCACTTCATAAACACATGGCACAACATAGGAGAACAAACCCATTAGGACAAGATTCAGAAGTCCATCTGCATTTAAAAGATGAAGGTCACTCTTTTGAAGACAGCAAAGTCCACATTTGAGACAGGGAGGACCACTGGTTTGAAAGAGGGGTCAAAGAGTCCATCTATGTCAAGATTGAACAGCCCTCACTCAACAGAGGGGGTGGGATGCAACATCATGTAACTCTATAATACAATCTGCCATGCCCTTGTTGAAGTCTGATTCTGAGGGGGAGATTGAGGAGCTGACAAGGGAGTGGGAGTATGGCTCCGGTTGCTGTGGAAGAAATGGGGGAAGGGCACAGTCCGACTGGGCATTCAGAGGAAGACCCAGGCCATCCCCTCTTCATCCTAGGGCATGCAGGGAGGAATGGAGAAGGGAGCAATGTGGCTTATGGAAGAGAAAAAGGCCTTGATCCCTTTCATTGGTTGCAGCTGGGAGAACAGTATATAAGAAGGGCGTTTGCACACAGCACCTTGCTGAAGGCAAAGCGTGCATTATCTTTGCCGAGGCTTATCTGGGTTTTGGTGTCCTCCCAACTGTGTGTGCTTCATTATCTTTTGGAAGTCTGTAATTTATTATCCTGGCCTACAGTGTTAATTACTTCAGCATGGTTTGTGTTGGTTTTTTAAATTTCTAATTTATTTGTACTTTGGGTTCAGACTGCATTTCTTCCCTTTGTAGACTGTTTTTGGAAGAGTTTATCTCCAGCCAAGGATAACTGGACATTGGGGGCCAAGTTGGAGGTATTAAAGGGACTTTACCCTTTTTTGTGACTTAGTTGATTTTGTGCCACACCCTGGGTCATCACACAATCCTTTCAGCAGTTCCAAGAAGGCTCCACACACATTTGCACTACTCAGGTGACCCTGAGGATGCAGATAAACCTCCAAATGGCCTCAACAACTCTTGAAAAGAATGACCAGCTGTCTGCAAGGAATAAAATGACCAGCTGTCTGCAAGGAATATAAATCATTCCATTCTCCAGCATCCAATCAAAGCTGAAGAAGCTTCTTGGATGAGAAGCGAAGTGTCTTCAAAGAAAAACAAGAAAGGGCAGTTGCCTCTTGAAAAAGCACCTTTGGGACAATCATAACCTGGATGACTGAGAATCTCAATAGATATAGAGTTGTTAAAGTTGTAATACTATATGCAGCTATAGATATAATTTGATATTAATGTCAAATATATCAGGTATACTTTCATATTCAAATTCTACACAGATGTAAATTGCCTCTGACTTCTGTTTGCTATGTTAAAATGTAAACTTTTCATCTGCCATGCTGCTAGTAGACCTGGAGATGAGACACCACATATTACTGCTTAATATTAAATTGAATTCATAATGTTCTTTCTAGCAGTATTCTGGATGATTGATACCCCAACCATCAGATTATTCCAAACCAATTGCTTCTGACAGCTCAAACCAAAAATGCTGATTTCTGCAAAAAAAAATGGGGAAATCTTGAGGCTGCAATTTTCTCCCAAAGGCTGCATATAATTAGAATGTTTGTCTTTCTTCTTTTCTTTTGGTTCATTAAAATTTTGGGGTCTTTCTTAACTTACCTTATAATTTAAAATCACTCAGAGATGAGTCAAACGGAATGTAACCAAAGTTGCTGATAGCCATAACCAAACTTGGCTCTTATGTTAAAATACAGACTCTTAGGGCTTTTGCTATTAAATAAATAATTTAAAATAGAATCCTTTCCTTTGTTCTGTTGAGACAGAATTTGTGTTTTTAGTCATTTGTGTTCTCAGTACAAGAATGCAACTCAATTGAGGACAGCATGGTCAATTTCAAAGAAAAAGAATAACACTTCCTTTTTTTAAGTGGAGTTTGTCTATTTATAACTGTTTTATATTGGCCTTACCAGGACAAAAAATGGCATGACGGTAAACACTTTACCAGTCAATATTCTTGTTCATACTAGCACAGATGTTCTGGCAAAAAGTGCCTTTCTGGTTTTATTTCATTTTACTCAGTATCATTCTGCATCAACTTCCTTCCTGCAATAGCAGGAAGGTCCTTGTTTCATCACCATCCCCTTGGGTCAATAAATCTTTGTTTTTGTTGTTCTCAAGAAGAGACACTAGGAGTCCGTTTAAAAATTAAATAAACCAACAAACTGATTTAGAGAGGAGCAGATTTCTTATAGGCTTGTATCTGTGGGTAATCAGTATTTTCGGGGGACATTAGCTACTTTACACTTTCAACACAATAGCAACCACTCTGTTTGGCATGGGTTCAAGGCTCCAAATTGTATCCATGGTATCCTTTTGGACCTGCTGCTGGGTTTGGGGCTGGTGGTACAATATTGCACTGGTTCAGCTCCTTTTTTCAAGGCTGGTCACAATCTGTGTTGAGAGGTTCAGCCCATGGCCTCTCCATTGTGGGGTGCTACAGGGTTCCATAGTCTCTCTGCTCCTTATTAACATCTACATGAAATGTGCAAGATATTGCTACCATGAAAGGAGATATTAGCAGAATGCTGATGGTAAACAGCTTTATATCTCTATCCTCAGTGATTCTAGATATGCTGTGGCTGCTCTTTCTCAATGCCTGGAGTCTGAAGGGGTCTGGATAGAAGGCCACAGGCTTCAGCTGAATTCTGGCAAGACGGAGTGGCTATGAATGCAAGAGAAATCATGATTTAGTTGTTTATTATCTTTAGTTATGGATGGGGTTGCACTATTCCAGACAGCCCCAGTATAAAACCTGAGGTTCCCCTGTACTGCTGCTTGAAGAGTAAGTGGCAGTTGTGCCTAGGAGGGCCTTTACACAACTTTGTGTTGTGTGCAGATGTGTCCTTACCTGGATTGTGAGGACCTGCACACAGTCACTCATGCCCTAGCCATTTCTCAGTTGGATTACTGCAAGGGCGCAACTTTACTTGGGGGCAACCCTTCAACAGTATTCAGAAACTACAGCTGGTGTGGAATACCAGTGGTGCACACAGTTTTGGGGGGGGCCTAAGATAGCTCATATAATTCTGCCATTATGCAAGCTACATTGGTTACCATTTTGCTTCTGAGTCAATTCAAGGTGTTGGTTATTATTTTAAACCCTTTATGTCATGGGCCCAGGTTATCTGAGGAACTCTCTCATCCCATGGTATTAGCCTGCCCCACACAAACCGCTGGACGGAATCTGCTATGGACCCTGTCTGTAAGGAATTTTGGTGGGCAGGGCCAAGGAGAAGAGTCTTTCCACTGTGATCCCAACCCTGTGGAAGACTTTACCTTTTGGCCTTCCAGAAGGATATTAAAAGATTGCTCTGCTGGTTGGCTTGGGGACCAGAGGGGAGCACTAATTGTTAAAGGTGGTTGATGACAAGAAGACCTTATCCCTGTACCATCTGTCTCTTGGTTCCTGGTCTTTTACATAATTCTAAGTGTTTCTATTTATATTTTTATGTTCTGCAAGCTACCCAGTTTTGCTTTATTGTGGAGGTGGGTGACATATACATTTAGTTAATTAATTAATATTTCTCTATAAAGTTGAGACTTTGCAGGGCATTTTTATTTTATTAGAGAGACTGAAGGGAATCCATTTTAGCCCTGACACATGTGGTAGAAATCAAATTGACAGGAAGACTGCAGCTTTGTTTGGCTGCATGTCTGAACTCAGGATAGGAAACAGTAGGCCAGGCCACTGTGAGTTGAAAATGAATAGAGGGGACAGTAAATGTAGGAAAACAATTTGAGAGATGGGAGAAGCATGAACTGTCAGAGATGGGATGATGGGAATTTTCCTCTAATGGCATTTAGAAAGTAGCAAGTTCCCTATCTTGGCCTCGTTCTTTTCATATTTTATAAAATATGCTCTCTGTTCTTCATCGGCATGCTTGTTATTGTTCAGTTGTTGCATTCCTGAGAACAGTTATAAAAATATTCTCAGTAGGGAGTGCTCAGATAATGAAATCTCCCTTCCTTGGGCAGGAGATATCACTGCCTCCCACACATATCTTCTGACAGATCCAAAACAGAACTTTAACCCGTTGGGCTATTAATAATTAAATATCCACATTTGATTTGATCTCGTCTTCGACTCTGAGCTGACTTTTGCACCTGACTTACGTTTGTTTTAGAAAGTTGCTTTGACAAAAAAAGATTAAAATAAAAATGTATTGTTACTATTGTTGTTATTATATGAACATTGCTTGGACCTTCTATAACTAAAATGGGCATCAAAATGAAATATGGTACCAATGGAAACATAGAGTCCTCTTGGTTCAAGCCATTTAGTCATGAATCCTGTTCTCTCTCAACCAATTCCCTATGAGACCAGGAATGTTTCTTTCTGCTGTAGGCTCATATATACAGAATTTCACAGTATACATCTAGCCAGGAATAAGAAGTCTCACTAAATAAGAATATGGTTATTTTATTTCTCTGTTTGCTCAGTTGAAGTAGGATAGCCATCATTGTATGTTGTGGATTCTTTGAATTACAGATTGAGCCTACATCCTATACGTCTACCCTATCAGAAGGGGGTGGGTATGTGGACAGAGGAAATATGACTTTTACTCACATCTTTGCCTTCTGTGCTAGTTGCACCCATTCTTGGATTGGTGTATCCTACTCACTGTTACTCATGCCCTAGTCACTATATTGGATTTCTGTAATATGCTCCATGTGGAGCTGCTTTGAAGACTATCTGGAAGCTTCAACTGGTACAGAATGCATTAATGTGGGGAGTTATGCATGTTTCTAAGGCAGTGCATGTTACACCTCTGCTCCACAAGCTCCATGGTCTGCCAGTTTGTTTCTGGTTCAGATTCAAAATAGTAATTTTAACCTTTTAAACTCCTCATGCATGGAATTGGGCTACCTAAGGGATAGCCTTACCTGGTTACACTACCCTGACCCCTCCCTTAGATCTCAGAGAGAAGGCTTGTTGCAGGTACTATCAGCTAGGGACCTACATCTCATTGGTCACAGGAGATGTGTTTTTTTCTGCTGTGGTGCCCCATCTTATGGAACATTCACCCAGAAATTAGATTTGCCCCATCCCTTTTGACTTTTCAAAAGACCCACAAAACCTGGCTATGCTGCCAGGCCTGGAACTTCTAGGGAACCAGACATTTGTCTCAATAGCTCCATTGCTGGAGGGGGGAGGGGGGACGCACTTTTATCCTTGCTTCTCCCATGCTAATACTGTTTGCTTTATGTTATTTATTACTGTGAGGGTTTTCTTTAAGATTTTACCTGTTTTATATTGCTTATTTTATTTATTGCTGTGAATCACCCAGAGTCATCTTTGGGGAAATGGAAGACTGTAGGTGTTATGTCCTGAGGACTCTAGGAGTTCTCACTCAGGTCCATTCACTTTACGGGGGCGTTCTCCCCTTCACTCATTGGTTGGTGCTCCCCAGCAGCCAGCTATAAAAGCAGGCTGCGGGGTCCAACCAGTTGCTGATCGCTGCGAGCCAGTTCCAGGCGTGGCAAGCACGGTCAGCCCTTTATTGTTATAATAAAGTATTGTTGCACTCATGCTCTGGTTCAGCCTCTCTTTTCCCAAACTTAACACTGGCGACGAGGATGGGATGGCTACCAGAAGCACCATGCAACCGCTGAGTCACTAGCCGCCGATCCGCAGCCAGAGAGAGCGATCGGCCGGCGATAAGAGCAACGCTGATCCGCAGCCAGATAGAGCGGTCAGCAAGCAAAAAGAGCAAACAAAAAGAGCAAACGCTGGTCCGCTGACAGAGAAAACGGCCAGCAAGCAATAGAAGCGAACACTGATCCGCAGCCAGAGAGAGCGGTCAGAACGAAAGTTAGAAGCATCTGTAGCCGCTTGTTAGCCCAGCTACAGGGAAAGTGAAGCGCTGCGAGCCGCAGCCGCTCATTGTTTAGGCACGAAATTCAAACGGCTGTCATTTGAATTTCAAACCTAAAAGGTACAGCACGGTGCTGTAGTCAAGTCACTGACGCCCACACAGGCGCGAAGTCAAACGCCGCCAACGGCTGACGGCCAAACGTGGTTAACCCAGAGAGAGAGAGAGGATTGCGAAAAGCCTCTCCAGAGCTGAAATCACTTGCCTGCCACAGGCACTAGAACATTTTTCTGCTGCCCCAGAGAGATTTTGTCCACAGGTTGTTCTACCGGCCCCATCGCCATGAATTCCAATCCAGTCTTCCCAGCGTTCAAACCGGATGAGGAGAAGTGGGAATCATTCAAGAACCGTTTTAACCATTATATCGATGCAATTGGGCTGGCTGATGCTGGAGAGCATTGGAAAAAATCGTATTTCCTGATCTACTGTGGAGCCATCGTCTTTGATACGGCCACAGCCCTCGTGGCTCCACGTGAGTTGAAAAACGTTCCTTGGTCAGAGTTACTTGAAATCCTCACTAACCACTATTCTCCCAGGCCCTCACAGATTGCCAGGAGATTCACCTTCCGTATGAGGAAGCAAGCGGACAAGGAGACCATCAATCAGTATATGGCCGCCCTCAGAACAGCAGCACTGCATTGTGGGTTTGGAACCTACCTAGAGGACATGCTCCTCGATCAACTAGTCTGCGGGGTCAAGGACCTACACCTTCAAAGGCGCCTTCTCGCGAAAAAAGACCTCAATCTCGCACAAGCAGTCGAGGAGGCCTTGGCAGCAGAACTGGCAGCGCACTCAGCCACTGAAATCCATGGCCCGACTGCCAAGCTGACGACAATTCCAGTCCACTCCGAGGAGGTGGTAGCAGAGGAATCCCTTAGTGATGAAAACGACGTCCACCGCCTCTCCAACGAAAGACGGCCGCAGGTAAGAGCCAAACAAGAAAACATCGGTCCACCCAAGCACATCACCCTGTGCCTAGCCTGTGGGGGATCTCATCTGAGGGCCACCTGCAAGTTCAAAGGAGCCACCTGCAATAACTGCCATAAAAGGGGGCACATCGCGAGAGTCTGCCAAGCCCCTCAAAGCTCAACGCAAAGGCACCCCCCCTTCTCACACGCGGGGCCGCAGAGGCAAGTATTGAACTGTCGCACGCACCACCATGCCAAGCACACTTGCCACACTGTTAGTAAAATCTCTCTCTCCGTTTCCTTAGAAGGTAAACCGTGCCGCATGGAGGTTGACACAGGGTCAGCGCTCTCAATTATCTCGTGGAACACCCTCAAGAGGCTCCAGCCCAGCCTGTCCACTAGCCGGCTCCAGAAGTGCCAGTTTAGCCTGAAGGACTACCAGGGGAAGACCATTCCTGTAATCGGCAGAGGCAAGTTCCTTGTCAATTTTAGAGCTTTTAAAGGTCACCTACCTCTAGTGGTAGTTAACGGCAATCTCCCTACTTTATTGGGGCTCGATTGGTTTCCCCATCTCGGCCTAGGGCTAACAGGAGTCCATGCTGTCTCAACCTCTGACACTGACTCCCTATTCGCTGATTACTCAGATGTATTCAGCGATGAGCTGGGGTGTTATAACGGTACCCCTATATCATTCTCAGTCGACCCCCAGGCAGTTCCAATCAGGCTAAAACCGCGTAGAGTCCCATTCGCTATTCGGCCAAAACTAGATGCTGAATTGGATAAACTATTAAAACAAGGGGTCATTGAGCCAACAGATTTCGCCAAATGGGAGACGCCCATTGTCACACCCCTCAAAAAAGACGGTAGCCTGAGAATTTGCTCGGACTACAAGACCACAATCAATAAGTTTCTACAAGTTAGCGCTTACCCGGTGCCCGTCATTCAGCATTTATTACACACTTTTGAACCTGGCAGTATTTTTGCCAAATTGGACATGTCTCAAGCGTATCAACAGTTCCCTGTTGACAATCAAACAGCGGAACTCCAGACCATTGTCACTCACAGGGGTGCTTTCCGATGCAGGCGTCTCCAATTTGGCGTAAGTGTTGCCCCTGGTATTTTTCAATCCCTCATGGAGTGGATTTTACAGGGCCTCCCTGGAGTAGTACCCTACTTCGACGACATCTTAGTCTCGGCCAGGGACAGACCCCAACTCTTCCAGAGAGTTCGAGCAGTGTTAGAGAGGTTCAGACAGCATGGCCTCAAATTGAAAAAAGAAAAATGCGCCATTGCCACTAGACAGGTGGACTTTCTGGGTTATAAAATTGATGCCTCAGGCATTCACCCCCTGGAGTCCAAGGTTAAGGCAATTCACGAGGCACCCACTCCAACCTCCAAAACTGAACTACAGGCTTTCTTGGGGCTATTGAACTTTTACGCGTCCTTCTTGCCCCATAAAGCATCAGTAGCTGAACCCCTACACAGATTACTGGATAAAAAGTCACCTTGGCACTGGGGGCACAAAGAAGACCACGCTTTTCACGCCGTCAAATCACTACTCACGTCAGAGGCGGTACTTATTCAATTCGACCCCAACCTTCCTTAATGCTGGCAGCAGACGCATCCCCCTTTGGAATTGGGGCAGTATTAAGCCACAGGCTTCCCAATGGCGCCGAGGCTCCCATTGCCTTTTTCTCCAGGACGCTCTCTGCAACAGAGCGTAATTACAGCCAGATCGATAAGGAAGCGCTAGCAGCTGTTGCAGCAGTGAAAAAATTTCACGAATTTATCTTTGGCCATTTTTTCGAGCTGGTCACAGACCACAAACCCCTCCTGGGTCTACTAGCTGGGGACAAACAGACCCTTCAAGTCCTTTCTCCTAGGATGATGAGATGGACCCTCTTCCTAGCAGCCTACTCCTACAGACTCATACACCGCCCAGGTAAAACATTGTCCCACGCTGACGCTCTCAGCCGCTGTCCCTTGCCGGCTCCGGCTGAAGACCCTGCTCCTGTCCACGCTATTTTCGAGGTCACCCAATTGGACCTCCCCATCACTGCCCTTGACATTGCTGCTAAAACCAAGGCAGACAAAACGCTCGCCCAGGTGCTCGACTGGGTGAGGAGGGGGTGGCCGGGTGGCAATGTAGAAACCAAATTCACACCTTTCAAAACACGCATGCAGGAATTGTCAAGTTTGCAGGGCTGTCTACTGTGGGGCACTCGAGTGGTCATCCCAACCTCACTGCGTACCCGAGTTCTGGAGGCGTTGCACGAGGGACACCCGGGCATCGTGAGAATGAAGGCGTTAGCACGCAGCTACGTGTGGTGGCCGGGCCTCGACGAGGACATTGCTAGATGGGTAAGCTCCTGCAACCCCTGCCAGGAATCCCGTCCAGCTCCCCCTATTGCCACCCCTACTAAATGGGAGAGCGCCAGCGCTCCGTGGTCCAGAATTCACATCGACCTGGCCGGCCCTTTGCATGGGAAGATGTTCCTAGTGATCGTGGACGCCTATTCCAAATGGATTGACGTAGCACAGCTATCCACGACCACCACACAAGCAATCACCAACGTATTAACACGCCTGTTTGTTACACACGGGCTACCCGACTCCATTGTCTCCGACAATGGCCCACAGTTCGCATCAACCGAGTTCAGCCGTTTCGCAGCCAATCTGGGTATCCGCCACATTTTCACAGCCCCATTTCATCCTGCCAGTAACGGATTGGCTGAAAGGGCCGTCAGGACCACTAAAGAAGCCCTGGCTAGGTTCAGCAAGGATGACTGGCACCACAAACTCTCGCGTTTCCTGATGAGCCAGCATTCAACTCCATGTTCAGTCACCAACAAGTCCCCAGCTGAGCTCCTCATGGGCAGGCGTCTGAGGACTGTATTGGACAGACTTCACCCACAATACTGCCCTGATTCTCCCCTCGCTTCCACATCGGGGGTTAGACATTTTATCTTACTTTGCTGGAGACCCCCTGTGGATCCCGGGCGAGATCGTGGCCATCACTGGACCAAGGTCGTATCGGGTCAGACTGGAGGACGGCCGGGTCTGGAGGAGGCACCTGGACCAGCTGCGTAGGCGTCTCAACACCCACTCTAGCAGGGACCCAGAATCACAAAGCGACGGGAGGTCTCAGCATCAACCCCACATCCACATCCTCCCCGGCGACCAGTGCACACCAACAGTCGTTCCAGAAAGCCCGAACACGGACAGCGGCGTCCTGACGGCGGACCAGCCCGGTCCAGTCTACGGGAGCACGTCCCCAGTGACCAACCCTACGAGTCCCGGGCCTGCCCGAACCGAGGGGCACGTTGGTGACACTTACCCGGCTATGCCTTCCCGGACAGACTCTGAACAGACAGTCAGCGTTCCAGAGCCGCGCCGTTCCGGGCGCCAACATAAACCTCCTGCCTACCTCAAAGACTATGCGTGTTCGCATCTGGGGGGAAGGGGTGTTATGTCCTGAGGACTCTAGGAGTTCTCACTCAGGTCCATTCACTTTACGGGGGCGTTCTCCCCTTCACTCATTGGTTGGTGCTCCCCAGCAGCCAGCTATAAAAGCAGGCTGCGGGGTCCAACCAGTTGCTGATCGCTGCGAGCCAGTTCCAGGCGTGGCAAGCACGGTCAGCCCTTTATTGTTATAATAAAGTATTGTTGCACTCATGCTCTGGTTCAGCCTCTCTTTTCCCAAACTTAACAGTAGGGATATGTATAAATTAACAAATAAATAATACAATGTAAATATCTTTTATATGCTGAACTGAGTTGAGCACAAAACGCCTCATTAAATGAATCATTCAATTTGTGGACAGCAAAAATGAATGTATGGCTTCTCTGCATTTCTCCATGGGAAAGAGAGAAATTTTCCAACAACTTCTCAAGGGAAGAGCTCTCTCACAACACCAAGAGTAACACTATTGCTTCCAAGCCTGAGGGGAGGAGTTTCTCTATGATGGTGGGAAGCCAGAGAGACTGCACACTATTGGAGACATAACTGTATAGTAGAAGACAAGACATCCAGTTATACCCTTTGGCCACCTTCTAACTAAATAAGGAAAAGAACAACACATTATATTATGTTCCTTTGAACAAAGTTTTAAGGCAAATTCTTGTTCTCCGGAATGACAGAAGACTAGTAGAAAAAGAAAGACAAGAAAAATTGTGCAGGTTCCATGTTAAACTTAGGATGGGAATATGCTTCTCAGAAAAAAAAACTATCAATGATACAAGCCTGGTACAGAACCCACTCGCATCAAGGTCCGAGAGATGATTGGTTGGTTAGTTGATGTGCCATCAGGATGATATCAACTATTGGCAACCATATAGCCAGATTTTCTTCAGGAAGAACTATCCCCAACTTGGTCTTTCAGGTATTACAATGGTCCTCCATCACTTCTGTAACTGACTCTGCTCTCCTTGCTGCTGGTCATCCTCTTCCACTTTTCCCAGCAGTATAGATTTTTCCAGAGGACTAGATCTTCACACAATGTAATTCACAATGTAATTCACAAAATGTAATTTGAACCTGGTTATTTATGTTACAAGTAAGAATTCTAGATTGATTTCTGTTATCATCAAGTTGTTTACTTTCTTGAATATTCTCAGTAGTTGCCTCCAGCATTAAAGTTCAAAAGCATCAAAACTCTATCCCATTTCTTCAGTCAACTTTAACTTCCACAGAACATCACAGGGAAAACAATTGCCTGCATAATTCCCATCTTTGTACTTAAAGATACACCATGACATCTGATTATCTTTTCCAAGGCCTTCATGACTGTTTTACCAAGTGCCAATCTGTGGTATATTTCTAAATTGCCTGTGCCTTACCTGTTGATTGTTGATCCTAAAAGACCAACTCTATCTACCATTTTGATATCTTCACTGTCAATTCTGTGGCTGATTGCTATCTCTGTTGTCCTGGTAGTTTGGTCTTCTTTATATTTAACCTTGTCACATATATTTTTACTGGGCTTCTTGGTTTTCATTAATAGAGCCTGCAGATCAACTGCATCTTCAGCTATCAGAATAACAGAGATCATAACCAAACATTTGTCCTTAATAGCAAGAAAAGGAGTTGTCTGTTTGGAGTTAACAGAAGACAGGAAAGCAAATGACTTATCTTTCCCCAGGCAACACTTCTTTAGATGGCTGAATTTTAGAGAATAGATAAGTAAATGTGAAGTACAATGGAACATATTCATCTCTTTGTGTGCATGCACACACATGGATTTGTGTTGTGGCTCCAGGCTTGGATTCAGCTCCTGTGACTGATATGAGTTCAAGTGAGGAGGTCATGCCAGAAAAATATGAGCCGGCATGGCTCAGTGATTGGACTGGTAACCAGGATGAGGAGATGGACGTGACAAAGGACGACAGACCTGATGTATTAGAATTGTCAGGACCTTTGACGTCCTCTGGTTCCTTATCTGATCAACAGCCGGGAATGGCTGACAGGGAAGTTTTGAGAGAGTCTTCTAGTGGAGATGAGAACTTGGAAAATTTGTGGTTAAATGTAAAAAACAGAAGACGGTTGAGAAGGCAAAATCAGCTGGAGCGAATGAGGAGAGCGCGTCAGTAAATTAGCACGTTGCCTCAATGAGTATAAAAGGACAAAGCTGGGCTGGTACATTTTGCCAGGAACAAAGTGACTTTGAGTGAGGACATTACAGCAAGAAGCTCTGAGACTGGAGATTTATTGCCAGGACTGGTTTGCCAGACAGAGTAAAGATTTATGCTGTGGTTTCTGCCAGCCGTTATCTTGTAAGACTTCTTTCCATTTGATTTAATTGTGAAACGGCTGCTTTCTGTTTTGTTCGTTTGAATTTTGAAGGGGAGTCATAACAGATTTGTATACCTCCAAACTACATAAACACATGGCACAACATAGAACAAACCGACCAGGACAAGATTCAGCAGTCTATCTGCATTTAAAAGATGAAGGCCACTCTTCTGAAGAAAAGCAAAATCCACATTTTGAACAGAGAGGACCACTGGTTTGAAAGAGGGGTCAAAGAGTCCATCTATGTTAAGATTGAACAGCCCTCTCTCAACAGAGGGGGTGGAATACAACATCATCTAACTTCAGTCTATAATACAATCCTTTCAGCAATTCGGAGAAGGCTCCACACTCATTTGCACTATTCAGGTGTCCCCGAGGATGCAGATAAACCTCCAAGTGGCCTCAACAACTCTCTAAAAGAATGCAAATGAGCAGCTGTCTGCAAGGAATATAAATCATTCCATTCTCCACCATCCAATCAGAGCTGAAGAAGCTTCTTGGTTGACAAGCAAAACATCTTCAAAGAAAAACAAGAAAGTCTCGTTGCCTCTTGAAAAAGCACCTTTGAGGCAACCATAACCTGGATGACTGAGAAACTCAGTCTTTCAGTCTCACTAGACTTTTTAAAGTTGTAATACTATATGCAGCTATTAATATAATTTGATATTAATGTCAAATATATCAGGTATACTTTCATATTCAAATTCTATGTAGATGTAAATCGCCTCTGACTCCTTGTGTGCATGCACACGCATAAATTTGTTTACCTCCAAACTTTATAATTCCAGAGGTAACAAGTTTTCCCACCAGTGTGTTGGCATTACAGATTCATCAGAACCCTTTCATTTTTTTTTTTTTTTACAGGACATCATCCAAACTCAATCTCATTCTAAGAGACATTTTTAATATCTGTATAAAACTTTTTACAACTTTTCTCATTACCCAAGAGCAGGGGTGGGATTCAAATTTTTTAACAACCGGTTCCGTGGGTGTGGCTTAGGTGGAGAGCATGGCTTGGTGATCATGTGACTGGGTGGACATGGCTTGGTGGTCATGTCATTGGCTGGGTGTGGCCAACTCAATATCATTCACATCTCCTCGCCTGGCCTCTCATGACTGTGGGGATGTTGCAACAGTCATAAGTGTGAAAAATGGTCATAAGTCACTTTTTTCAGTGCCATTGTAACTTTGAATAGTCACTCCACACAAGCAAAATACCAGCAAAGAAGGGGAAAAAAACTCCAGAGATGTTCCTGAGACAGGAAGTCTAGTCCTGCCAAGAATATAATAAGGGTTAATGGAAAGGCAGTTTCCGTAAGCAACACCAGAATGTTTCCTTCCTGCTTTCCTTACAGGATTAGGCCAGTAATTTCTTCTAACAACAGATTCTCCAAACTGCTTAGAATGTTAACAACCAGTTCTAGTGAATAGGTGCAAACTGGTAGAATCCCACCCCTGCCCAAAAGTCAATGATAAGGGTTTTTATCAAAAGACCAATTATATAATTTATAGATTAATGAAAATAATGTGTAAAATGATTATATTATAGTAGGTAAGATTGCTTGCACAATATATAGTTTAGGCAAAATTGTGTGCATGATGAAAAATGAGAACACATGAATGTTCATGAGAACTTCAATAAAATTACAAGTTGATGGAAATAAAATGTGGATTTCTTAGAAGGAATCTTAGTGAGAGAAGGGTCCAGGATATTCCATACAAATTCCATGTTATGTTTTTTCTTGGCACATGACCATATTTCTGTACTGATTTGCAGCCACTCATCATTTTGATTCTTAAAAGTACAAACAGAGCCGACATAAAGTTGTTGCTGTAAAGATGACACTAGAGGTTACTGCTTTCTGGCATACTAGTTTGCCATTTATTTGCTTTTATTGAAATAATTTAGAATTTTTAAAAAGTCAAGATTACATTGCTTAACCCAGATCAATGTTTTTCATGGTCTTCAGATGAGGAACAGCTTTACATGGAAAAGCCACTTCCTTCATAGAAAACATTTTTTCTTCCACGTTTATCAATTCTATCTCAAATTTTATATTTCCAGTTTTCAACAAATCTGTTTTTATAGATAAATGGGTTTATAACATGCTGTCTGTCTATCTCCTGATCTCTTTTTTAAAAAGTCAGTACCAGTCTGGCTTCTTTTTAATGATTTTACAGTAAGAACAATTTTACTGACAAGTCACATATTTGTAATAGAAGACCATCCATTTTACTTTTGTATTAAGATTCTTCAGCAAATATTATCCACACTCATTGACTTTTTTTTTTTACATTTTGAAACCCTGGGGCTGATGGACCATAACTTTCTTTACCCTTGACTTTTGGCCATGAGCGCCAGGACCACTCTTACTTGGAGTATAATAATATCTGAAAGTTCCCAAATTCTTCATCCTTGTTTTTGATTTTTGCCATTTAGGGTTTCATTCCCAATAACAATATGATTTGGGGGAATATGAATATGATTTCTGCTATAGGTATAATAAAACCATTAGAATAGATTAAGCATCTTCTAGTGTAGTTTCATGCTTCTAATGTCTGTATTAACCACTATGGCTGTTTTACTCTGGTGAGTTTATTTGGCATATTTTTGCTTGCATTCATTTCTTTCAGAGTTTGTGATAGATGCATTAGCCCATATATTCTCCATGACAATTCTTTGATTTGGTATTCCTTTTGAATATGTTGTGTTTTTTTTTCTTAGTATATGATCTAACTAAATGTTCAATATTTCTAAAATTAAATAATATCTAAATGTAGTGAAAAGATTTGCAACTAGTTGAATGGCCTAAAATAATCAAAGCAAAAGGGGATTTAGATGTGTCAACTGCTGCATGTGTTGTATACTGTTTTATAATTTTTATCTGATGTAAACTGAGTTGCTATGTGAGATGGACAACTATATAAATTGAATAAATCAATTTTGATGCCCTGTTCTGTTTGTTAATGTCACATCACTCTGAAAATTAAACTTATTATATTGATTCATAAGGAATTAATGGCCACTGGATGCTGATTACTTCTTCAGTTCCACAAATCTTCCCTTTGTTCCATTTCGATGTATCTTCAGTAGAATTAAAATAATTGTTAATAAAGGATTTAAAATTATTAAAACAATTACAATCCAAATAATATATTTCTCAAAAAATGGTCAGATTTCATATCAAGAATTGAAAAAGTACTGGCAAAACACAAGAAGTGAAATGTTGAAACTTCTATTTTTTAAATCTGTTTTCCATGGCACTCATTTTCAGTTTAATTCCAGGGATATTATCAAAACTAAAAGGAGGCCAAGTAGAAGAAACATTGGAAAATATTTCCCCAAGGATCCGTTTTTATTTTGAATGAAGAATCATTTTGACAAACAAGTAAGATAATTTTGATTGAAATGATTATTTATTTTCCCTTGTTTATTCAATTTTGTTAAGACAAAAAGACATTTATTCAATTTTGTTAAGACAATTCAGGACACATCCCAGAAAAGAATCTGAAAAAAATATTCGTTGGCAGTAGAGCTGACCAATCTGTGGGATTCCATAGCCACAAGCAATTGCTAGGCTCTTTATTATGGTCTCTGGGAGCTGTCATCCCTCCCAGGCAAACCAGACAGGAAATATGACAAGATGAACTAATTCTACTTTATGGCAAGACCACATAAGCAGAATCTTGCAAGTTTGAAACTGCAAACTTCCCACCACCACTTTTAATTGTTTCATCATTCAGCAGGTCTTTTCTAGATTTCTTTCTCTGATCAATAAGCCATTGGAGGCTGCTGCCTCTCTTGTCTGATTGTTTCCTGGGCAGCATCTCTTCCCCACTTCCCCAAGATATCCCACACATTCCATTACCTCAGCCCTAATAACCACATTGTCTAATTTCAATAGCACAACTATAGAAAACTATCACAACTAAAGTTCATGCTCCCAAAGAGATAATAACTTCCAAATACTGTGGACGTAGTTGAAGAATGGATCCATTTTAATCTGCAACAATTGTTTTACTACCTTTTAGTACCAATAACTATCTTATTGATACACTCCAAAACACAGAAATAGCAATTGCACTTAGACTTATATGCCACTTTACAGTGTTTTGCAGCCCTCTCTAAGTGGTTTACAGAGTCAGCATATTGCCCCCAACAATCTGGGTCCTCATTTTACCCACTTCAGAAGGATGGAAGGCTGGGTCAACCTTGAGCCTTGGTGAGATTTGAACTGCCATATTGCACACAGCTGGCAGTCAGCAGAATTAGCCTGCAGTACTGCATTCTAACCACAATGCCATATTATTATTATTTGAAATAATATAAAAAAGTGGCATTAAACTGATTAATATTCTGTGCTGATTTATATCTGCAGAAACAAGGCAGTAAGTTTCAAAAGAAACTTCTTTGGTGTATTATTGATGCTTTTGAACTTTGGTATTGGAAAAGACTCCTGAGAATACTATGAATAGTCAAAAAAACCAAACAAATGAATCATAAAACAAATCAATCCATAGTCAATCCACTAAAGGCATACATGATGAGACTCAAGTTATCATATTTTGGGCATACTATGTGTGAATATTTGGGTCTCTGGATAATGTCTGCTGTCAAAAGAAGCTACTTAATATTCTATAGATTTCTATAGCTCACCATTGCTGTTCATTCTCATCATGGATACTCTTTACTTCTTTGTTCTGTATTCACATTAAATTGAAGCAAGAACTTCTGTTGATGTGTTGCCTTAGATTAGGGGTGTCAAATTCATGATGACACATTGTCATCACATGATGTATCAAAACTTTTTCCCCTTCGCTAAAATGGAGATGGGCATGGCCAGCATGTGACATATTGACCCCGTGGATCGTGAGTTTGACACTCCTGTCTTAGATGAAGCTGAAAAAGTTATCTTTAGGTTTTATAAGGAAGATCGAGGTTGCAGTACATAGTTGCCAATATATAGTTGCACAGCTATTGGAATTAAGACCAAACTGCTATTTTTTTACTTGAACAATGAGATAAACTAATAAATATAAAAAATAAAATTACAGTTTTGATCTAACCAATTATATAAATGGACATTCAGGGAGGTCTAATAATCTTTTATTTGTGTTCAGAATAGAGATAGGTTCAAACTGAGAGCTTTAAAGCAAGATAGCAAGAAATTCAGAACAATTCAGTCACTATTTATGTAAGAATTATTACTCAAAGAAATTGGATCTGATATACTTTAGCTTCTAAATTAATTCAATAGGATATCTATTAATGAAATTAGATTAATTAAAGAAGTTTCTGATTAATCTATAAATTATAATAAATGATTTGCAAAATAAATGATATCTTCTGCCTCCCCTAGAATTTCTAATAATAAGAGATTTTAATACCAAATAAAACAAAAAAGAGAAATAAGATTTGGCATATACTATGACATGCATTTAACTAAGTCAATCACACACCATAAATATTTATATGTGATTTAGTTGTTAAATAAAGTATGTCAGAAGAAAGTCAACCCAATGAATCAAAAGCCCTTTACTTGGTTTTGTCTCACTGAAGCTAAAGGTAATGCTTTTTCTGCACAAATAAAGCACTTACTTGAATTTTTAAAAAGTTTTAAAAATAAGGAGACATGAAGATAATTAGGAAATGAATGAAATGTACTACATTTGTTGGTTCAGACCAAGGGTCTTCAAACTTGACAGCTTTAAGACTTGTCGACTTCAACTCCCAGAATTTCTCCTCCAGTCATGTTAGCTCAGGAATTCTGGGAGTTGAAGTCCCCAAGTCTTAAACTTGCCAAGTTGGGAGACCCTTGGTTTAAATGTATGATAAAGTGGATAATTTTGAATGTTGGAATCTTTTGTGTAAATATGGATTTTAATGTTGATTAGTCAATGTTATATGATGACAGTACAACAGGTGAGCATAATTGTAATGTTTAGTGAGTGGTTTAACATTTAGCAAGTGGACTATAATGTCTCTTTGCTTATTTATTCATAAATATATATTTTATGTGATGTCAAAGGTGTGTTAATAATGGACATCAATATGTGTGTACTTTTATAGTATATTGTGTTACTGTACTCAAACAACATATAGAAAATGTTAGATTGGATAATATAATGAGAAATATGCATCGGAAAATTAATATACTGATATCAGAGAGTGAGGTGGTTAAATTGGCCAGGCAGAATGGAGTGAATGATTGCAAACTATACATAAATAGTAGAAAACTGGAACAGAACAGCTGAATGTATGTACCCTCGAGGAATGAGTATTAAAGATGGGGAAATGGCAGTGAAAATTATAAGATGTTCATATAAATACAAGATATTAATATTAATACAAAATAATGAGTAGAGTGTAGTCTTTAAGAGAAGAAAGTTTGTTAAAAACAAATGAAAATGGCTAAGATGGAATAAATAGAATATTAAGTAGCCTAAGAACTGTTTCGGCCAACTTTGCTATGCAAAAGTGAGAGTTGGCTATGCCAAGAGAAATTGAATGCAGTATGAATGGAGTCCTGTGTGATAAAACAAGAAAAGTTATCATCCAAGAAAGAAGAGAATGAAGGAAATATACAAATGAGAATGACTCGGATGACAGAAGTACATTGAGAAGGCTTCAATATGTCAAAAGAAGGAATGAAGATCAAATCACAAAGTAAATACAGTATATAAAGGAAGAATGAATGGAAGGGAAAAACTTAGTCATGACTAGATGGAGATAATCAGAAAGGTGAGAAGTTGAAGAAACAAAAGGCAACTTATGAATCAGTGGAGGAACCTGGTGGAGGAAAAGTTTGCTTGTAAAGACAGAAAGGTATGGCAAGTTACATTGAATATGATTATATAAAATTGTTTTGGCTATATTTTCATTTCTATTACTTACATCTTTACTTTCTTTTGAAAAGTAATCTCCTGATATTTTTCATGTACTTTTCATAATGCTGTTTGCCATGAAATGTGATGGGCTTGCTTCCAAATCACACTGTAATAAAGTATACAACACATTTATATTTATTTTATTTATTTGTTTGTCAAACATGCACAAGATAGCAGGTATAGGTATAAACATAAACATAAACTAAGGAAGTAAGTACAGATACAGTAAATGGGGACAGTAAGACAGGGTTGGTAGGTACGCTGGTGTGCATGTGCTTAAACATTGGAATATTGAATGTGATACTTGAAATTTAAATTGCTTTTATTTTAATGCTCTACCTTTAATGTCTACAGATTCTTATCCAGAAGCTCTTTGCAGAATAACCTCTCCCTTACAAGTAGATACAGTCATTGATCCAACTGACCACTGTGATTCATTGCTAAATTCTTGGAGGATAAAATCACCCAATAGTGTTCTTCCCCTCTTTGATTTTAACTTTACATTCTTTGTTATGACTTGAACATCTGAAGTTGGCAATAATAATTAAGTTTCCCAGTTGTAACCTCTAGTTCTTCCCAAGCTGAACAAGGGAAAGCTAGAAGGATCTATCATGGGGGATAAAGCTATCAATAGACATCAATCACAGTTGCAACAGATTGATTTAGGGCTTCTTAACTCTACGAAATATCAATGCCTTCCTGTCCTTGATGGCTACAAGGAACACAATGGTTATTTTAATTGGACTTTGTTTTTAATCCAAGAGTAATCCTTCTTAATCTTATAAAATACATGGCTACTATCACAAAATGTGGTTGTCACTTTAGCAATGCAATATTTTAAATGGCAATTTAAATGGCAATCAAATGCTGTGATTTAGAATTATTTCAAAGAGTCAGTTCTACTTTTTGTGTGTTTCTGCTTCAGATTGGCAAAACATTGTGTTTCAAAATTTCAACAAAAATTGTCAAACGGGCTTCAAGCATTCAAAGAAAATGAGACTACATGAAACCCACAGATTGTAGGTTGCTTGCCCCTGCATAAACTTATTCATATTTTAGTAATATTAGCAACAGCACCTAGACTTATATACCACTTTACAGTGCTTTACAGCCCTCCCTAAATTGTTTACAGAATCAGCATATTGCCCCCAACTATTTGTGTCCTCATTTTACCCATCTCAGAAGGATGGAAGGCTGAGTCAACCTTGAGCGTGATGAGTTTCGAACTGCTGAATTGCAGGCAGCTGGCAGGCAGTAGAAGTATCCTACAGTACTGCATTCTAATCCTGTGCCACTGTGGCTTTATCAGATAGTTCTTTCTAAGTGACATTGTGCATGGCCATTTAACCAGCCATCCTGATTATTCTGCTCCAATCTTTCAAAAGAGGTCTTGTTTTTCTTTGTGGATTGCTTTCCAGGGGAGTTGCAATTAAGCTTCAAATGCCTTTTCAAATTTCTCCTTCCTCCTGAATAGTTCTGCTTCAGATCTAATGAAAATACTGCAGCTCTTCTTCATAAGATATATGAAAATCCACTCCAAAGTTCCAGGCAATAGCTTTGGGTTAATGTTAGCAATATTATGTGCTTTGAAGTAACAGAGAGAATATTGAATACTGAAGGTTCTCTAAGTAACTGTTTTACTTTCCCCTTTTATTATTGCAGCTATTACTGTCAAAAGCTGGTGATTGCTATAGTGTGTGCTGATCTACAATATTCTAACTATATTTAAGATGTTCTTTTCACTGTTATGGCAGAACAACAGGTAAATATTCTGACTAGGCACTTTTTTCTTCTGTTTGGAGGCCCTTCATTTTTTTTAAAAAAAATTGAGCATAAAAGCATAATGATATTGCACAATTATCTTTGGGATGAATAGTTTTGACCTGACTATTTTCTGTGGATAAAATCAGTCAAAATCAAGCTTTATTCATTCATAGACCATCAGATTGAAGGTAAAAAATAGGTTCTTTGCAAAAGTGAAAATAATACGTATAAGGGAATTAAAACAGGGCCTTGACATGTATGTCCAGGATTCACTTGATTGGAAAGGGGACTATGATTACAATAACTGTACCTAAGATCCCTGAGTAGGATGTAAGATTTGGATATTTACTAAAGTTTCTGAACAGCCTTAATTATTTACTATTTTGCTCAAATTGTGACTTACGATTAGTCATATGTTACAAAGAAAGCTTGTAACAATTAGTTAAAATATACCAACATTTTATTGTATTTGGTCGTCTCTCAAGATAATATTCTTTTCACATTTTAAATTATCAGCAAGTGACCAGGGGAATGTATCTGAGTCATAACTTTTGGTTAATGAGGTGATTTATATATGGAACAGCTGCAGGCTTCTTCAAATGTAATAGCATCTGAAATCATGCCAGGTTCCTCTTTTTTCAAAAAAAATCAATTTTATTTTCTTTCAGTGCAAGGTGAAAACAGAATGGCCAAATTAACTATCTGCAAAATGAATTGGCTGCATTAACTTTATCTAGAGTATTTTCTCATGACATGAAGGGTCTTTCCATGATGAAATTAAGAATACTTGTACTAACCTAAAACTACATTGCTTCTCAACCTTTTGGCCAATGGCATCTTCAAGGTTGGTCAAAAAAGTCAAAATGGCAGTCCCCAAAGAATGATTTCCCATTACCTCCTGCTTAGGGCTGAGAAAGAAGGACTGGCTCAAGATTACCAGTTGGCTATGTACCCCACAGTCTCCTGGTTTCTAGCCTGGTGCAGTAGCTGCTACATCACACTGGCTTTTCATTCACTTGGAGACATGATCAAATACTGTGCTTTTATTCATGAGTACATTCGGGTGCTGAAGAGTTTCTATGATCGGAAGAGGGAAGGAGATGACTTTTCATTGTTCCCCCTTTCTTCTTCAGTTGCTGAAACAGATCTTAGGCTGCAGGCTAGAGAGGATCAATAAAAGTTTTTCCCTTTCACCCATTAAGAACAACTGCTGAATAAGACATTACAGCATGCAAGTCACTGACATAAAACTCAATCAGCCCAGTGGTTTTGAATTTCTTTTACTAAAACATTATTCTTGTAAAATGGGAAATTGACTACAGCACTTCTATTTAAAAAAAAATGTGTGGTAATTTAATATAATGTTGATGATGATGACTGGAAACATATTTTGAAGATTAAAAGTAATTTGAGAAAACTCACATATTAATAAAATTAAAACAAAGTATTTTGGGGAAGGGTTTTTTTAAGTGAATTGTATGAATAGCCAAATGCAGTAATAAAATAAGTGAAATCTGAGAAAATCCAAGTTGACACATTTTTCTTGCATTTATTCATTTCTCTCTGCACTCTCCCCAAAATTAAAAGTGCTGAAACATGCTCACATCAAGTTAAATTATAGTAAAAATTAGGAAATGCCAAAGAAAATGAATTCATCCTATTCAGAACAATATAATTAAAACAATAAATTTTGGATAAATCTTAAAGTTGGCTTCAGCTGCTTCACTAACTACAGTATGCTAGTATGAACAACAGTTTTATAATTAAATTTTTTTTATATTTGTTAGTTAACCTATTAGCTTAACTGTTTCTGGGCTAACTTGAAATTTTTGAAGAATTAATGCAACAGTCTCTAAGGGTTTTCTTGAGCTTTTAAATATAAAATGTGTATCTTTAAATCATTTTTACAGTCAAAAGTATATTTCTTTTTACTAAATATTAATTCTATTATAAACTAAAACAATCAAAAGTCATGTCAAAATATTACAAAGCTACCATAGCATGGTGTCACTTTCTTTTTTCAGGTAGGGCGTTCCTGGCATTGACCACTCTGTTGCTGAAGTCATATTTTCTGCAATCGAGTTTGGAGTGGTTTACCTAGAGTTTGTACTTGCCTATGTATTATTGTGATTGAGGCTGAAGAAGTCATTGGCAGGTAAGATTTTGTAACAGACAGTTTTGTGTACTATGCTTAGATCTGACAGCAGGCAGCACAGTTCTAGTCCAGGCCCAAAATTTCGAGCCTGGAGGCATAGGGAATTCTATTGTAAGTGGAGGAGTGGCGTACTTTTCTTGAGAAATACCTCTGAACCCACTCAATTGTGTTAATGTCCTATATACAGTGCAGGTTCCAGATGAACGACCTGTATTCAAGAATTGGTCTGGCAAGGGTTACACATAGTTACATGTAAATAAATCTTCACCATGTCATTTGCCCAAATATCCCCTTTTGGTTAGATACTGTTTGAGGAGCAAGAAATACAATGTACTATCATGCAGCCATAGGCAAATCAAGCCAGATTGTGACTTTGCTCACAATTGCAATAGGTGCATCTCCTTATCTTCCTCTGGCTCACTCAGCACAACATAGGGGCTAATCAAGCCAATAGACACTGTTGTTATCACTGGCCCTGACAATGTATCAAGCCTACTACCCTGAACTGAGACTGAGTTATCAAGAAGAATCTCATGACAGAATGGAAGCTCTAGATCAGGGGTGTCCAACCTTGGCAACTTTAAGACTTGTGGACTTCAACTTCCAGAATTCCTCAGCCAGCCTTGCTGGCTGAGGAATTCTGGGAGTTGAAGTCCACAAGTCTTAAAGTTGCCATGGTTGGACACCCCTGCTCTAGATGGTGGTAGGAGAGCAACTTTCACTAGATGAGTCAACTTTTCCTCATGGGTGTGGTTTAAATGTCACCTGGGCAAATTCTACAATCAAGTGTTCTCTTATCCTTGGACCCATGTGGGCTGGTAAGCATGAATGCCTTTTGGGAAACCAAATGTTTCAGCTGTTTCATGATCCTAATGCAAAATTGGACTGTTTTCCTTGAGTCCGGCCTTTCTTGGAGTCCACCTAAGGAATTTTTAGAGAAAAGAACCAAGAGTAAATTTTTGCAAGCAAGAACTTTGTTATAAAGAAGGATGATTTGTGCAAATCCTGCCTCAAGTATCTCCATTTCTGTGAATTAAAGGAACACACAGTTAAATGTCCTTACCGTGCCACAGATAGCTATTTGGTATTCGAATGCCTGCACCATTGTTCAGATCTCAGATCTGTTGGTGATACATTATGGTTTGCAAAACACAAGGATAGTTTCCATATCTTCTATGGCTTGATCTGCAGATAGATCATGTTCCTTTAGTTGTACATGTGGGGCTAGTTTATTGAAGTCAGATTTCTAGCTAAATGTATTAGATGCAGTCTCATCTGCTTTAATTGTCTTCTCTGCCATATGCATCCACTATACCAAGGGTCTTCAAACTTGACAAGTTTAAGAAGTTGTGGACTTCAACTCCCAGAATTCCTGAGCTAACATGACTGGAGGAGAAATTCTGGGAGTTGAAGTCCACAAGTCTTAAAGCTGTCAAATTTGAAGACCCCTGCACTATACCATTCTGCACTATTCTGGAGGACTGTGAGGTTTTAGAGAAAAGCAATGTGACTATAAGAGTTTATTTTTATAGCCCTACACTTTTTTCATAGCTCAATGGTAGCCTAACACCTCCTAACCAAATTCTTTGTATATTCCACTTCTGAACTAATATGGTATTACATGTTCCAGACAAAGGGGTGCAGTCAACCAGTTGTAAGTGATTGAAAGCAAATCCAAAACACAGCAATGGAGATACATTAATTTATTCACACCTGCCCTCCCAGGGACAGAGCTGCAACTTAAGCATAGATTCCCTTGATACTTCAGTCTGACAGCTAAGCCACCTTGGTAGAGAAGGCTGACATACTTTGATCTTTCACTTTTAAAAATGCAAATCTGGAGTGCCAGCATCATAATTTCAATTTCTCTTTACTTTTATTAGCCTTTCTCACTGCATTCCTTTTTAAGTCAGCATATGTGATCTCTCCCAAGGCCAGGTCTCAGGGACAGGCTGGGGAAATTCTGCACCAGAGTTTCTTCCACCCTTCACTTTTTCTCCCCATCAACAGCTCATCTCATCCCATCATATTATTCATTTATTTAGAATAGATAATTCTTTATTGGCCAAGTATGATTGGACACACAAGGAATTTGTCTTGGTGCATATGCTCTCAGTGTACATAAAAGAAAAGACATTCATCAAGAGTCAAGCATCATACAGTACAACATTTAATAATAGTCATAGGCAGTGGTGGGTTTCTACCGGTTCTGCCAACCTCTGTAGAACCGGTAGCTCTGAAGAGCAGCAGACATAGAACCGGTTCTATGTCTGCTGATGTTTTTGCCCACCCACTCACCCACCTGTTACCTGATCTTTATTTCCTGATTTTTCAACTTCAGCTGCCGAACGAGCCACAGCTGCAGTTAAAAAACCACAAAAGAAGGCTGTTTCAAAGGCTGCTTCTCAGCAGGCAGCGTGCTAATGACATGCTAATGATGATTTATGATGATGTACAGGTGCCATGGCTCACAGAGGGCAGGGAAGCTCATAAATCCCGAACCTGTAGTTAACCCTTTCGTATCCCAGCCCTGGTCATAGGGTACAATAAGCAATCAAATTTATTCATTTATTTCCTTCATTCCTTCTTTCCTTCCCTCACCTCAAAAAACTCTCCCCTTTGAAGCATTTAAGCACTCACTCTGAAAATGCTTAATGTCTGATGATATGGTTTATCTGCAAGGAAGCTAAGGTTTTTCCTTTATCACAATTGTACCAAAAAAGATTTCGCACTAATGCCAATGTGTCTACTCATACTCCTGTCCCATAGAATTTTTATGTTCTAATCTAGGATATTTTTTCTTAATTTTTTCAAACAGAAAAGTGATACTTCTACAAGGAATATTTCCACTATCGTAATACAATGTATATAACTTTTAGGTTTAAAGGTTTATCTCCAAAATAGTCTTATCTACTTATGTTAATTCCAAGTGCTTATAACAGATTATTAGGAATCTGAGAAACAAGCAGAAGGAACCCTAGACAGAAATTATCAGCAGATGGGATAAGACATCGTCAGTAGCTTATCTCATAAATGGCATGTCAGTCCAAGTTACCAAAAAAAAGTCACACATTAAATAAATAAACAAACAAAATACCACAAAAATGTTCAAACAGATTTCACCTTAATGTGCTTGGTAATTAAAGAGGAGTGAAAATTCCAGTTATAGTTTTCAAGATTCTGTAGTTTTCAGGATTAAAGTTTCCAAATGTTGCATGAAAATTCTGTGTTGTAATTCTTTGTCTGTAATTCTTCCTTCCTTGATTGTGACCAGATATAAAGATTTTAACATTGCTAAACACTGATTTGGATTTTAAACATTTGATTCAGAGGTCTATTCTTATTGGTGGTAATAAGTAGTAGGTAATTTTTTATTAATGCTTCTCTCTTTGCAAGACCCCAATTTGATCTGATGAAGCAACAGGCTGAAGGGCTGCACATTTTTGGAAAATGAAAATCATCATCTTGCTTTTTTCTCTCTACAGGATCAGAACTCAATACAGGTGGCCAGTACAGGTGGCCACACAGAATTTTGGATCAATTCCTACAGCTATATTGCAATTTTAAAAAAACTACCTCTTCATTTCTGTAGAACTGAATTGTCAACTATTATGCAGAACAAAATTAACTTGACAATGTGCAATTTCTAAATGGAGAACAAAGTTATTACAATATGAGACCATAAGTTAATTTTGAAAAGATGTGCATTCTTTAGAACAGCAATCTGGTTCAATTTGCCAATTTCTCTGATTCATCTCTGGCTAATACTGGGTTTGCAAACAAATGGGACCCCACCCTGCTTATTTCTTTGAGTCCCAGGGCTCAAGAATATGTATTCTTACCAAAAGCACTTCCAAGTGCAACTTTTTTCCCCCTGCAGATCAGGGATTGCTGGTCTTTTTTGGTTAATCCATTTACGGTCATAAGCTTGGCTGTGCTTTAGGAGCAGTTACAGCTGTGTTGGACACCAAAGTCCAAACTGTGAATCAGATGAATAACCGCATTCCATATTATCTTCATTTCTATCTTTTTTGCTTCTTCTCAAGCGCCAGTTTTTATAAATGTCAAGTCTTGGCTCAGGAGTTTAGGAGTAGGGGACACCATTGTTCTTCTTTTGGGTACAAAGCAAAGAATTCCTGTCAAAAAAAGCTGAGCTGATTTCCCTCACTGCTTCAAGAACACACATGCAGGCACTATGCCAAGTGATTACAAAGAAACAAGACTCTTAAAAACATTTTCCCCATCAAGTCCATGGTCTCCCCCTGGTCCATGAAACACTGGGTCTCGTTCTTTGACCAAGTGAAGAATAGGAAGATCAGGCCAAAAAAATATATCTGATATGAACATTTGCAAGTACATATTTATATATTGACTGAAAATTCAAAGGCATTGCCAGTTATCTGCTGGCATTTTTTTCCAGAGTGTTACTTTAAAAGACCTGCCTGGAAAGGTTACATATTCATGAAAAATATTGTTTCTGATTACTGTTTAGGCTTTGTGTATATTTTATTAATTCAAGTGCAATGAACATATTTGCATTTATGACACAAAGCTGAAATGTATTATAGAAATAAATGAAAGATCATTTATTGAACCCTTAAGATTCTACTCTGCATTGGATGCAAGCAGTCATGAGAACGGCTGCCCCATTCAAACAGGAGACAAGCTTAGTCAAGCATAATAGAGGTTTGTTGCATCTATTCTGTACCTGACTATCCTTGAATCCAACTATATATCAGCACTTGCTATAAGTACATCATAAAAACATTTTAAGGATGTCATCATAAGGGAATAAGAGTCACTAGTTGAGGTGGCTGCTATAGAAATTAAATAAATGAATAAAATTCCTTCCGTTGGGCTTTTTCAGACTAAGAAGCAAAGGAATTTAAACTGCAGAGCAATAGGAAATATTCTCAGCATACTCTTGAATACAATAAGATAAATTGAAGAAAATGAAATGCTAAAGAAGTCCACCAACTTCTTGAGAATGAAGTCAAGAAACAGAAATCTTTTTCATCCAGTTCATGGAAACTAGAAAAGATTGATTGATTGATTGATTGATTGATTTAGTCAAGCGATTATTAGATAACAGGTATAAGTATAAACATGGTTATGAATACATGAAATGAATACAAATAAGAAAAAAAGAAACAATAGGACAGGTACGGTAGGCACGTTGGTGCGCTTATGCACACCCCCTATAGACTTCTTAGGAAAGGGGGTGAGGTCAATAGTAAACAGTCTAAGGTTAAAGTTTTTGGGGCTTGGGGAAGAAACCACAGAGTCAGGTAGAGTATTCCAGACATTGACTACTCTATTGCTGAAGCCGTATTTCCTGTAATCAAGTTTGGTGCGGCTTACCTTGAGTTTGTATCTATTGTGTGTTCTTGTATTGTTTTGGTTGAAGCTGAAGTATTCATTGACAGGTAGGACATTTCAATATATAATTTTATGTACTATACTTAGATCGAACCGAAGATGGCATAGTTCTAGGTTGTCTAGGTCTAAAATTTCAAGTCATAAGGTATTCTGCTATGAGTAGAGGAATGGAGGACTCTTCTCGTAAAATATTTCTGGACTTCCTCAATTGTATTAATATCAGATATGTAATGTGGGTTCCAGACTGATGAGCTGTATTCAATGTTTTATATGCTCTAGTTAGTAGAGTGATATTATCGAAGAAAAAGCCACGCAGGATTAGGTTAACAACTCTTAATGCCTTTTTGGCTATGTAGTTAAAGTGGGCTCTAGCACTTAGATCATTTGAGATGAGTACTCCAAGGTCCTTGAGAGAGTTTGGGTAATCAACAAGGTCTTGACTATTCAGCCTGTATTTTATTTTTTGATTTATTTTTTTTGCCTATATGTAAGACAGAGCATTTATTTGTTGAGATTTGAAGTTGCCATTTGTTTGACCATTCTGACACATACTTAAGGTTTTTTTTGAAGGGTAGCAGTATTGTCAGTGGTGTTGAATAGCTTTACATCATCAGCGAAGAGAACGCAGTTGCTCTTAATATGATCACAGAGGTCATTTATGTAGAGTATGAAGAGAGTTGGTCCTAGAACACTGCCTTGGAGGACACCAATGTTGACAGGTACAGAATTTGATAGGACACTCCCAATTTTGATCATTTGTTATCTGTTTGACAGGAATACTTCTATCCAGTTATGCAGGTGTCCAGAGATACCATGAGATTTTAGTTTTAGGAGTAATTTGTTGTGTATCACTGAATCAAAGGCTTACATTTTGGTCCAGAATTAATCTATTGATGTCCATATTGATGTCCATCTCACCTTTACATGAAATACTATTTTGGCTAATTGTGGGACTTTAAGGATTCATGAGCCATTATTTGGATTTTAATGAGCTCAGGTCATATGACTCTTTCAAGCCCAAAGTGTTAAATCTAAAAGGGTTCTATACTGAAAGGGTTCTATACTGACAGCATGTCACTATGACTAGTTATTTTGCTGATGCATTTTTATGTAAAGCAGTGCTTAGGAGTCAATTGCAATCAAGCAATCAATCATATAAAAAGAAGTGGGAAGAGAGAAAACATTTTGCTCTGAATGGATGGAATTCCACTAAGAATGAGTAATCCAATTTCTAAGGGAGGTAAACCTCCCACCCTTCAACTTATCCCTCTAAAAGGGGAGAACAATTCAATGATTTTCCTGGGAGTGAGCCAATTATAAAAACATTCATTATCTTGAATGCAAGGTGGCTGTGGAACTCAATGAGCAATAGCCAAAGTGGATATCTTTGGCCAAGAGTCCATAGGCTCCCAGTCTCTCCTTGCCAAATCTTGTTTTTCCTGCCACCCACCCAACTTAAATTTGGTGATATGGTTTATAGTATTTTTTAAAAAGCTAATTTTGTTCTCTGCAATGATAAATATTTAAAACAAACCAATCAACAACGACACACCCCCAAAAAGTGGAAGAGTGATGAAGAAAAAATTATCCTCTCAATTGGCTCTATTTTTTCCAGTGACATCACCTAATCACCACTGTATCCTTGTGGCCCACAAAGATCCTTTATTCCTTGGCATTCCCTTCAGCTATAAAAGTAGTTAGCCCCTCTCATATATGAATGGTGTTTTGTTAAGTCTTAGTATTAGAGTTAGAAGAATTCAAAGGAGGATGGGTGCCCATATTATTAAAATGGTTGCAGTGTTGTTCAAAAGCACTGGAAACCTTACAAAAATACAGCATACAGTCAAGTCTGAAGAATTGGATTTAACTTGCATTGATCTTATCATCTCTGTGAGGAAACTGTTTCTCCCCTTCTACATAGTTGCCCCTGATCCCGGTGCACATACACAGTAGAATGAAATAATAGGAATCTGTCACAAACTCTGATCTTGTAGATTCCAGGGCAGGAATGTCACTGCTAATATCATCATCATCATCATCATCATCATCATCACCATCACGGATAAAACCATAAGCATAGCACCCCTAATATGATTCTAAGGATCTCATTGCTGGGATTATTTTCCCTTGCAGGAAGGTAAGAATCTTTCATTAGATCTTTTATTTGATTAAATCAGGGGTCTTCAAACAGCTTTAAGACTTGTGGACTTCAACTCCCAGAATTCCTCCTCCAGTCATTTCAGCTCAGGAATTCTGGGAATTGAAGTCCACAAGTCTTAAACTTGCCAAGTTTGAAGACCCTTGGATTAGATATTCTCCCACCCTCCCACCATCTGAAGAAAAGTAGCCTATTCAATTGCACTAGACCAGGGATGTCAAACTGGCAGCCGGCAGGTCAGATGCATCATGCACAGGCCACACTCACCCCAGCTCCATGATTGGGGAAAACATTGTGAAATGTCACATGGTGGCAACATGATGCCATGAGTTTGACACCCATGCATTAGAGCTTGGAAACTCCAGGCCATAGATCTCTGGAAGTAGGAATCTTACCTACTCAGCTATCATAAGATATGATTAGAATCATAGTTCAGCACAAGATTAGGTTGGTGCTTCAACCACTCATTGTCCTGCTCTCTGGGCTTCTTGTTTGAGTGAGATGGCATTGAAGGCTGGCTGGTTTCTGGCATCAGTCAGTACATTATCTAAACTAGCCGACCAAATGCTGAATCTACTCTAACAGGTTCCTTTCACCATATTTTATGTGGCTTCCCAACATTACTAATATTCCTCTTACAGTGTGTGGGTCAGAGAGAAGAGTCCTTGATACTTTTGATATTGCTGAACTACAGTTTGCTGCAGCTCCAGCCAAATGATCAATTGGGAAGCCTAAAGGAAGCTGCAGTTCAGCAACATCTTCAAGGACCACCAGTTTCCATCCTTCCTAGTCCTCTTAGTGATCCTGCTTATCGTATTTGGAAAACAAAGAGAAATATTGTGCATGTAAATACACCAGATCCTACTACAAAGAAAAAAGTTAAATCCCCTGTTCCACATTCATTTTTCCTGTCTGCCGGAAGCAAAAAGTCCATCTCTTGCACCTCCACTTCAGCTCTTCAGAGCCTTCATCTCCTATCAGAACATGCACAGGCTAAAAGTTTTGCAGATTCAGGCACTCCAGATGTGTTATGTATCTACTTCATTTTGGCTGCTCCTACTGCAAGGCCAAAAGAAATATTAATCACTTGATTTCACATGAAAGGGATGGGACCTCCTCTCAAATTTCAGAAAGGGGCTGGCAAGTAGAGGAAGCCAAAGCTTTCCCTATTTAAGGGCAAAACACAGGAATGTCTGTGGCTGAGTTCTCTGCAGGCCCAGTGGTTGACAGGGCAGGAAGCAATTGATGGTGATCTTTTGATTTTTTTTTCCTCTCCCCTTTTTTTCCCCTCTCTCATTCTCTTTTGCACATAGAGTCTCATGTTTAAAATTATTTAAACATGATGAGCTGTGTGCAGAGAGCCGTTTTGTTCTTCTTTACTGTGTCACAATTCTCCGTCATTTTGGCACAACAACAAGAAGGTAAGTAATCCCACTTAAGAATTGAGAATTGTCATGGTTTTATATTATATATTCCCTTCTATGCAACTTTGCCAGATATCGAGCATTTCTCAAGTTACTTTTTTTCCCTTTTGCTTTGAGCTGGGTTGGGATCCTGCATTTGAAGCAAGAAGGCTAACCTTTAAAGGGGGAAATTTTAGAGGCTTAACCATATTCTGTGCCTTTTTCTAAACTTTCTCTCGTGATGTTTCTAGACTTAGTTTGCCTAACCAGCACTGGAAACATCTTACTGTTTTTTCTTTTTGCTTTTTGAATAAAACTCTTGAGTGCAGAATTCAGGAAAGTTTGAACTTAATTTGCAATGTAAAAGAAGCTTGTATTTAGCCATGGGTGGGGGGGGGCGGTGTTAGGGTTTGTAAGAAACACTGCTTTGGAGTCTTGCTGGCATATGTTTCTTTTTAAATGTAGGGTTACGTATAAAGTCATTTATATTATTTAAGGAAGTGCTTTTGTGAACCAGGTTGGTTGGCTCAGCTCTGGGGAAAGATTTTTCCAGGTGTGGATATGAGTGTATTCTTCTGAGACATAAACAGGAAAGGAGAAGGATATATCACATCTCAAACTTTATTTCATCACTCATCAGAGAATTCTTTCATGTCCGTTGCTCTCCTAACAGTAAATAACCTCAGGCTATACATGCTTCCTGGAGAGTAAGTCTGATTGTGAACAGTCAAAGGATTTGCAGGGCTTACAAGCACATTTGGCAATTAAGATTCAGGACATTTTAATAAAGGACGTTTTTGGATCCTGGTTTGTTTGGTGGTGATGTGCACGGTGTTGAATTGACAGAATTGTTGCATTGTGTGATCTATATCTTGAATGCACAACTTGATTGATACAATTAACTAATAACAAGCTTTACATCGTAATTTGCCCCAACCAAATATACTCACGTAATTGATAGGTATATCTGAAATTAGATGTTTCTTTATCAGTTTATCTAATAGAAAAGTTTTTCATAGAAATGATTCTATAAAAAAAGGATATTCTATATATTTTAAAAAATAAGCTGCAAGGACTATAGAAATGAACTTATTCATTCATTCATTCATTCATCACAATTGATTTAGTGAGTAAAGAAAAAAGGCACTCATTTTTTTTAAGGTTGCTTTATATAATTGATTCTGTATGGTTGATATAAACTATACTGAAATTGCTTGTAGAAATTTTCTAAATTTTGTTTATTCCACATTCCACTGGATCTAATTGCTTATGTCCAGCAGATTTAAAGGATATGAAGCATCTATGGCTACGCATTTGGTGTATTCAAACAGATGTAGTATTTGTTTCTAGTTGCAACATGCATTTTAGGTAGATATAACAGAGAAATCTATTCAGAAATACTATTTTTGTTCTACTGTTATACTTTCTGTTATCATTATTTGGCTAGACTCTGTAAGATTGAAGAAAAAGAAAGAGAAAGAGAGAGAATACAAAATCCTGTAACATTGACCAGATTTTTAAAAATGTAGAAATGATACAGCATGCTGCAATGGTTTATATTTCCCTCCATACCCTTAACCCCCATTTCCATTCACATGTGTCAGATTTTTGGAGACTGCTTGAACAAGTCCCTACAATTTTTTTTGGCATGGATTATCAGAAGTGGTTTGTCGTGGCCTCCTTCCTAGGTTGAAAGAAAGTGACTGGCTCAGAGGTGGTACTCAGCAGGTTCTGACCAGTCCTAGAGAACCAGTAGCGGAAATTTTGAGTAGTTCAGAGAACCAGCAAATACCACCTCTGACTGGAGATTTTACAGTATCCTTTCCCTGCCACTCCCACCAAGCCACACCCACAGAACCGATAGTAAAAAAAATTTGAATCCTACCACTAGGCTGCCCAAAGTCAGCCAGCTGGCTTTGTGCCAAAGGTGCCTAAATTAGAACCCACAATCTCTTGGTTGCTCTTAACCTTTACCTACACTGTTTTAAAACAGAAGAAATTTCAAAAATGTTCTAGAATCTCTCTTACGTTTGTCTTTACCTTTTAACTTTTTACCAATAGTCATGGGTGTGTTATGGATGAGTTCCTTCTTTCTTTCCTTCCTTCCTTCCTTCCTTCCTTCCTTCCTTCCTTCCTTCCTTCCTTCCTTCCTTCCTTCCTTCCTTCCTTCCTTCCCTCCCTACCAGAATAAAGATTATTCAGTTTGTAACAAGCTATAACCCATAGATGAAATAAAACAGTAACCATCTTGGAAATTAATATTTTCTAGATGTGGTAAATTGTTCTGTATAGGCTGAAAGTAACCTTTAAATAAGAAAGGAGGGAGGGAAGGAAGGAGGGAGGGAGGAAGGAAGGAGAGTATTAATGTTAAATTATACCAAAATATTCAGGTAAAGAAGCTAATGATTATACACTGAGCATCAAATAATCACACCGTAAAATTCAATCATGATTTCCTTCTTTGCTATAATAACTAGAATAGGAGAATGAGGACAGATTTGCATGACAATTATTAGGTTAAGCATTGAAGCCAAGGTGTGTAATTGGAGTGTACACTGACGGTTTGGGTGTCCTATACATAAATCAGAGAACTTATGGCTGTTCAGAACTTGTGGCCTAGAATTTCTCCTCATTGGCCATGTTTGTTGGGCCTCATGGGTGAATTAGTTAATACAGCATCATTTGAAGAACCATTAGCTCCCCTCTCTCTGCCCTGGACCTATGCTGATGCAATTCATCTTACAACAAAGTTTTGGTTTCTTTCTTTTCTTTCTGATTCCTAGTTGTAAATATTAGAAAATATGGTAATATGCCATGGAACTTTCTTCCTTGCAAACCTCATTCATTTCTCTGAGCATTAATTTATGTTTTTTTAAATGAAGTACTTCTCTTAGTACTCCATAACCTTATTTCAGCTCCAGGAAGCACTGCTTGATAATGAAAGGCTGTCTATTTCATTTTTTTGCTCCTATTTAATTTTTTTGTCTCTATGATTGATAGTGCCATACCATCTGATCCTCATCTTATATTACTAGAAATTATTAACATTTCCATTATTAGAAAAATCCATAATGTCTTTACTCAAATGTACTCACTGCCTTTCTTAAGTTGATGAATAAATGACTTTATAATTTGTTTTTGTTGCTACCTCATAAGAATTCGGAGGAACTCTCACTGCAACTCTTAACCAAAATTAATACTTAAGATTTCCACATTTAATTTGTTGGACTGTAGCCATGATTAATGGACACTGGGATTTGTTGTACTCTTGCCTCTTCATGTTTTACTTCTAAGTTTTCATGTACAGTATAATGAAAACATGAACTGTTTGGAAATAGATTATATACAAAGGCTTTGCTTTCAAAAATGATGTATTTTCATGTAAAAAACATTCTAGACAGAATGGACAGCTTGAGTAATGCCAGCATTTTTGTGTGTTTTTTCTAAAAGAGAGACAGCCAGATCTGGAATATACCATGCATGTAGAAGCATAATACAAGTACAGACTTTAGGAAAACAATCTGTTAAAATAACTTTTAACATTAAAATAGAAGTGTTTTTCTCCATTTATTGACTGTTGTGTCCTTCCAAATAATCCCACTGTATAGGAGTAATATTTAAATTTGATAACCTTGTGGTATTAACCAAGCATATCATTCTCTTTGGGGTGAAAAACAGCAGATTCCATCCCATTCTTCTCATAGTTCTTTGACTGAGATGTTGAAACTGGGATCCATCCATGTTGAAACAGCAGCCTCACAAACTGTGGATAATGTATGAATCAACTTTAGATTTCCACCCCCAACTATCATCTGAGGTTTTTGTGAAAGGAAAAAAATATATAAAATGATCTTCTGGTTTTCCAATTACAGTGTATGTTTTGTGCTTACTGTGCATAAAGCAAACACTGCTCACATTTCTGGCATTTGAACATTAATTTGAAATTAGTGGATTGTGAGATAAGCCAAGCCAAAATTTCCAGTCAGGATGCATGTAAATAGCAGAAGAGATGTGGCACAAAATAGAATTATGGGTTATATAACAGAATCTTTTGACAAGACTAATTCATACCTCACTGTTTGAGTTCAGCTAATTCCATTCTACCCCAAAGCGGGTAGAAGATTTCCCTCTAAATCAGTGATGTCCAACATTTTGATTTGCCTGGGCCACATTGAGTGAAGATGTATTGTCTTGGGCCAAATATAAAATATATAATATAATTAATGTATATAAATAGCATATTCTTTATTGGGGGGTGGGGTCTTGTGGAGCCACATTTCTAACTATCTAGGACTGCATGTGGCCCAAAGGCCATGGGTTGGACACGACTGCTTTAAACCATAGTTTATTGAAATTAAAATAAACAACCCATAGTTTAAAATAGCTTAGTACATAATCAGAGTTTTACTTATAACATATAGTAGTGGCAACTAGAAATGGGGTCCTATCTCTGCAGATATATGGATGAGGTTATGGATATACCCCTCTCAAAGCAAACAATTGACTAAAATGAATGATTTTAATATGATCCTTCCGTACCTAGATTCCATGTTATGAAATAGTTCTAGCAAAGAAGTAAGACTTGCCCCAACGCTTTTGAACTCCCAGAAGATAGTTGAAGTAGAATTCCTCTAGCAGAGCATTTTTTAACTCATAAGTTGGGATATCATTGTTCAGACAAGATCCTTGCCTATATAAACTTTTTTTGGCTTCAGCTTCCATGTTACATTTCAATGTTACACTTAAAATAGTTGTTGCCTCTGTCAATCTAATTTGTAAAATGTGCTTATGTTACATTCCAAAGTATTCAGAAGTTTTTAATAAAAGTTCTCTGGATGTCATTCACAGCTTTTTTTTTCGAGAAAAACCTTGCTAAAACTATACCTCAGTTTAACTCTTAATAGTCAAAATTAAATAAAACAAAGATTATAAATGTGAAATGTGCTGACTTATCAAGCCAAGAGAAAGGAACAATATTCAGATATATGGCATCTTCATCTCCACATCAATTAAGGCTCAACATGCTTTCACTTTTAGGATCCTGGTTTTCTGTGGGTCAAGAATAGACAACTGGGAGGCCCTGGACTTATATTTGCAGCCTTCTTTGATTGCAAATCCTAAAAGGTGATGGGTGTTTTGAGACAAGCAATCAGTAAAAACTATAATGTGGGTTATAAAATAGGCTTCACCCAGTTGGTGAAGGTTGGTTTGGGTAGAGAAATCCTTAAAGTCTATTCTGGGGTGGGGGAAGAGAATCCTGGCCTTCCCCAATTGGATCACCCAATTTGTATCTCACTCCCTCTCACTTTGGTCTGGGAACATTAAGTGAGTTCATTCTTTAGCTCTCAAAAAGTTGCCAACATGGCCATCCAACCCTGTTTAAAGTGTTGTAAAGTATAAACTTCATAGGATGCTCCATTTGCAACTCCTTGAACTAAGGAAAGCTCAAATCTTAATTAAGTTTTAAGAACTCCACATCCTTTAAGCGAGTAGGTGTTACTGAAATTAGGCCAGTTCCATAAGCCTGAGGAGAATTGTGGTTTGATGAAAGCTAAATGGTTACTTCTGCCTTGTCTGCACTTTCCATGTGTGTGCTTTGACTTCAGACCGAGTCATCAAATGATTTCCTGCCGGAAGGAGAAGAACTGCAGATATGAGGAGGGAGGGAGGAGAAACCCTGCTTTACTGCAGGGAGAAAGGAATTAAGATGATGTTTCTTTTTCTCAGTGTTATTTAATTGACTATAACAATGTTGAATTGATGCCATTTGCCAAGAAATCCAAATGCTGTCAGCTTTAATCATTGCCATTTGAATTCCGTGGTTAATGCTGAACATGGAAAACAATCAGTCTGGGGTTGTTATTTTTTATGAGTCCCACTTTTGTGGTCAGTCAAGATTCTTCTTCTAATCTAGATCAGCTTCCCTCAACTTAATGTCTCCAGGTTTGTTGGTCTTTGGCCATGGCAGAGAGTCTGGAAGTTGTAGTCACAAGACATTCGAAGAGTACCACATTTCATGAAAAATTATTGAGATTGTTTATATATTCATTACCCAAGTTAGGGCATGCAACTTCTGCAATGCTGATACAAGTCAGGAGCCCCACAACCACATTTTGCAAGGTGGGAATAAAATGATGAAAATACTTCTAAACAGATGGTGCTAGGATTTTTTTTTAAGATAGCTACAAGTAGATCTTTGCGAAATTTTGAATCTCTGGAAACACAACCTGGATAACACATTGATCTTTAGGCATTGCTGTTCAGGCTGCAAACCTGGCTTTAGACTTCTTGATCCCTGTGAAATATAGTTTACTTCTCAAACTTGCTTGAGTTTGAGTTGGCAGGTTTGCGCAGGCAGTAAAACAATGTGAATGATGGAAACCATCTGTGACCAAAATGTCACTAAGTGACTCTGAGAAGGGCGCTGGTAAATTTATATGACATGGTTCCATAACAAGGCCTTTTAAGGCTTAGGTTCTCCAATTGCTTATCCAGAGCAGTTTCATTCTGTCTGAGAGATCTGGGAAGAACTGGAAGGATTTAGGCTTTGCAGCCATACATTCTCTTGTAAACAAACCTTGGAAAACCCACTATGATCAATTGAGTTCATTTCCAAATGAGTGTGACTACTATTTACATTGATTGTGTGAATGGCTATAATGATCATTAAATGATAGTTCAATATGGGTAGAAAGAAACAATCACTGATCCACTCATGATCCTATTAAATGGCCTATTTTACTTTTTCAATCCAGCTAATAATAAATTCAAAGATTTTTTTTGCATGTATTTTACTTGAGACTTTGAATAGCTATTTTATGTAATGAAATCTCTTGACCTATTTTTACAATCTTTGAGGCTGCCATTTTGTACACTCATTCTAAAAGCGTGATGAACCAGGCCTCTTTCTTAGAGCATAGTTTTTTCCATATCTATGGGAAATCAATTCTAGACAGACAGACAGACAGACAGACAGTCATTTCTTTTAATTAGACCTGCCTTACTTGTCACATTTCATTGCCATTATTAAGCAATTGTTCCAAGAAGGTTGGATGATTCATTAGTTTTTGCAAAAATGTTGCAAGCTTGGCTATTGTAAAAGATCATGATAAAATTAAGAAGGGCTTTTGAACTAGCATTTCTTCCACATTTGACCCTTCCCCTAAAAGTGGGTGAACCAGATAAATCCTGAATATGAAATATGAAATTAAATTTGAATTAATTATTGTACACAAAAATGACAGTATATACAGCAGACGAGATAACCATGCTGGGTTTCGTATCACAAATCACTAGTCGAACACTTCCCAAGTGTTTAGGACTGCGTGATGCAACTTGTGCAATGTGAATATTATTATTATTATTATTATTATTATTATTATTATTATTATTATTATTATTATTATTTGTACTTTTGTATTTGTTTCCTTCTTCTGTTATAATAAAAACTACAGTTTACCAGAAACTGAACAAAGACAGATATAATCTCATAATGAAATTCATTTATTTGTCTCTGCTAATAAAAAGTTTATTTTGTTTTAAACACGTATTCTACATGCCAGTACTGTCACTGTCTCTGTAAATAAATCTCACATCTTCTGCATCCTAATTCTAGCTTTAAAAAAAAAAAGAAGTAAGGTCAATTGTTTACATGTCATAATTCTTTCCAGATTTTTTTTTAAGCTGTATTTAGCCCCATGTATATTGCTAACATCAAGTTGGCTCCCTTTTCCAGTTTCCTTTTGTAAACTTTGCCTGTTTCATATTAGGATGACAATGGAAAACATGAAACATTTCTTTCAACAAGAGTCCCTTGTAAGATTTATTTTGGGTATGCATCAACCAATGGGGATTTTGGCTGCATTTCTTGAAACACAACGAAGGAGATGCCTTTCATATTAGCTAACAAGCTGATTCCATTTTCCAAGATTTCATGTGGAGTGAGCGCTATAATATTGTTTGAGTAAATCTAACAGAGAGACAGTTGGTGTAGTGGTTAAGGCACCAGGCTAAAAACCAGGAGACTGTGAGTTCTAGCCCTGTCTCAGACGCAAAGCCCCTGGGTGACCTTTGGGGCAGTCCCTCGTTTCCTCAGCTTGGGAAGTATGCAAGAGCAAACCACTTCTGAACTGTTTGACAAGAAAACTATAGGCACAAGTCCCTATAGAATCATCAATGATTCAAAGGCACTCACACATACAGACAAACAATAATGCCTCATTATTTTCTCCTTAGGTGAGTAAAGTGTTGCCTATATAAACAGATAGTGTCTTGCCATCCTACTAGAAGACTACAAGCCTTTACAGATACATGTTCTTGCTATTATATTATATAAGCCACACCCCTTGAAAACGTGCAGGTAAAAAGCAGCTAGGTTTGGGTTACACAGTCACAGCCATTGTCAGACAATATGAAAAAGAAAGAAAAGAAAGCAAACAATACAAAGCATCAAAAGGATCACAGCTGTTACCTTGATTCTTTTGGCCCTCCACATGGATGATCTTATGCCCTGCCCAGCAGGTTATAGCATGGAACTGATTAAACGGTGTCTCATCAGGCTCAAATAGCATCCAAAATGGAGGGAAACTTTGCAAGGGAAGGAAAATCAAAACATTATCTCCAGAACAAAAAATATATATAGTATAGTTCTAGGAACACTGGGCCCCTTCTTTTCCTGAATATTTCCATTACTTCCATGTTTATGTGCTGAATGTCAAAACAATTTATTACCATATCACATTAAAATACAACCCAAACTCAATAGAAAATGATATTTTATGTAGCTAAACTTTTTGTTTAGATTTGTGTTATTAGTACATACACTTTTCTATATCTTTTATCTTTATATTACCAAGTTGCAAGTGATCATAAAGAGTTCTTGATCAGGGGTGGAATTCAAATTTTGTAACAACCGGTTCTGTTGGTGTGGCTGGGTGGGCGTGGCTTCTTATTCTTTTTTAGCAGCAACCCACCCACCCAGGGTTGCCATCTGGCCATTTTTCTGGCCAAATTCAAGAAATCTGGCCGTATTTCTATCTGCTTAGCCATGAAAAAAATGATGTCTCCACCCAAATTTATTTGGCTGGAAATTTGGCCGTACGAAAGTTGCTTGGCTGTGAAATCGGCCAGATGGCAACCCAGCTGCTCTCCTTCCCTCGCGCATGCGCGTCACCATGAGCAAAAGGAGGACAAGCGTGTCCTCTTAGTTCTCCGACACGCCCGCTTCCTCTCAACTCCCGTCACACACCCCTTTGGGCCTTGGTGCCCAGCCACACCCCCTTCCAGCCTGTGACCTGAGCAGGGGCAGCTCCTCCTCCATCAACACCACACCCATTCCTATTACGGCTCGTTCCAACACCACGCCCCTCAGCTTCCCCACCCATCCTGAGCTCTCCTTCCCTCGCACATGCGCATAACCATGAGCAAAAGGAGGACAAGGGCGTCCTCTGGCACTCTCCTTCCCTCGTGCATGCGCGTCACCATGAGCAAAAAATAATTTGGCCGAATTTGGCCGTATTTTGACTTGAGTTTTGCCACAGAGCCAAACTGCGATCTGGCAACCCTGCACCCACCACATTTTGGGGGCCTTCTGGGTCTCAGGGAAGACTCCTGGGGGGCATTTTTGCTCCCAGAAAGCTTACCTGTGGCTCAGGAAGGAAAAACATGGAGCACAGCGGGGCACGCAGCACCCCCATGTTTTGGGGCCTTCTGGGCCTCAGGGAAGCCTCCTGGGGGGGGTGCATTTTTTCTCCAAGAAAGCTTCCTTGGGGTCCAGGAAGGCAAAAAAAATGGAGGGGACGGGGTGCTGTGCCCCCCCTCCATTTTTTTGCCTTCCTGGACCTCAGGGAAGCCTCCTGGGTGAAGCAGTAAGTAAGTGAGGGAAATCCCAACACAGCTGATCATAGGAACAGCTGATTGTCAGGAAGGGAAAAAAAGAAATACCTTATCAGAAGTCAGTGATGTCAGGCACATGCACAATGTTGCACATGTGCGATAAGGACTGACTGTGCAGGGAGGGGAGGGGTGGGCAGAGAGTGGCAGGGCCAGCCAGGTGCACAATTTGCTGGTTCTCCAAACTGTGCAGAATCATAACAACCAGATCTATAGAACCAGTCCAAACCAGTAGAATCCCACCCCTGTTCTTGATCAACTGAAGACCAATCCCAACAACCAACAGAGAAGGCTGATTCAGGATGTTGAGAAGGCATGAACTATGATTGTTCATTTCTTAAGAGAAATTGTTTAGAATGTGTAGGTTCTTGACTATGAAAAGAAAACTTAAGGAACAAGTCCGTATATGGATAGTTTTGGCAATGCAAAAGATTTCAGTGCAACATTTGATCCATTTACTTGTGGAAGTCTTGAAGTGCCAAGATATATTAAATGGATTCTATATGGTTTCTTTGATGTCCTTGTTAGGGCATGTAGTTTAGGGTAAAACATAAGTGGACAGTGAACAAACTAATGTGTAATCTTTAACAGCGTTGAATGTCATGGAGAAATTATTAAGAAAATTGTTTGGATTATTTTCCCAGCTAGTACTATCAGAAGTCAAGGTATGGTGGTGCTAATGTGGAGAATTAAAAAATGCATCATCTTTCAGGGAAGCATCATAGATTAGCATAGCAGAATGTCTGTGCACAGAAGATTCCAGGTTCAACTCCTGCCATTTCCAGTTTTAGAAGGAGGTAGTCTGGGATCTGAATAAAGGACTCTCACTTGGAGATAAAAATACTGGATGGTGAGGGCAAATAGATCTGCAACATTTTCACTCGGACCAGAAGCCAAGTTGAGACATTGTGCATTCATGCATAGGCCAGGCAGCTGAGACCAATCTTCAAAACAGCCCTACAATCCCTCAAAAGGATGGTGCTATTTTAATGCTTTGAAAAGTGATCTTTCACTCCCCTAATATATTTTGCAAAATACTTTTCTTCAATACTTTGCACAGCCCTAAGGAACATGATAGGAGTGTAGTTTTGAGATTACTGACAGCTAGTTCATATAAAGTAGCTTTTTCCTTATTGGTCATCAATTTACATTCTAATCCTGCTTTCCTCACAGCATTCACTTTCACCTACTTCTCCATTAATGGATACCATAGTAAATATGTGAAGGTTTATGGGTCAGCGAATGTGTCCAAGATCAGAATATGTTTATATCCTTCATTTTATTTTGTAATCAATAATTTTAGATTGCTAGATTGCTTTATTGTATACCAGAAATGGTTACCTGAGTTTTTTCACTGACTTATAAGCTTTGGAATCATTAGGATCATTTATAAATTAGCCAGAATTTAGAGATAGACCAGAAATGAATTTCTTTCTTATCTGAAGATATAGAGATGGAGGTGATAGATCATATTGAACAAAGTAAAACAGCTCCATAAAACTCAATTCCATAAAAATGTGTAAGTTTTGTTCTTCTTGGCAGAGAAAAATACAATTCCCCTACTCTACTCTATTTTTCCCATAGTTTTTCCTGCTGACTGGAAAATATATCTGGCCAAACCAGACATCAAGTAGGTCATATTTCTTACTTGAGTCTTCAGATTTGAGTTCCTAGAGCCTCAAATTGGAAAGACATACATTGATTAAGATTGGAAAGATATATCCCACATTACATCAGCCACTTTCTTCCAATCCTTCTTTACTCTGTACTTTTGAGAAAATTTCCCCAAGTATATTTCTGGAGCATCCCCCTAAAAGATTTAGACATTACTCAGGATGAAGAAGGAATGTTTTTCATCACATGGGCTGCCAGCCAGCATGCAATGCAAACCACAAAAACACTGCACTAAATACAATCTCATTTAATCTAAGATTTTGGTTCGAGCAATGATCATAAGTTATTCCTGGGAAATTTCCAGGCACAAATGTAAGGTAGAGCTTTCTTGTACACTTGTTCCTAGATTTGGCATTCAGTGATCAAAATATGGGTTAGGAACCTATCTTTTACAATTGCATGTGATGATGGTGATTAAGTGAGACAGCTTTGCTTGTCCCCTTACCCTCTGCTTTCCCTGAAGTGGCGATTAAATGAATGTCCTGGACCTCCCGAGCCTTTCTCTAATCCCTGAGGCACCCCCATGATCTTTTTCCTGCCCCTTGTGGTCCCCTTCATCCTTGGCTTTCTTCCCACCCAGCTATTGAGTCACCCAAGGAAGCCTTTTGCCCACCATAGCATCTGCAATGGTAGCAATGGTGCTGACCAAATTTAGGCTCCCTTATGTGGCTGAGGGACTGGATGGGAAATAGGCCAAGACCTGTGGGGATCCAATGAGATAGGTGGGGGGTTAGAGTTAGGGTTATGTTTAGTTGTAAACAACCACAGGGGAGGGAGTTGTAACTACAAATGGTTCGATCACAAATCAAATCAAGTCACCTATACTGAATTGCATAATATTATTACCTTTTAAAGTAATTCTGAATTGTTCTTATGTCTCAACTTGTTTTCTAAAGGAACTCCATCAATACTGAAGCAATGTTGAATGCACTTGTGAATCTTAATCTTGATTTATGTGCATTTCACTAAAAAGTTGCTCTACCTAGCATTGCTCCTTTTATTTCTAATTTTTACAAATCTGCTTCTTTGATGCAGTGTTCTAGTAATGTTTCTGTAGCTTTCCTCAACCTTAAAAATGGAGGCAAGTAGAAAATGATAATTTGGCTTAATGTATAGTCATCTGGTAATCTGTCCAATCAATTTGTCAAATTTTCAATCATATGTCAACTGAAAGGCATGTGTTCCTGCTTTCTTAGTGTAGAAAATAATGATGATTGCCATCTTGACATTCATAAATTCATAGTTGTGTGAGGGCATCTACTTGAGTCCATCAAGATTAATTACAAGTTAATAAGCATTGGGCTGGAAGCTCAGAGTGCTGAAATAGAGTCTATTTATTCTAGACAATAGAATTCATCAGAATCTTCAGGTCCCAGTCATCATAGATTGATGATTCAAGCGACATTCACATATTGGAAATGCATATAAATGCCAGTTTTGCACTGCCATAGCAGGCTATGAATGTGTTCTATTGGCCATGCTTGTTTCTCCAGCAGAAGAGAACCATTGCTTACAGAAGTAGGCTCCTGTTCATCTGGAAAGATCCTTCCTTAGTTGCACTTCAGAAACACATTAGTTAGGAAATAATCCACATTTACCCCCACATCACTCCCCTTCAATGTTTGTTGCAGTTGCTTGAAGTGCTGGGGGAAAGCCGAGAAATGTTATTTGCAATGATACATTTCCTTGACTTAAACCATAAGAGTAGAAGGACTTGACTTTGTACTTGCGAAGGTCTAAGCTTCATCAGAGTAACTGATTTGAAGACAGAGATTATATCTCTCAAATCACAGATTTGTCCCACCTCAATCTTCTGGCCTGCCTTTCCTGAAAGGCTGTTCCAATGACAGGACATTTTGACAGATGAAGCTGGGGAGAAGTAGAAAACAATGAAACGTGTTCTTCTTTTTTGGAGTGGAGTGTCCCCTGACTTGAACTTTAACCATAGAAAATTTGAGTAGTTCTGCATGCTCTTATGTTCTCAGACAGCTTTGTTGGACCTTGGGCACCACTATAATCACTATAAAATGCATGTTGTTGTTAAATACCCTTTTGGATAAAAGCCTAGGGTCACCTTTTTGTTTCTTTCCCATAAAAGAGAAATTTCTTTTTTATGTCATTAGCCTTTCAAACTTTTTGTAAGCACCAGTTATTTCATTTGCTTTTACAAGCATGAAGCTAAGCAATATGAGAGTCAAAAGAATATAATTCTGTGAGCAGCCTACTAGAAAATTTCTGTCACTCATATTCAGTCTAAATAATAAATCAAGCACAGAGCTGCATAGCAGAGAAACTTTTTTTAGACATATGTTACTGAAAGTATCATTTGTGATTTGCAAGTTTTTGGTACAAATACTTAATGAATTTTTCCCAAAACAAGAAGGATCTAATCTTATTTATGTTTAAAATGAATTTGGAATAATGCCCATTAACTAAAATATGTGAAGAACCAATTTAGTCTTAAGATTAAACTGTTTATTACTTTCATTTTTACATATTGGCCAGCAGAAAGTATTTCTTAAAATAATTGAATTATTTAATGTATTTGTTCTTCTTTATCATTGTGGCCAGTTAGTGCTAGATAAAAATGCTTTCCTTTTTACTAATAAAATAAAACAAATAGTTTCTGCATCATGACTGTGTTGTTCTTATATTGATAGATGACGTATGATAAATCAGAATCAGAATATTTCAGTCAACCATGCTTGAGGGCTGGGGGAGGGGCTATGGCCCTTGCCATTACTCTCCACACAGAAGTAAATTTCACTGAAATCAACAGAATTTCCAGTTGAACATGTTTATCCAAGTGTTAGGCAGAAATCCAAGTGCCAGGATTTGTTTGAACTCTGGTATGGAAGCATAGTGGGTTAGGCCATAATGGAAAGAATGATGTACAGCTGTGGGGAAAATGCCAGTAAAAATCTCTGAGATGTAAAATGCTTTATTAGAAATCTTGTCGACACCCTACAGTGACACCTATATGATGAGATTTCCTTCTCAGTAAACAAAGATAGAATTTCAAACTAAACCCCATTAAGCTCCCAGGTTCTATCCTCTACAGATTTCTCTAGGAGTATGGAACATTAATCTCAGCAAACCTTACTAAACTGACATGCATCTAATCAGGAATATAAAAACAGCCTTTTGGGTCAAATCAAAGGCTAGTTGGTCCAACCTCCTGTATGTTGCAGCTGCCAATCATATTCTATATGCAATGCCCATGAGGGCAAGATCTACTATTGGTCCCATTGTCACTAGTTTATAATATTTAATTAATTTTTTCTTTATCATATTTCCATGCTGCCTGACTTCCAGCAACTATGTTGTGATTTGGGTGTATCTTAGAGGCATTCGGACTAGGAGTCTTTGCAATTCTTATCTAAATTACTAGTTATCATTATTGTGTGATCTATTTTTAGCTATCTATTAATTGTGTAAAATAAGGTAAGGTAGGGTAGGGTAGGATAGGATGGGATGGGATGGGATGGGATAGGATAGGGTAGGGTAGGATTGGGAAAGGTAAGGAAAGGAAAGGAAAGGAAAGGAAAGGAAAGGAAAGGAAAGGAAAGGAAAGGAAAGGAAAGGAAAGGAAAGGAGAGATGATGAGAAGAGAGGGGAAGGGAAGGGAAGGGAAGGGAAGGGAAGGGAAGGGAACTTAATTGTCATTTTTTTTTTACTGTGAGCACACTGGCCCATATTAAAAATAAAATTACCCACTCTCAAGAGAAATTATATATCTATGCAAACACATACATAACACACATATACACATCGTATATGCTCACATAAATATATACCTTCACCCATACATATGTATGTTTATGTCTGTGTATAATCCATATAGTTAAGATGAGATATTATACATCTCATTTTGGTCAATCTACTAATTATATTAACAGAGCAGTCCAAAATCAAACATTTGAAACAGGTCCTAAATAAGCATTGACTCTACTTTCACACGTTGATTGACCATTGACTTTCACACACTTATTAATCAATAAGAATATTGATTAATCTAATCAACATCAGGCTGTGTAGGGGCTTTGCAGATGGGATATTTGCCTACTATTCTAAACTTGTGCCTACATTCTGGCAAAAATGACCACTGAAAGTTTTGGGGCTGCTATGCCATTAGTGTTTAATCAGATCGTTTAAAAAAAAAGATTTAAAATTTGTGATTTAATCATTAGAGATTTTTGCTTCATTAATTAGATTTCATGCATTTCTGACAAATCATGCTCCATCTTGGCAATGAGGGAAAGAGATAATAATTCAATAAAGTTATAAGGTAAAATTAATTCCTGATTGTTCTTCCCACTCACCTGATGTCACTAGCCTTAGACATGATAGTATCAATCTATTAAAAAAAACATGAGATATGGGAATTTGTAAATGTCTAAGGAAGGACATTAAGATTTGTCAGAAATGGTGTAGTGTCTCCTGCTTGGGTGACTAGATAACCTACAAGGTCCCTTCCAACTCTGTTAATCTGACCCCAGAATTCAACCCTGAGGATCAAAGGATGACTTACACAAGTATATCAGGCAGAATTAACACTGCAACATTGCAGCATCTGTTTGATCTTTGCTCCTCTCTTTCTGGATGCCAGGGGGTTCTGTCAACATACAGTCCATGCATGGGGAATAATATTAATCCATGTATTCTCCCTCCTCTTTTTCATATTCACTACCACAGTTAAAGTGATGGGCCAGCCATAAAATTTCTATTTAGCAGAAAGCAAAATTGTGACGTGATACCCTGACTTCCATTCTGCCTTGTTTTGTTATGCTGTCTTCACTTTTCCAAAAAGGTTCTACAACCAAGCAAGGTGTTAGCTACAGTTCCTAAATAATACTAGAACTTGTGGTTCACTTTGGAAGGACTAGTTTTTCTACCTTTTTAAAAAACTAAAAGATTCTAGGAAATACAAATAGAAACCAGACAGGAGAGCGTCTGGTGCGTGCCAAAAGAAACTCCACATTGCCTAGTCAATGTTTATCAGTTAAGTTCAGTAAGATGAGAATAACTTCTTGCCTGATTTCTGACAGCTACTGCAATTTGCTGAATTCTTTCTTTGTGTCTAAAATTTCTCATTTGCTAGCTATCTACTTATCTGTTGGCAGCTCAGAAGGATGAAAAATCCCATCATGAGTAAGTTACCTATAGAATGGTAAAGAGGCACCTATTTGTCGTCTTTTTGGGATAATACCTCTTCATGTCTCCTCCGAAGTCAGCATGAAAAAAAATGTTTCCAGTTTCCTGAACTGAGCACTTAAGTAATTGCCCCCAAATGGAAAACATTCTGTATTTTGGCTCAGCAACTCAGTGAGTTCATTTTGAGAGTATGCACTGCTCTATTTTGACTCTTATTATGGAACAAATGCATTAGCTATGCTTGTAAACATTGCCATAATAACTAACAGAGGTCTTAAGCAGCAAGAAATATATATTTTTAATCTGGTCATTTAGCTTCATACATTAAAAATCTCACCATTAATAATACACACATAAACCTCTTCAAGATTCAGTGGCAACTGACATAAATTCATTGGCAAACTTGAGATAGTTTCCAGATATCCCCAAACTATAGCTCCCTCTGTCCACACAATTCTGCTCATTTACAAGTCCTCCTACCTCACATATGGTACATAAAATAACATTTTGGTGTTTGCCAAAGAAAACATACTTACTTATTTAAGCTTCTATGCCACTCAGTTCCAAATAGCCCTGACTACAACAAGCAACAAAACACATACTAAAACTCACAGCCCTTGTTTCAAGACCTCCTAATCTTCATTGTCCCCAAATGCTTTCCTAGAAAGCTGTAGCTTTATGATTTCTTGGAAACCAAGAAAAAGTTGGGTGGTTCAAATATCAGTGGACAAACTATTTTACAAAAAGGCATCACTGAGAAGTCTCAACTGTGGATGGTATTACCTTGAGTGGGGAACTTTTAACATGTATTTCCCACCTCATACCAGACAGACAAGTTCAACCAGAGAACACTTGAACATCTCCGAGCCTTTAGCCTTTAGAGGGGACTACCAGCACCTTCCACTCCACCCAGAATTCTGTCTAGCTACTGTTTTATAAGTGTTTTATGAGGCAGTATATTTTTCCTCCAGCATTCACCCAAATCACTTCCATTTTTCCTTCCAAAAGGCAAAACATTGAAGGAGATTCTAGTGATCAATATGTAACATTCCAAGACTTAATACAAAATTGGCTTTTGGCTAAGATCAAATCTAGTATCTGTTCTTATTAGTTTCATGCTTCATAAGTCCTTCATTTGCCTGCTCCTTCCTTCTGATATTATAGTTGTTGCTACTCATTTCTTCAATCATCTTGTTTCTGCAATGCCCAGCAGCTAGTAGGTACTCTAACTTCCTAACAGACATAAGCAAATCTAGGAGTCATTGCAGTACCTTAAATGGAAATCCCCTTATAGGTAAGGAGCCTGTCGGCCCCTTTGGTTGCTCCCTAGAAACTCCCTGGATTTGCTTTTAATGGGAAGCTTCCAGAGTCTGATTTTCCATCTTAGGGGTTTTAATCCTTAAACTAGAGTGAACTGGACAAGGCTTCAGATAGAGGAATGTAAAGCAGATGTGTGATTTCTCTGGATGAAATTGTCCAATTGATTTTGCTCCAGTCACTTCTCTCTAGATTGATCGGATGGTTTGGGGCGGAAAATTGGGAGACAGAGTGAAGAGATGCTGCCTAGGAAATGGTCAGATAAGAAACACTATAGCCCACAGCTGCGCAATGGAAAAAGCAAGAGGCTCAGAAGGACCCCTCCCAATGTTCATGGGATGTAAAAATGATGGCAGGAGAATTTGATTTTAGACTTGTAAAATTCTGTTCATGTAGCCCTACAATAAAGTAGAACTAATTTATCTGGTTGTGTTTCTTGTCAGATTTACTGGTAAGGTTGACACTTAACCCATTTCACAATAGGGAAATGATCTAATTGGGCATCTCTAATTTGCTGTTTTTGAAAGGAGAAATCTAAAGCAGAAGTTTTGAAGAAGTTAAATCTAATATTTAACAACATCCTTGTAAGAAAAAATATAACTTTCTCTCTTCCTTTTGTTTCTTAGGAACTTTGTTGCATTAATGACCAAGCTAAAATGTGGTTTTTCAAAAACAAACATCGCCCTGTCACGCTATAAATATTTTGTCACACTGTAAAGTTCCTTTAGTGGCATTCATAAAAGTGTTGGCACTATATCAAACATTATTCATCAGGCAGGAAAGCATACTTCAGTTCTGATTTTCTTTGGTTTGATGTAAGGACAGCAAGTCTTCCCTGAAGAAAACTGTCATTAAATTCTGAAAACTTAGGAAATACAATTTTAATATGCTAAAAATTCTTCTGATACTAAAAATAAAAAACAAAAACCCTTCTGCTTCTTTATGTTTTGTGAAATGTCTTCCAGATGTTCAATAACATATAATTTATTTATACAAAAGCTGGCAAGCAATTCCCATCATTATTTAAAAAGAAAATTATATACAATAACTTGGGTGATACACAGTGTGCCAGGAATAAAGTTATCCATCCTTGATTTCCCCAAAATTTCCAAGTTAGAGCACACAAAGGCCCCATTCCAGCTCCCAAACTGGAAATTATTAGATAAATGAGTATAAATATAGCAGGTTCTATATTGGTTTGTGGACAATGGCTTTTTATTTGTTTTGCTGATATTTATATTTCCCTCCCTAGGTGACTTGTACAACCTATGATGATGCAAAAATGACCAAATGTGTGGCATGACATGATGTAGGTCCTCCCCCCCCCACCCACATTTTTGTATGATATGGTGATACAAGTGTGAAAAGGATGGAATTTCACAAAGATAATATACATTTTATTATCTGTTCTCTCACTCACCCTAGCCAAATGCCTGGGGGCTGTCCTTTTCCTTATACCGTGCAATAATCATGGTTGATAAATCAAGCTGACAGGAAGAACCCTTCACCAGTTAGGCTCCTGATTCCTTCCTTCAGTGTCTCTGGGAATTACTAAATCAGCCTCAAATAGAAAGCTTAGATGGCCATCCAGATGTTGATGATCTACAACTTCTAGAAGCCCACCAACATGGTTAATGAGAAGGGAAATTAATAGTTAATGAGAAGAGTCCTTCATCTCTCATGGTTCATCTTTACAATCTGAAGAATTTCCAGATTTCTGAACCCACAGCCATTTCTTACAGAATTTATCAGCCTCTGATTTAATCCTTCTTTTATGATTACATAATAAAGCAGTCATTAAATACAAAGTACTTTCCTCTTATATGAAAACACTTTGAAGTCACTATCCTCTTCTTACAACAAAAAACAAAATAAGCCGTTCTTTAATTGTAATGTCCTTCTTTCATCCTTGCAGTCTGGAAACAGAAACAGGAAACTAGGTTGCAGGATTGACTACCCATTGTTTTAAAAACATTGTTAGCTTAGTTGTACCCAGTAAAGAACTGTAGATATACAATAGACAGGCCACTACATTATACTGAATCAAGACAAAGATGCACATTTTAATCTAGCAGGGGTTTTTTTCAGTTGGCAAAAAAACCAACATGGAAGATTCTCCTGGAAAAAAGTACTCAATATTTTACTTTTTCCAAAAGTTTCAAAGATTTCTAGGTCAGCACTTCCAGTTTAGTTCTTAACTAATTTAACAATATCCAGCGAGTTTGAAGCAAAGCTGTAAGTTATTACAACCAGATGTTTCTACAATGTTATTTTCTATCTAGTCAATAGTGCCACTGCCTGGGCAGTAAGAGAATGACATGAAACATTATTGGATTCCTTCTTTTTCAATAAGGATAATTTTTATTTAACTTTTTTTTAAGTTTACAGAAATAAATATATTCTCTGATTCTGAAGAACTGATTCTTCCAGGAGTGTCTTACTGCAAAATTCCTAAAGCTTTTATATCTAGGCTCTATGTAAGTCTAATAGCCACTAGAATTAAAGTTTATGTATCTACTGCCGTCATCTGTCAGTTGTCTGGATTTTATATAGGCCAAGCCTGGTAACATTAATGGCAATATCTGTATGACCAAAAGACTTAACTTATTTGGGAGGATGCTACTTATGTTAAACCTATTTTTAAATAAATATTTAGGAAGTATTCCTTATTTCCATGTCCCTTTTAAATGAAGCAAGTTGCATCTGTTTATATTAAAATTCTATCTACTGAGTTCCAGTAACTTGGGAGCCAATGTAGTTTTGAGCTGCATCAACAGAGGGTCCTTCTCATAGCTTAGCTTTGCTGTTCTTTATTTTTCTTCTCTCCTATTTCTTCTCTCTCATTCCTTTTTACAAATAAGAAATGGAAGTTAGGAAAGATGATTTTAATCATTACTTGATTGGGGTCAAGTGTTCAAGTTCAACATCCTGTCTGCCAGATAACTTGGACTATAGTAGGATTTAATCATAAATTTCTTAGTTCTCCCTTGCTGCTCAAAGAAAACATAATCAATCTGTTGTTCTTATTTTAAAGATAATTAAATTGTTTGGAATAAGTTAAATATAAATATTGGACCTTGTATGTATTAACTGTGTTAAACTATAGTGACAATAAAGGGCAAACATTGGATATAAATATAATTATATGTTAATCTAAGAATATATATTTTATACTACTTTCATACTCAGTGAACATCTGCATTTCAATATTAAGACATTTTATTATCTCAAGCTCAGCATCTTTAAACACAGAGGCATCATGCCCTCTTATTACATTTTTAACAATGTGGAAATGACTAAAATGATTTGTGTCAAGATGGTTGAGCTGAAAGCCTCGAGTCTTTCCTGAAGGTTCACACACAACATTAGTCTACCATTTCTGTATAAAGGTATTAAAGTAATAGCGTTAAAATCTCTATATATGCATGTGGGCCAGTATTTATAGATTTGCTCAGGCAAAACTATTTTGATTTTTATCTGTAATATTTCAGACATCTTTTTGTATATTTTTTTTATATTTGATCTTCCCAGCAAAGCATGTGATGAGGTACCCACTGCAATGCACCTCAGATAATGGTGGTGTTTTTTTTTTTTGTAGATGTTTTTATGGTTTTCATGTTTTTAAATTGTTTTATAATTTTAGAATTGTAAGCTACCCAGAGTCACATTCTTGAGTTGGGCAGCTATAGAAATTGATTGAATGAATGAATGAATGAATGAATGAATGAATGAATGAATGAAATAGCTATCACAAAATGATGAATTTCCATCTGGTTTCTTCCTGAGGAAGTTCATCTGTTGTGATCAACCTTCTCAGATGGATTTCATTTTGGGGGAGGAGCATCCTAACCAACTCCACTTATACCATCAAAGTAGACAGGCTCCCTCCCTATTGATATTCACAAATTTTTTATTGATATTCACATTAGAACTTGGCTATTCCAAATATCTTTTTGTGGGGGAAAGGGTGAGCGGAATTAGAATTACTGCAAAGAGCATGCACACACACACACACACACACACACACACACACACTAATACTACAATTTTTGGCCATTGATTATTCCTTTTGTGTGAAGCGCATTGTAACTAATTTGAACAAGATTTTATCGGCCACTCAGAATCATAGATTATATAGATTGGAGTAGCATATCCAGCAAATGAATACATAAATAAGGCAGAAAAATTACTCTGTATTTGATTGTTGATAAAGTATGATTCCAAGACCACAGCAGAGTTCATTTATAGTATGCTTTGAAAGCACAGACCATATTACTTTCTCCATCATACATAAGGACTGAGTAAGAGAGCATAATGAGATGGGCTTAATATACTACAATACAGAAATAACAATCATAATAGATCTGGAGCCCAAAAACCCAGATTTTTTACCAAAGGTGCTCAGAATAGAATGTTCTATTCTTTTTCAGAAGAATAAATGCCATTAGAAGAATAAATATATTCCTAAATATATTTATAGGGGGAATAGATTTCATTGATAACTTTTTCTAAAGATGTGAAGGAGCAAAAGATTGCAATAGGATAGTTTCTTGATGATGAGATGTACTCATGCTTCCTGGTTTTCAGATACTGTCACTCTTTCTACCCTTGACAAGTGAAATCCATCTATCTACTTATCTATCAATCCCCTATCTATCATCTATCTATCACATATCATCTATCTTAACTTACTGCACCTCTGTATGGTTTGCCAGTTGCACAGTGGCAGATAGGAAAGCACTCCAGAGGGTTAATGTCTTTGCCCAGAAGATCATCGATTGCCCTCTCCCCTTTTTGGAAGAGCTTTATAGCTCCCGCTGCCTTAAGAAAGTTCAAAATATTCTCAAAGATCCATCTCATCCTGGGAACCCTTTTTTTTTTGAACTATTACCTTCTGGCAGATGGTACAGAATAATAAAAACAAGCACAAATCAGCTGAAAAACAGCTTCTATCCCAGGGCAGTAGCTGTTTTGAATTCTACTGTATAGTGCAGTGTTGGTGCAGTGTTGCGGGTTTTCAGTTCAATGTGTGGAGTGTGAAGGAAGTGTGTTTGTGTTTATTTTCATGGTCATGATGTGCACTGAAAATGGTGTTTAATTTCATTGTACAAGGTGCAAGGACAATAAAGTAAACTAAAACTAATTTAGAGACCACCCATCTAACTGACAGAACAACTTTAGGTGATGTGAATCTTGAATAATCTGTCCCTATTGAGCTAAATGGCATAAGTGTTATTCTCATAATGGTGCACAGTAACATGAGCAAGTCTACCTCTAGACAAATCTGCATCTTCTCCAGGAGTATATTAACTTCTAGGGAGCTTGGCTGGCTCTCATAGCAATGACTAATAAAGTCTCCATAGAATCAAGCTGAATTCTTGGTGACTTCATACATGCTCATGTCGTTTTCTTGGCAATATGGTAGACATGATTTGCCTTTGCCTACTTCCAACCACTTTTTATGTTCCCCTCTGCATCCCACAGCTCTGGCATTCTCTGGTGGCCTATCTTCCAAGTACTAACTAGGCCCAGGCCTATTTTTTTCTTCCAAGCCCAGGGTCAGCCAAGAGCTGCCATCAGCTTGAGTATTATCAATGACAATGCATTTAATTTTATTCTCAAGGACGGACATGTTGAACACATTACAAATAGAGCATTTAGGTCATAATTACAATTTGCTTATGTTTTATTAGTACTTGCTGTTATTTTTTTACTTTGATCAATGTAGTGAAATCCAAGTAATTAATATTTCCTCTTTCTTCCTTTTTCCCCTTCCCCTGTCCATGTTTTTCCCAGTTGTTTACGGAGAATGCAGCCACCTTGGCCAATTGTATTCTGACCGAGACGTGTGGAAACCAGAACCATGTCAAATTTGCGTGTGTGACTCAGGATCTGTTCTTTGTGATGACATCATTTGTGAAGAAAAGGAGTTACCTTGTACAAATCCAGAGATTCCATTTGGAGAATGTTGCCCTATTTGTCCAAAACCAACACCAGTTCCTGTAAGTTCCACATTTGGGTTTGCTTGTATTTTCATGCTGTTTCATATCAACCTCAATTCTACCTTAGTGCTTAGATGTGAAAGGGTTCTATGCTCTTGATTTCACAAGATTTGCTCAACTTTAAGAGTAAAATCTTTGGGGCATGAACAAGATCATGCTGAAGTAGAATGCAATTGTTTTTGAGCTTAGCTGCCCTAAATATTTTGGTGCTCTTTTCAAAAGATTTGGACACTGAATTAAAGAAAGAGATATCAATGTAGGAAAGGACTAAATAATCTGAGCTACAGGAGAACAAAATCTCCAGGGTGTTTTTTTTTCATAGGTCTACATTCTATTATCTACCAGGGAACAAATATCAGTAGAAAGGGTCACAACAGAAAGAGCTGATCTTCCCCTTTCTCCCCCTCCCAATCTCTCTTCCATTTTTTCTCCTCCCATCCCAACATCCTTATCTACATCTCTGTGTCTTTTCCAGTTAAGCAGGTTGCCAAGGGAGGGACACACTGATTTTGCCAAAAATCTGAACTGCTGGGAGACTTTTCAAATTAGACCAACATCTGTTGGTACAATCTGTTTTTGAAGGCTGCAGGTTGTCCATCCCTGCTCCAAAACCACACCTCACAATCCAGCAGACCATTTCATGGAGGCCCAGGAAGGTTCACATCCTTCCTTTTTGTATATAACAGAGACCTCTGTCCTTCCTGAAGTGTTAGAAGAGAATACAAAGTGCCAAAACATCCTGCAGAAGATTGTTTTTGCAAACCTTTCCAACCAGGGATCGACCAAGGAAGTCTCACAGCAATCTCCTAAGAATTGCTCTTTCCACTTTCCCAATGGAAAGATGCTGCTAATGGCCGAGCATTTCAAAATTGGCCTGGACTTGTTATTTAGTTGAATGCCTGGCTCGTATTATGAATATTTGCTCCAGCCAAAAGACATGGATCCAAAGAACACTAAACTCAGTCCCAAGAGAAGGCCCAGCTTGATTTGCTGAGAGTGAAATTCAGCTGGAACTCTCCCATATTGCCTGGATGGTTGGAAAGAAGTTCACACAGAACACTTGGTTTCTGCCAATTAAACATGTTCAAAATGCTTGAGTCAGATTGAGTCAAGATGGAAACTTTTGTAAAATGGAGTATCTCTATCCATTTTAGCTTTACATGCATACTTTTAACTTAAGTTATGAAACTAACTCATAACTAGTAGTCTCTTTTATATATCAAGATGTCTCACTGCTTCTTTCCTCACAATGATTTGAAAGTCCTGTGTTCATTTTATTCAGCTACAAAATAAAAGTAAAGTCGTATGCCCAGATTAACATATATGGGAGTAGATTTCGCTGAATATAATGCATATTACTTCTCAGTAGATATATAAAGAATTGAACTATATAGGCTTCCCCAACCAAGTGTTTCTCTTTTTAAAAAAATTATTATAAAATAAACAATACAGGAAAAAGTTAGAAAACTGAGAAAAAAGAAAGTAAAAAATGCAAGAGAGAGAAAAGTGATGACTTCTGACTTCTTTCAGAGTAGCAAAATAAAAATAGCTCAAGCTTTTGTTTTCACAACATTTCAAGTCATTTTTTTAACAAAAACATCAAAACCTAAACTCAAAGTTTTATCTTTTTTAGTCCTGAAAAAAACATTTCCAAATACAAACAAAACTAGGTAAATTCCCTTTAATTAAAAGCCAGTTTTGCCATCTCTGTTAATTTCATCTTTACCATTCACTTTTTCATTTCTGGGAACTAGTATGCCTTTCCATCTTTGTGCTTATAAGATTCTCTGTCAACATATATAATAACAAAGTCCTACCCCCCTCCAAGTTCTTTGTCCATCAAACCTAAAAGGAAAATATCCAATGTCAATTTTGTATTTATTCGAATGATCTTCTGAATTAAAGTAAAAATCTGGTCCCAGTATTTTTTTTCTTTGCTTTGTCAGAAGCCCACCAAATATGGTAAAAAATACTGTCTTTATGGTTGCATTTCCAACATATATTTAAAACTCCTTTATGCATTTTTGACAATTTCCAACCAGTGTTCCTCAACCTTGCCAACCTTAGGATTCCCAGAAGGCCTCAGCTACTGTCTCAACTGTCCATTGTCCAAAGCAGTGGATTTCAATTCCCAGAATCATCAGCAGAGGATACGCTGTACAGGGAATATAGAAATGGAGGGCTATCACATTTGATAGTGTCTAGGTTGAAGAAAGTCCGTATTCTTCAGAAAAGACATTATGGATTAGATTTCAATCGTTAACTTCTATAAATTGACATAATACACTGTTGTTTGTCATACTTTGCATGCATTCATGAATTTTTCACACAAAAGTGTCCTGAAAGAAGGGTAATGCTTTTATAAATATGCCATACAATCAATCTTTTATTTGAGTGCAAATAATGGAAAGTCCATGTGCAAGGAAGGCTTTTACGAAGTTTTTTAACAGGCCTGTCACAATGGATGGAGGACAAGCTTCAAAGTAGACACAAATTGGCTTGAGGTCATTTCTCTTCCTATCTGTGCCTATGAGAAAGCATCACTCTAGGACAATAGGAGAAAATAAAATTTCAGCTGCCCAGTTTGCTCAGTAAGGGAGACTTCTGGATGTCTGGCATCCAATTAGAGACACTGTGAGCTGATACCAAACCTTTAACCAAGGCCAGGCCTGCTTGGTTAACCTGACAACAGCTTCATATATTCCAGGGGCCAAGTTAGTTCACATCTAAGCAATAGGCTTTTAAAAATAAGCATAATGCCATTATGCTAAATTACTAAATTCTGGATTAAGATGGCAAAGTCTGCCTTGACTTTTTAGCATGAACACACTATGCAAACACATAGACCTTGAACATGTCTGCCAAATTATGGATTTGGATATCGTTTTCACATACCTAAGACCACATGGGTATAGATCCATAGCAGGATTGGCTATTGTAATCTTACTACATTTGAAGGACTTCAACCTGAAGCTGGAAGACAGCAGTGCATGCATTCTGGCTTAATCTCTCACTCACCCTAATCTCCAGATATTCAGCCAAGAATCTGGAATGGAGATTTGTTCACGGTTGCTTGAACTTGAGTATAGTTTTTCACACAACCTATTATCTTCACAAATCAGGGCGCTGGATCACATGGAAAGTTGTCACTTGTCCTCATGCAAATACATTCAAGTTCAAATAACCTTTCAGACCTCCAGTCTTATTTGGGGAAAGAATAAACTGGGGATATTTGTACTGCCTCATGCTCTCTCCACTCTTTCCCTATAGATTATTCAGATCATGATAAGGAAATTAAAATAAAACCTTAGACATTTTCAAGTTAATTAAGTATGAGTAAAACAAAAAACAACCCTCAGGATTCATCAAGTAACAACTACAGTATATCACAATCTATTCTCCCATAGGTTGTACATGAGGGAATAGTTATCTCTTGTTCTGTACATCAGATGCCCAACCAAACCATTACAAATTATTCCTGAACTTCTATAAAATGATATTCCATATTCATGGATTATATTGGAATTGAAACATATACTTCACCCAAAATGGTATCATTCTCAGTGGCCAAAGTAATGAAAATATTGAGCAGAAAGGGAGAAGGAAAAGGAAAGTCATCACAAAGATGAAAAAGATGATAATCTTCAGTACTGGTTCATTATATTCCTGGGATTAAATTTACATACTTTATAAAATATAAAATATGCAAGATAATGTAATATTAGTAGCTGGCAACAGCTATTGGATTTGTAAGCTATACATGAAACATGATCTTTCCTATGTGTACTCCAAATCTCATCAGCCCCAGCCACCATGGCCAAATGATTGGCATGATGGGAGGAGTAGCCCAGTTCTGGAGGTTGTGAAGTTATGTCTGCTTACCCTCAATTGTGTACCAATATATCCATATCATTTTACTCATTTGATTATATCTTTTGTTTTATTTGAAATTCTGGTTAATTGTTTTAATTTGCATTTGTGTTATATTTATTGCTGAGGCTGACAGTGTTTTGTTTTCCCTTCTAGCCTGAAAAAACTGTAATCCGGGGGCCCCAAGGTCAAAAAGGAGACCCCGTAAGTTCTATTAATGTATTCCTTTGCTTGAAAATAGAAATGTTTCAAAATACAGTAAGGATGGACAGCTCAATCTACCCTGTTTATGCAAGATATATTTGTAACATTCCATTAAAAACAATATGGATTTGTTTTTTAAGGATTTTTTTTTTATTCCAGAAAAGGCATGTTTTAATAATATGTTTCAATCCAATATGCTCATTTGTCTGTACTGAAACACATACATCTGTTGTTCTAATATTGGTCCCTGCTTTTATTTTAAAGACACATAGAAAGCTGAGTTTTATTTTCCCACTTACCAGTTTGTTGAGGAAGTACTGAGGTTTTTCCATACCACACTGTGTTTGTCACAGGGCATTTACTTTGACTGCTTATGTGATAGTTTTTCTGATGTGAAATAAGGTAATTGGTATAAAGTGTAGCTGAAGTAGAAAGACTGATAAGGAATGTACCAATTCCAAGGTAACAAGTTAATGACACGCCTCTTTTCTATTCGTCTCTACTCAAGGTATTGTACTCAAGAGTGAGCACTACCCTTGACTTTTCATTGCAGCCAGTACACCTCCACTGCAAAATTGTAACCATCATGGCACAAGTTACTCAATTTTCTATCTCTCCTAACAACATAAAGTTTGAATTAACACTACAACGTAAACTGATGCCATTCACCATGAATCCTTTTTTAAATGATTCCTAAATTGACTTGGGTAGAAGATATTTTTGGACTTCCTTTATGGTCCTAAAGAAGCTGGCTTTTATTGGCCCCAGTTTATTGGTCCCATCGAATTCATTACCTGAGTCTATTTTTTCACCAGACCCTTTTGGGGAAGAGCTAGATGTCATCAGCATTCAGCTGACATTTATTCTAAAGTGCTAAATCCTATGAGATTGAGGAGAAATTTCCTAGCACCACCTGGTTTGTTGATTAGCATGACCTCAAGGCTGTTCTGTAGAGAGTAAGAAAGATTATTCTTTACAGAGTAGATAGAAACAGGAAGGCTCCCTTGTCTAGGCAAAAGAGGTTAAAGCACTTTTTTAAGTCCAGAATGTCCAGGTAATATTAGGAAGTGGCTCAGAAGCATACCTCCCTAATTTATTGAATGAAGAGGAGGAGGAAAAGAAGGAGGAGGTACAGCACAATCATACTTGTAAAATTTATTATTATAACAAATATCAATAAAAAGTTTTAGCCATCTTGTGGAATTGAATTCAGTCTACTTAATCGGGCTGATATGTTCCTCCCAGACTAATCTGAACAACATCTTTGGTAGCTATGATCCATGGACTCCTTCGGGGCCCACAATGTCATCACAGGGGGTTCCTGAAAGCTTGAAGAAATGTTATGATTTAAATCTTGAGTTAAGTCTTGGGCATCCATAGTGAAGAAACAGTTGAGAACAATTGCACTATAGCATTGTTATCAAAGTTGTTGAAGAATAATTAACAGGATTGCACTTCTCCTTTATCATTCCCAGTTAAGATTGTCCAAATCACCAAGGCAATTTCAGTACCAGAACCAACCCTAAACCCAACTGAAATATATCTAGAAAATGAGTAGATCTGATAAGTCAGTACATATGAGCTGATATAACAAACAAGGTATTATTATTAAAATGATTGCATCAATCCACTATCAAGGATTTTAGTTCCCTAATTACCTACAATTATATTGTTGGGGGGTGTGCACACAGGCAAATAAATAGGACTTTGGTTCCTTTTGTTTAGCATTCCATGCATTACCTAAATAAGAAACCATTTGAATATTTGTGCATGATATTCATTTCTTTTCCATTTTCCCCTAAAATTATATTTAGGGCCCACCTGGAAGAAATGGATCCCCTGGTATCCCTGGCCTGCCAGGAGACCCTGGTCAACCTGGCCCCCCTGGAATCTGCCAAAATTGCCCAGATGGAACTGTAAGTAACATCCTCTCCATTATCTTTTCTTTTGTGTTTCATTTGTGTTTAAATGTTAATATGCAGTGCTTGGCATGCCATTTATTCAGAAACCCAAAGGTTTTTTTTCAAGTTAAAGATGAATTAGATCAATATTTTTTTAATCTCAGCAACTTTAAGATGCATGGACTTCAACTCACAGAATTCCCCAGCCATCATGGCATGGGGAATAATTAGAAGTATTGTTTCTTCAGAACCCCTGCAAAAATTGGAATGAGCAAGGCAAAAATCATTCTGGATGGCAAAATCTAAATGTTACACGTTTGCAGCATATAGCTTGGCAATCAGGTTTCCTCTCACACATTCTGTAGATAATGCCATATGTTACTATAATTGTCTGTAGTTTATTAAAGAGCTAGTTTATAAGATATTAATATATTTCCAAATTTATGAAGACGTTGAAAGAGTTGTTCACAGCAAATCTAAATTAAAGGAGACCATCAAAGAGATATTGCTGTGGAGAATTGGAGAAGCAGTCAATCTGTTATGTACCCTGTACTTCCAACCTTGGCGAATCCATGCTTCTGGCAAGCTCTCAGTGATTCTGAACCAAATTCATGAAAATGACTTGCCATGTGATAACTATTATGAAATATTAAAAAGTAACTAAAACAAATTCAATTACAATTCATCATTTTGAACATTTTAAATATATTCAGGGATGAATGTTTCCCTCCAGATTGATATTGCATAATAACCTTGAAATGGTACCTCCAATTAACAGGGTGTGAAAGATTGAAGAGTCTGAGAAAGAAATACGAAAAACTTTAGCAGGATGCAATCTGGGTTGGTCACCTGGACCAGAGATTTAGTCTTCCAAGCTTTTGGACTCATGCTAGAGGCCATCCTCAGGGAACATCTCTCTAGTAGAGTGTATGTCCTGGGTTATTTGGTGTGTGGTATTATTCATAAGGTGTCTGGTTATATGTGGCTTTTTAGTTGTTAATCGGCGTGTTGATGGCCAGCAATTAAGTCACTGGCTGTTGTTTGCTTGTGCTGTCAACCCCTTGCCTCCTAAGTACTTGGTAAGCTGGTGGTAAATCAACATTCCTGTTGACAAAGCCCATTTCCCAGGCTTCAATCACTACCCTGACTGTTTTTGTGCCTGCTCATCCAACAATCTTAGTAGCTGCAAAATTAAATATATGTCTTTGTTCATTGCAATGTGACACTACCAATGTCTCCTCATCTGACTACTTGCTTGTTGTTGTTTTTTGCAATCTGGTGGTTAGCTTTCTCCCCATCTGTCCTACATAGTCATAGGGGCAATCCATGCAGAGGATCCAATAGATTATATTGGAAGTATCTCCCACCTCAAAACAACATTTATAATGCATCATTTGTCCACCTATGGTAGCCTTTGGGTGGTGTGCAATGCCACTTGCTGATCTCAGAAGCTGCATTCGATTGCTTCCAAAATCTTTTTGATGTATGGCAGGGTGTGCCATGTCTTGTATTTTGTTTCTTTCTTTCTCTTCCCACCATGTTATGCAAGTATCTTGTAACAAATGTTTGTGGGTACCCATTCTGCCTGAATTGTTCACATGGGTACCTGCTTTCCAGTGTTTAGCTTGCTGGGTACTGCAGTGAGTTCTCACCATGGCATTCCATTTTCTTGTCTATTGACAAGCATGTCTAAAAATGCTAATTGTCAAAGCTGTTTTGTTCTCTGTTGTGAAGTGTATGTCTGAGAAGATAGAGTCCAATATGGTAATTTTAGGCATGAACAACCAATGAATGGGAGAGAAATAAATGAGTAGCTTACCTCATAAACAGCAGTTCAGTCTGTGTTGTAAAAGACTTGGGAAGATTTTAAAATATTGAAAGTGATCCCACCTGAATGACCTCACTAATAAATAACGGCAATAGCTCCTATTGCAATTTCAAGCATTCTGTATCTCACCACAATTCTTACATTAAAACTCCATGCTGAAGTTAATATGACTTTTGCTTTCTAGAACATGTCCTATGATGCAAAACCTGACGCAAACAGAATTGGAATTTGAAAAAAATCTACCAATCCCCATGACTTTCTCTAAACTGGTATCTTGTACCCCTTTCCAGCCAACCATTTTTTCACATTTCTTCTCATTGTACATTGTACATTTGGGACTCCTTAAACATTGAAATTATTTTTCTCAGCAAATCTCATTCCTGGAGGAATCTAAGTGGAAGTCTTTGGTCACCCAGGTGGAACAATCTCCAGCGTCCCCAACCATTATGTCTTGTCAGGGTATATTCATGAATTGGAATAGAGCATGGTAACAAGGTCAGCCAATGAATAGGCATAGCAACTAAATCAGCCAATGAGGACTGTTTGGAAACTAGAAGTAGCCTAGATGTGGCTCTACATTAAGCTCTGCAGCACTGAAGCTACTGTATGTTAAGGCCTGCGTCTGTCTGTTGAAAATGAAACTGCTTCTCTCCTCTGCTGTGTGTCTTGCTTGCCTGCTGAACTAAAGTGAAACTGATGTCTGTTTCTGAGCTCCTGAGTTGCTCTTCTGCGCTGAACCTGTAACATGTCTGCTGTTTGAGTTTTCTCCATGTTGGAGAAATCTACAACTGGTATTGTAAAATCTAGTTTATGTGTTTATAAAGAAGTTAAATGAAGCCTCAGTCATCTGTGTTTACTTTTCTGGCGCTGAATTTATGCTACAATATTATGAACATGTCTAATGTTGACAATGCTTTGGTTCAGCAATAACTGGAATTATTTCTCACAGATTTTCCACCCATTGCTCTGTCACTTCTGTAACTTTCCAATCTGTTGGGATGTAAGGTGCTGGGACGTTCCCTAATATAAATCCTTAAAATAATTGGGGTTTGATTTATCCACCAGTGCATAAAGGTGTGGCCTATGATTCCAAGCTGAGGGGATATCTGATTAAGGGGTAGGTGTGTATGTATATAAAAATGTTCCCAGTGTATCAATTGCTGACCTGTTCATTTATAACAACTACTTCTTTTTTCAATTTGTTTTCTACTGCAGATCTTTTCTTCCCAGTATGGCTATGATGTGAAGGCTGGACCAGAACCACAAATTACACCTGTAAGATAGTAGCATGACCTTTATGCTGCTTAAATCGTTTTTCAAAAAAATGGATTTTTTCCCCCTTTTCTTGCACAGGTTATTTAGCAAACAAATATTGATTTATGATTTCCTAAAACAAAACTGGATTAATGCGGCATTCTCCCTCAGAGTTCTGATTAGAAACACTCCTTGAAACCTCTTATCAAACCAAAGATTTCCTTGATGTTTCTGCCTCAATTTTTTTTTCTTTCTATATTTTACAGCACCCCTTCAGCTGTTTTCATCACCTGTTTCTTTGTTCCCATGTGTTTCCTGCAATATTTGCTCTTCCAATTCTTTTTGTCTAGATCTGTCTCCTCATTTTTCTCCCCTGCAACAATTTTCCAGGCTATTAATTGCACAGTATTTGCTATTTCCAGAATGCAGATATCAGTGGGTAATAACTTTTTTAAATTTGCGGTCTCTCTTAATAAATATACTTGGAACAATCACTCCACATGATGTTCCAAAATAAAGCTATGCTCTAACCTGGTTGCAAACACCAAAACAAGGTTAAATGATGCAATTTTGGATTTTTAAAAAAATCAATTAACTTGGGATGGTGCTGCCTCTTATATGTTAGTCAATCTAGGCACATGCTTTTAGATGGATTGAGATATTGTAAAAGGTAAAGAGAAGGATTGTGTGAAGGTGTTTTGATTTTTAGAAAAATCACACAACTCATCCTCAGATAAATGCCTAAAAAGTAGAGAGACAATAAGTTTATATCAATGGACATGGTGGCATCTTGTAGTCAGCAGCTTGAGTAAGCTGCTGAGTTTTTCTACAAAAATAAAAAGCATCATATAAATTCTGTTCACAAACAAAAGTTAAAGAAAGCAAATATTTTAAAAAATGTGTGTGTGTGGATATGTGAATGTGTGATATCTGCACAATCTGTGAAAAGGGCAACTGACCTCACACTGGGCTATTAAAAGTGCTCTTAAACAGACTTTCCTGAATGTATACTTCTCTCCTATGTTGTCCATTTGCTACTGTGTTATGAATCATGAAATTCATTTGTCTTCTGTTCCTCACAGCATTTTTCTACTTTCAGTCCATCAATTCATCAATCCATCCATCATAATTCATTCATCTGTTTTCAGTTGCTCACCATTTTTCCTTCTTGCAGCTTCTGTTGTTTGTAGCTTCTGCATCTGAGATGTATAAACCAGAAATGCCTTCTTCTTTCATGTCTTTGGTGGTAAAGTGCCTAAGAGGTCCTGGTTTTTCATGGAAGGGGGTTTGGGGAATGTATGTCCAGAAGGACCACAGCAACTGCAACTCTTGTAATTTTCAGATGGCAGTGAAGTTTTTGAATTTGATATTAATATCACTGCAGAGCATCTAGCAGAAAACACCTATGGTCATATCATACTAGTGGGATTGTGTTTAAAAAGAAAAAAATAAATAATTTTCTCAATATTGATCCCTGTTTATATTTTCTATAGCATTTTTAATGGATCCAAGAATGTGTGACTGCAATCAAAGTCCTTTCCCTGCATTTCCCCGTTTGTAAATCACTTCCAGTGGGATTAATGGAGTTGTTTGCAAAACTTCCAGCTACCTGAGTTGTTGGGCATATAGGGTTCTGGATGGGCATGAGTGTATGAAGCCCTGGATATCAGAGGTCTCCAACCTTGGCAACTTTGTGGACTTCAACTCCTACAATTCCTCAGCCAGCCATGAATTCTGGGAGTTGAAGTTCACAAGTCTTACAGTTGCCAAAGTTAAAGACCCCTGCCATAGATGGTTCAACAGAGTTAAATCAAAAATTCTAGGACAAGCAACGACTTTTAATATTTCATTGCTTACCAAGACACAATTGCATAATTCCTGCTTAACAAAAAGAGATGAGAGCCCTAATCATCGAAGGAGCCTTAATGAATTATAAAGCCATCTTACAAAATTAAGTCAACCCATTTTTTTCCCTTCACCATAGCAATTCTCTAGAAGAAATATTTCTTTGCCTGTACATCTCATATGTCACTGATTTCTTTATTTATTATTTTTAATTAAACTGTAATTCATAGAAACTATTTCCAGTTCTCAAAAACATATATTGTTCATACTTTAATTTTTGAAGCCAACAAGTTTTAAACTTTTTTCTCCCTGTAGCAATTATAAATAATGAATTGTCTGTTAGTAGGCTACTTAAAGTATAACTATATAAGCATTTGGTGATAAGACCTAAGTTTAAGGCTAAAATATCATTTAGGGCCTACATATCCCAATTTCAATTAAGATTGTGTATGTTTTCAATAAAGGTGAAGAGAGTTGGGTATTTATTTAATGAACAAGAGTGAATATCGTGCAATCTTATTCAGCAAATCCATACAACATCCTCACAGAGAAATTTGATATGCATTTTTAAAACAAGATACAGGGAAATAATATCTAGAGGAAACAAAATGACCATGTTACTACCATTCAGAGAAAGAGAGGGAAAGAGATGTCAAATAACTGATGTACCTTTTTGCGACTGCTCAAGGTTCATAGCCTTATATCTTCCCCAAATTTTCCCATGAGACAAGCACAGTCCCCAGGTGAGGAACTGGTAACTCTACTCAGGTCAACCAGCGATGTGGTACCTATGTCTCACTTCCCAGAATCCATAATTAAATCATAGCCAGTACACAAATGAACTTGGCTTACCAAACAGAACCTTCTATCTCATCCCAATGACTTGTACTGCCTTGTTCATTGCTTTGTGTGCAGTGAGTTATTTTTGCCTAACATCAGCCTAGGAAGTGAAACTAATTGAAGCTGAACTGAAATGCTGATTTAATACTAGAGTGGTTCAAATTAAAAGCATTTCCACTTTTCACATAACTAGCTTTTGTTACAGTATATACACTGCCCTTTCTACTCTATTTTGATACAGAATTAAGAATTCATTTTATCTGCAATTCACAGCATTATTTTTCAATCTTTCCCATAGGGTGGTGGCTTTCCTGGCCTACCTGGTCCTATTGGCCCTCCTGGTCCCGCTGGTCAGCCAGGTTCACCTGTAAGTATTTGTCTATTTCTTTTCTTGCTTCCAGTCCAGTTATATTTTATACTGTTGGTTAATTGTGCTAACCATGTCACTAAGAAAGGTAAGAATGTGCATTAAACTCTAAGGAACATATTTATTTATTTTATTTTATTTGGTTTGTCAATTGCTTACAAGATAATAGGTATAGGTAAAAACATAGTTATGAATACATGGCTACATATAAGAAAAATAAAAGAAACAACAGGTCAGGGACGGTAGGTACGTTGGTGCGCTTATGCACGCCTCCTACAGACCTCTTAGGAAAGGGGTGAGGTCAATAGTAGAAAGTTTAAGGTTAAAGTTTTTGGGCTTTGGGGAAGAAACCACAGAGTCAGGTAGAATGTTCCAGACATTGACCACTCTGTTGCTGAAGTCCTATTTCTTGCAATCAACTTTGGTGCGATTAACCTTGAGTTTGTATCTATTGTTTGCTCTTGTATTTTTATGGTTGAAGCTAAAGTATTCTTTGACAGGTAGGACATTGCAATGTATGATTTTATATACTATACTTAGATCGGACTGAAGGCAGCGTAGTTCTAGGTTTTCTAGGTCTATAATTTCAAGTCTGGTGGCATAAGGCATTCGGGAACGAGTAAAGGAGTGGAGAACTCTTCTTGTGAAATATTTCTGGACTTTCTCAACTGTGTTAATATCAGATACGTAATGTGGGTTCCAGACTGATGAGCTGTATTCGAGTTTTGGTCTAGCAAATGTTTTGTATGCTCTAATTAGTAGTGTAATATTACCAGAGAAAAAGCTACGTAAGATTAGGTTAACAATTCTTAATGCTTTTTTGGCTATGTAGTTACAGTGGCCTCTAGCACTTAGATCATTAGAGATGAGTACTCCAAGATCCGTGACAGAGTTTGGATCATCAACAAGGTCTTGACTATTCAGCTTGTATTTTAGAGCATTTATTTGTTGAGATTTGAAGTTGCCATTTGTTTGACCATTCTGATACATAGTCGAGGTCTTTTTGAAGGGTAGCAGTATTGTCTGTGGTGTTGAATAGCTTTACATCGTCAGCGAAGAGAACGCCGTTGCTCTTAATGTGATCATAGAGATCATTTATGTAGAGTATGAAGAGAGTTGGTCCTAGAACACTGCCTTGGGGGACACCACTGTTGACAGGTACAGAATTTTATAGGACATTCCCAATTGTGACAATTTGTTGTCTGTTTGACAGGAATGTTTCTATCCAGTTATGCAGATGTCCAGAGATACCATAAGATTTTAGTTTTAGGAGTAGTTTGTCATGTACCACTGAATCAAAGGCTTTACAGAAGTCTATGTAGATATGTACATAGTCTGGGTACAGCAAAAAACTGTAAATTCTGTGGCCTTCTGCTGTTTAATAGGGCTGCTAAAGATATTTTGAACCAATACATTTTCTTAAAGGCTGTCTAGTGCAGGGGTCACCAACCTTTTCAACCTCAGGGACTACCAAACTCATAATTTTTAATCTGCGGACCAGAGACCCTGGGAAAATTCCAAAAAAAGTCTGCAGGAAAATTCCCCACCCCATTATCTGCCATAGATCATTCTTTATTTGGGATTGCAGGATACTGTTTCCAGGTCCATTCTCAGGGGGAGACAGAGAGAGAGAGACTTTTGGCTTCATGCAAGGAAAGCAGCAGAAGCAGCAGAAATCTTTCTTTCTTTCTCCCCCAAACTCCTCCAGAAATGAGTCTTTGTGAGGCTTGTCGTGCCGGCAGAGCCTCTTGGAGCAGGATGTCTTGCAGAGTCCCAAAGACTCATTTCTGGCAGAGTTTGGGGGAGAGAAAGAAAGAGTTTTGCTGCTTTCCTTGAGTGCATTCAAAAGCAGAAGAAAGAAGTGGAAAGAAGAATCCTGCTGGCCAGGTCAGGCATGTGGGGTGAGTGGGGCAAGTTCCTCCCCCGCTTCCCCCCCTCCCCCCCTACCTCGTGTTGTTTGCAATGCAAGTGATGCAAGCCTTGTGTTCCTGCGGGCCATGTGGGTGGCACAGCCTTGTGTTCCTGCGCAGCCTGGATTAATTGTTTTGGGGGTGTTTGGGGATGACATTGAGGACCAGCAAAATTTTCTTGCAGACCACCAGTGGCCCCTGGCCCACTGGTGGGTGACCACCGGTCTAGTAGCATAGCTATTAAAACACCAACCTTTTGGGGGAACCCAGGTGGGGAAAATACCTGGTTTGAGGTTTGAAAAGATGTCAGACATTTCAAGTTTTCAAAAGTGCCTTACTACCAAGGTGCAAATGTTCTTTCCCTCAGCTAAGGTGTGCCCAAGGAGGAACTCTTTGTGATAGAGGACTAAAAACAGCTTAGCACTACACAAATTAGTAAATCTTGTTCCACTGACCTCCCTATTCTAAGATGGCAGCACACTCCGTTACTGCAGCTTTTCAGTTTAGTGTGCGTGTTTGGTGATATATGTGTCTGAGTCTACAGCCGACAAGAACTAATATTATAATTATTTTAATTTTAAAAATCTGTAGTATGATTGTGATGTGGTGTTTGGGGCACTGTGCTGGAGTAGCTTTCAAATTACATTGTATTCGTGGAATGCAGTGACAATAAAAGTATTCTATTCTATCCTAGCGGAGAAGCAAAGTGGATGCACTGGCTTTTGTTTTTAAATGAAATCCTCTCTAGTAAATGTACGCTTTGGAATGTTGAGTATTTAAAACAAAATAGAGTATCACATCTGGCTCTCTGCCAAACTATAGACTTAGTTTTAAGTTTAACCTTAGTTTTAACCAGAATTCAGATGTGGGGGGGCTGCCTTTGAATCAGTCTTGACTTCTAACTGGAGCAAGTTTTCTTGACAAGATTTCAGAAGGGTCTTGCCATTGTCTACTTCCTAGGCCTAAGAGAAAGTGAATGGCCCAAGGCCACCCAGCTGTTTTTTTTGTGTCTAAGAGCGGGCTGTAAATGACACTCTCCTGGTTTCTAGCCTATTGCTACATCAAACTGGCTCTCCTCATATTCAATTCATATATAATAAGAAGCAATTATAATGCAGCCCACAGGACACGGATATTGGGGAAGGCTGATTGCGAAGTTGTGACTACTATCTTGAGTTTTGCTACCATTACCCTCTAGGTACTCCCTTCCATAAGAAGAGGAAGGAGGACAAAAAAAACATACAAAACCAGCATTCATTTATATGGTGCTTTGTACAAAAAAAGGCAATTACTTACAAGACACATTAAATTATTATGTGCACAAATGAAATAGAATTGATTCATCTGGTCCAATTCCCTGTAGTTCCTAAGGATTATTCAAATAGTGGAAATTTGTTCCATCTGATTGTGGATATGGTAAACAGTGATCTAATGAAAGCAATTCATCTTTTCTTCATTAGGGACCTCATGGATACCAAGGCCCACCTGGTGAACCTGGGCAAGCTGGAGCTCCTGTAAGTATCAATATTCATTTCTGCAGATCTCATACTATACAGTATATCATATTTAAGATAGGCTAGTTTGTGTATACCTGTGTTAGCTATCCAATTGGAAAAATAGTTTGCTTCATGAGTGAATGAAATCATATGCCTCTTGGACTATTGTGTTTAGAGGTCTTCTATCCACAGCTGTGTATATAGCTGCAGTTGTGTGTGTTTACCAAGGAACTTTCTAACAACCTGCAAGAGCTTTTTAGAGCTATGATTTTAAAGGCAATTCCAAACTGGGAGCTGAGGTGGCCTACAATGATTTGGACCTAAACATGATAGGGCAAAATTCTGTAAACTCCATCATTCCAGTTCCATCCTCTCTACAATCCTGTTTCTGAAGTTTTATAATTTGGGGAAGGAGGATATTCCTTCAAATCCATATTTGCCATTGTCTTCTTCCTAGGGCTGACAGACAATGACTGAGCTTAGATCACCCAGCTGGTTTTATGCATAAGGAGAGATTACAACTCACAGTCACCTGGTTTCTCTGAGAGCTACTTTGGTGCTTTAAACACTATAGCCTTTATATTATGTATCAAAAGAACCACACAAAAAGGAAAGCATCTGTTTACCTTTGGCTTTTATTTAACTTTATTTTACTTTCCAGGGTTCTCCTGGACCACCAGGAATGATAGGACCCCCTGGACCTTCAGGAAAAGATGTAAGTTTTGGATTATCAATATATGAATAAAGATAAATAGATTTTTTGGCATGTCGCTCTACAGACACATATAGTATGAATGGTATAGTTGCAGTTATTCAAGGCCTTTTCTTCTGACTTTAATACTTTTCAGGGGACCACAGCACACTTCAACATGGAAGGTTGCCTAATACTTAAAAGCAGATTTAGAGAGGGGAAAAGGTATTGCTTGAAGAGGAAAGAGTAATAAAGCTACAGAATTTTTTTAAAAAAGCATTCTGCTCATATGCTGGCTCCAAATAATTCTGATTTTCCATAGATATTGGCATCTTCAATTTGATCGATATTTCAACCCAACTGACAAAAGCTCTTTTATGTATTTACAGTACAAAGAAGTAAAAATCAACTAATTTCCATCCTGTGAGGCAGCATTTTAGATTTTTAATGTTTTTTTTTTCAGAAAGAATGTTTTTTTTTTAAAGTTGTTCTAAATTATTATACTGTAAATCAGGGGTGGGTTTCTACCGGTTCTGTCCACCTCTGTAGAACTAGTAGCTCTGAAGAACAGCAGACATAGAACCGGTTCTATGTCTGCTGATGTTTTGGCCCACCTGCCCACCTGGGCTCTTACCTGACTTTTATTTCCCGCTTTTTCAACTTCAGCTTCCTTGCAAGGCACAGCTGCAGTTTAAAAAGCAGGAAAAAAGTGCTTTTTGAAAGGCTACTTCTCTGCACACAGCGTGCTGATGACGATTTACAGGCACGCACGTAAATCATCGAACTGGTAGTTAACCCTTTCGGATCCCACCCCTGCTGTAAATTGTTTGAATTGTTTGTATCCTAGCCTTTGGACAGTTTCTTCCCTGAAAACCAGGTTAAAGTTTTAATGATTAGATTTAGTTGAAAACATAACTAAAGAGAAGGCCTCTTGATTAATAAGCCCCTGCAGTGCTTATTAACTAAGGTAGCCTAATATTTCTGCATTAGCAAAGACATATTTTTGCTCTTCACAATAGGAAGGGGTCTATTTATTCATGAAGTCCCTAGATCTAGAAGAGGCTTCTGTTGACTGAAGAAGGAGAGGTGATTTTTGAGCAATTTTCCTCAGAATTCCTTATTTAGATCATATATCATTCTATGGGGATAGAGAAAAATGCAAAAAAAAGAACATTCCACTAATTCTGTAGAATTGTTTTATGAATAGAATCTTACGTGCATTGCAATAAAATCAAACCAATTAAATCAATATCATCCCATTAGAAAATAGAGAATACTTCAGTTGAGCAAATGCCCTACATATAGATAGATATTTCCCATTAATTTTTCTGCAGTCTTCCATCTGTGAATGTGTTTTGTTTGCTTTCACTACTCATATATAAACTCATAGCAATCTAGAAGACTTCCCATTCCATCATCCATAAAACTGCTAGATGATGTAATGATCAAATTTCTGACTGAAAATAGTTCAGGATATAAATGTATAAATAACCACTTGTAAATTCTTTCATTATCAGTCAAAAGACCTGCCAGATTGCCTATGCACTGAAAGAAAACAAGAAATATTTTGTCTGGAGGTCTACTGAAGATATTTTGGCTGTGGACAGGAAATATTCCAGTTGCCTTAATTCTTGTAAGGCCAACCAGCAGTAGCTCCATAATATATAGCCAAATCTTCTTCTCATCATTATGTGTTCTGATTTTCTAGTCCTTCTCAGATTGACTATAGAATATGTGTGTTGGTGTCTATGTGTAGTAATTGTATATTGTGTCTTCAGGGAGAACCTGGAAGACCTGGAAGACCTGGAGAACGTGGATTTCCTGGCACTCCTGTAAGTAAACGGGATATGTTGGAAACCAACTCTAAAAGGTGCTAAGCCTTTTGAAAAACTCCAGTGAAAAACTCCACCCCCATTTCAATCGCTTGTGTGATGTAATTATGCCATTGTCCTCTTACTGCATTCTTCAGTCCCCACCATTATCAAACTAAGTCCTATTTTGTAGGAAGAAGTCATGACACCCTACTATTTCATAACATAGCATTAATGGAAAATGGCATGTTTTAGCATTCATCTCCACTCAGGCATAGTCCTCCCCAATTAAGATATCCACAAATCAGTATAAAAAATGCCTTTCCATCTGTGTGATCTGACAATGAGGTTACAAATAAGAGATTTTGTTTTGTTGAATTTCCTCAGCCATTTCCAGGTCTCCTATTTTCTCACTTCACTTACAAGATTTATGTTTGTTTATCAATGATATTGATTGCTATTGCTAGTTCTGTGGCTATGAGAAAGTTATAGGCTTTATTCCCAGTTGTAAAAATAGCCATGCTGTTACAGTCTTTCTGTGCCTACAGCTTTCTTCTTCACTCCTATAGCTTCCCTGCCATTTCATCAGGTAGAAAGTGAAAACCTAACTGAGGGCACCACAGCAGTAACATCTGAAAGTTATAAACCAAAAGCAATCAATCAAATTAAACACTACTGACAGCAAATGAAGCAGAGGACAAATAACATGAATTCACATCCTATGGCAACTTCTTATCAAAGAACAAAATCATAGAAAATGTAGCAACATCCATGTTTGCAAAAAGAACAGCTTCCTTCTGCAATCAAAGCTGAGGAATATTGTTTTTAGATCGATTGAAACTGAAAGTCATGGTATGCCATCTAATTACATGAACACCTTGTAATTGAATATTCAGAAATAATCCATTCCAAAGGTCCGGTTTTTTACAAATATTGATGTATTTTTTGTATTCTGAAGAATTCCTCCTTTTGGCTTTCTCTGGTTTGATAATTCCTCAGGTATTCCATTAGCCATGCTTAAACTCTTAGCCTGTTTATCATTTCCTGATCATCATAACCTTCCAATGCAATTCTTCTCATCTTATTGTGCTCTCTCTCTCTCTGTCTTAATTTAGGGCCACAAAGGACCTAGTGGAATGCCTGGAATGCCTGGAATGAAAGGTCACAGGGTAAGTGCTCAACCTCAAATATTCTATAATAAAAAAAAATTAGAGGATGATATCAACACAGCTAGCTCTGCTTCAGGCTTCTTCAACTTAATGCTCTCCAGATAATTTTAATTAAAGCAATCTCTATAGAATTCTGGTGGGCATTTATCAGAGTTGAGATACAGCTCATCAGGTTGGCACCATGTTGGAGAAAACTATAATAGCAGATGTTACAGTGGCAGATAGCATGTTACAGTCAGAAACTTTTCTAAAGGAATTGCTGAAGCAAATGCAATGAACTATAGCTGGGTGGGTTGGGGGAACATGAAGCAATGTAGATATAAAAATTAGGGGTCATCCTCACTTTACAAGTTTTAGATACTGCTTGGGAGATATATAAACATTCCAGATGTTCAGTATTTTGATTTAGGAAATGTCCTATGTGTCATTCATATGGTTCTTCTTCTTCTTCTTCTTCTTCTTCTTCTTCTTCTTCTTCTTCTTCTTCTTCTTCTTCTTCTTCTTCTTCTTCTTCTTCTTCTTCTTCTTCTTCTTCTTCTTCTTCTTCTTCTTCTTCTTCTTCTTCTTCTTCTTCTTCTTCTTTTTGCACAAAGGGTTTTGATGGAAAAGATGGTAGCAAAGGTGATCCAGGTGCTCCTGGTCTAAAGGTACAATTTACATTTATTACTTGTGCAGAAGAAGACAGGTTTAGTCAGATAAAATTCTTCTTTAGAATATATTAAACAGTGGCTGTCTCTTGGGCTTCTCAGAATATTTACCTGCTGGTCACATCCAGACAGAACTGAATCTGCCTCTTTTTCCTGGTAATGGCTCTCCCATTATGTTCGTGCCTCACTTGTAATCCCCACTTTCCTTTCTTTCTGTTTCTCAGACAAGTGGGAAAAGGTTGTTGGCATGGACATCTGAATTGGAGGCAGGGGTGGGGACAGAAAGTGGGGTTACTACCTCTGAGGTCAAGCCTTTTCTTCCAGTGTGAGATGATTTACCCAATTGCCCCTGAAATATCAGGATTATACTCTGAGTTCAGTTCACAAAATTTATAAATATATGCTTTTATTTACATTTTATTTTGCTCATTTATATTCTCTGATAGTCAATTTTTCTGAAGGCTTCCTTATACCCATCTGTGAACAGTGAAAAGAAAGTAGTTAAAGATAAGCATTGGGATTCCCCCCTGCCCCGCTTCTCAAAGTAAAGTAAATATGTTTCATCCCAAAATGTTGATTATAAAAGAGATCAATGAAATATTTGTTCACTTAAAACATATTTAACAAGATGATGGACAACTCTGAAAACAAGACTAATTAAACTGATCCATTAGGGATTGCTAATTAGAATGGCCATATACTACCTCTAATCATAGTTTTACTCTGCTTTTGGCTTCTAGTTGTTGGAAATCTTATGTTCTTATTAAATTGAGTTTGATAGAAAAGTACATTTACCACTGCATATTGAGCTGTCCTAAAAAAAATCTTGTACATACCAGTTTTTTCTTCTCATGAGGTTACTCTATGGACAGATGCAGTAATATCATCCTCATCATTTGTTGAAGCAAAATTGGTTATCTTCAATTACTTTGTCTCTCCACTGCCCATCACATCATTTCCAAAATGATCACTCTGTTAAGAAATTGGTAGTTTGCTTGTTTATTCATTTCTAAAGTTTGCATGCCACATTTTCATTGATAAAAATGATCTCCATAAGGAGAATTATACAGTATGTATAGTTTCAGCTGGTGCAAACTGACCCTTCCTTTTTGTACTGAACTGGTCTGATGCAGAAAGAGATTCAAATATGAAAAATTGCTTTAGAGTGCTTAGGTTCTTGCTTGATTGGGAATAGGAATGGAAATATTCATTATTGCCCAAATGTGATTGGACACACAAAGAATTTGTCTCTGGTGCATAAGCTCTCAATGTACCCACAAATAACAAAGTGGTAAGTCATAGTGGTAAATTATAAGATACAAATAACAAGTGATAAATCATAAAATACCAATAGGGGAAGGCAGTAGGAATGATGAGAATATGAGAAAGATGGAATTGGGACAATAATGTAAAGTGGTTTGCTCAAATGTGGAATAACACAGATGATATACTGACCAATATTCCCTTTATCGCATAGGGTGAAAATGGCCTTCCTGGAGAAAATGGATCCCCAGGACCAATGGTAACTTTCTGAACAATATTGTAGAAAGTATGTGGGAGAAAACAGCAATAGAAACAATAAAATTATCATAAATTTGTAATTCTTTTACTCATCCACATGAAGAAAAATCTGTTGAACTCTGTGGTAATCTATGTAGTAAGTAATAAGGAGACAGATTTACATTTCTATTCTGATTGGAGAAGTACATGAGATTTATCACATATTTAGTTGCAATTAAGCTTAACAATAATAAAAGTATGGCTGAGCTGAGTTTCAAATAATTTTTGCAGGATACTCATTGGTAGTGCCAACCCTGGGGATAAGATCATAGACACCTGAGGCAATCATATGTATTTGCCTAATTCACATATAATGCTGGAATTGCAATGTGAAGCCTCCAGCCAGTCCCCTCTTACCTTATTGTACATTCTGGTTTTAAATTAATCCTCCTTGCCTAAATCACTTCTGATCTGAGGAAGCATAACAAGAACTGTTTAAAAATAAGAGAAAGGGGAAAAAAATCATGTTACATATCAAGCATCCCTGATTTCCTCAAATGCCTAATTTGAACCATGGTTTATCCAAATCGTATGATTCACCTGTAATATTTTCTTTAATGAAGGTTTTACAGCTGTTCCTTCAGTGTTGAATGTTTTGGGTTGCTCTGCATTCTCTAAAAGTCTTGTATGTTTCTCAGGGACCCAGAGGTCTGCCTGGTGAAAGAGGACGAGCTGGGCTTCCAGGAACTGCAGTAAGTAATTGGGTGAAAGTTTAATATAAACTCTTATTATCATTGCCAATTTTGATTCTCTGGTATATAATTATAGACTCTAAGAATCGTGGAAGGGACAAGATAATGGAAGTCAAATTTGTTGTACTACCTTTGGTTTTTGTGAGTTGCTCTGGCAAAAATCAGTCTTTTTGGAGACATTTTACAACTCACTTCAAGGGCACAACTTTGCCATTTCTGATTCTATAGTTTTCTAGCAGTGTGTTATCCATATTTATAATTTGGTGTATAAAAAATGTTGTTTGCTATTTTTGGCCCTTATGTGTTCCTCTTTTGCCCCATTTTTGGCTTGCCTGCTCCAGTTCAAAAAAGACTATCCGAATATGATCCCAGTTGAGGCAATTTAGTGATAAGACATGGGATCCTTTTCACAGAACAATTCTTTTTATTTAAAAAATGCAAATAGATAATATATAATTAGATAACATCCCATATACTGTATATCTTATTATGTACATTTAAGATATTAGGGTTCCTTATTTAATTATTAAAGAACTGTAATACCTATAAATAAATGAGTTCAGAGCAGTTATGAAAGGTTATAGAACTTTCATTATTGTAAGCTCTGTGATATTGTTTAGTTATTTTTAAAACACCACAAGCAACATTCATTTATTTCTAATCAATTCCTTGTATTTTCAGGGTGGTCGTGGTAACGATGGTAGCCCTGGAGCAGCGGGCCAACCTGTAAGTATATCTCTTCTTTCTTTCTCAGGTATTTCCCATCCCTTTTCTGATTTTCCATATTGAAATTCTTAGCTAAAGTATAAGTTATGGTCCTTGAATCCCCCAAATCCCACCTGAAACTTTATACTTGTTATATTTTATACTACAACAAGCCATGGTGAATTGGACTGAGAAAGAGTGACTGTCCCAAAGTTACCCAGCTGGCTTGCATGTCTAAGGTGGAATTAGATCTCACAGTCTTTTTATTTCTAACCTGGCACATTAATTGGGTTTCAAATAATATTTGAAATAAAATAATATTTTCAAATATTATTTCTCCCACCTTTTCCTTTAAAAGATCAAGGTTGCAAACTCTTAAGACCTGGACAGTAGATGAATTTATATAATAGATAATGTACACTAAAATTTGCAAATAACGCAGAGAAAATGAAAATCCAGTGCTTTTGAAAAAAAGAACCCTATAATAAATTAGCAGATAATTAGATTTGGATGGAGGTTCAAGAACTTTATTATTGGTCAACTTATCTTGGAGGCTCCGCAAGTCACCCTAAGAACAAAAAGTCATATAATTAGAGCTACATTTGCCCCACAGAGGCTCCGTGTGTTATAGATATCTGTTTTACAACACAATTTTACATTGGTTGGCTCAATTACAAAAGCCTTTCCCCCCCTCATTTGAATATGATGTAATACCAAACAACATTTGTTTTCTTTAAAGAAATTGTTGATAATTTTCCTCAAGTAATCATATCCTTATTCTATTTTCTTCAGGGTCCACCAGGCCCTCCTGGACCTGCAGGATTTCCTGGTACTCCAGGTTTTAAGGTATTTACTACTGCATATATAAAAAGAGAAACTGAATTAACACTCTAAAAAAAGATGTTTCATATATTGACCTATCATCATAATCTTTAATGACCCCATAATCCCTTGCGGGGTGGAATCTGGGCAACCGAATGGAGCTAGCAGAGTGTTTACTGGCCAGATGCCCTTCCTGTCTCCAATGCAGAGTTTTGTTCAGCAGATATATTCTCACTGTGCCCAGAAAGAGAAATATCTGCCTCTATGAAGGATCAAAATCACAGCCTCCTGATTGTGAGGCAAGAGCTCCACTTCTAGACCACCGCACCTCTCCTTTCATATATTAGCCTATGTCTGGTATATATTCCTTCGAAGGAGGGAAGCTACTGTTACTGTGGAATATTGATGGGCACTACTGATGCTGATATGCCCTTCATTCTTTCTACCCTCTACTATTCTATCCTCTGCTAGATACCATTCCATGTTCAGTGCACCAGCAAGAATATTTGAGGTTTCATTGCGATAATGCTTCTTCTAGAGAATATTCATTAGCACATTGCCAAACCTTTCAAACTACAAGGGATCCAGTACCACCACCCCAATAAAGTTGTCCAGCTGCCACATATTGTTAATTTGATTGGTCTAACTTTCTCTCACTTCACAGGGTGAAAATGGTCCTGCTGGTCCCGCAGGCTCTAGTGGACCTCCTGGACCAAAAGGAGATGCTGGTCCTCCAGGCCAACCTGGGGGTTCTGGCCCTCCCGTAAGTATATGTTCTTTATAAAATGATGTCTCAAGTCTATTTTAGATTTTAGTAAAGTGTATTTTAGTAAGATCATAGTATTTCAAAAAAAATGCATAACCTAATAAAAGCTATTATCTTTTGTCAATAGGGTCCTGGAGGACGTGATGGAAATCCTGGTGCCAAAGGCCTTCCAGTAAGTGTCCCAGGCAGAGTGGTGTATGCCACTGCATTTTCCTAAGCAAGATGCATGTTGACTCAAATCATTCCATGGTATCTTTCTTGAGCAAATGTTGCTTTTATCCAGGGTGCTGCTGGAATTCCTGGTGCTCCTGGTCTAAGTGGAGCTCGTGGTCCTCCTGGTCCTCCTGGAATTAATGGAATCCCTGGACAAAGAGGTCCATCTGTAAGTCATCAGCATGCTATTTTTTTATGTCATGATTACATGAAAAATGAATTCAGATACACACAAAATGTGCCATATTGTAGAAATCTGTACAATGTCTTTTGACAGAAGGGTATGATTTGGGTAGAGGGAGATAACTCCTGGATTTCAGCCCCCCCCCCCATTTTTTTCAATATGTGGAGATTGTCAACCTTTTTTTTCCTGTTGTATAATTTTGATAATCTAAAACATGGGAGGGCCAGAAGGTCCAAATATTAACAGTAAGAAAATATTTTAAGACAGTTACATGCTGAGTAAGAATTTATCGGAGAGAAGGGGCAATATACATGTCTCCTCATTTATATATTGAGGCAATAAACGTGTAAGTGTAGATCAGATATTCACTCTGAAATGCTTCAATTTAAAGAAGTTGACTTGGATCCAGAGGTAATGTTCAAGTAACATGCTCACTTGTATATCTGCCTCCCTGTAACATTCAAAGGGGTTTCTATGCCCCGTGTTTCCTCTTTTGTGGAGTCTTCTGTTTCCTATCTTCTCCTACAAGGAGAAATATACCAGAATAGCACTGAGTAAAGGATTAATATCAGAACAAGGATCTAGAAGGAAGTAGGATTCTATATAAGACTCAACTTCATAAATCAAATTCAGCAAAAGACTTTCTACTTTTTTGCTACCTAAAAATAATATAAAATGGCCTTCTATACTGGAAATATAGAACAACATTGCATGGTTTATCATCTTTAGATTATACACATTTCTGTCACAGACTGATTCTGTAATAGCTGTCTCAAAACATCTTACATATTTGTATACCTAGCCTATCATCTTATCAATATCCTCAATGCTCAGTAACATCTCACTGTAAGAAATCTATCTAGTGCTTGCAGAAGAATTCACAGAGTAACAGTATTGATTCACATTCTCTTTGTACACACGATTCTTTGGATCCAATTCCAAATAAACCCTTGTCTTTCATTGTAAGCAAGATTCTAATCTACTACCAAGATCTGTGTTTGATGGGACCGAACAAATCAAATTTAGTATTTAGTATTTATTTGATTTGTTAATCGCTTACAAGATATAGGTATAAGAATAAACATAGTTTTGAATACTTATAAGAAAAATAAAAAGAAACAATAGGACAGGGACAGTAGGCATGATTGGTGCACTTATGCACACCCCCTACAGGCCTCTTAGGAAGGGGATGAGGTCAATAGTAGACAGTTTAAGGTTAAAGTTTTTGGGATTTGGGGAATAAACCACAGAGTCAGGTAGAGTATTCCAAACATTGACCACTCTGTTTCTGAAGTCGTATTTTCTGCAGTCTAGTTTGGTTTGATTAACTTGAGTTTGTATCTATTGTGTGCTCTTGTATTGTTATGATTGAAGCTGAAGTATTCATTTGCAGGTAGGACATTGCAATGTATGATTTTATACTATATTTAGATCAGATGGGAGGCAGCGTAGTTCTAGGTTTTCTAGGTCTAGAGTTGAAATTTGACAGAGCAATTCATCAGTCTTGTATTCTTTTTAGGGTGAACCTGGTAAAAATGGTGCAAAAGGAGAGCCAGGACCAAGAGGTGAACGTGTAAGTATTAATTTATACAGCTGTAGTAGATCTGGGGTGGAATAGGCCTGCCCTTTTTACTAAAATAGAGTAAACCTTAAGTTGAAAAGTTGCATTGTTTTGGTAAAAGTTTATCTTGAAATGTCATTAGCTTTATCCATGACTGTTTGATGGCCTTTGTTATAAGGGTGAAAATGGCACCCCTGGTAGTGCTGGTCCTCCAGGAGAAGAAGGCAAGGCAGGAGCACCTGGTCAACCTGGCACCAATGGCATACCTGGAGCTGCAGGAGAACGGGCAAGTATTCTAACAGCTTTGTTTTAGACAAGAACACAAGGCAACCTATGGTAGTCAGCACTCCTTTTCCAGATACATTTGTGCTCTAACCCTATTTGTGTACTTCAGTTATGGCTAAATTGCTAATCAAACCAATGGGATTATTCAGAAGAATTGGAATTAAAAGCAATAAGATGGTTGTTCACCAGAGAAAAGGCAATGGGATTGTTAATGCCGATAGAGAAAATTCTCTTGTTATCATTAATTTTTTTATGCTACACTTCAGTATGCTAACAAGGACATAATCTGCAATTTTTCTAGTCATTAGATCTCAGAATAATCACACATAAGAACACAAATTGAAAATATGCATTGATTTCTCAACTTCATTACTGTGTGATATTCTTACTTTTGGAAATCCCTTCATGAGTTTTTCAGTAAAAAATGTCTTTCTTTGTATTTTTCAGGGTGCTCCAGGATTCCGCGGTCCTGCTGGTCCGAGTGGACCTGGAGGTGAAAAGGTGAAGAATAGGTTTCTTACTTAGAGCTTTTGGTTTCATTTACTACTTTTTGTTCAGGCCACATTATGATTTGTAATCCCCTTTTTCTTCGTGTCCTTGTATGATCATATTGTTCAATGTCATTTAAGGGGGCACCTGGTGAGCGAGGTGGTCCAGGCACTACTGGTCCAAGAGGAGCTCCTGGAGAACCAGGACGGGATGGCAGCCCTGGCCTTCCAGGAATGAGAGTAAGTAGAAATCTCCTGGGTGTAGAATATAAAATTCAGAGACATTATTAGGAAAGATGCAACAAGAACAAAAAAGACCAATGCATTCCCTTATTAATGATCAGATTCCATATTCCCAGATTATAAATACTTGTTACAGTTAATGCAAATATCTCAAAAGTAGTTCTGAGAATCAGTTATATCTAAAAGATACCTGGCTTTCTTTATAGATATTTCACTGTTGCCTTCAGAATGTAATGCTAGAAAGTTTGAGGTATAGCTCTCAGAGAATTTGACAGGCTGTGAAGGAAAGGGAACAGTATTAAATATATAACCTTTTGAAATTGTTTTAATTTTTATTAAATGTCAGTGCTAGTCAATTGGTTTAATTAGAATAGAATAGAATAGAATACTTTATTGGCCAAATGTGATTGGACACACAAGTAATTTGTCTTGGTGTAAATACTCTCTGTATACATAAAGAAAAGATACATTTGTTAAGAATCAAGAATCATAACGTACAACATTTAATGATAGTCATAGGGTACAATCATAAGGAATAGCTCACTCATTATTAATGTAAACAAAGGTCCCAGTATATCTCTAAAAGGCAAAGTCTTTAACCCAGGATAAATTGTGAAGCCCTGTTATATAGGTTTTGAAGCTTATAAAGAACTGAACTCACTGTGGTAATGTAATGAGAAAATAGTGTTGTTATAGGAAGAAAAATAATCTCTCTACTGAGAAAAATCTAATGTCAGGAAGAACATATCTAATTTATTTAGCTTGGTCCCTTCTGCTAGATGTCCAGATTTATTTAATGTGTGGGCCCTTACCTGCAACCCAAGGAAATTTTTCTTTTTTTTCTGTGAATTAGCCAGATCTTTCCTGTATAAAAAATAAATTAAAACAAACAAACAAACAGGCTATTTACTCAGGTGAATCTTTAAATCAGTGAGTGTAGGATAGCTCTCTTAGGAAATGAAGCATACTGATCAAGTGTGTAGAATCCCTCTCCCCCAGATAAAGTACCCTAAAGAATTGATAAATAGACTTTTAGGATCAAGAGCCATGGTACAAAATGATATTGGTATTGAGTTTCATTATTAATTGGTTGACTTTTTGCCTGCAGCTTAACTTTTTGTAAACTGAAGAATCATAAGCTTCTTTAGTCACTTGATTATCTTTCATGATGATTGCAGTAACCAACTGTTTTTACACCACCCAGTAAAAATAATTTGAGCTTCATTTCAAATGACTATATTCTTAATAAAAGGCAAAGACTATCTCAGGTCAAAATCAGTGATGATATAGACACAGCTAGGTAGCCAATTTAGAAATGGTTTCCTGTTTCCTTCTTCCAAGATGTATTTTATCTTCCCACTCTAGTCTATTGTTCTGAGATTCTGGGGTGATCTCCCATACATGTATCAACCAAGCACAAATTTGCTTAGTGTTTTCTATATAAACTTAGGTCAGCTAGAAATTATCAGGAAAGCTTTTTACCTCATCCTTGTGAACTTGATTCTTGAAAAAACTTATCTAAATAAAGTTTTTATTAATATTACAGTAACGAAATGACTAATATTCCTGACTTCGAGTAACTATCTTCCTTATATCCTTACTTAGCAACAGATATTTCTGAGCTCTATGGATGCGTCTCTTGATTTCGCTAATAAAAGTACTTGAAATTCTCCAACCAGGTCTATAGCCCCATTTGTATTCTTAATCTCTAATTTACATAATAAAACAGGGTTAGAAAAGCTATTGCTTTCAACATGCTCTAATTACATATATTTTTTTCTTATTCAGGGCTTAACAGGGAGTCCAGGTGGTCCAGGAGTAGATGGAAAACCAGGTCCTTCTGTACGTCACTATATTCTGTTGTTTTACCTCATACTATTTTTGTTACTGTGCCTTACCTTGATGTCACTTTATGAGCATTTAATTTAGTTGCTTATTTCACTTCTTGGGGAATTATTTACAAGCTTTTCATTGACCATTTCATTTAATGGCTCTGTAAGCCTTTTTACATAATCTCTGTATTAACATCTAATATTACCAGAATCGCATTAATTTCTGCTTCTGAAAAAAAAACAATTATATTCTAAGGGACCAAATAGGATAACACTTATTATTTATTTGTTTGTTTGTTTGTTTGTTTATTCATTCATTCATTTGTTATACTGCACATTTCATTGGTAAAGTGATTCTGGGTGGCTTGGTAAAATGGTAAAAATGTAAATATAAAACATATTAAAATTAATAAATCTTAAATAAGAATTAAAAACAAAGGGGCATCAAACCTGCTGGCAAATCCATGTTTTAAGGTCCTTCTGGAAGGTCAGAAGGGTGCAGATCTCACCTCCAGCACCAGAATGTTCTACAGGGCAGGGGCCACAGAGAAAAAGTCTATTCTCTTTGACCCCACAAAGCTGAAATTCCTTGACAGACAGGGTCTGTACCAATCCTCTTGTGATAGAGTTAGATTTAATGGGATGGGCCAATCCCATTGTTTAAACATGTTTGTGAATGTTTAATCTCAGTGATCTTCCAGTGTTTCCTTATTTTTCTTCCTCTCTTCACCTCTATGACTTTCAGGGTTCACCAGGAGAATCAGGGCGAAGTGGTCCCCCAGGACCAGCAGGTCCACGAGGTCAACCAGGTGTGATGGGCTTCCCTGGTCCAAAAGGCAATGAGGTCAGTATAACCTCATTATTATCCAGACTACCCTTGTATTTAGGATGACATTTTTTAAAATTTCTCTTTGAGATGTCAACTCCTCGTTTATCAAAAGTAATCCTAAACAAAGAAATAAGCTTTCAAGAGTGTATTATTCAAAGAAATGAAACTAATAAGAAAATATGGAAACATGTTACTATCAGCATGTTAAATTGAAATTGCATTTGAACCCTGTAATTTTTTATGTTTAATTATTGGTAAGATATTAAACTGCATCTTTTATATTTGTAGGGTTCACCGGGTAAAAATGGGGAAAGAGGAGGATCAGGACCTCCTGGTGGACCGGTCAGTAAACTCAATCTTTTAATAATTTCTTTCACTCTGTCTACACATATACACCCGCATGTTCAATTCTGTTGACCCTGTAAGCTAATCACTACTCTATTATTTAACAGGGGCTACCTGGAAAAGATGGTGAACCAGGAGGACAGGGGCCCCCAGGACCTCCTGTAAGTAATAAAAACATAAAAGTCGTGTATTAATATTAACTTACTATATATGTATATCTTCTATATTACTGAAGAGTGATGGATGCAAGCAATGAATAACACAATTTTTCATTAACTTATTAATCATTATATTGTTTACAGTGATGGAAAGAATTATTTGAGCCCATCCTTTGATCACAGGATTTATTGAAAAACAATACTTTTCAAAATAGTGGGTTAGCCTAAATCCTTCAAAAATTAGATTGAGTGGAATGGACCACTGACTATTGTAACTCTACAATAGCACATTAATTTTTATTTTCTTTATTGTGGTTTAATTAACACTGCATTGACTGATGTTGTCCCTTTAGGGTTTTTGAAAGCTTCGTATCCAGGAACTGAAAGTTATTACCGCTCAGCACAAACAAGCTAAGAAAGGAGTTGTTGGGGGAATGGAAAACCATGAATGATATTTTTCTTTTCCCAGGGTGGTCCTGGTGAAAGAGGAGAACAAGGAGCAACAGGTTCACCTGGATTTCAGGTATGCTGATATTCTTCAATGTTTGCTTTTAAAATAATGCATTCAAACTGAAATCAAGAAATTAGTGAAGAAAAGGAAAAGCTTACTGTTGCCTGATTTTGTCCACCAAATTATTTCATATTTGTTTGTTTGTTTGTTGATTTCTTTATTTATTTAATGTGTATGGTGGTTCATAATAAAAAGTGTGACACTGAGTATAATTACAAGAATGGCATATATGATGTTAATGGCCTAACTAAACACTATCTCAAATTTTTATAAAAATTCATCAGGTACAATAAATCTCTATTTCTGACATTTTTAAATGCAATCTCTGAAGAACAGAGGGCTATGTGTTAAACAATAACGGTATTTCCGCTAGGGTCTTCCTGGTCCTTCAGGAGCTCCTGGAGAGAGTGGAAAACCTGGAGATCCAGTAAGTTGTCCTTTTGTCTCTCCCAAATATGTGTAAAAAGGATATGTAGTGCTACTTAAGTGTGGGAAACAATATAAATTATGATTCCAGAACTATGACCTTGTTGTGAAACATTCTTTCTTTTCCACAAAAACAAATTTCTATAACGTTGACACAAAATTCAGCTTTTAAGAAAGTTCATTACCTATTATTCAGATATAATTCCAGCTATTTTTCTAATAATATCTTACAGAAATCAGATATTACATACTTCCAAAGCTTCTCTCTCCCTCCCTCCCTCCCCCCCCCCCACCCCATATGATGCATTGGAAGAAGATCAATGTAATCAGTTGTGTCATTGACTGGATAGACACCTCAGGTGGAATTGTTTGGCTGCATCTTGAATATTAAGGAAGTTGTCACCCATGAAAACACAGAAATAATAATCAAATCACCTTTGTTTCACAATAGGGCCCAAAAGGTGAAAATGGACTTCCAGGACTTCCAGGAGGAAAGGTAAATTTGGGTACTAATCTGGTCACATAAAAATGTGAAAATGAAGAACTCAAACAAAACTAAATAGTTTTATTTCTATTAGGGTGAAAATGGCATCCCAGGTGAACGAGGCTCACCAGGAAATCCAGGTACCCCTGGAGCTAGAGGTGGTCCTGGCCCTGCTGGCCCTGAAGGTGGAAAAGTAAGCTGAAATTATTGTACTTTGTATATCTAAATTATGCTCCAGGTACTTTTTCCAAGTGTCCTAATAACTGTTCTGAAAAATATGATTTCAGGGCCCTAGTGGTCCAGTTGGTCCTCCTGGTGGTATGGGACCTCCAGGATTGCAAGGAATGCCAGGAGAGAGAGGAGCTTCTGGAAATCCTGGACCTAAGGGAGAAAAGGTACGTTCTTTTCTATTCCCCTTAATAACCAGATAATACTATCCAAAATTATGAAGACCAGCTAAACTAGGACTTATTATCACGGATTACTAAGCTTAACTAAGTCGATCTAAACTTTTGAGATTGACATCACTTATTCATAAAACCTGATGCTGGGCAATATGCGTAAGTACTAAACTAGATCTCCAGGTTGCATAAAGCCCATCTTCTGTACATTGAGAAGAGTAACTGAAATTAATGGATTTAGGGAAGAATGCTTTGAATAGGTTCATTTACGTCAGATGTGGATGTTGTTGAAGCTTTACTCTTTGTCCACTGAGTCAATATCCTGTTTCGTGTCTCCCTGCTGATTGTATTTGCTTAATACTCTTTATTATATAATTTTAAATAAAGACATAAACGTTGCTTTTTAGTTTGGGAAAGCTTATGAACTGCATGGTACCACAGGTTGCCGTTGGTTAGCTTATTTGCAATGTATCTGCTCTTTTCTTTCATTTGGATAGGGAGAGCCTGGAAGCAGAGGAGGCGATGGTACACCTGGTAAAGATGGAGTACGAGTAAGTAGATTCTGCCATGTCATGGGTAATTTGTTTGCTTCATCTAATTTACAACAGAACAAAATTGGTTCCAGCAGACCATATAGCTTTAAAAAAGATTTTGCATTTAATATTATAGCTGGATATTTTAGGCATGCCAAGAGCTTCTAATGCTGAGGAGAAGTTTAGGGTATGTAGTTGATTGATTAATTGTACCTATTTCCAGGTTATTTGTAGCAACTCCTTCCTTATCTAACCAAGATTAAGAGAGCGCCACAGCAAAATCCTTATCTCTAGAGATGCTTGAGTGTGAAAATTCCGTTTTTGCCTCAACACTCTTAGCCTTCCAAAAAGATACATATATTTTATAGTCATTTTCAGGAACTCTTTTCTTAATTTGTGCAATTTTGTAAATATTTTAATAAGCATTTTTTACAGTAATAGGAATAAAATTAAAAATAATCTAGTTGACCTAATTTTCCTCAGATCTACCAAGATTCTTTGAAGCGGTAGCTGGGTTTATTTTCCAGGACTCTTACTGAGTTGAGAGTAGTTCCTTGATGAGAATACAATGAACAGAATGAAAAGAAGTAGAATAAGATTATAGGCGAGCATATAGAAAATGGTGATGATGGATGTAACATTGAAAGAACTGAAGGACAAAGTTAGGAACATAGGGAAAAACTAGCTTTGTGGTTGCTAAGAGCTGGCATCAAATTGACTGCACATAATCAATAACTAGTCAACCATATACAAGTAATTCTAAACTTTTAAAAGTTTAGCTTTTCCTCATCTTTCAAAGAGCTAGAATTAGAATCTCTGAAAAATACAGGTGAGGGGAGAAGAAATATAAGAATACTTGTTAACAAAAACAGATTTTGTTCTTCTCATTTCAATGAATTTGTGCAATGGCAAATTGATTGACACAAGTTAAAGAATCTGCTATAATAAATAAATACCTTGCCAAGTCCCAAGCATTGTGACATATTGTTAAACATCTTCAGGCTCTATATCTAGTTCATTTGATAATTCTTGTGAATGTTCTCTCTGCCTATGAAACTTCAGCACAACAGGAGACAGAGTAGATTAGGAAGGCAAAACTAAAATGAGCAGAGGTTTTCAGTGCAGGGAAGAGTATTCTGAATGTTTTTGCATTTTCATACTTGTTGATTGATAAGCCCATGCTACCAACTGATTTTTATTTTTAACATTGTAGGGGCCTGTAGGATCCATTGGACCTCCTGGTCCATCTGGCCAATCTGGTGATAAGGTATACATACAAACATATATATTTCATTCATATGTTAATATAAATTAAATTCATTTTGAAGAAAATGATTCTGAAATAAAAGATTTATTTATTTAACTATCTATCTTCTAGGGAGAACCTGGACCTGCTGGACCCCATGGCCCATCAGGTCCCCGTGGTGGTCCGGTAAGAAATTCTTTCAAATACACAATCTAATTACATTTGTAGGTGTTTAATCCTACAATTTTCATACAAAGGTGTTTTTTTTTTTGGTTTAATCTTAATTGGTTTGGAAAGTTAGATTACTTTCTTGATAACAGTAATATGCTAGAATACTCCTGTTCTTTTCAACCTATCTAAAAATTATATTTAAATTTAAAAAGTTAATACATTTCATATTACAAATAATTTCAAGCAAATATTTATAATTAAGAATATCAATTCATATCTCAAAAGCTGTATCTTCAGTTAACAGCATAAAATTCTTCATAATCAATGTTGATTAGAAAAAAACAGAATTTCAAGCTCTTACTCTCCTATCTTCCTAAGATTGTTTGACCTCCTCAAGGGGTAATACACTGTCACTCTTCCATTAAAGTCATAAAAGAGGAAACAGACAAGTAAATTCATAAATAAAAATAACATAGGAAGTAGAAAGGAGGTCATCAGCAAGTGAATTAGGAGCAGAGATAGACTGCAACCATTTTGTTTATATCCTAAGGCAGAGGTCTCCAACCTTTTTGGGATGGTTTCATGCACACATGCACACACACTTACCTACCATTTTTACAATCCGGTTTCGAACTGGCTGTGGCCTGGCACTGGGCCACAGAGCAGGGGTTGGGGATCCCTGTCCTAAAGAATATGGACTTCAGAAAATATTAACCCACTTCTTATTCTTTCTTTCACAAGAATTAGAAAACTCTAAATGCAGCTTTCATTGGATTAGTAGGGGCTCAAAGACCTGTATTGATCCCCTGTGATGCTGCCTGCAAAGCCAAAGGGTGCAATATGCTGCACCAGAAGGGAGGTTCCAGCCATCCACTTGAGATGGCTCTCTTGAAGCACTCTGGAGGGGATTAGCAGTTCTTTACAAAGTCCTTGAGTTTATTCAAAAGTGCAGGAATCTCCCACTCCATCTGAAAAATTCGCACATTAACAAGGGGCTTTGAATAACTTTATGGTAAGGTTTCTGGTGGAAAGACAAAAAGAAGTGTGTTAGAAATATATATTACTGTGAGCAAAGGAGGGTAGCTGAGGGAGGCAAAGAGTGGTGTTAGCATAGTGGAATCATTTTCCTTGTAGGGTTAGTTATGCTTCTTTTCTATTCCTTTGTCACCTGCAGGGTGATCGTGGTGAACAAGGGCCACCTGGTCCTGCTGGCTTCCCTGGAGCACCTGTAAGTATGAAGATATTTTAGCATAAAGGGTGGGAAAGATTTGTTCTACTGGATTGAGATGAGTTGAAGTAGAGTAAATAAATAGCAGAGCAACCCATACCAAATATCAACCAGCATGTTTAATAGTTGCAAAGGAAATCAGGAGAAAGAAAAGTGGAATACATACATACATACATACATACATACATACACACACACACACACACACACACACACACACACACACACACACACACAATATATATATACATATTATATATATATATATATATATATATATATATATATATATATATATATATATATATATAAAATGATGGCAGATGAGATTCTGCCGAAACGTTGCTACAACTTTAAAAGCACAACTACAATGACATGGGAAAACAAAAATAAGACATCCTAGATCTGAATGAATAGAATATTCTTATTAAATACTTTGTTCATTACATAGTTGAATGTGCTGACAACAAAATCACGCAAAAATTATCAATGGAAATCAAATTGAGCAACCCATGGAGGTCTGGATTTGGAGTTACACTCAAAATTAAAGTGGAAAAAAACACTATAGGCTGATCCAACTTTGATGTAATGTCCTTAAAACAAGTCAAAATGAGCTCAGTAGTGTGTGTGTGTGGCCTCCACGTGCCTGTATGACCTCCCTACAATGCCTGGGCATGCTCCTGATGAGGTGGAGGATGGTCTCCTGAGGGATCTCCTCCCACATCTGGACTAAAGCATCCCCCAACTCCTGGACAGTCTGTGGTGCAACATGGCGTTGGTGGATGGAGTGAGACATGATATCCCAGATGTGCTCAATTGGATTCGGGTCTGGGGAACGGGGGGGCCAGTCCATAGCATCAATGCCTTTGTCTTGCCGGAACTGCTGACACACTCCAGCCACATGAGGTCTAACATTGTCATGCATTAGAAGGAACCCAGGGCCAACCACACCAGGATATGGTCTCACAGGGGGTCTGAGGATCTCATCTCAGTACCTAACGGCAGTCAGGCTATCTCTGGCGAGCACATGGAGGGCTGTGCAGCCCCCGAAAGAAATGCCACCCCACACCATTACTGACCCACTGCCAATCCGGTCATGCTGGAGGATGTTGCAGGTAGCAGAACGTTCTGCACGGCATCTCCAGACCCTGTCACATGTGCTCAGTGTGAACCTGCTTTCATCTGTGAAGAGCACAGAGCGCCAGTGGCGAATTTGCCAATCTTGGTGTTCTCTGGCAAATGGAATATATATATATATGGAAATGGTTGCCTGGATTAAGTTTCAGGTCTTTTGTTCCAAGCCAGTTTGTCTATTAGTATTTCAGGAAGATTTGCCCTACTTCCACTTCTACTAAGTTTTAGTAAGTATCATTAACTGTTAAGGTTTAAATATTTGCAATAACTAATCTTTATATAGGGACAAAATGGAGAACCTGGTGGAAAAGGAGAGAGAGGCCTTCCGGGTGAACGAGGTGAATCTGGACCCCCAGGAATTGCAGGTCCATCAGGAGGCCCTGGTGCACCAGTAAGTATGCTGTAATCTATATCTTCTATGTATTATCTACTTTTTTTGAAACTTGATTTTTGTATCCTGTATCTTTTGTAAGAGAAACCACTGAATATATTGATTCCATTGAAATTCATATATTGATTGGTCTGTTCTTTTCTTTAGTATTATGATGCTAATTCTCATATCTTACCTAGGGTCCAGCTGGATCATCAGGACCTAAGGGGGAACGTGGTAGTCCAGGTTCTCCAGTAAGTATTATTTTTTTTAAAAAAAAAAGTTTACTAAATTGGTTGATCTTTCCGTCCAAACTCTTAGGCCCTCTAAAAGACACCATGGACTAAACACACTAATTTCTTTAAGAAGAAACATAAATAAAGTAAAAAGATGTCCTTTTAATATGGCATGTTCCAGTTCACCTGACATTTCAGTTCCAAAATGTTCTCATAAGTTCAGCGCTGATCCATGGGCTTAGCACAATCAGACTTTTCCATTCAAATCTTATACACATGTATTGTACATGCCTTCTCCTTCTCCTCCTCCTCCTCCTCCTCCTCCTCCTCCTCCTCCTCCTCCTCCTCCTCCTCCTCCTTCTTCTTCTTCTTCTTCTTCAATAGCTATGTAAAGGACAGGGGGTCTTTTAGGTTGGAGCTGGGAAAAGTGCAGTCTGACGCCTATCAGTTTTTCTTGAGATCCATTTATTTAGAGTCATGTTACATCAAAAGATGCAATTGTCTTTTAACCAAATTGTCAAATGCAAACAAACAATCTCCTTAGAGAGCCAGTTTGGTGTTGTAATTAGGTTACCAGACTAGAGACTTGGAGTTGTAGCCCCACCTTGGGCACAAAGCCAACTGGGTAGCTTTGGGCCAATCACTATGTCTCCGTCCAAAGAAAGAAGGTAATGGGAAATCATTTCTGAAAAAAATGACAAATAAACTTCAAGGACTAGACAGTCATCAGGAGCCAAGATGGACTCAGAGGCAAAGGATATATAAGTGAAAAAAAAAACATTGCTCCATTTTGAGTAGGGTTGGTAGAAATGGTAGGATGGACTCAGAAGCAAAGGATTTATTGCATCTGCTAAAGGGTATACCAGTTTCTTGAATTTGATTTTTCCATCTCTTGTTGAGCAGTTACTGATAACTTATTAATGTCATCTATACTCATTTGTTTCAGGGTGCATCTGGCTTTCCTGGAGCTCGAGGCTTACCTGGTCCTCCTGGTAACAGCGTAAGAATTCCGACACTTTTTAACACTTACAGTTCTTCTTTGCTTTCAGATCCTTTTCTCAGCTCCAGTATTGTAGCTGAAAATAAGTAGAAAAATCAAACTGTTCAATTCAACCTGCACATTCAGCCACAGGCTTTGATCACAGATATTTCCATTTATAAATTGAAGCACCTCTTAAGCATATCTCTGATGGACAATACTTAACCCAGACTACTTCATCATGCCCATGATTACTGAGAGTTTTCCAAGAAATCCCCCTTTTCCAAAATATATATTTCCTCCTTTCTTAAAAAAAAAAAAAACATTGCTCCATTTTGAGTAGGGTTGGTAGAAATGGAAAACTAGATCAATCACTTTGGAATTTGAAAGATTCAGCTAGTCCAAGAGCAGGATGAATGAAGGAGTTGCAATGCAGTCATGGAATTAAATAAAGTCTCTGTAGATGCAGCTCAATTCACGATGGCAGCAGTAGCAGAGTTGGCTACTCCTGCCCTACCGAAAGTAAGGAAGTGGGATAGGGGACTAGGTTATGTTCTGTTGGCCACAGGTCAGGTAACACTAGCTATCACTGTTGCAACTACAGTATCCTCATTTCCTTAGGATGACAGAAAAAGTGTAGTATGCCTGCAAACTGAGGAAAAACAGTTTGGCCTACACTATCAATTTTTTTCTTTAATCTTTAATTTCTTTGCTATTTTTAAAAGCATGAAATGATTGATATATTCATTTTTTTTTATTGGTAGTGGATCAGGCAGTTGTCCTTTATACCTACATCATATATTCTCCATTTTTTGATGTCCTGGTAGAGTTAAGTCAAGGACTGTCTTATATTCCTCTCTCTGAAATATCACATTCTAGGGACCGGCAGGACCACCTGGCAATGCTGGTCCACCAGGCAAAGATGGACATTCTGGCCCACCTGGTTCTACTGGCCCATCTGGTCCTCCAGGTAGTCAAGGTCCAAAAGGTGAGCCAGGTGTACCAGGAGAAAAAGGCCCAGCAGGACCAAAAGGAAATGATGTAAGTACATTCTATGAAAATAGTACGTTTTTAAAAAATAACCAATATTCAGAAATAATTACAGTATTTTTCTAAATACTTCCACTCTGCAAATCCTGAACAGTTATCAACTCAGCTATTCTGCCTTAGACAAATGGTGATCAGCCATTATAAATAAGTCCAGAAATTTAAAAACCCATCCAAACATTACAACCTGCCTACAGAAAAAATGTTATCAATATCACATTTACTTATTTGATTTTCCAGGGTGATATAGAAATTTGAAGGGGTTGTTCAGTTTCACAAATACCTGACTAAAACACCCCCTTGAAGTCAAAGACCAAATTAAACTCCCCTTTTCAAGGGTCAGGTGAAAGTCATCCCATTCCAGTCCTATTGCTGAAGGGGACTTCTGTACATATCCCGGCTCCACCAGATTGAAGTGGCCAGCAGAATCAGTTGCCATGCTTCAGTGCTGTTAAATGTCTTAATTTTCTGATGGTAACTCACTTAAGATAGAGGCAGGAATTTGGATTGAAACCATGCCTTTGATGTGGCATAGAGCTGTTTCACAGGTCTATTATAATGAGATGCTTATTTATTTGTCTCTAATATTCCTAAATTATTCAGATCCTACCTGAAATAAGTCTATACAAAGAAAGGATAGAATCCTTTATGCTCCAATTATCTTGAGCACAGTGTCAGACTACCAGTCAAACATAATTTGCATGATAAGGGTTTGTCAATAGTTTGAAAGTCTGAATGGAGTTGGAAAGATATAAATCCAAATCACAACAATAACAGCAATAGTATGACAATTGAATGTGGGGATTAAATAAGGGTTTGAAGTGATTTGTATAACATCTAAGAGGAAAGAGGGAAAATAAGATTTAAATACCTTTCCTGTTGAAAAGAAGGTTGGAAATAACATCTTTTTCTTGATTTCTGTTTCTTTTCCTATTCTTTGTCATTTGTTGCTTTTTTGTTTTGTTTTAGTTTTCACTTTCTTTTTTTCCTTCCCATTTGTTATTTAATATATGGAAAAATACGTAATAATGATACAATAATTATAGATATGGATATATTGATATTATCTTCTAAAATGTAAACCTCCGGCTTCATTTAAGCATGCCCCTTTCCTTATACCCCTAACTCCATTGAGTTTAGTTAATTGTGGTCTTGATTAATCTCCCCTAGGGTACAACAGGTCCCTCAGGAAACAACGGCATACCTGGACCACGTGGTATTGTAGGATTGCCAGGAGCAAGGGGACCAATAGGGTCTATTGGTCCATCTGGTCCCAAGGTAAATCATCATCCTAAAGATTTCATGGAAGAAGGATTGAGCTGAACGTGGAGGTTGTTTGGTTTGGGGCTTGAACTGGTTTGTGCATGGGAGAGGGGGAGACAATTGGAGGGAAATTTTTTTAAATTGTTTTACTCAGATACTTACCATCAGAGCAACAGCACCATCTGCTAATTTTGTTGCCATCATTATATGGGGGGGGGGGAGGGGGAGAGACAAATGCTGTTTTCCAAGTGGGGGGGGGGGAATCTCCTGACAATGCTTTTTAAAATGGCCTTCATCTTTCTAAACTAGACAAGATTTTTTCCCATAATTCCATGGCATCATCTCCTACATTAATGTTCATTCATTCATTAATATTAATGTTCCACTACCAGTAGTTGTTAAACTCCAGAGAACCTTCTCCGTCCCCCGCTTGCTTCCATGTATAATTAGCTTAAAACATGGTTGCCTACTTGATTAATCAGAATGGAGCTGGAAAGGACCTTAGAGATCTTCTAGAATCTAGTCCAGCCTCCTACTCAAGCAGCACATCCTATACTCTTTCAGATAGCTGGCTGTCCAGTCTTTTTTTAAAAAAACCTCCAGTGATAAAGCATCCATAATTTATAAAAGTAAGCTGTTCCACTGGTTAATTGTCCTTACTGTTGGGTAGTTTCTCCTTAGTTCTAGGGTCTTCTCTCCTTGATTAGTTTCCAACCATTGTTTCTTGTCCTGGCCTCTGGTGCTTTGGAAAATAAGCTGACACCCCCCCCCTTCCTCTTTGTGGCAGCCCCTCAAATATTGAATACTGCTTTCATATCACTCCTTAGTCCTTCTTTTCCCTAGACTGGCCATACCCAATTCCTGCAACTGTTCTTCATATGCTTTTGTCTCCAAGCCCTTAGTCATCTTAGTTGCTCTTCTTTGCACTTTTTCCCAGTCTCAACATCTTTTTATGTATTTAGGGAAATTATATTGCCACCTATTCACACATGGAACTCAAGGCAGCTTACAGAATATAAAAACAATAAAACTAATAAAAGAAGTCATTTAATAAATTAACATAACAAAATAAAATCTTTTTTGTAATGTGGTGACCAAAACTGGATAATATAAATAATTTGGGGGATTAATGGAATTTTGAGAGCTACAGTTTGAATAGCTCTCTCGGGAGTGTGTTACTATAAAGGAAAAAGCCTTTCACTTTCCATGATCGGCTGAACAAAGATACAATTTGAACAATATATCTGTAGGCCTATATTATTTGTGTTTATTATGTATGTTAGCTGCTTTTTTAAAAACGTTAGGCATGAAGTTTATAAAATCTAAACATTTCAACTCATGATCAGTTTCTTTCTTATTCCAATGTAGGGTGAAGATGGCAAACCAGGAAGTAATGGTAGTCCAGGGGAACGAGGACCACCAGGGCCAGGAGGGCCTCCTGGCATCAATGGGGCACCAGGAGAACCAGGCAGAGATGTAATTATATTTTTACTTTAATTGTATCCCTGTGATAGATGCTTGGCACAAATAGAACAGTTAAATGACGTAAATCCTAAAATGAGAAAAACAGACCTCATCTTGTTCAGATATGTGCAGATATGCACTGGTCAAGATAATCCATTACTAAGCTGATTATGTGTAAATGATAGAAAAACATTTTGTGAGTTAATATGAATATTCTATTTGCAATATATCTGTTTGACCTTTTATATATACAATCATCATTTGATGATGCCTTAAACAAGATGAATGTATATGAACCAGCAGTCTTATAAATGCAATGACCTCATTATTGGCAAGTTCGTTACTGCTAAGTTTAAGGGAGAGATATTGTGAGAAGAAAATCTACTCCTGAGTTAATGCTTTTTAAATTTTGGGGTTTTCTTTTCTTCCTATTCCTTCTCCCTACCCCCACCCCTCAAAAATCTGAATACTTATTATTCTGTATTTGTAAGGGTAATCCTGGATCAGATGGTCTCCCAGGTCGTGATGGATCTGCAGGACCAAAGGTAAGATTCAACAATATTATCAGTTGGTTGTGGTTGCTTCTGCTGAATCTTTATACACTTTCCTGCATATCTGTGCATTTATTTCATATGTCATATAATAAATTAAAGCTTCATTTTCTTTTCATTTCAGGGTGATCGTGGTGAAAATGGTCCTCCTGGTGTGCCTGGATCTCCAGGTCACATGGGGCCACCAGGTAGTCCTGGTGCACCTGGAAAATCTGGTGAAAGAGGACATTCGGTAAGGATGAAAATTATGCTGAATTCTACATTTCTTACCCGTACATCAGCAAAAAGTTAAGAATGAGCCACTTATTCAAGTCAACCAATGCAGCATTTTTATGTCGCAATGCTCAAAGAGAAATTTAATATATTTATACTCTCAAGATGGAATTCTCTTTGAAAGAACCTGATCAAAGATGATATATGTCCTGTAGATTCTACAATAACAGCAAACATCAGGGAGTTGACAGTGGGAGGGAGATCTTATTAAGCCCTGCGATCAGGGATGTTCAAATGTTTTTAGACAAGTTAGATAATTAGGATACTCCATTTCCTTTGAATGCTGTTTCCATTCTAGTACAGGATAGGAAATATATGATCCTGCTAGTGTTGCTGAACTGCAATTCCCAGCATCCTTGCCATTGGTCATGTTGGCTTCAGTAAGCCATTTGATAAAGTAGACAACAACCTATTACTTTACAAGATAGGAACATGTGGGTTAGACAGCATCACTACCAGATGTATTTATAATTGGTTGACCAACTGCACTCAATGTTTAATCCTTAATGGAACTGTGTCTACATGGAAGGAAGTATGCAGTGGGGTATTCAAGTCTCTGTCTTAGGCCCAGTACTCTTCATTATCTTCATCAGTTATTTAGACAAGGGGATAGAAGGGGAACTAATTAAATTTGCAAACAACCCCAAACTGGCAGGAAAAGCCAATACTGCAGAAGATAGGCTCAAGATACAGAAGAATCATGGCAGCCTTGAATACTGGCCCTATCTAACAACATGAAATCCAATGATGAGAAAAGTAAAGTTCTACATTTAGGCAAAAAACCTAAAATTCACAAGTATAGAATAGGTGGTACCTGGTAGTAACTGTGAGAGGGATCTTTGAGTCCAAGTGGACAATTGCTTAAATATAAGCCAGCAGTGTGCTGCAAGCCAAAAAAGCCAACACAGTCCTAGGCTGAGGTATAGAATCAAGATCATGTGAAGTGTTAATGCCACTCTATAATGCCTTGGCAAGACCACACTTGGAATATTGCATCCAATTTTGGTCACCACAATATAAAAAAGAGGTTGAGACTCTAGAAACAGTGTAAAGAGCAACAAAGATGATTAGGGGACTGGAGGCTAAAACATATGAAGAATGGTTCCAGGATTTGCATATATCTAGTTGAATAAAAAGGACTGGGGCGATATGATAGCAGTGTTCCAATATATGGAGGGCTGCCACAAAGAAGAGGAGGTCAACCTATTTTCCAAAGCATTGGAAGGCATGACAAGAAGTAATGGATGGAAACTGATTAAGGAAAGAACCAACCTAGAATTAAGGATAAATTTGCTGACAGTGAAAACAATTAATCAGTGGAACAACTTGCCTCCAGAAGTTGTGAATGCTCCAACACTGGAAGTTTTAAAGAAGAGATTGGACAACCATTTGTCTGAAATGGTATATGTCTTCTGCTCAAGTAGGAGGTTGGACTAGAAGACCTCCAAGGTCCCTTCCAACTCTGTTATGCATATGGCAGATAAGCAGCATTGAGTTTGAAAACTGCTCAGGATTCAAGGCAACATATTTGGAGAACCATCTCTTTCCTGACCCTTGCTTACTCTTAAGTCTGCAGAACAAGATTTCTTTCATCTAATAATTGGAAAGTAGTTTCTTAAAACCATTTCCAGTCAGAAAAGTCAAAATGGTTTGAGTGCTTTTATGAAAAGTTCAGGGATTTCAATTATTATGGAAGGCCAACTCTCAGGTAATAATTGTATATCATTTGCAGTGGTATGTTTGAGGTCCTATTGGCAATTATTTGTTTTATTGCATCATAATGTATCTATGGGTATGGAATGATGCATGCAATCTTAATTTCCGTTTGCTTTTGTTCTCATATAGGGTCCTGCTGGTCCTGCTGGCCCAGCTGGCCCAGCTGGTGCTCGTGGTGCTCCTGTAAGTCCTTGCTTCAGAATAACATCTCATTGTCTGCTTCAGCTAGTTTTCTTTCATCTGAGAAGCAATTTTTAAAACTCACCCTCACTTTGTGTTTTTAAAGGGTCCTGCTGGAGCACGTGGTGATAAAGGTGAAGCTGGAGAACGGGGTCTTAATGGAGTGAAGGGTCACCGAGGATTTCCTGGTAACCCAGGATCTCCTGGTCCAGTGGTAAGTTTGGCAGCTTTTGTTGACTTCCCTAAGAAAGTGGGGTGGGGAGATGGGACTAGAAGAAGCCATCCTACAATATGTCACAATGAGAATAACACCGCTGTATTTTAAAATGACTGTATCTGTTTCCTTATTTTTCTATTTCTATCTTGAAGGCATAATGTTTTAGGAGTAGGAATTATTAGTTTAAGTTTTATGGAGCAACTTTAGAAGATCAGTGTTTCTTCTCCATAAGTGTAAAGAAAAAATATGATGATGATGATGACCCAAAATCCTTGGAAATCATGTATAGAAGAAAAAAAAATGACTGCAAATGCAATTTTCTGACCCATCAATGCTCAGTAATTTAAGAAAGAGTTTTGGGGTTCATTTCAACTATTTTAGTATTTCTGAAGTCAAAATAGTTCAAAGATTTTTAAATGAGCAGTTTAACTTGTACTACAAACATCAGAGGTTGCTGACTGTTGCTGATAAAAATAGCATTCAATAGAAATATAGCTACTTACATTTATTAAAAGTGTTTCATATACATAACAGAAGTAAGTCTGAAAAATAATGGTTTCCCTCAATTAATGTGAGTATATGCCAAGTGAAAAATTCATAATGGGGATGTTCTTACTTATAGCCTTGTTTCTTAGCTCCAATTAATTTCTAATCCAGAATTTGTGTCCAACAGTAATGTTTCTATGAAACTTATCCTTTTGTTTTTCCTAGATCATATACCGATTTTTCTTTTCAGTTGAAGGTTCTATCTACTTACCCTCACCTGCTTTTAAAAACACATGGTTTAGATTGATGGCGATTATCAAACTTTACAATGAATACAACAATCTCTATTTCATTCTTACCTTTGTAGGGTCCACTGGGTCCCCCAGGTCAAAGTGGAAGTCCAGGACCTGCAGGTGCTAGAGTAAGTATCTTCTGTATCTTCTTAATCCGTGTTTAAATTATTTCTAGCCATTTAAAGAGATATGATGTCACTTCATAGTAATACTTTGCAACATGTGAAAGACACAGATATCTGATTTCTGGTATGCTTTAGGGGCCTCCTGGACCAAGTGGCTCACCTGGCAAAGATGGGAGAGCTGGTTATGCGGGCCCCATTGGCCCTCCAGGTCCTCGTGGGAACAGAGGCGAAAGTGGACAAGCGGTAAGATAAACCAAGTTTCTACTCTGAAGTTTCTACCTTGGAGTTCAAGAAGGAATTCATTTTAGGAAGATTAACACAGGACAGGAGAAGCAAATTAATCAATATGTTGCTCACTCCCCAGAAGGATCTGCATAAAAATGTTCCAAAAAAAGCAAATTTGCCACTGTCTACCTGGCACACATGACATGCACACTTAGCACCTTCCCACATATAAAGATAGTTCTTGAGTGGCCACTTAGATAATTTAGTGATTGATCTAAGTGACCAGTCTGTCATTACAACAAACCCCAAAAAGGGGACCTTCTTTCCAGATTTGAGGTCCAGTGATCAGGCACACTTCATGATCATGTGACCAAGGGACTTTGGGGACTTGGCAACACATTCATGTTTACAACCATTTGCAATACCCCATAGTCATGTGACCATAGTTTACAATAGTTTGATCAAAACCCAGCACTGCCAGTTTTCAGTGCAAGCCATGACTTTAATGAGCTTGGCATTCACTTAACAAAGCCCTGCAAAAAAAGTCCTAAAATCCAATCAGTCACATGACTGACTTGTATGACTGCCATCATGGCAGACTCTATTATGGTTTTAAGTCAAAGAAAACCTGTACTGAAAAATGTTATCTTTTTGCCAATAAAATTTTAATCTAAATATTTTTGAAAAATATAGGCAAATCCAATTTACCAACATATAAATGTTAGAATATCCAGACAATTCCCTTCTTTGTGCAAATTCTAATGGTCATTGAAGCACATAGGTCATGGAATAGATCTCTCTCCATTAAGCTCCTTTGTGTTTGATTCAGACTCACCATTCACCTTGCCTTCAAGTTTGAATAGCAATGTTTGTTGATTAACTTACTTGTTTGTGAATAGAATAACTATTATTATTCTAAATGCTGGTCATTTCCACTAGACAACACTGAGCAAATTACATACCTGCATATACAGTTACATATTTTTATTTTAAAAGAAGGAACACTCAAAATCTCCGATTAATGCATATGTATCATCTTATATGGTAGGAGTGCAATGTTTCAGTGGTTAAGACACTGATCTTGTCACTGAAAAGACAATAGACCAGGTTTGAGATCTGAGATCTGCGTAATAGGTTGAGCTCCCATTATTGTCCCAGCTCCTGCCAACCTAACAGTTCAAAAGCATGCAGATGGGATAGACAAATAGGTACTGCTTTGGCAAGAAAGGTTCCTGCATTCCATAATTTTCATGCTGGCCACACAATATTTGACACATCTCTTAGACCACACAGGGTCTCTAGGCAGGGGTGGGATTCTACCAGTTCACACCTATTCACTAGAACTGGTTGTTAACATTCTAAGCAGTTCGGAGAACCAGTTGTTAGAAGAAATTACTGGCCTAATCCTGTAAGGAAGGCAGGAAGGAAACATTCTGGTGTTGCTTACAGAAACTGCCCCTCAGTTAACCCTTACTACATTCTTGGCAGGACTAGACTTCCTGTCTCATGAACTTTTCTGGAGTTTTTTTTCCCCCTCCTTTGCTGGTACTTTCCTTGTGTGGAGTGACTATTCAAAGTTACAATGGCACTGAAAAGAGAGTTATGACCACTTTTCCACTACGACTGTTGCAGCATCCCCACAGTCATGAGAGGCCAGGGGAGGAGACGCGTGCCTTGATGTGAGTGATACTGAGTTGGCCACACCCAGCCAATAACATGACCACCAAGCCATGCCCACCACCTAAGCCATGCCCACAGAACCAGTTGTTAAAAATGTGAATCCCACCCCTGTCTCTAGGATGAGAATCAGAGATGAGCACTTCCCTCTTGAGTTTGATACAACTGGATGGAGGAAACCTTTAATTGGCTTACAATGAACATGAGGGAAAAAAACAGTAACACCCTGTGTATAGGATCTAATATATATTAAGGTGGGGCTTTTTGGTGGTGGTGGGGGGAATAAATGTGTGTATAACATGTGAACGTTATTTCTCTTAATGCATCCCCATAGATGGAGTTTTGATGGGCAATTTTACTTGTTGTATTTGAAAGGGTCCACCCGGTCACAGTGGGCCTCCTGGGCCCCCTGGTCAACCTGGATCACCTGGTCCATGCTGCAATGGACCAATTTCTCCTCCTAACAAAGGAATTGGCTACTACGAAGATGAGGCATCTGAGGGCAACATTGATGTGGGTGAGATTTTAGCTTCACTGAAATCAGTCAACAGCCAGATTGAAAACATCATTAGCCCTGATGGTTCACGGAAGAATCCTGCCCGTAACTGCAGAGATCTGAAGTTCTGCCATCCTGAACTTTCAAGCGGTATGTTCCATTCCTTTCTTATCTGTGTTAACAAGCAATATGGGATCCTCAAGAAATATGATTCTTTCTGTTCTTTTTCTAGTAATACAGATATATGATTTGCTATATAAAGTCACGTGCTCTTTAACTATTCGTAAAAATATGATAAAGCTCTACTGGGTAAAGAAAAAAAAAGTTGAATATTCCCAGAAAACATAAACAAAAAAGAAAGAAAATGTCTTTGGGAGTTACTATGTACTTAATTTGTACTTTAAAATGTTAAAGAAATATGTTTATGCAGATAGTTTTAAAATAACACGCCAAGAGTAAAGTATACATTATTAGAGAAGATTGCTTTATTCCCCAAATGCCGATCATTTAAGTGGAGTATATCATCATCCAGCTGAACTAAATAATGTTTTTTATTTGCTTGCTTATTTGCTTGCTTTTCTTTTCTTTTTGTAGGAGAGTATTGGATCGACCCTAACCAAGGTTGCAAACTGGATGCCATCAAAGTATTCTGCAACATGGAAACTGGGGAAACATGCCTCAGTGCCAATCCGTCAAGTGTTCCAAAGAAGAACTGGTGGACAAGCCCAGGTCCTGAAAAGAAGCACATTTGGTTTGGAGAAACTATGAACGGAGGCTTCCAGGTAAACACCGCATTGTTTGATACTTAATGAAAGTGTTTATAGTTATCAAACTCTAAGCAAGAAGCAGAACTGAATGAAAGACCTGTGTCAAACAGCCACCAACCCTTTTGTGTTTTCACCACAGTTCAGCTATGGAGATCCAGATCTTCCAGAAGAAGTTGCAGATGTTCAATTGGCATTCCTCAGAATCCTTTCAAGCCGAGCCTCTCAAAACATCACCTACCATTGCAAAAACAGCATTGCCTATATGGATGAAGCCAGTGGAAATGTGAAGAGAGCACTCAAATTCATGAGTTCTACTGATAGTGAAATCAAGGCAGAAGGAAACAACAAATTCACATACACAGTTCAGGAAGATGGCTGTACTGTAAGTAAACAAAATGCCCCCATTACAATTTTGTTTTTAAAAAAAGAGGGATAGAAACATTCTGTATTTTTGGTCATTAGAAAAAGTCAAACATGAATACTTAACATACAAAACAATTGTAAAAAAATAGAATTTTCAAATGGCCGCATTTTCATAGTAATCTTCAGTGCAGTTCTCTTGATGTGAATGCCCAAAACTTACATTTATGTACTGTTTATGAGCTTTCCACTCTGCCACATATCTCAAGAGGATGCAAGATTGGTTAGAAAGATATGATGGCTACAGATGCCATGTGTATTTGGGTCCCACTGAAATCAATGGGAACAATACATTTCCATGAGTCATTTAGATTGCTTATCTTTATCTGGATCTAATCTGCAAGAAGTATCCTTTAGAGGAGGAAAAATTGAAGTATCAGAATTGGATCAGCAAAGTAATATTTTAATATAGCGTCTGCAAGAAGCAGCTAGCAATGATTTACTCTTCTCTGTCCACATCAATGAAAGGAAATCTTTCAGAACATTCCATTTTTAAATCTATCAAATGGGTGGGGATGTGAGTATCAATAGTATTCTTTCATTTCCTTTGGTTATATTTGCTAGTAGAAGCCCAGCAAGTTACTGAGTTTCTCGGAAGTTCTGAAATCAGGGTATGCAGAAGAGCTCTACCTGAATATATTTTAACATAGCTGTTATTTTGTTACATTCACAGAAACATACTGACGAATGGGGTAAAACCGTCTTTGAATACAGAACACGCAAGACAATGAGGTTGCCGGTGATAGATATTGCACCTTTCGACATTGGCGCTTCCAATCAAGAATTTGGTGTGGACATTGGCCCAGTTTGCTTCTTATAAATCAATGCTCATTCTGAACCCTAGAAAGCAAATTCACACTCCATCTTTGCTCTTGTTTTAACCTTGGCAACTATTAGAGTCAAATCAACAGTACCCCAGTTATTTATTTGCAAAAATTCTAGAAAGAGGGGGGAGAAAAAAACAAGATAAATTCACATAAAGGGTTACCATTTTCTTATTTTGCTCTCACACAGAATACAACAAAAATGTCTTTTGCTCTTTTTCCTTTCACCAAACTCCTATGTTCAACAATGCTCTCATGGTGCTACATTGCAACTTCAACACTCAGCAACTCAAAACTGTAATTTTAGTTGAATGCTTGCCCAACCAATCAAGCACTGGTGGATTCCAGCATCCAAGTTTACTTTCCATTATAAGATGCAGTTCATAAAGCTAGAGAGAATTCCCTGTTTCAACTACCTCAACATGGACAGAAACCGGGATAGGTTTGATGATTCCCATCAAGAAAGCAGAAAGAAAAATGTGTTGGGACCAAGGAATACATCTGGTCTGTTTTGTTTGTTGTCTGTGCCAGATTGAGCTGAACAGAGTATAGTCCATCAGAAGAAAAGAATGCCCTAATACCAACAGCCTTGTGTTATTTTATTTCTGGATTGCATTGCATGTTTTAAAGGTGCTCCAAAACTTTCCTATCATTGCTGGTCAACCACTAAAATTGGGGAAGTGTAAAAAAGAGAAATACGATGGTGCTAGTTGTGTATGTTTTCCCTTCTAAATCTGCAAGCCAGGTTTTATTGACTTGCCTAGAAACACCAAAACTTGACAACAGTCATAAATGTCTCTTGTTGGATGTCATATGGTTGGTAGGCCATTTCTGAAGGACTTTTCTTCATTCACTCTGTAAAAGTCAATAAAGATGCAGAATCATGAGTTTCTCTTGTCACATTCACACATGTATAGTGTTGGAGGTTAACCATCTTTGTAAGCTTTTATATGGTTGTTGGTCTTTTCTTTACAGAGACACATAATAAAATCTTGTAATAAAACTGTGAGGTGTCCTTTCTGTGTTACTCTGCTGGAGGTTTCATAAATGATCTTTAATATAATTTGCTCATTGAGAAAATGCAAGGCCTTCCCAGATGAAGAACCATCTGATTCTGTCGTTTGGTTTTTTAATTCCATTGAGGAGTTCTGGCAATGGCTTAATCTTTCTTCTCATTCACATTGCCAGGCAGACCAAGCAACTTTATTGTAAATAATTAGAAAATCATAGACATGGAGAAGTTCTGCCCACATAAGAAAGCTGCCTTGTACAGATCAGTCTCAGACTCAAACCCCAGGCCTCCTTCCTATCTTTTCAAATCAATGGGTTTTATCCTTATTTTTTTCAACCTTGAAACTCCATTCCATGTTGATTAGATGACTGGCATGACTGTCAAGGGTTGAAATTTCAGCCCACCAACTTCATCCCCTTATAATAGGCTGCTCCCCAGTCTTCCATCATTTCCCCTTGATATGGCTATTTTATAGAGACTATAACAAATCTGGGTGACTATTAAATATGGCAGGAAAGAAACATGTGGCCATCTAGATTTTTGCAGTCCAGATTTGACAACCTTATTTCTTAAAATAGATAATCTATTTCTTCTGTTGTCCTCCTTATTTTACCACCTCCTGCTCATCACTCCATCTGAAAACTCCAACCACTTTTTCACTTCCTTCCATGCTGTCTGTTTTTCTTGTTCTCTTTCAACATTGTTCTGTTCCTCCATTTCTCACTCTCAGCTTAGCTTGATAAAACAAAATATAAAATTGTAACTATAAAATGATTATAAGATTAACAATTTCCACCATGTATAAAAAATGAAACCATGCAAAATTACCTCCACATTTTTAGGGGAAGAATGGAAAACAAGGAACAGACAGCCATATTTAATAATATTAGCCCTCTGATGGCACTACTTCTTTTTTGCCACTATGATAAGGTGTTAGCAAAATCTCATTTTACTGTTTGGTTTTAAAGGAGAAGTGCTATATTTATCTATTTTTTTCCTTTTACAATATCAGATAGCTGTATTAACACAATTCGAAGATACATATATACATACATGGAAAAAAAGATGAAGAAATTGAGAAAATACAAACAAAAATCCACTTATAAGGCATCCAGAAAGTATCCATGATATCAGTTACTCCAAGGCATTTTCTCTCCAATTGATTTATTTAGAAACAGATCAGGTATGTCTAAAGCAATTTCCCAAAGTGAAATTATTTTCGCGCGTTACACAGAATCCACCTTCTCTCCTCCCAATTCTACACTTCATAAATCAGAAGAACCAATTAACTGCAACTGGAATTTCTTAATACGACATACAGAATAACCTTGAACTTTTCAACTCCTCCAACCCCCTTCCAATAAAATGTGTCAGCTGAATTTCAAAGCTGACACCACTATCATATAAATAAAAAGTCAGATACTGTACCTGTGAAAATTTATTGCATACTGTATAAAGAGTACACCAGATTATAATCTGTTGTTATTAAGGTAACTCAGAAAATTCAATCAGGTTTGATAAAATTGTGCTTCCTAAGCTCATTTTACATTTTTGCTGAAAACCAGGGTGTATGCCCCAGTGAGTTTCCATTTCACCTCACTTTCCATTTAGAACAGTATCTCATGAAGTTAGCTGGTGCAGGTTATAAACATAGCTGAGCTCTCCAATTCATGTGCTGTGAAGTTCATTCAGGTTATTTCAACAACTTTATCAGAAGCCATGAACAAGGATGGAGGTACCATTATAATCATTGCCTCAGAAGAAATGGTCCTCCTCATTCTAGGATTTTGGCTGAACCCAACATACATAAGATCAATGTCATGTCTGTTTTCTTATCATTACAAAAGGGTTATAAGAAACCACGAGAGAATAAAGTGCCTCTTTCATGAAAACTCCATCAACCCTGAAATTCCTCTTTGAAAGCAAATATATTTGCAAAGAATCTTTGAGTTAGTCTTATTTCATACTTCAAGTCATTTAGTAAGGAGAATTTCTCTGACTCCTAGAAGATTGCATAAGCAAAATGTAAACTAACAAAAATCTAACATGCAATCAGAATGAACAATAGTTTCACTTATTTTCATAATCCACTGAATTTCATAATTTTACATCCATTCTTAGATTGCAATATTAGTCTATATAACTCTGGTGCCATGCATAGAAAATAATGGAAATTTAAAGAAATTTAATTTAGTGGACATATTACCTTTTCATCTTTATACCAAAAGTATCCTTATTTGAACAGATAATTATCTCATCTGCCATCATCAGGCTTGTGTATTATGTTCATCTGTGTGTCAGGCTTTCAGAGCCGTTTCTGTTTTAAATTTGGTGCTAGCCTACTGCTGTGTTAGAATGGTTTTTTATTCATCCTGATTAGTTGGGAGTCTTGGTCTGTGTTTATTGGTCTTGGAGTTTGGTGTGTTCTGCTTGATTGGTGTTTCTAATATCTTCTGTCTGTTTTGTTGTATTTTTTTGCCTTGATTAGCTGGCAACATTGTATTTCGTGTATCGGGGGCTTTCAGCATGGCTTGGCTTTGGGTGAATGGCTGGCTATCATTTATTAGGAAGCTAGGTTTCATCTGGGTAGTTGCCTGGGGTGTGATAAAAGAAACCCTTGAAATCATCAAAAACAAATACCAAACACCCAAACACTTCATGGAACTAGCAGAACACTGCTTAACCAACACATATTTCATATACAGAGGACAAAGATACAAGCAAATTGAAGGAGCCCCCATCGGATCACCACTGTCACCCATTATTGCAAACCTGTTCATGGAAGAATTCGAATCCAGAGCCTTGGCTAATGCCACCCACAAACCCAAACTATGGTTAAGATACATCGATGACACATTTCTGATTTGGCCCCATGGAAAACAAAACCTAAACAATTTCCTAACACACCTAAACAGCACACACCCCAAAATCAAATTCATCATGGAAACGGAAACAAACAAACAACTACCATTCTTAGATGTACTAATCTACAAAAAAACAGATGGCACACTAGGACACGCCATATACCAGAAGAAAACACACACCAACTGCTACCTCAACACCCAATCCCACCACCCAGCACAGTTAAACTCCGTGGCCAAAACACTAATTGCCAGAACCAAATGCCTTGCAGACAAGACACACATAAAGATTTGAACTATGCACCCTGACCAAAGTACTGACAGCCAACGGCTTCTACAAAAGCAAAATCACAGGCCTGATCCACAAAAATACACAGAGACATAATAGAGACCTAGAAGATGAACAGACGTATGGAACACCTGTCCTGCCCTACATAAGAGGCACAACAGACAAAATCAGTAAGATACAACACAGGCATCACATCAAGACTGCCTTCAAAACAGACAGAAAAATAGCAGCCATCCTAAGAAACCCCAAAGATAAAATTGACTTGGAAAACCAAGGTATATATGAAGTCCCTTGAGCATCATGCCCTGCCACATACATTGGATAGACCAATAGAAGAATAAGTACCTGCCTTGGTGAATACAAAAATGCAGTAAAAAAACTGGAACACACTTCCTCACTAGTCCAACACATGAAAGCCACAGGTCATAGCATCGACTTCAATGGCACCAAAACCCTAGCCACTATAGAAAACCCCAGCTACAGAATTATCAGAGAAGCCATAGAGATTGAAAAAAGACCTGAAAGCATGAATAGAAGAGATGACTCCACCAGAATGTCAATTATCTGGATGCCTGCAATCACAAACAAAAAAATCTCCACACCACAAGCCAAACAAATACCTGGGCACAAACAGACACACACACCCATACCTCCAGATCAAACACACCCCAGCCAGCCACCCAGATGAAACCTAGCTTCCTAATAAATGATAGTCGGCCATTCACCTGAAGCCAAGCTTCGCTGAAAGCCCCCAATACATGAAACACAATGTTGCCAGCTAATCAGGCCAAAAAAAAATGCTAAAAACAGACAGAAGATATTAGAAACACCAATATATATACATACATGTACGTACACACACACACACACACACACACAATACAAAGTTGGCAAGTTGTGGCTACTTTAAAGAGGAATCTTCTTTAGAATTACCAGCATTAAAAAAAAACCCTTATGAACAGGTATTCAAGGTCACCCTGAGACATGCCAGTCATTGCAAGGCATTGATTGAGTTCACAAAACCATGAAAATTGATTGCTTTGAATCACAGTTAAACATTGATGAGGCATGGTTCTTTAAGAATATCACCGAAATAATTATTCATGTCAACCAAAACAAGCTATTGTATTAAAACAAACTTTCTAAGCAAGCCAAAGAATCTGTGATTAATTTTCTGAATAATAACATGCAAGTAGGATTCTAACGCAGTGATGGAGGCCAGAAATTATTCCTGTGTATTGCTGCTAGCATTGACAATATTTTTCACCTTAGAATAATTCTATAGAATCATTTAGTTACTTTACGTTTAGAATAGCTCTACCCCTATTTTTATGGAACCTAAAAAGTAATGTTGACTCTCAATCTGAATTCTTAATACAGATAATCCTTGAGTTACGAATGTAACAGAGCTTGCCAATTACCTTTGTAACCTGAGGATTCGTATGAATGAATCACATAACTTAAATGGAATCACTCCCTGCTTTTGCCCACACATTCACTAATCAAATGTGTGGATCATTCAGTGCATAAGGTATCTCAGGGTAGGGAAGGCAATGTTGGGGGGCTAAGGCTTCTGACCACTCAAGGCTTCCCCAGCACACTACAATATCTCATGCTTCCCCCTCCCATTATGCCTGACTGGGTCACTTATTTTATGAAGACATTGATGATCAAGGGAACTGTCTTCTCTCCAGCCTCTCTGCCACAGTTTTGCCTTGAGCAAAGGCTTACTGAGGCCTGCAGGGATGAAAGATTGCATCCCTATAGGTTTTAGTCATTTTTGAAAAAAGCCTTTGCTGGCAAGAACGGAGGCCATGAGGTAATTGCACATCCCTCCATTTATGGCAGCAAAGGCTTTTCCTCAAGATCTTTGCCATTGAGAAAGGAGGCCTGGAGGGACGCACATGGCAAAGGCTTTTTGCAAAGTTGGCAAATGGAGGGAAGGCTTTAGTGCTTTAGGCCTTCCCTCCATTTGCAAAACCTTTTGCTGCAGCTTTGCAAAGGACAGAGGCCTAAAGTACCATGACATGATGCAAGATCAGTAGTGTGAGACAGAATTACATACATATATACATACGTGTGTGTGTGTGTGTGTGTGTGTGTGTGTGTGTGTGTGTGTGTGTGTAATTCCATCCCTGCTGGCTGTTAAAAAGTTGCTAAGAAACAAACTATTCCAGAAGGTGTGCTCTTGGTTGCATTGCACCATTTTAATTATTTTATTTGTTTTTGTTATTTATGTGGTTATTGTATGTTTTAATGTTGGTTGCTTTAAATGTTATGTGAGGTATACCTGTTGAGAGTTGGTTGTGGCAGTGTATAAGATCAATAGTTAAAAACATAAGGGCAAAGCTTTCATCGTAATGATGCAATACTGCTTGCATTATGTTGCAGGATCCTGTGAACACTTTCCCAAAAGGCATTTTGTTCCCATTTGTATTCTTTTATACTTCCAGAACATGTTGCTGAAAAGAAAATTAGATGGAGAAGATTGGTTGCCCCTTTAGTAAGACTGTAAATAGGAGGGTAGGTGGTCTTCCTCTGAATAATTTAACTTTGGTAGAGTTTGAAACAAATATGCCAAATCCTATAAGTAATCTTTCTTTCTCTCCATCATAAATCTGGCACCAAGCTGAATCGCATCCAGGGAAGAGTCTGAAAAGAATATTCATGAGTTCAGGAATCTGGTCTTTGCTAGAATAGCTTATTCTCCTTTTTGCACTGGTTAAAAATGGTAGGAAAAACTAGCACATGGGGCTTAGATGAAACAACCAGAGTAGGGTCCCCCACTTTTATTTTTTTGACCTCCAGTTGAAGGACCTGTGTTGTTTATGCCCAAAGGGTAGAGAATCTTGAATCAAAGAAGTTTCCATTCACTTTTCTGAAAGTTCCTTTGAGTTTTTTACTTTACCTTTCATTCAGAAGCTCCAGGTAGTATCACTAGTGTTCCTTCATCTCATTTTTCTCCATCCACCCAAACAAAACCCCCAAAACTGTGATGCAGGTTAAGCTGACAGAGGTTCCATGGTTCCATGGTTTCTGGGCTGATTGTGGACCAGAACCTAGGACTCTCTGCTTCTAAATCAATGCTGTAATCCCTAGACCAGGGCTGGGATTCTACCAGTTCTATCCGGTTCTATAGAACCCCTTGTTAACTTTCTAAGTAGTTCAGAGAACCAGTAGTTAGAAGCAATCTCTGTTTGTTTTTTTCCACCCTTATTACATTCTTGGCAGTCAGCTTAGACTTGCTGCCTCCGGAGCTTGTGAGACTTGGCTTTCTTAAAGGGGAAGGGTTGTTTTAAGATTTTTACACTGCTGTTGGGAGGAAATACTTCCCTGGACAATCAGCACTTTGAAAAAATAATTGAATAACAAAGCAAAGCTTTTAGTGACAGGGAACCAAGATGAGTGATATTCAGCAAGGCTTATTGGCTAGCTAGAAGGATTGACATTCAATCATGAGTTTACATACCCTTTCTAAGTTTTGGTCTAAAATTAAGGTTGGTGAACCTTAATTCTGTGCTTGGTGAAGTTTAATCCTGTGTTTATTGATGGGATATTTTCCCTTTTCAGCTTCAACAAGCAACAGCTACTGTTGTGATTTAATTATTTGTATTGTGTTTGAATTTTTTCTTGCCTCGTGGTTTCTTTTTCTATTTGTTTTCTATCTTCTGTCACTGCTTTAATACTATCTGGCACTGTCCTTTAGGGGTATACTTCCAAGATGCAGGATACAAGCTTGGCACTGATTTTTTTTACTGCCCTTCTGGAGGGCAGGTGAGACCAGCTGGTATTTTTAAATGGTGCAAATGGATCTAAGGATTACTTTTCTTGGGTCTGCTTTTTCTGGAGAGCTTAAATGACCTCTCTTTTAAAGGGTTTCACTTTATGAGCAAGAGTTGGCTGTTTGATAGTTATCATTGCATTTTAACTATTTTAATTCCTCAAGGTGCTCTGGCACCCTGCCTGATTTGTAACTCCGGCCTGCAGGTATTTTTAATCTAATGATTGGTATTTAGAGCAGCTTTTTGCAAGCAAAGAAGCTTTTTGTATTTTTGTATGGATAATCCTTGACTTACAACAGTTCATTTAGTGACCATTCAAAGTTACAATGGCACTGGAAAAAGTGACATGACCATTTCCAACACTTATGACCGTTGCAGCATAACTGCAACTGTTGTTCTTGGTTCTGATCTGGTTCAATAGCTTGTGATCCAATGTAAGAAGGATGTTGAGGAAGAAAGAGTGAAAGGGTGCAGAAGTATTCATCCAGAATCGAAGATTGGGCTCCTGGGGAGAAGGAGCATCTTTGGGACTGAAACTCGTGTACTGTAGATACAATAAGAAGCACCAGTTGGGTCTAGGAAGGGTCACCAATCTGAAACGTTAAAGGCTGCATGATTCTGCAGCCCTCAGTAGAGTGGTTTCTTTCTTTCTTTCTTTCTTCCTTCCTTCCTTCCTTCCTTCCTTCCTTCCTTCCTTTCTTTCTTTCTTTCTTTCCTTCCTTCCTTCCTTCCTTCCTTCCTCCCTCCCTCCCTCCCTCCCTCCCTGCTATTGCCTTTCTTCTGGGCTGTTCTTATTCTATTATACTGTTGAACTGGGGTTGCTCTGAACATCATCTTGTTTATAAGCAGCCTCATTTGTTTCTGTTGATTGCATGTATTTTTTCTTAAGACCCTGCACAAAGACTAAAAAGCACAGTCCCTGCCTGCAGGCTTATTCTCTGATAGGCAGAGTACAACAGAACAGGGCCAAACTGGGAGAACGTGTGTGTTTTGGGTGGGCTTCCTAGCTTTAGAAGGAGATAGGGAAGGAGGAAGGGACAGAAAGAGAGAGAGAGAGAGAGGGAGAGGGGAGGGAGGGGGAGAGAGAAAGAGGGGGGATACAGAAAGAGAGAGAGAAAGAGAGGGAAAAAGAGAGGGGGGGAGAGAAGGAAGATACAAGAAAGAAAAGAAAGAGAAAAGGGAAAGAAAGAGAAAGGGAGAGAGAAAGGAAGTGAAAGGAAGAAAGGGAATGGAAGGAAGGGGCAGAAAAAAGGGAAAGAAAGGAAGGAAGGAAGGAAGGAAGGAAGGAAGGAAGGAAGGAAGGAAGGAAGGAAGGAAGGAAGGAAGGAAGGAAGGAAAGAGGGAGCGAGGGAGGGAGAGATGAGAAAGTAAATGAGATATATGGATGGATAGATAAATACATGGAAGGAGAGAGGGAGGGAGAGGGAAAAAAAGGAGAAGGACATAAACCCTGGCTTCAGAAGACTTTGAAGCAGCACAGCAATCTAGGGTTGGCCTGCAAGGGATCTTGGAGGTCATCTAGTCCAACCCCCTGCTCCAGCAGATCCTTACAGAATCAAAGAATAGCATGGTTAGAAGTGTGTGTGTGTGTGTGTGTGTGTGTGTGTGTCTGTCAAAACACCAAAACCAGGCCAAGTAGCTCTGTGAAGGTCAGTTGTAAATTAGAACACTTGCTAAGCAACTGGCCATTAAGTGAGGACCTGGTCATTAAGCGAGGACCACTTACATTTGGTTTGCCAGTCACATGGCCACCTGGCCACGCCCACCCATCACATGACCACCTAGCCATGCCCAGTCAGCAAGCCACTCCCACCCCAGTCGCATGACCACCAAGCCACACCTACAAATTAGGCCATGTCCACAGAACTGGTTGTTAAGAAATTTGAATCCCACCCCTGCCCTAGACCACACTGATCTCATCACAGGTGCTTGTATCATAACCATACCTTAATTCTTTACCCCGTGTTCTATCTGAGAATAGGTATGGAAGAGTAAAAGGAGCTTAATTACAAGGGATTGAATCTGATAAAGAAGTTACGCATTTCTCAATAGATTCTCCCATTAAAAGCATGTTTAAATCTTCCCAATTTTTGACACCTCCTACATACGCAAGGAGATCAAATTGAATGAGTTGTAGCCTTTGTTTTGCAGCTGCTTTCAGAACAAAATCTTTTCCATTATACAAGAGGCTACCTAGGAACTCTTAATGGTTTTGTTTGGCTTTTTGTTCACTCTATAAGCAATGACAGCAGAAGGAAAGAATGACCAAGTGGCCTTTTCATTAGCATGGAACAGCTGTGTGCTGTTTTTATTCCATAAATAATTATAAGAAGAAATAATGCAGGGAATTCAATGTTGAGCTTGTGGTCATAAAATAGTATCATTTCATAAAGAACCTCAGATCAACATAATAATCCCAGGTAGAAATCCTATCATCATCCTGAATTCTTAGTGCCTGGATTGTTACATCACATCAAATTATAATGTGGCTTATTTAAAATTTTATTTTAACATATTGTGCTAACCTTGTCATTATAACACATGGTTAACTGCTTGGTACGATGTGTAATTCAGTCACTTATGGATTATTTAACAAACTATGATTATGCTAAGACATGATTTGTAAACTTGGATTGTCAGCTCTTATATAATTAAGTTGTAGAACAGACACTATGAACCTTCAAACATTCCAGTTCACAGCATGCAGTTGTTTTAGCATTTATATTGACATGCTAGAACTGCTCGTGGATGAACAATCCTTTGAATCTACCATAATTCAAGCATTGTTTTCTAGTTTGGGAAAAACCCATATGCCTTTCATGTGGCTTCCCTAAAATGGTGTGATTTAAACTGAGACAGTGGTTTTATCATGATATTTTATTCAACAACATGGATAAACCTTAAATTTCAGAGTTCTAAAGCCAGACTTGTCAAATCCTAAGCTTCCAGGTATGTGATTGATAGAAATAATTTTGGATAACTCATCTTGACTTTTTAAAGCACTACCACAAACACTTGTCACTCAAGATTCCCTTTAATATTTAATTTATTAAGTGCTTTGGGTGCTACATTTTGAATTTACAGATGACATAGCAAACACACACTCTACCATGCACAGTCCACACACACAGAATCCTGTTGCCTTTCCCTAGAAATAGATTAAATTGTCAGAAGGACTATACACAAAGGAAGCCATTACTCAACATGAAACTTGTATTTAATTAAATGCTTTGCAAAGATACATGAATAAAGCTATGCGTATGGCTTTTCTTTTGTGTGTGTTTGTGTGTGTGTGCATGTGTTTATTTAGAAAAACAAGCAAACAATCAAAAAACAGAACATAGGTCTTCAACAAAGAAGCCAACTGAAGAACTAGTCTTGTAGCCACATGCTCCGTGGAAAGAAAAATGCAGTGATGAACACCCCGTTCTGTAGATCATAAAACCATAAGAGGAAAAACGCAATGTATAAGAATTTTTCCCAGACACCAAAATATAGTAATTAAATTCTATTAAAAAAAGAAAAGGTTGATGACAATAAATTTATTTTTCCAGGATTGTACAGAAACTGTTGTAGCACCATTCCCTTTTTCATAAAGAAAACATTTTAATTATTACTTCATTATTATGTTGCCCTGTGTATCTCCATACTTGGAATTATAACAGAAGCATAGCACCTTGTTGTATCTAGAATTAACACTAGATTATTAAATGCATCCCAGCTTCTAGAGATGAGGTAGCTCATGCTAAGAAATGATGGACCATTGGTTTGTCCTAATAAATCAAGACATGCAATGTCACAATTTCTGATAATGCATGACCAGTTATTGAATGAAACATTTCTTTCAGCCACAGTAAAACTCTAATATTTATGTTAATACCTGATTTGGGATTAATACATGGGAATAAATGATACACACACATAATTGGACAATACACTTGAAGAAATTGTAGCAGCCTTCCATGATCTCTACGTTATGTCCACTCCAACTATCAAAATTCTTAATAATGACCCTGTTGGCTTGGGAATTCTCAGAGTGGAACCAAATTTACTTAGAAGATGCTCAGATAGAGAAAGGCTACATTAGGGGAATTCTGATGTTACCTGAAGTCATTTAGAAATTTCATTTTTGACCACATACAAAATGTAATACTCTACAGATTATTACTTTCAAGAAATAATTGTTCACTAAAGGTTTTCTGCTCATTAAGTCAACAACTAATCCTTTCCACAAACAAAATATTTAAGTGTTGTCTCTGAAACTTATTTTGGAAAATAATTTTGGGGGATTATAAATTTATTGAGTGAGATAACATACTCTGAGCTCTGGGAACCTTATAATTAAAACATTAAAAACATAAATATTGTCTTCTTCAATTTTTTTCCAAACTTTTGTCCAGATGTTTAGTTTCCATGATCACCAATGCTGATTACTGAATTAAAGGATTTAACATCCAACACAATTGGAGTGCATCATGTTGAGGAAGACTGATTCACTTTCATTATCTGCTATGACTGATTGCAGAATACACTTTTAGCCAGTGGTTTCAATTATATGAATAATGATCTTCCTGAAGAATGTAGCCATCTTCTAGCATCTACTGCCTGGCAAACATATATCTACTTATCCAGGAACAAAGATCACTGAACTCAGTAGGATTTCCTTCTAAAAAGACAGTACGAAGATCACTTTGTTGTTGCAATCTATGGATTTTTGCCACCATTTTCATTTCCAAGTTCTCAATAATCTATTTGAAGCTGACCCATGAATCCTTCTCACCACTTCTGGTCTTGAAACCATGAGCTATTCCTGAGCTAGTCTCTGTACTGTCTATCTGATCAGGCAGCAAAATAGGATATTCAAACAATGCTCCAACACTTCTGAATGTCATGTTGTCTGCATTTCTCCATATCATAATGGTTTCTTGGGGAAGAGCTGTGCATTGTCCCTCTGTTGTATTTTAAAGTAAGATAATAATGTTTTGTTAAGATGTCACAGTGGCTGAACCTCTATTGGAAAAGACTGGATGAGTTCAGAGCTGGGGTGATGCCACCAAAGGGAAGCCACTCTTCAAAACCTCGGCATATCAAAAGGGAAATTGTTTCAACTATGATTTGAAATTCACAACTGCTGAGCTATAAACAAAGTGGCTCAGTTGACAAACAGAACAGTATGGATTCAAACAGATACCACAACATTTTGAACACAGGGCCATGACTGACTGTGGAGGTACCCTATGGCGTTGCATTAATGGACTGGTAATTTTGATATGGTGAACATCTGAATCTTTTACTTATTTCCTATTGCTGTTCAGCATACTTCTATTATATGAATTACACTTTTTAAAGTTGAGCAGAATCTCCAGAAATCATGATTACCTTTTCTAATTAGGAAACAAAGATTAGTTTTGAATTATTTTAGATACAGGTGTGGTCACTTGTCATTTTAAAATAGGATTTACTTCATTAAAATGTTGACTTAGACAGTGAGACTGAAGATTTGTAAGTAAAATAAATACACTAAAGAAGGCCAGGGAGTTAGAAGGAACTGTTATATACAATGCTGATTGTAATATCAGCCGTAATTTCAAGAGTCTCAGGATTAACTTCACTCAGTCTAAGTTCTTGCGTTCTGTTGCTGCTGCTGTCATCCCCAATGCTTTTGAAAAGATAAGCCCATTTATTTATTTATTTAAGTATTTACTTATTTGCTTCTTTACTTTTTTACACAAAACAAACTGGTCCAATCTCTACTCCAAATTCTTGGTCTGCACCTCCAACATCTACTAGGGCAATATCAATGATAGGTAACCGTGCCACATTCTGTGTTTTGTATTCGAAGATTGTGCTGCCCACATTCCCATTGTGTTTCTGGAAGAACAAATCAAAAGAGAAACATAAGGTTATCAGCTGGATTCCTTGAATATCAATAAGAAAATGAGAGCAGGCTAATTATTACATTCTATGAAAGAGCTCATTAATAAGCATCACTCCAATTCAGACCCTTTGTATATACAGTGATTTGGGAGGTATGTAATCCTGCTTACACTTTGGTTAACAGTAGATAAATATCAGAATACATTAGATATATTAGGATAGTACTACAATCCTTTCGCTGGATACCACAACAACAAATCAAGATGTTTCCTCTCTCTTTCAGTCCTGATAGCCTGTATCCACCTAGGGTCTTTCTATCTGCTCAAGGATATAGCTGCAATTTATAAAGAGAAATCAGCTGTGGTGGTTCCCAGCTCTGGCTACTGCTATAAATTAATTTTGAATTCAGAGCTGTGATGATTTTTTTCCTCATGAGAAACAATTGAGTAGCCACACACACACTCTAAATAGTTTATGCCCCAAGTTAATTCACTCTAAAAAGACTTACAGAGCAAGTGTCAGAAATGACAGTGTATCTAAAACGGTTGTTTCCTTCAGCTCGGATATCATGGTCATTGGCTCCCTTCAGCACCACAGCCTTCTTCAGGTTCTTAGCTTGGTCATCCATGTAACCTATACTGTTTTTGCAATGATAGGTAATATTCTGAGAGGCCTCTTTGGAGAGTAAGCGCAGGAAAGTCATTTGCGTAATCACCGTGTTGGGTGATTGATTATCGCCATAAACAAACTACAAATGAAGAAAGGAGGCATTATTATTTTTTGTTACATTTCTTGAAAGCGTTAATATTCTTCTTCAGATCAGTTGGCACTTCAACCTTGTCAGATGTTCCTGCACCTGCCTTTAATAGCTTGTTGTGGATTTGGACAGGTTCAACTACAGAAATAAATAACCCAATATGAGCTTGTGTTTTGCCTTCCTTATTACCTTATCTGGCAAAATAAAATCTTTATGTTTACAATAGGGCTTTGTAAAGTTCTTCCAATATTCTTCCCATAAACTCAAAGGCGGGGATCAGATTCAACTGCTCAGTTGATCCCTTCCATGATACAAGGCACTATCTCTGTAATTTTGTTTCTTGCCCTTTTAGTCCACTGCTCTAGGAACCAGAAGATTGAAATCTTTTAAATGACTAGTTAAATTAAATAAACCAATACTAAGTCTCAGGAAAACTCACTCTAGTCCAGTGTATAGTATTCATTTGTTTTCATTAATTAATACATTAAGATGAAGAGAGGTAAACAAATAATTTTAAGAGATAATATAACTCATAACTAAACAAATTAATAATTAAAGGTTTGACTAGACTGCCAGGTTCATTGGTCACCAGTTCAGACAAGCAATAATTTTGGAGGGCAGGAATGGATATGTTGCCCAGTGCTCACTCACACACACACTGGGAAGGGGACCCCCAATTGTGTGTTCCTGTTTAGTTTGCTGACTGCACTTTGCTTTCCTCTAAAACAGTGTTCCTAATGCTGGCAAGTTGAAGATGTGTGGACTTCACCTTCCAGAATTCTTCAGCCTGGATGCTGGCTGGGAAATTCTGGGAGTTGAATTCTTCACATCTTCAAATTGCCAGCATTGAAAAACCACTGCTCTAAGGTAACCTCTGTATTTAGATTGACTGCCCCATTCATTTCATTTTCGCTTTTAATTCTTAAATCAAGCCTATAGCAGATTCTGTTACAGAATTGCAATTGCAATCCTAGCATGGTGGCTATAACAACAGCCTAACAGGCAAACAGCCCCAGCTTGAAAGGTAGCAATAATTAGATGTTTTTTCCTAATTACTATTTTTCTTTCCCTAAACCTCTGTACTCTTCTATTGTGTTTTTTAATTAAAAAGAAATCGCATTCTTACTAGGCTTCAGACAATTTATGACCACTGTGTTTGTGAGAAAGATCTCTTTTAACAACCACAGATTGTGTGAAGAAAAAGGTAGGAAAATGCAAGTAGGAAATTTTTATTTGAAAGCTGTTAATTATGCCTCCAAATATGTGTGTTTTAATGCGTTCAACCTTATAGATATAGATCAGTGGTGGTATTCAGCTGGTTTGCACCGCTTCAAACGAACCGGTAGCAAGGATTTGGCACGGGTCACTGAACTGGTAGTAACTTCTGGCTGGCCAATGCCCCCAACCTGGTCCCCAGTTGCCGCTCACTCACTTGCCCCACCCCTAGTGCTCATTCACCGCGCCCACCTGATGCTAGCCTACCCAGTCACTCCTTAAGGTATTTCTTTTTTCCCCCTCCCGACAATCAGCTGTTCCTATGATCAGCTGTGCCGGGATTCCCCTCGCTTACTTGTTGCTTTGCCCAGGAGACTTCCCTGAGGCCCAGGAAGGCAAAAAAAAAAAAAATCCCTCTTGCTCCCCCTCCATTTTTTGCTTTCCTGGGCTCCAGGGAGGCACAAAATGAAGCATGGGGGGGTGCCCCCGGCTCAGTTTTCTGCCTTCCTGAGCCCTAGGGAAGCCTTCTGGGAGCAAAAATGTCCCCCAGGAGGCTTTCCTATGGCACAGAAGGCCTCAAAACAAAGTGTGGATGGCTGCATGCCCCCCCCCAGCTCAGTTTTCTGTCTTCCTGAGCCCTAGGGAAGACTTCTGGGAGCAAAAACACCCAGGGGTAGGATTCAAATTTCTTAACAATTGGTTCTGAGGCGTGGCCTAATTGTGGATGTGGCTTGGTGGTCATGTGACTGGGTGGGCATGGCCTGGTGGCCATGTGACAGGGTGGGTGGGGCAAACTCAATGTCACTCACATCAAGGAGTGCCTCACCTGGCCCCTCCCCACCCACATCAAGGGGTGCCTTGCCCAGCCCCGGAGATGGCTGGGTGAGGCCCGGGGAGGCTCGGGAACAGTGGGGGAAGAGCTAGCATGACTTGCAAGCTTACCTGTGAGCAGGCAGATCAGGGCTGCTCAGTTGGAGGCAGGCAGCAATGGCTGGCCTGGCAGGCGGGCAAAAGCAGGCTGCAGGCATGTCACACATGTGCACGATGTTGCGCATGTGTGATAGGGACCAACTGGGCAGGGAGCAGAGAAGCAGGTGGAGAGTAGCAGGGCCAGCCAAAGGCCTGATTTATCAGTTCTCTGAACTACGTAACAAACAGTTCTACCAAACCAGTCTGAACTGGTAGAATCCCACCCCTGAAAATGCCCCCCCGGAAGCTTCTGAGGTTCAGAAGGCCCTAAAACAAAGCATGGGGGGTGCTGCACATGCCCTCTGGCTCAGTTTTCTGCCTTCCTAAGCCCTAGGGAAGACTTTTGGGAGCGAAAACGCCCCTCCCGAGGCTTCCTGAGGCTCAGAAGGCCCCAAAACGAAGCATGGAGGGGTTGCTGTGCACCCCTTCCCAGGCTCAGTTTTCTGCATTCTTGAGCCCTAGGGAAGCCTTCTGGGAGCAAAAATGCCCTCACAGGAGGCTTGCCTGAGGCCCAGAGGACCCAAAAAATGGGGGGAGGGGTGCTGCAAAAAGCAAAAAAAAAAGCATGCTCAACTAGTCACATGGCCATTCCCCCTAGACACACCCACAGAACTGGTAGTAAAAAAATTTGAATCTCACCAGTGATGTAAATATATTTAAAAGCTATCTGTGTCTTGATATACTTATATGTACTATATGTGTGCTTTTTGATGCTTTAAATTTTGTACACATTAATTTAAATATGTGAATTTCTGTGTGTACCCCAAACATTTATTTAATAACTGAGGTGAATTAAAAGGAAATATTTATAATCCTTCAATACAAGGTTATGGAAAATTCATCATGGGTATCTTTTAAAATGAAATTCCACCCAAATTCAATCTGCTGTAGCATAAATAGGATATAATCTAGAGAACCTGCTAGCATCTATCTCAAAATAATTATTGGCTCACTCATTGCATGAAAATATATATACTTGGGGAAGCGGCATATAAAAAAGCATATAATTAGGGAAGCTGCAGTAAAAAATGAATATATGGGAAAGTTGAAAACAAAAATATGTCTGGCAGCACAGATGCACGTAAATAAGGTACATGTATATAAAAGAAAACTGCATGACTATAAGTTTTATGTTAATGGGAAATGGATATGACAGCAATTGCTGTATCACAGGTGGGATATAATTAGTAAAAACATGCCTGTATGTTGTGGAAGGCTGCATAAGTAAATCCAGGATTAGACTAAACTGCGTATGTTTATTCCAAAACAATAACTGAAATAAATACCAAGAAAATTCAGATTAGTTACCTGTGAACCTCTGTTCATATCAAGTCCATACCATATTGGTTTTAGATCAGATGACCTACTTGTCCACCATGTTTTACGTGGAATGATAGCTGGTTTTGCAGCTATACATGTTTCTCCTGTTTCCATATTGCAGAATGCTTTGATTGCATCTTCTACACAGCCCTGATTAGGGTCAATCCAATATTCTCCTATGAAAGCGAAATAGGAAATCTTAAAGTATAACAAACCAATTTTTCCTTCTCTATGTTGCAGTTCAATTTCAATTAAGGACAAAACATAACTTCAAAGTACTTTCCTTCCTATTCAAGTTTAATATTGCAATCATGTGCACATCTATTAATAAATAAATGTGCATACGGTCAAGCAATGTATTTGAGTTCAATATCAATTGTTCCAGGATCAAGGTTTGTGATGATGTAGCAAAAAGGTAAAAGAGGAAGTACTGGAAAAGGACTTGATAGTCTGCAGATACTTGGTGTCCAAAAATAGCTAAACTAATTTTCAAATTTTTAATTTTTGTTGTCCAATATTTCAAACCTGGGCTAATTTAAACTGCATTTATAACATTGCTGCCTTTTCAGTCAAATATGCTTGCATAAATATTATCTTTCTTTATTCATAATTAAATAATTTTCCTTACATTTAAGACTTGGGCAAGTAAAAGTAGAATTGGCAATTATTTGACAAATACATCATCTTTGGCCTACTTTTCTTAATTTGTGCTGACAAATCTTACAAAAAATCTTTTTCTGGAAGCATTTATTATATATCAAATAATAATAGTGGACAATCTGAGCAAGATTTCTTACATAGTTCATCATTTATATCTGCCTCCTTTATGATTTTTATGTTCTGGCTATCTTGTAGCAGGCTGCTTAAATTTTAGTTCCTTTACTCTGGTGAAGGTAGAATAAAGATAAAAAGTGAAGACAAAGACAATGTCCTAATAAGACCAATCTATTAATGGAAGGGATCTAATCATCTAATCCAGGGGTGTCAAACTTAATTTCATTGAGGGCCACATCAGGGTTGTTCATGGGGCCAGGGTGGGCGTGGTCTGGGTGGGCATGGCGAGTTTGACATCACTCATGTTGGGGGCACCCGTGGAGCACTCTGCCAGCAAAAATGGGCTCCTGAGCTCCGTTTTTGGTTGTGATGGTCTCCTGCAACCCTCTGCCAGCGAAAATGGAGCAGGCAGCCCCCCCATGCTCCATTTTCGCTGGCAGAGACACTGCAGACCGGTCCGTTGCTGTTTTCAGGGCAGCCCCACAGGCCAGATCTAAGCACCCCAGAGGTTGGATCTGTCCTCTGTGCCTTGAGTTTGATACCCCTGATTTGATCTAATCCTCCACTCAATGTTGTAATACAACTGCATATTCCTGACAGACGGCTATCCAGCCTCTGTTTGAACAATTCCAGCAATGAAGAGTTTAAGGCAGTCTATCCATTATTCAACAATAGCAATAGCACTTAGACTTATATACTGCTTCACAGTGCTTTTACAGCCCTCTCTAAGTGGTTTACAGAGTCATCATATTGCCCCCAACAATCTGGGTCCTCATTTTACCCACCTTGGAAGGATGGAAGGATGAGTCAACCTTGAAGCTGGTGAGATTCCATCTGTCAAATTGCAGGCAGCCCTCAATCAACAGAAGTAGCCTGCTATAGCTTCTACAGCTAACAATTCTTTCAACTATTTCTCATAATGTGGTCCTTAAAGACCCTGGTTATCTTTTCCTTCCAGAAATATGTATAACTAGACCTGTATTTCTATTTAAACACATTTGAAGACTGTTTTTTTAAAAAGAAATATACACCTACCACTCTTTTTGGATGGATGACATGATCTTAAATCTTCACAAGTACGGGCTGGGTGCTTCTTGGATCCATCAGGGCTGCGCATGGTTTCGATCTGGCTACTGAGTGACTTCAGTGTGGCATGGACTCCTGGATCTGTTTTATTGCTGTCATCTGGAGCAGCTTCATCTTCAGTGAACTCTGGTAGTGGGTCTGGTAGACCATCGTCATAATGTCCCATAATGTCACCAATTGCAGCAGTAAGATGGCCAGGGGGACCTGGTGGGCCTGGAGGACCAGGATCACCAGGAGGGCCCTATACACAAAAAACAATACAGACCACATCCAGGACTGTAATATCTGGGACACAAAGTTACCATAACTGCATAGTAGTTCCAATCACTACAACTAGAGTCACTGGTTAAGACAGGCGGCTATACAAATTGAATAAATAAATAAAAGTTAACTGAAGGAATCTTTTAGCTGCCCAATTTGCATCAGTAATTGCAGTAGCAAAAGAATAATGATATTGTTTCAGTAACTGAATATTATAGTTCTAATTGATTACTACCTGGACATAGATTAAGAATGATTATTTTGGAGCACTCTTCCCCAACACTGTAATATTGATAAGGTCTGAACTCATTGAACTAACAATTTTATGTTTTCTGTTCTCGGGATAAGCAAAGTCACCGTTTTCACCCTTATTTTTTATTCTTGAGCAGAGGCAATAGTGGCAATAATGAAACTTTTTTGTATTCCTGTCTTCTTAAACACATAAAATGTATGAAGTCACCAAGCATCAAATACAATTTGAAGTAGAGTTTACTATTTTTTTAAGTTTGGAGGACCTAATCTGAATAGGAGATGAGGGATAGGAGAGTTTTTTGCTCCTTTATTGACAGATTTGGATCTGGATCACTTCTATAATCTCTGTCACCATTAAAAAGTGATCCATTAAATAACCAAATTGGCAGTGCAAATGGCAAAGACAAAAAGACTGATCTGGGTTGCTCCTAAAACAAGGAACATATGGTCAGATTCCTACTTCACTAGTTCATGTGCCCTGCATTTATAAAGAAAGATGTGGCTTCTTCCAAATTGGCATGTAATTTGGACTCATACAATGGAGCCTTGGGTCACGACCGTAATCTTTTCCAGGACCACGGTTGCAACCTAATTTGGTTGTGACCAGAAGCATAAACATCTGCATATGCTCGGAAGAAAAAAAATGGCACCAAAGGGGAAATCAGCGCGGAAAGGGCATCTTTCCATGCCAATTTTGTTCGCTGCCCGATTTTTGAATTGTGACCCAATTCAAAAGTCAGGTGGATTTTTTGTTCACCACCCAATTTGGTTGTGAACAGAAGCATTTGCAACCCAAGGTTCCACTGTATAAGCTTACAAGTCATTAACTGTTCCTCTCTCTGACTGAACCAATTTCCCATTATTTACCTCAGGTCCTGCTTCTCCTAAAGTTCCTCTTACACCAGGAGGTCCAACAGGTCCATGTGGTCCAGGATTTCCTTCTTTACCAGAAGGTCCAATAGGACCTGGGGGACCCTATATTAAAAACAAAAGTTCATGTTTATCATGTCAATAAGGGCACATAAATAATTTCCTTTCTTTTCAGCTAAAGATACTTCTTGCCTTTCTCAGCTTTCTACAAGATAATTATTACCGGTAGATATTATTTAATCTTAATAACTAATTTATTCATTTATTGGAATTTTTCCAACAAAAATGAGAACAAGAATAAGAGAATAAAAATACAATGATAGGGATGATAGACACATTAGTGAACTTATGCACACCCCTTCTACTGACCACTTAAGCATGAAGTAAGGTCCATGGAAGTCAATTCATGACTGAAATTGTGAAAATTTGTAGCTACGACAACTGAATCAGGTAGGGCATTTCAAACTTTGACAACTCTATTACAGAAATCAAATTTTTACAGTCAAGTTTAGATCAATTTATATTGAGTTTAAAGCGGTTGTTCACATGTATATTATTGTGATTAAAACAGAAAAAGTCATTTTTAGGTAAAACATTATGTATAATTTTGTATGCAATACCTAGTTCTGATCACAAGCAACGCAGTTCTAAGTTATCCAAACTTAGAATTTCGAGCCTGGTAACATAAAGAATTATATTGTGTACAGGAGAATGCAAGACTTTTCGCGTTAAGTACCTGCTCGATTGTGCTGATGTCAGATATATGGTGGGGATTCCAAACAGCTGAATAATACTCTAAAACTGGTCTAGCATAAGTTTTATAAGCTCTAATTAACACTACAATGTTTTCAGAAAAAAAGTTTCGCAAAATTAAATTTACAACTCTTAATGCTTTTTTAGCAATGCTATTACAGTGAGCTTTGGAACATAAATTGTCACAGATAAGTACACCTAGGTCTTTAACAAAGTGAGGGTCATCTGCTAGATCAATGCCACCTAGCTTATACTTGACATTCTGATTAAGTTTACCAATATGTAAGACAGAGCATTTATTAATCGAAATTTGAAGTTGCCAAATAGATGACTATTCAGACACAGTCGAGATCACTTTGCAAAACAACAGAATTATCTGTAGAATTGAAGAATTTTACATCATCAGCAAAAAGAACGCAATTGACCTAAAAAGCTGCCTTGCGGAACACCACTTGATGCAGGATTGATGCAGGATTAGACAGCAAGATCCCTATTTTGATTTTCTGCAGTCTATTAGACAGGAAAGCAGCAATCCACTTGTGCAAAAAAATGCCATAAGCTTAATTTTAACAGGAGTTTATCATGTACTAATGTATCAAAAGTCTTACAAAAATCTATGTAAATTGCATCTACAGCTTTACCTTGATCAAGACATGTGGATGCTTTTACAGTGCAAAATTTGTAAATTACAGGATGAATTTTTCCTAGAGCCAAACTGTTTCCCAGATAGCAAATTATTTGTTTCTAAGTGGTAAACGATGGATTGGTTTATAATTGATTCCATAACTTTGTATGTAACACAACACAAAGAAATTGGTCTATAATTTTCAACTGAACTAAGGTCACCCTTTTTAAAAATTGGTATAACTATAGCTGACTATAGATCAAGCAGGGAACTAGTTTGAAATGATACTCCAAAAATTGTACACAAAGGTTTAGCAAGCTTTTTCAGGAAAAAAACACATAATCCATCTGGTCCTATGGATAGCAATGGCTTTAAATTACATAATGGTAATTCAACATTATCTACTGAAAATTTAATATTCAACAATTTGCTACAACTATTTGTGGTTTGACTTGTGAATGAGGGAGTGCAACCATTGGTATCCACAAAAACTGAACCAAAAATGTATTGAAAAGATGGGCTTAACCAACATTGTCATTGCAATCAACCTGTTTTGCCCTTTAAGGGTGGAATCACTTGTGAATCTTTAAGTTTCGAGTTAACAAAGTTATGAAAGACTCATGTAGAGTTTGAATTTAACAGCTTTTCTTCCTGTTTACAGAAATAATTGGTGCATTCATCTTTAATTTGATGATGTAAGGCTTTGTAGTGGCTTTTGAATTTGGCAACAAAATATGTCTTGTCATTCCGCCAAAGAGATTTTTTTCTTAGATTGTAATTTTCTTATTACTTTGGGTAATTTATTCTTTATAACTTTTTTGGTTTTTCTTAGTACAAATACATTTATAGCTCAATTTATTTCAAGCAAAGGAATGTTATAAAAATATTCTACATTTTTACAACCTGAGAACAGACGGTGCCAATTTAAAGATGCCAAATCAGCAGCTATTAAATCATTGTTTGCTGTTTTAAAATTATAATTTGAAGAACAGACATTAAGACCCAGTTCAGGAGAATGCAGATTAATACAAAACTCAATCATATTATGATCACTGTTAGAAAAGGTTTCTTTAACGTGTAAGCCATAAATTAAATTTAAGCTATTACAAAGAATTAGATCTAGACAATTGTTGAGCAACAACTAACTGCTTCAGCCCCAAGGTTGTAACAGCATTGTAAAAAGTTACATGTATTGATTCATTAGTTGATTCACTTAATTGCTAAGTCTGATTGTTTTTCTTCTTCTCTCTCCCCTCCCAAAAAATACTCATGGGATAAAAGTGCTAACTGAGTGATACTGAAATACAAATTTGGTGGGGAAACAACAAAGATGAACAAGGTAACAATGTTACTGAATAAGAATGAAAAGAATAAGAACAGGCTTTCTTACACGTCTTTATTGCTTGAATCTAGAGGCACCCTTTGTGGCATCTGAATCTGCTAATTTCTTCTCTTTTAGATATTGTCTGAAGATCTAACAGGTCTAACTGACTGGCTGAAATGCTTACATGGTAAAAGTATTCTTCTCTTTTTCAGTCCCATCAATAGACTGAGAACCTAGGAGAGCATTTCAGCCATTTTATCTCCATTATTTTAATAGTGAGATTGAATAAATGCCAATAAAAGCCTTACTCTCCTTGTTCAAGTTATTTTAAAAGAATTGCACTTGCTCAAGGTCTTCCTGTTATAATTATCAGGTGTTTCCTGTGGGCACTCCACAGAGCTCCTAGAAAAAATGTGAACCATGACAAAATGTGAACCATGACATAAAATGGCTCCCAAGAGGCCATTGAAGGGAGAAGCTTCTTTGTTGCTGGGTTATTCAAACATTACAATGAAGATGGCTTTCCCTTAGGGTAAAAGATGCAGATGGGTGAGTTGGAATATGCTCAAACTGTTTTTTTTAGCAGCTGCTGCCACAAACTACACTAAATCGCTGTGCTTAACTTTACTTGGGGGAGATATCTGAAACAAGGAAAGCTAGATGCCACCAAATCCATGTCCAATTTTAATGTTATTTTGATGTGGCAGAATCTGTTTTCTGGAATTTCCAATAACAATCCAGTAGAAATCTGGGAGAGGTTGCTGTTTTTTTCTTTTGCTTTCCTCAATTTAATCATTTTTGATAAGCTTCAATGGTATACTGAAGTTTTCTTCACATACAGTATGCACACAACATGCACACAGATTCACCCATGTGCACACATTCATTTTTGCACTTTTTCTCTCCCCCCTTTCAGGGAAAACTGCTGGTATCAAAAGTTCACAATCTTCACTGAGTATCCATCCACATCTTAATCCATTTGTATCTTAAGCCTTGAATCCAAGAAACTTGGAAATTGATCTCCTGCCCTCCCCCATTAACTTATTCTTCAGAAGGCCTATTCTGGTTGCTGACTCATAAACTGGAGCGGTTTGTTGAAGAAGTTTTATCTGATATCAAATTTGATGCCTTTTGGCACAAACAGAAAAATGGTTCCCAAATATATTTTAAATCTGTATTCATTCTCTTTTTGCTCTTCTGAAACATTGTTCTTCTAAAACACAACTCTCAAATTTTCAAACATCCCAGCCAGCCAATGTTAGCAATAAAAACATTGATAAAATTAAAACCAGAGAAATATTAAGCTTTTAGTTGTTTATATTGTAAGTTGTCCCTTTAAAAGTTGCTTGAGTTCTGTGCAAAATTGGAAAGACGTAAGGAGTTGGGAAAGGATATAATATGAGTAAAGAATGAAGAACACCGAGATCTATGCAGAAAAAGATAACTAAAGCCCATTGGAAAAGTATGCATTAATGTGCACCAAAGTCGCCATTAGTTGATACCAGCAAATTGGAGGTTGTTATTGAAAATCTTGAGGAATAAGAACCTTTTTTGGAATGAAAGCTAAATCTTTGTCAAGTTCGCATATTTGCCAAACACTAGGTTATATTTAGAATTCCATACACAAAGGAATTAAGGAAGGTAAATGACCTCAAGCACAACCTTGTTTAATAAAAAAATAATCTGCATCCCTATCCAAATTAATTTCACTCTGAAATCAACAAACACCATCTGTACAACAGCAAACATAAAACGGGGGAGGGGGATTTAATTGTTTCCATATTATATTTCACATCTGGCTTACTTACTCTTGGGCCAAATGGGCCTGGAATCCCAGCATTGCCTTGTTCACCAGTAGGTCCCTGCAAAACACAGTGTGAATAGTCTATGTTTTCTCAAATTACATCTCATCTTTAAAGAAGAAAATATGATGGTTTTGAATAAATCAACCTGGGGTATCCAGTGATGACCTATTATTCTTTAGTTTAAAGTCTCAGCATTTCTAATTCATGACATAATAACCTGAAGATAACAAAAAATAAGTTGTATGTAGTTCTAAGTCCACCGACAGTTCGTTCTATGATTAAGATCATATTGGAGCAAAGGCAGCCATGCTTGGCCTTGAACCACTGCAAGAAAATATAGTTTTGAATTTTGGTTGCAAAGATTATTAATCATCTTGGAAAACCAGAGCCCTAAATTAGCGGGTGAGGGAAGGCAATGTAATAAAACTTTTCCCTATAAGTCCTCATTCTCCCTATCAACAATATTTTCCAATGCATCTCTTGTTAACAGAAAAATGATTTTGAAGACGCTCCAGATTTTAATACAGACTGGATCACAATGAAAGCAAAAGCAAAATCGTCAAGCAATCATTTCCATTGTGTTATATAATGTACTACACCTTGCATGCACTTGTTCTGACTGACAAACAGCTGCTCAGCAGCTTTCCTATGGCAAAAGTCTACAGAAAATCTTTTAAAGGATTTACAATAAATAATTAGTTAAAAGAAATTGATATATTTTTCCTTTTCATTTCCAGATAAATGCACCATTTTGAACATGGAGACAGTCAAGGTTAATACTTTTTTTATGAGCCATGGTGGTGCAGTGGTTAGAATGCAGTATTGCAGGCTGATTCTGCTAGCAGTTCGGCAGTTTGATTCTTAATGGCTGAAGGTTGACTCAGCCTTCTATCCTTCTGAGGTAAAATAAAGAGTCAGATTGTTGAGGGCAATATGCTGACTCTGTAAACTGCTTAGAGAAGGCTGTAAAGCACTATGAAGCAGTATATAAGCCTAAGTGCTATTGCTATTTCTAAGGCCTTTTTTTACATTTTTTTAAGATTCAAAAAGGTGATTGAGTGCATCACCCAGAAAAGGAGTGTTCCACCACAATAAATAAGGAAGCAGAGGCAGAAGGCAGTGCCAAGTGCAATATGATATATGCACAAAAACGGCAGTTGCGATGGAGAACTGGAGTAACAGTAAAACAAATATATAGATAATGTCTTACAGGAGGTCCAGGGAGACCTTGCAGGCCAGTGAAACCTCGATGCCCTTTCTGTCCCCTGTCCCCTCGATCACCATTGTCACCTTTGTCGCCACGTGGACCTTGGGGACCCTTAAATTAGAAAAATAAAACAAATTAAAATTAAAATAAAATGCAAAGGTACAATCCAGCTAAAATTAAAGATATTTCTATGCTTTTCAAATCAGGCATTAGCAATATGCTCCATTTCTCATTGATTTCAGTGAACTAAGACTGCATACCTTCAGTTCCCTAAATGAATATCTATAATAAGTATCCATAACTCCTATACATTTTTTACACATCTGCAACAAAATTTATTTTTTAAGCTATATGCCATATCACTCACATTTGCGTGTGTTGTACATATATTGACATGCAAAGCTGTTCAAAATGCAGATTGATATGTACTGAGAAGATAAACAAACTCCATCTATAATTATAGATTTTTTCTATTCGTTTTAATATCCTGCATCTGTTTATGGTGTATATAAAAGATATAGAAAATTTAAAATTCAAAAATATTTAAGAATATGTATCTTCTCCCTGGAACTAGATACAGTACAGGTGAATCTAATCTGAGTAATTTATATATCTTAATTATTACTTTATTTTTCATAAGCTTCAGTTATATTGAGTGCTAAAACACAGATATACAAAACTTGCATTATTGAATTTATTTTTAATGAAAAGTACAACTATTCTTCAAACTATTAAGGTTTCCATTAAAAGGAAATGTAGAGAACATACGGGCAAACCTCGTTTTCCAGCACGGCCAGGAGGACCTACTGGGCCTCGTGAACCCTGCAATGAAATAAAAAGATGGTTTCATTTATGATTGCATCTATATACTTAGAACAGAGTTTCTTACAGTTTTTGTGTTATGGAACCCTTGAGGGTCTATTGAAACTTTAGCAGAAAAATGCATGAAATAAAATTCACAGGTACAGTTTTCAAAGAAAACTGCTCAAATGTAATTATCAAAATATAAATCATTGTAATAAATTTAGATAATGAAATTTATTGAAGAAACACTTTTGGAGATTCAAAGTCATATTTTACCTTATTTGTAACAGAATGATAAAGTAAATTTCAGCTAGAGGTTAATGAAAATTAAAAAAATTCATTTATTAAACATATTTACATGGCATGCTTATCTCACAAAATGTGACTCTGGGTGGCATACTATCACCAACGCCACATCTATTAAATACGACCATCTCCAAAGTTGATGGAGTAATAAAAATTTTTCCCATCTGATCTTAGAGAGCCCTATAATTTATCCACAGAAGGGATCCATGGAACCCAGATTAAGAATCTATGCCTTAGAGCAGCCATTCATTTAGCATTTTAACTATACAGCTGTTTTATATAGGATCTTCATAAAGGATTCACAGTAGAGCTTGGCAAATGACACATCCGGGTCAATTAGAAAACTACAACAGCAAATCTATTAGACAGTTAAACATTACTTAACTCAGAAACATAAATATACATTCATCAGCCATCTCATTTCATGGCCAGAATTCTTCTTTCATAATATATGTCTTAAGAAGGATAAATGATAATGGGTAGTTGACTGTATGGTCAAGAGTTCTGTCAATGAAATGCAAATAATATAAGGGAACAGCTATACTTACTGGTTCACCTCTTTGTCCCGCATCCCCGGGAGATCCAACTGGCCCTGGGGTACCTGAAACACCCTGAGAACCAGGAAGTCCTGCAGGTCCAGGCTCACCACGATCACCCTACAACAAATACCATTCCAATTCTACAATCAGATATAGATCACTTCCAAGTGCATATCTTTATACAGACAAAATTACGCATTTTGTTCTATTATACTATTATTACTGAGCTGCTGTGCTACAACTATCTACAATATAGCTGGGGTGGATCAGAAGAAAGCCATGAGATAAAATCATATCTGCAAAATAGTCCAATAAGGACTGGACATGTTTAGTCTGTATTGGAGAAAAAGTTATCTGGAACTTCAAAAGGAAGGAATCTGGGAACCTAGAAAAGAGAGTTGCTGACTGCTGGATTTCTGAAGGGGAACAAACACTGCAAGATTTTTATACATCTCATAGAGTAATTTGCCTTCACACATAGGAGCTATTCTTCCCTAATGAGTGTTTATGAAGAAAAAATTGACTCTGGGAGAAAGAATTTGGGGATATTAGAGTTGGGTTTCTAAACCTGTCAGTCAATGTTATCACAAAGTATGTTGATTATTACTATCTTGTTATTTTAAGTGTCAGATTTTTCTGTCTACACCACATTGAGCCATTGGGAGTAGAGAGGCATAAAATTTTTAATAACAATAATGATAACATTTTATTACAGGCTCACTCTGCTAACTTAGCTTAACTTCCAATATGTTATATGCCACATGGTGAATTATAACCTTTTTACCTGTCCTTACTAAGATTATACTCATGAAGACCCCAAACAAATAGATTAGACACATTTATGCTTTTGTTGTAAAACTGGGTTTGTTTTAAAACATTCATCCTTATTTAGAGTTCTGACGGTGATTTTTCTCAAAGATTGAAATATAAAGGATGGCATAAAACTCTAAATCAACAAGAAAGCAAAAGCTTTATTCATTGAAATTTCAAACTCACTTACCCTTTCACCAACAGCTCCATCTCGCCCAGGAGTGCCATCATTACCAGCAGGACCCTAAGTTGAATGAGAAGTGGAAAAGTGGATTATGTGTGAAATCAGATTTGTCCTAAAATAATATTTTATACATGGGATTGCCTTTGAAAAAGGCTTGGAAATTACAAAATAATCAGAGACATATAAAAGGAAACTCCAATGATTGAAATTAAGCTGTGTTGATAATATTAAGAATAATATTAATATTGCTATTTTATGAAAATGCAGCAATGTATTTTTAGTTGCATTTTTGAAACTACTAAAACCAACTAGATTATAATACCAAAAGAGAATGGCTTACAATACTTGCCATTTTTAAAACAATTATACTGGCCTCTTCTTCAAGCTCCTAAATTTTATAGCCTAGGTAATGAAAGGGCAACCGGTAGCCTTTGACTGAATTTTGAAGCTTGAATACAAGAGAACATTGAAAACCTTCAGTAGCATCTCTATGCATTTTTCCTTCAGTCAAAAATTAGAGAGGAAAAACTGAAGGCCAGAAAGATGGGGAGAGACAACATGCCAAAAAAGAGAGTCAATGATACCAGCCACTTTTAGCTCTTCCCTACTATATCCTTTGGTTCCACCAACACTGAGGCCTCTAACGGGGGAGGCCTCTCCCCCATTACTTCTACTGAGAGACTTCCAGTAGGACAAAAAAAAACTTGTCCACACCTGGGACTGACTTTCTTAAGGATCAATGTGATACAAATATCACTGAAGGAATATCAGTTCTAGAAACGTATACATGTATTCACGGGCAGTTATTTGAATCCATAACATTGTTAACCTATTCTTATGTCAAAACTGCCTATGAAAATACACTTACCTCTGGCCCTGCTTCTCCCACTGGTCCAGGAGCACCTGGAGGACCAATTGGCCCAGAAGGGCCCTTGTCTCCTGTTGGTCCAGTTGGACCTTGCTTTCCAGGAGTTCCCTGGCATGAAAAGAGAGACCATGTCAATGATTAAACCCACGGATGATTGTTATGTATAGCAAAGCATTCAGACATCAGTTTAAATGGGCATCAATCATAGCTACGTTCTTACAGCCATAAAACAGAATAACAGAATAAAAGAGTTGGAAGGGACTTTGGGAGTCTTCTAGTCCAACCTCCCTGCTCAAGGTGGAGACCCTATACCATTCAAGAGAATTGGCTATCCAGTCTCTTCTTATTAAAAGCCTCCAGTGATGGAGCACCCACAACTTCTGAAGGCAAGCTGTAATACTGGTTAATTGTTCTCACTGTTAGGAAGTTTCACCTTAATTCCAGGTTGCTTCTCTTTGATGCGTTTCCATCCATTATTTCTTGTCTTGCCTTCTGGTGCTTTAAAAAATAAGTTGACTACCCCCTGTCTTCTTTGTGGCAGCCCCTTAAATACTGGGGTACTGCTCTCATGTCACCCCCAGTCCTTCTTTTCCCTGGGGTTGAACAGAGTTGAGTGCATAGTCAAAAATGCCAGTTGTGGCAATACTCACTGCAGAGCCTGGCAGGCCAGGCATGCCCCTTTCTCCACGCTGGCCGGGCATTCCCACAATACCTCTCTGCCCAGTAGTTCCAGATGGACCTGGGGGGCCATCAGGACCCTGGAATACACAAGGAACAAATTGGCTTACTTAGCAACCTCTAACATTTATATTCAACTAGGATGTCATAGTTTAGCATTTGAGCTAATCAAGAAATAGCAAAGATGAGAAAATCTGATGCTGCTGAAAGCTGTAATGTAAGTTTTTTGTTTCCTTGCTCTAAAAGAAGTGGTTTAGGAGGGAAATTTTTGAAGAAAAAGGCTCAATGACCCTTAGCATTTTGAGTTGAAATCAAGGCTTCCCTCTACTTTTTCCCAAAGATCAAGACAACCATATCTCGGCTGCAAAAATTCAGACAACCATCGAGAGAGCAGCAAAGAAATATAAGCTCTACTGCTCTGCTGACATCCAGGGCCTATCCAGAGTTTGTTGGGTCAGATATAGTAACCCACCCAGCATTTGTGGGTTACAATAAAGAACCTAATTTTCTTTAGCCTTAACGCAGAGTCTTCATTTTTTTTAAAAAGGCCTGGGGAAACATGTGAATTGGAATGGATGAAAGATAAAAAAGTGCAGAACAAAAGAGCAGGAGTTGCTATGTCAAAAGAGAATTGGAAGCATTAGGAAACAAAAAAGGCAACCATATCACAGATTATAAATATCACCATAAAATATATTCTTGTAGGCTTTGTAGCTCCTGGTAATGAGATAATTTTGGTTCACTTCTAAAGGTATATGAATAACTAAATTCTAGAGGGAAAAAAGAATGGAAAGTTTCCATACCTCGTTTGCAAACATAAGCTTTTCTCTACTTCCCAGTCTCACCCTCTACTTACATGTTGCCCATCTTCTCCTGAGTCTCCTTTGTCTCCAGGGCTGCCAGGTGGTCCTGCTGGGCCTCTATCTCCTACTCGGCCATGAGAACCAGGATCTCCACGAACACCTGGAGGACCTTCTTTGCCTGGTTCACCAAGAGGCCCAACGGGACCAAGAGCTCCCTGAAAAAAGAAGCTTCTGTTAAAAACAGACAGGTCAGTGATCCAATTTCTTTTCTTTATTGCATTTTACAGCATGCTACTGCTCTAGAACATAGCTAGGATGCTTCCTATTTGATCAGTAGTTTTTCATTCTTACGCTGATCACTTCCAGACCTGATCTAAGCCTCACAAAAAATGTACTATATATTTCTAGGTTTTTTCATCGTGCTTTTCTAAGAAATAATTATGTTACTTATATTACATGCATTGAAAATGTAATCAATTGCCATTCAATTATTGTCAAATACTCCCTAATTATTAAATACAATCCTGTGTATGACCTCAATATTCACATACTGTAAATAATTTTAATCTTTTTTTAAAAAATTGGATTTTAATATTACTGTTTCTTATCCCTTTGCTGAAATATTCTCAAGCAGGTCAAAGACCACAATAAAGACTCACTTGCTTACTACTCAATATATCAATACACATAGGACACGTATTTTTTTTTTCTTTAAATGCAAGAAAGTCCTTAAAGTTTTAGAGTTCCAATAAACTTTTTGTACAGTCTTGAGCCAGGTGACAGAATTCATCCAACCTCTAAATTTAGTGCTTCATGCATTCAAAATAGAATTTCCTTCCAAATGAAATAGCACTTTAGCAATATCTATCTCATAAAAAGTATATTGTGCAACATTATCTCTATCCATAAACTAGAGTGTGTAACATCTTTATTGATATTAATACTGGTATCATCTTTCCCCTAAGAGCATATATAAAGAGAGTTTAAAAAATCAGCAAGTTGTTGGTCACAGTGCTGCAAATGAAACTCCAGTCCAGTTGTGACACCATGTTCATCAACCTGCAGGTATCTACCCACCATCTGTAGATGCCCATGTTTCTACCCTTTCAGTCTTATGACAATCCTGCACTGAGTGAAGGACAATAACTTGGCCCAGTAGTTCTCAATCTTTTCACCATGGACCCCTTTAAATACCTTTTCTGGCCACAAACCTTGTCCACGGATCCCCAAGACTTAATTCAAGATTTAAATCATAACATTTCTTCAAGCCTTCGTGGACTTCCTGTGATGACACTGCAGTCCCCCCCAGAGGCCTGCAGACCCTAGGTTGAGAACCACTGACTTGGCCTAAGAGCACCAGCAGAGTAATAGTGGAGAAATCTTCTCCATATAATTCATAATCTACTATAACACATTGACATATTATCTCAAGGGCTGGAAACCTGAGATCCTGAATCTCTAGTTCCAACCTCCCCCCTCCATTTTTTTTGGCATTGATGAATGGGAGTTGTAGTTCAGCAATACCTCGAGGATCAATTTTCTGCCTCTGCCTATTTTAACACAAAATGGGACACAAATGATATTTTAAAAAATCATTTGATCTTCGCTATGTTTGCATTATTTTACAATACTTGTTTTAAATAAAATCCTTACTGTAATATATCTAATTAAACATCTAACGTACTGTAGGTCCCGGGGGTCCAACTCTTCCAGCAGATCCAGGAAAACCTGTAGCACCCTAGAAATAAATAAACATACATGGGACCTAGCAAACATTTATATGTACTATGTTGACAAGCATTCTTTACTGTATAAAGACTTAAACATCATGTCTGAAATATACAAAAGTGCTAAGAAAGTCATAGATATCCCAATCAAAATAAAAGCTAGAACTTTACTCATAGGAACTCTGCTCAATCAACTTACAGGGGGTCCTTTTGTACCACGGCCTCCTTTGAGTCCATGAACCCCAGGAGGGCCCTGAGTGGAAATAAGAAAAAGAAGATTAATATTCAGCTGCCACAGCAAATGATGGGAAGGAGAGTTTTATTTCAATGAGATGTTTACTTACTGGTGGACCATGAGAACCTGAAAGACCTTGAGGTCCTGGGGATCCAGCATCTCCTTTCTGCCCAGGCTCCCCAGGTTCACCTTTCACACCAGGTTGACCATCAGGGCCCTAGAAACATTCAGAGAAATGACCAATCCAGTTCTTTCATCTATTCCAAGCCTATGTTATGAATGTTATTTTTAACTAATACAAATGTTTTTTTCCTTTAAAAAAAAAGGCCCAGCATATGCCTCGTGTTTAAGAACCTTGCAACATAGTTCTCCTTCTCTGAAATCACAGGTTCAAAAAAAAAGCTTCAAAGAAACTGCACACCTGAGGGCCAGCAAATCCAACTGGACCAGTTGGGCCATTTTCACCACGGGAACCCTAGCAGGAAAAAGAAAGAAAGACGGAAAGTAGGTTCCAAAGGAAACGTTAAAACATACAATTTTTGCTATTTTTTATGATGTAACTTCAACAATTCATGATTTATTCTGGTAAAAAATAAGCTGGTTATGCTAGATACATCTACAGAATATATTTTGCAGAAGCAATTAATGGTATCAATAAACAACCATATACATATATAGATGATATAATATATTTAAAATGTTTCAATCATCATCACCACCTGGAATTCTATAAATGCTAGAACAGGAAATCTGACTCTTCCTAAGAATATATGGTATGTAGAATTATGATGCTTTAATATATGATTTAATTGATGCAAACTATCCAATATTATAAAAATATTATACAGTTATATTCAAAATGATATATTCTTTTATAATTTGATAAGCAGCCATTATTCTTTTCATTTAGCAGTTTTATGGAAAGAGAGGAGGGAAAGAGAGAATGAATGAGTGGTAAATAGAAAAAGCAGTGAAAAAAATTGTCATTGTACATAATAACAATACCAACACCCAACTTATGAAAACACAGACAATGTGATTCTTTACTTACAGGATTTCCACGAGAGCCTGCAGGGCCAACTAAACCTCGAGGACCAGGTTCACCCTTAAATTGAAAAAAGGTTATGAGATTTTATCATACATAGTCCTGAAGAGTTGTACTATAACATCATCATAAACCCACTCCATAGTTGATAGTTCTACTAACTGTTTTACCTTTTCACCAGCCGGACCTGCGGGGCCATTTGGGCCTAATGAACCTGGGAGTCCCTAGGAGATAATCATAATTCCAGTAAGACAAGCAATCTTTCATTGTATGTAGAAGCTCTTGGTTTTTTTTTAAACTTTCTTCAGAAAAGAAAGCCATGCTGGTCCACTGATATTTATGAGGCTAGGCTAGAATAAGAGCTAAGAACCCTAATAAATCAGAAGAACACTTTATTTGGAATGGAATTTGGTGCCTTCAAACACTTATAGCATGTGACCTCCTACCACAAATCAGTTCTGGTTTACTAACATGTGGTATCAAAAATATGCTGCAATACACTATTAGTTGAGGGGGAAGGTTAATTTTCTGAGTTTTGGGGTTGGTTTCTGAACGTTTTGTTACGTGGGTTTGAACCTGACCTGATGTTATCTCCTTATCACAAGACCCATCACAAGATTCACTGATGATTCACAGCTGACCCATCACAAGACCTTCACTTGACATACCCACACCTGAAGCCCTTATAAACAGAACACTGACACTGACATACCCTAAATTCCACTGAAGATGTTACCTAGCCTGGTAACTAAACGTTCAGAAACCAACCCACAAGCTTGGAGAACGAACCTCTACCCGCATCCTACACCCGAGCTACCAATATTTGCCACTATTGCAACACTATTAGTTATAATCTCTCATTAAGACCCAGCATTATTAGCAAAAAAAGAGGACTTTCCACTTACTCTGGCCCCATCATTGCCAGCGGTGCCTTCGCCTCCTTTTTCTCCTACGCTGCCCTGAAAAAAGCATAAGGAAAACTCGAGTCATTTCCAAATAATTATATAAAGGTGTAAGGTTGTAGAAAAGAGGGGGGAAATCCTCCTACAGAAAAGAGAAGTCATGGACATTTCTAAACAAGCTTACCCGATCACCCTTGGGGCCAGGTGTTCCAGCTAGGCCTCTCTCTCCAGGCATCCCCTGAAGACCAGGAGGGCCCTGATCTCCCGATGCTCCTGAAGGGCCTGGATTTCCCTGAAACAAAAGGAAAAGGAAGTTAAAAGGCAGGAGGTAATTTTATGGAAGGGAACCAATTTGGAGTCCTGCCTATCTCTCTCTCTCTATCTATTGGACAGGCCCTCCTTGCCTTGGTGGGTGCATTTCCCCATCTCCAGAACACATAAATGTCCTGTTGGGATGCACCATAACGAATCAACATTTCTTCTAAATTGAAAAATAGCTCAGATTTCTTCGACTTGTGAGCATCAAAATGCAGCCATAAATAGCAATACAATGGTGTTCTATAAACTGTGGCTTGACCGATGTTTTGTTGTCTGAATGTGGTCGTTCAGCAGAGCTATTTCGGAATGGATCTCAATTAGATCTGTCTCCTAAAACCAAAATGTTGTACTTTCTTACAATTGAGAATCACAAATCTGATTTGTTTGTCAAGGTATGTATAAATTGAGTTCTTTCCCTTCATTTTAGCTCTTATATTATCAAAATAAAATTGGGAACAAATGTAATATGAAATAAATCCATAGGAAAATGATTGTAATACAGCGCATCAAAATGCTATCACTTATATAATCTCATTGATATAATCTTTAGAGAAACTCAATTTTGACAAATGTTATATTCTCCATATTAGTAAATAAATAAAAGCCCCTAGTTTTGTTTTATTCCTCTCTTGTATTTTTAATTTAAAGTCCATGCCTCTCTGCCTTCTAGCAATTGGACTTATCTCTTTTTTGAAATGCAATCTTCATGGTATGATTAAACTAAAACAGTTCCTCCAGAACTAGCAGAGCTTAATCTCTAAGTAGCATAACTGCATGGCCTTCATGTAGTGGGATCTTTTTTGCTCTGTAAGCCTTTTAAGACAGAAAAGGAGTGAAACCAGTCTTGGCATAATCCCAGCTTGATTAGTGAATTCATTTGGCCTACACATATTACTAGTACTATTTTCTACTCTCTATATAACATTAAAATGAACTTACCAACCATCTTAAAATAAAGTTAATGAGATCCACAAGAACCTTAAGCTGTATAAAAATGATTTATTGTAACTACTGATTTGTACCTTGTGTGAGCATCCAATTGGAAATTCCAGATTTGTTGACTAGTCTGTGACTTGTAACATTGCCCCCACAAAGGAAAAAAAAACCTTCATGGATGCAGTTGTCAGGAGTCAAGCTCATTTTAAAACTGTCCATATCTCTATGTTAATGAACACTGCTATAAGCATTGTTCTGCATCATCCACTCTCTCTATATGCAGACAAATGGTGCATGCAGAATGCATACCCACTTATAGTATATATGGGCACTGCTTACCTTTGGACCATCAGGACCTTGACCTCCAGCCATACCCTTTTCCCCCTGAAGACCAGATGATCCTGGGTTTCCTCTTTCACCTGGATGGCCACGTTCTCCCTGGAAATAGCATTTCAAATAGTTTAGCAATTGTAAATGTAGTTCCATCTAAGAAGTAATAACTCATTCCATATATGCTAGCAATGAATTTTACACACAAAAAAGGATAAACCTGCTGACATTGGCAACATTTTTAACAGAATATTAAAAACTGCCCTTCCACTTGAAGGGATAGTGATCTGAGGGCCTTTACATTGTTTAAATTTCAACTTGAACTCAGCCAAAATGGCCAGCCAAGTCATGGATCAAAATACTAAGGAGCAGCAGCAGGTTGCCTGGAGATGCCATCTCTGCAGATTTTGTACAACAATCTCACGTCTCATATAAACCTAACAGTTTCCCATAATTGCTATAAGTTGTGGAGGTGTTAGAACTCATTAAACTGTAAACACATCACATGGTTATAAAAATTGCTGGGGTTTCTTCTGAGGAACTTTCCTCTCTAGAGCTAAGTGGGTCTGCATCAAGCTAGTACCTGAATGGCAAGCATCCACAAATTACATATACAATGTGATGTACACAGCACTTAAATAGGTAAAGCAATATAAGTGAAGCATACCAATTAATAAATAGAAACAAACTGCTAATACAGAGGGTTCTAGAATCTGTGATAGAGTCCCACTGAAATGAAAAATCAAAGATTCAAAATATTTCAGATAAATGGACCCAAAGCCTGCACAATCTAACATTGCACAGGGACCTGTTTGTTTGTTTGTTTTGTTTTGTTTGTTTGTTTTTGACTATCAGAGCACTGGGGAGAATGTGTATATTATAATGAATTGAAACTGTAATGCATTCAACTTGCCCTTTAGGGATTTCTGCAACTCACTAGTATAATACACATGATTGTTTTTCTTCCAAAATTAATTTAAAAAATACTCTGAAAATTTTCTCTGAAAAGTCATTATTAAGAAATCGAACTTACCCTTGGACCTAAGGGGCCTGGCGCTCCGGGATCACCAGGAACACCCTAAAACAATTATTAAAAAGAGAGAGATATTATTGCTAGCTCCATACAGAGAGACGAAGAGAGAGAATTAGGGAGTAGTTATTGGTGATCTTAAAAACATAGTAATAGTGCCAAAGATAGTAAGTTGTGTGTTCTTCTCACTATATTCCTCTTCATAACTACTGTATAAGACCAAATACATTGGAAGCTTCCCAACAATTACCCTTTAGTTAGGATGAGGAATTGCAATGGGTAGAGAAAGAAAGGTATAGTCACAGATCTTCCAGAATTACAACAAAAAATCAGCAACAGAAGCAACATTAAGCATAATATCTCAAAAGTATTCTGCTGATAGATAGATAGATAGATAGATAGATAGATAGATAGATAGATAGATAGATAGATAGATAGACAGACAGACAGACAGCTAGCTTTATTGGTACTATACAACAAATTATGAAAGAGGGGATCCATGTACTGCCATATATAATTACTGATGCTGTGTTTGTCCCCATTAATAAAAATTCCCAGGGCAATAGGAGCTTCTCTCTGGAAAATGTGCTAATCTTTTAAAAGACTTAAATCTTTTTTTTAAAAAAAGCTCAGCAAGGAATGTGAGGGAGGTTAGGAGGCAGGGTATTCCTAGAACAGTATCTAATGTTCTTCCATGCTATCAAAGAATTAGAGGAGAGTTCCTGAGATGACTTGAGACATTTCCTGTTCCTATCGAGGACATTTCCAGATGTCCTAGATATTCAAGAGGCTCACAAGGTCCCAGCCATCCTTTCCAGAGAAGAGGGACTGATCTAAAACGTTCGTGTGCAAGAGGCTGGACCAAAAAAACGCTCCCTACTTGCACCCCAGCTGTATCTAGGAACAGCTGTACAGAAAGCAAGCTCATCAGGATGATTACTGTGTTGTGACTCTGGGTTTTTGTTCTTGGTTGCTGAAATATCTTCTCCCTTTATTCCTACAGCCAGATGAATTCAGCAACTGGAGTGTCTTGGTATCAAAGAAAGAGGAAGTGATTTAAAAGGCCAACAAAAATGTCTTCTACTTGACATTTCTCTGGAAGGAAGGGAGGGAGGGAGGGAGGGAGGGAGGGAGGGAGGAAGGAAGGAAGGAAGGAAGGAAGGAAGGAAGGAAGGAAGGAAGGAAGGAAGGAATTTCTGTAATTGTGAGGACAAAACATTTGACATTTCCAGTTTTTAATTACATTTTCTGCTTTTCCCCATCAACCTGGACAAGTTTAATACATGTTGTACACATTTGACATTCCCACCCCACTTGCCCATGACAATATATATTCTCTCAAAAGCATAACTTCTGTGGGGAAAAACAGCTGTAGAAATATTTATTTATTTCATTTCATTACTATGCTCCCTGTGTTACTGATACGGTGACTGCATGGCTTACACTATAAAAAAAAGTTAACACTGTTAAAAAAAAGAAATGAATTAGTTAAAAGTATTCAAAATTAATCAATCACACAAAACCATTATTAAACAGGTACCTGATCACCTGGTTTTCCCCCTTCTCCTGGAGGGCCTGGGGTACCTGGTAAACCCTACAAGGAAATAAACCAAAAACAAATCACATGGTCAGCTTATCTTGGATTATATGTTGAAAATACCGCTTCAGTGGTATTTTAATTTGAGCACAAAGAATAATTCATAAGTACTCCAAAAACATGGTGGTCATTACTTTGGCAGTTATTTTATTACATTTGTTTTACTCATAATAATAACAACAATCCCAAAGCCCTTGGATGGCTTACATTGATTACACTGATTTCAGAAAGACTCACCTGAAAACCTGTGGGACCTGGAGGACCTTGTTCTCCTCTGTCTCCTGCTGGTCCCTACAAAAAACAAATATTTTTAAAATGATTTCACATGGTACTACCATGACAGCTTAATCATACATGTTTCAATATCTTGATGCAATCATAGGAAGATATTGTTCTTTTGTTATTGCTCCCCCAAACTTACTGCAATTTGGCTGATAAAACAAGCTGCTAATATTCACATAGTTAAACAGTTAATTTGGCTTACTGCTTTATTTATTCAGACAGTTTCCCCTTTGAATTTATATGATATTTGGTTGTTGTGACAAGTGATTAGGAATGGTTTTCCTTTTCTCTAAATCCATTTTTTTATGCATCAGCAGTTCATAGAACAAATAAAATAAAACATCTGGGTTGCCAGGATCGACGCCCTAGGTTTCAATATTTCAGTGAAGGGGCGGGGATGTTCCCTTTTAACATTTTAAAAATCGGTATGCTATAACATATGTGGCAATTGATATGGATTAAGTAAAGATTTGTTGACAAAAGAACTGATTAGCAAATATTCTGCCTTTGTATTTCAGCAATGTGTGTTACCCTCCAATAGTTGTCTACCACATCATGCCTTTAAAAATGAATTTACCAAATAAATGATCATGCATTTATAAGAATCTACAGAATATACAGGATTCTTATTCTGTTGGAATATCAGTGCCATTCAAAAACATTAATTTTGAATAATATTTTTTTGCACCAAAAATATTCAGATGGAACTTACATGGGGCCCAACAGGACCAGCGGGGCCAACTTCACCATCTTTACCAGGTGCCCCCTAAAATGGTATAATAAATAAAGTTGATTAAGGTGACATGTATATGTATAAACTCATGCACTATAAATGCTATGGTTTAGAACTTTCTAACAAAAAATAAAATTATACTTACCCTCTGCCCCGAGACACCAGCATTTCCCGCTTCCCCGGGTTTTCCAGGATCCCCCTATTTAAATATATTATTAATATATTATTAATAATATTACACAATTTTGTAAATATGGTGAACCTCTGAAGCACAATACTTACACTGCTCCCTTTTGGTCCAGGAAGACCCATGCTGCCTGGCTGGCCTCTAATTCCAATTGGACCTGCAGGACCTGGCCGACCATCTTCTCCTGGAGCACCCTAAGGGAACATCAAACATTTAATCTTGTGCGAGTGTATTTGTGTTTGTGTGTAAAACTAGTTGCAGAATCATCAATGCAGGATGCAAACAAATCAATGTGGCATCTTTTGGAAAATTAAATTGGAAAGGTAGAAGCATGTATCACAAAATGGTTAGTTTGTTTTAGCATTTCAAATGTTTGTTAGCCCATGGCTGCAAAACATACCGGGATATAATAACCACAAATGCTATTAATTTTGATTATAGGTTATATGAATAAAAGACTAATTACACAGCTCCATTCCCTCCATTTTGGGAAAAATAAAGATAAGGCGAGGAAGAGCCCTTTGAATAATTCCAACTCTACATACCATGTCATTTATGTAAACCGACAGCCAGGGGTGGGATTCAAATTTTGTAAAAACTGGTTCAGTGGGCTAGGTGGGTGTGGTCATGTGACTGGGTGAACATTGCTTTTTTGGCAGCAAATCTCTCCCCCTTCTTAGCCTCAGGGAAGCCTTCTGGGGAGCATTTTTGCTCCGAGAAGGCTTCCCTGAGGCCTAGGAAGGAAAAAACAGAGCATAGCGGAGGTATACAGCACCCCCTGAACTCCATTTTGGGACCTCCTGGGCCTCAGGGGAGCCTCCTGGGGGTGGAATTTTTGCTCCCAGGAAGCTTCCCTGGGGCCCAGGAAGGCAAAAAATGGATGGGGCAGGGGAAGCTGGCCCCCCCTCTATTTTTGGCCTTCCTGGCCCTCAGGGGAGCCTCCTGGGTGAAGCAGTAAGTAAGCAAGGGGAATCCCGGCACAGCTGATCATAGGAACAGCTGATTGTTGGGAGGGGGAAAAAAAGAAATACCTTAAGGAGTGACTGGGCGGGGAAGAACGCAGTCGGTAATGTTGGGCATGGGCGCAATGTTGCGCATGAGTGATAAGGACTGACTGGGAAGGGGAGGTGGGGAGGGGGCACGATTTGCTGGTTCTCTGAACTGCACAGATTCATAACAACAGTCCAAACCAGTAGAATCCCACCCTGCTGACAGCATGTGTTTTCATTCTAATAATACTCTATAATCTTAAAACCTTCCCAGAACTACAAAAAGGATAAAAAGTATTCACAGTAAATTACTGTTCCTATTCCTATATCGATATCATTGTTCTAATACTGATTAATTATTTATAGTATTTCCTGATCGAAATCAACTCACACTTAATATATAGGTAATCCTCAACTTACGACCACAATTGAGCCCAAAATTTATGTGGTTAAGTGAAACTTTTGTTAAGTGAGTTTTGCCTCACGTTAAGACTTTTCTTGTCAGAATTGATAAGCGAATCACTGCAGTTGTTAATTTAGTAATATGGCTGCTAAGTGAATCTGGTTTCCTCATTAACTTTGCTTGTCACAAAGTCGCAAAAGGGGATCACATAACCCGAGGATGCTGCAACTACTATAAATATGAGCCAGTTGCCTAGTATCTGAATTTTGATCGCTTGACTACAGGGTTGTTGTAAAGTTGTAAGTGTGAAAAACAGTCGTAAGTCCCTTTTTTCAGCACCGTTGTAACTTCAAACAGTCACTAAATGAATTGTTGTAAGTCAAGGACTACCTGTTTATAATTTAAAGTTTCAGTTACACAGATGACATCAACATTAGTAAACCACTCAAACTGTTGGCATCATGAAATACGATGAATCACGCTACTGGTGTAACAGAATCAGAAATCCAGAGAACCTTTTCAAGTCGGGTGTGCATGCATCTGAAACAGGGAAGGGGACTGAAGGAAATAACTTTTGGAAATCTGATGTTCACGGCCCTGGATTAATAGTTTCCACTTGTCATTTGTCTGAATGTGTGCATTAAAAAAAACAATAAAAAGTGAAAAGACAAAAGGAATTGGGGAGTTTAAATTCAGAGCTGCTCACTCTTTGTTATTCTGACAATACTCTCGTGGTTTGCCTCTGGTATTCAAAGATACCAAATCTCTGAATTTGGCTCTCTCTAGGTTTTACTTGCTCCCGTAGCTAATGATATTACAGTTCAATCTTTGGCATTTTAAGCTAAATGTTAATTAGTTACATTAACATTTAATGTACACTTGAGAGCATTTGCACCAAGACAAATTCCTTGTGTGTCCAATCACACTTGGCCAATAAAGAATTCTATTCTATTCTAATGTTAATGTAACTAAAACTAAATGTTAATTAGTGTACATTAAGCTACAGTTAACCTCAGTTTAGCAAATTTATATCTGAAGAAACTATTAAAGAAGATTTAACTTTTAAAATGTTCCATATAAACAATTCTTCAACTAAAGGTTGGGGTGTTGTTTAGTTTAGTTTTTACTTTCCAGTGAATCTTGAATCCTAATGATTCCCTGCAGTTTTCTGCAAGTGGTTTACCCTGCCAAAGTCACCTGATTGGCTTCCATGCCCAAGGCAAGACTAGAATTTGGGGATTCCTAATTTCTAGCTTGATGCCTTTAAAAAAAAACACTCCTATGTCCTCCTTCCCCAGGTTGGGTTCTCAGATAAAAAGTTCCCGGTTTCTTCCTATCCTCATGAGAATTTCTTTCTAAAGTATCATTGAGAAGGATACAGAAGGAAAGCAAGAATAAGGATATCAAGAACCAGGATCCCACTCAATTACTTTGCCTTTTTAAACAAATAGATTTAGACACAAATCAACTAAATTCTCTCACAAATGTCTCAATTTACTTACCAAAGGACCAAGTTTTCCTTCTGGACCTGAGACTCCTGGATTCCCTGTCAGACCCTGTAAAAATAGCATACAAAACAATGCTATTTCTGGCACTCGGTTATCATTTTCATCCAAAAATTACACATATTCATAAGAACAAGCTATCCAAATTCATACTATTTTACAGTATCTGACATCTACAATCCTGCATTCCTTTTGACCTAAATGATATTAATATTTATACAGTGCACTCCCATAAATTAGCCGAGACTTGTGGATCTGAATAGTCATCTTCATTTCTTAGACATGTTCATTCTGGATGTAGAGTAGGATTATTATTCTTTCTTTACCCTGGCACCTGGGAGACCGGGTTCACCCATGCGACCAGGATCCCCTTGGCTTCCTTTAGGGCCTGAAGCCCCCGCAGGACCACGTTCCCCTTGAGCTCCCTGAAAAGGAAATCAAAAGCAAGATCACTCTGTGGCATTGCAGGTATAATTAGAAGTGTATGTGTTGGGATGGAGGTGATTTCATGGGTATTTGGGTTTTATTTTCAAATGATTTCTGAGCTACCCAATGACAGCTCTTACAGAACAAGTTATTTCAGGCTATTTTGTTAAGAAACATGCATCAAGGAAGCAAGTTCAATTAAAAGCAAATAAACAGATGGGGTTTCTTGGCTAATTTCTAAATTCAAAATTGCCTCTCTTAAATCATCAATGGCAACATCTTTCTACCAGATGAGGTACCCCTGGGAGTGTGTGTGTGTGTGTGTGTGTGTGTGTGTGTGTGTTAATGGAAACTTTCTGAAAAGAGAAAATAGGGTATGACATTAAATTCCTTGCAAGATGCACTATTTTGTATCCTATTACATTTCTAGAATATACGTCCTATCAAAAAATATCTTAATAATCCTTACATTCCTATTAACTCACCTTTGGTCCTGGCAAACCATCAGATCCCGGAAAGCCACGGTTACCAGGAGGACCCTATGGAAACAAAAACTTTTTTTTAAAATGGAATGACATGTATGATCCATGCTTGTGACATTTAAGCTTCCTTTTATGTTTAAAATACTGTTTTAAAAAAAGCTGTGGTGGCACAGTGGTTAGAGTGCAGTACTGCAGGCTACTTCTGCTGACTGCCGGCTGCCTGCAATTTAGCATTTCAAATCTCACTAGGCTCAAGTTTGATTCAGTCTTCCAGCCTTCTGAGGTCGGACCCAGATTGTTGGGGGCAATATGTTGACTCTGTAAACTGCTTAGAGAGGGCTGTAAAGCACTATAATGTAGTATATAACGTTAAGTACTCTTGCTATTGCTAAAATACATTGTATTTGGGGGAAAAACATTCAAAGAATAAAAAATGCCAAAGGATTACCAATATCCAATAGACCCCTCTGAATCTAGGAAGTGCTGATGAGCCCACTCCTTAGTGAAATCTAAGTTTATCCAGGATCATTATCCATAAATGGCTATAATAATATGTATAAACAAATATATTTAAATATATAGCATGGTGGTAAGGCATATTCCTCCTAGTGCTGCTGCTGGACACTGCCCACCTGCCAAGGCATTGCTGAGCTGAACACAGACCAAACTGACACCAGACCCAGGCAACAAGCCAGTGGGTCAATTTTTTGTGGTAATCAGTGGTTGTAATATACAATATAGCCATCTCCGTCAAAATGCAGACATGTCCCAGATAATGATTTGATAATGCAAGATGGCATTTTGTCAATCCGAAAAATGGATCCTGCTCTTGTGGGAATAACGCTAGGAATATTATTCTTATTCTTATTTTTATTCTTATCATCAACATCATCATCATAAGATATGCAGAAATCTGATAGTTATAATAATGATAATGACCATATGATACAATTTTTCACAACATTTTTTATTCTAGTCAATAAAAAAACCTATACTATAAATAAAAATGCAAACAAACCAAACAAATTATAAAAGTGAATGCTTGCCATGGAGGTTTTTAGAAATCAACCCCGTCACTTATTTAAATAATGGAAAACAACCACATTGCTAAAACGACCTTCTTCCTCCAATTAAAAGCTAAGAAGGAATTTCTCTCTGTAATTCTCAAACAAAATGACATTTTGCCAGGTGATATTTATGGATATGGGTACATTTTAGATTTTTTTTACAATAATTATATGACATGACTACACTGGACCAAATGTCCTATATGTCCATTTTTTAAAATTGTTTTGCTGTTCTGAACTTTATATACATTTTTTTTCATTATAAAAAACTCAGTTGGATCACTCTAGGAAGTTCAGATAGGAATTAGTAATAGCACTTAGACTTACATACCACTTCACAGTGCTTTACAGCCCTCTCTAAGCAGTTCTACAGAGTCAGCATATTGCCCCCAACAATCTGGGTCCTCATTTTACCCACCTCAGAAGGATGGAAGGCTGAGTAAACCTTGAAACTGGTGAGATTCAAACTGCCAAACTGCAGGCAGATGGCAGTCAGCAGACGTAGCCTGCAGTACTGCAATCTAACCATTATGCCACCGTTGCTCAGATTCTATTAGTTCAGATCCTATTAGTTCAGATATTAGCGACTCTTAGTAACAGATTTTGGACTATTATTGGAGAAAGTTGCTAATTGGATCCAAATTATTCAAAAACTTTCTTTTTCCCTGTGAGGAAAAATGAAGCCATATATGCCTTTCGAAAAATCTGATAAGATTTTCCTACAAAGCAACAAACTGAGTTAGAAATCTAGCACACTTTCCTTTGAAGGGTCAAAGTCAAGATCCAAACCATAATTTTGCTACCATAGTTGGAAATCTTTTGGATATTCTACTTTCAACGCAAAACTAAACAGAGCTATTCCCAAAATAACTCACCATTAAACTACTGAGATTTTTTTCCTTATTATTCTTACCCTTTCTCCAACAGATCCAGGGACACCAACTGATCCTGGATCACCACGAGGACCTCTTTTCCCTTCTTCACCAACAGGTCCAATTGGTCCTTGGGGGCCATGGGGACCCTAGTGAAAAACATTTGCACTTATAAAGAAAATGTACAAAACCACCATTCAACCATGCTGCCATTGACACAAGACAAATACAGATGCCCCATTTCAAATCCAATTATATTTATTGAAAAAGGTTTTGAAAAATATATCATTTCTGCAAACATTCTTTTAAATGCTTTTTTGCTTGTGTATATTCCAAAATATAAGTTATTTATTCTAGAACACTGGCCAATTGCACTAAGAGAAATTAATTCTGCAATTAGTTTTGGAATAATAATTGAATGATGGAATTGTGAATAGTGATTTGAAATAATCAAGGAAGAGTTTATTAGGTGAATATGGATTTTCTAATATTGTTGATATTTATGAAATAGATTTGAGGCATGGATATAAAAAAATTGATGCTAACAACCTTAGGTCACCTTGACAGATGAGAAAGCAATGATGTCATGTGGACATGACCTTTAAAAATTGTTACAAAGACTTTTTGATTGCACTGAAAGTGGGAAATTAGGATCACTCCTTTGTTACATTATCAATTATTTTCCCAAGAAAGGGAGAATTATTTTTGTGGGTTTTTTAAAAAAAATTTCCAAATCACCCCTTTAAATCAAATAAATATTTAAAAGAAAAGGAAACTTTAAGCCAAGTTTCATATTTATTTACTTAAAATGAAAAATGGTATTCCTTTGCAATATGAAGAAGTCAATGAGACAGCACAATTAATATTTAAAGTTTGCAACTAAGATCAGGGAGATTCAGATTAAAATCCAGCTTCAGGCATAGAAAATTACTAGAGAATTTTGAACTATCCCTCCATCTCCCACTATCCCACTGCTCAAACTATCTCATAAGATGCAGAAAAAATGGGAGAATGGACTGCTTTTTTGTCACCCTAAGGTTCTGGAGAAAAGTAAAGCTCTAATAAGTATTAATGAATAATTGATAATGAAAAAAAACAACCATACAGTTTGTGATACATTAAGGACAGAACTGAGTCACAGAAAAATATGCACGTTATTTTATAAAGGAACATTTTAAAGATGGTTTCTAGAGATTATATTTTGAAAACTTACTGGCTCTCCTTTGGGGCCAGCTTCTCCTTTGAAACCTGGAACACCAGGATCTCCCTGAAAGCAAGTATCACCATTAGAATAATGATCTGAATTATTCAAAGTGACAGAAAGTATAACAACTTTTATGATTCCATGTCTATGTATTAATATAGGCCAAATTCATGGTTTCTTCAGCAGTACAGACCATAGTATAATATAATCCACATCATCTGTTCAATAATATTATAATCATATGCAGATATGTCAGTCTTGTTCCATGTAAATAAAGAAGACATGGATTATTGTCTGCAATTCCTAAAAGTTTAAAATGTTGGTTTCATATTCAAAACACAAAACACTTCAAAACACTTTGCTCATCTCAGTATCAAATTGCTCAGTCACTACTATCTACAGAAGAAGCTCCTTTAAATTTGCTTCAAATTTCCAACCTCAGTCTCATGAGTACCTGGTGCCTTGCAATTTATAGAAAATATTCCCCCAAGTCATGTGATTGTTCTAATAAATAGATCTATTCTTAGTCTGTTATTCTTAAAGTTAACTCTGTTACTGTTAACAAGAATTCAGTTTAGATTGCTAACTCTCTTGAGGGCCCCATTTGCAGGAAGATGGAACATAAATCAAAACATAAATAATAAACAAGCTAGCAAGTCAACAGAGAACTGACATTTGTTCCAGAAAAAGAGTTTTTCCCTTTGTGAGCAGCTGCTCTTAGATCAGTGGTGTCAAACTCACAACAACACATTGTTGTCACATGATGCATAATTTTTTCTCCTTTGGTAATCTGGGAGCAGACATGGCCAGCACATGATGCATCCAGTCCACAGGCCACAAGTTTGACACCTCTGTTACTTAACAAATGAAAGCTTCTATAGCAGTGCCCAAAACGGAATGTGCAAGAGTGCTGGAAACCCGAAGACTAACTGCCCAGTACATGCATGCCTGCTTTTTGTCCATTTTTGGGCTGTTTTCAGGCTGTTTGGGGGGGCATTTTCAGACCATTTGGGGGGCCGCTTTGGTGGAAAACAGCCTGAAAATGCCTCCCCAAAATGGCCCCAAAACAACGCAAAGAATGGCCTGAAAATGGCCTGAAATGTTTTTGGCCATTTTCAGGCCATTTTCTGGACTGTTTTCAGACCGTTTTTCAGGCCATTTTCTGGCGCTCCAATGCCCACAAAGACCAGATGGCCAGCCCAAGTGCCCACAGAGAGGACTCTGCATTCCACATAGGTTCACCATCACGGTTTTATAGCTATATAATACCAGTACTACACACTTTATTGTTCTAGTAGTCTATGGAGATTCTCAGTCATCCAGGTCACAGTTGTCCCAGTGGTTGTTTTCCAAAAGGCACCTGGACTTTATTGATTTTTTGAAAATGTTTTGCTTCATATCCAAGAAGCTTCTTCAGTTCCCCATGAAGAAGCTTCTGGGATGAAAAGTGAAACATTTTTTTTAAAAAAACCAAGGAAATTCAGTTGCCTTTTGGAAAATAAACCTTTGAGACACATTGATCCAGTAGTCTCAGTATTGTTACCTATTTTTTGTACAATTACCACAGTTTTAATGCATTATTACCATGGGTGCTTCAATCTTGTTGACTGTCAGGATTATGATGGGGTATAAAACCCCAAATAAATAAATATGCATTAAATGCAAATTTTTACCATTTCTGATTTTTCAAATCATTACCATTTGTCCTCGAATGCCAGAAGGACCTGTGCTGCCTTGTGGTCCTGGAGAACCAGGTGGACCTGGTAAGCCATGTGGCCCTGAAATTCCTGGAGATCCCTGTGAGATATATTGATGTGGTCAACAGTGTCCATGGAATGGAATATAAAGTCTCAAAAAGAGTATTTGCTTAGGTCAGTTACTTACTGAAGGCCCTTTTGTTCCTGGGGAACCATCCGTACCTAAAGCACCCTAAAATAGCACAAAACAGATATGTAGTTAATTAATTAATTCAGATTAATTTCATCATATTATTGTAATTTCATCAAACATGGCCATTTCTATGTACCAATTTGACTGAAATATTACATGCAAATGTCAATTTCTTAAATACCAAGTGATTTAATTTCTGAAAAATATAGATTGGAGGCAGCTGTTTAATATCAATTCCAGTTGGTCACAGTCTAGAATTTTGTCAACATCTGTCCTTTGATTTCCATAGGCAACTACTCTAAAATCATGAACTAAAAATATCAAGAATCTTAAGATTCTGAACTAGCTTCAGTTATTCAGGCTTAATTAACTGGGCCATCATGTGACCAATATTATTTTATGACATTTTATGACTGTAAAGAAAACACAATAGGTGTTCTTTGTTGGGAAATGGAAGCAATTGACAGTATCTAGCAAAAAAAAAAAAGAAGTAAACTATGAACATCTGACCATAGGATGCCGCAAACATCTCTAAATGTAGGCAGGTTACTGAATGTCCAAAATGCAAGGTGGGGATCAGAATTAATGAAGGCCACAAATACATTCTTTGAGATCCATTGTAACTTCAAATGATTGCTAAGCAACCTGTCAGTAAGCAAGGACTACTTGTAAAATAAGTGTTTTTAAATATCTAGATGTCTTAATGTCTTAAGATGCCTCACAACTTAAATGCAAACAGTTTCAGGTTTTTGGAACTTGCCTATTCTGGGGAACTCTTACAGTTCTTTGAAAAACTATAAGTTTTACGCAATTCTTACAAGGTGAAAGAACGTCAGAAATTTTCATCTGGTCTACATTTTTAAACAAACTGACCTATTTCATACTTGCGTGCACAGCAATTTGGATCAGAAAACGTATCCTTCAGATTCCCTAACTTCTCCAGAATATGTGATTTAGTCCCAAGAAGAAAATAAACCATATAAAAATGCATCCATATGGAAAGTATATAGTATGGAAAGATACAAAGAAAATGCATATTGGCTGATGTATAAATTTTCAGCTAATGCACGTATATCTGCAATAGAGCAAGGAGGCAGGGAATGCTACGGGTCCCACCCCTGAGGGAGATACACCTGATGGGACCTAGAAAAAGGGCCTTCTCTGTGGTGGCTCCATTTCTCTGGAACATCATTCCCCCAGAGATTAGAATGCCCCCCTCGTTAATACTATTCCGAAAGGCACTGAAGACCTGGTTTTGCCAGCAGGCCTGGGGAACCCAGAGAGGGATGGAACCCATCTGGTGGCTAGTGTGACCCACTGTTGTCGGGGTGGGGTTGGGGAGTTGTTTTTTTGTTTTGTTTTGTTTTTTGTTTTCCCAAATTTTGTTCTTTTGTACTTTACTAATTTATTTGATTCTTTTTGTTAGTTCTTATTGTTTTTATTTTTATTTTTTGTTTCAAATATGATTTTACATTGTGTAAGCCGCCTTGAGTCGCCATGGGCGAATACGCGGCAATATAAATCAAACAAACAAACAAATAAATAAATAAATATCTGACTATCCTAAGCAAATAAATTATTGTAACACTGCTTTAAGCTACATATTGCAAAAGTAGTTTTTACTTTTAAGCCTTTTCTACTATCCTGTGGCAATGTGACTAGACACAGAAGATGATATCCCCTGTTATATCAAAAACTAGGACATGCTAAGTGATTTCTTTTATTACCTGTGCTTCTGTTTATGTGATTACAACCATCTTTAACTTTTTTTGCAATCCATTTCAGGCTTTGTATGAATCATTCTCCATATTCTTTTTTGTGGAGACAATACACACATTTTTCCATGTGTATACTATACTTCTATCTCTGTACATTTATGAATGATGCCTAGCAGCCAGTCAGGGATGAATAGCTCCAAACGTAATTTATGACAGTTTGAAAAACTTACAGGAAGACCAAATAATCCTGGGGGACCTGGGGCACCCGTTTCTCCTCTTGGTCCTTGAGGACCTTCTGGACCACGTGCACCTGTAGGACCAGCTTCACCCTGAAGTTTCACATTAAAAAAGAAAATAGAAAATGCAATATTAATATTAACCATTAAGCCTCTCATTAACTGAAGGTGCTTTTTTTAAAGAAGTGCTTATTTAGAGTTAAAATTGATATAATGCAATAGAATTCTACCTTCTAGCTGTTCCTCATAGTTATCTGAATTGCCTAAGCTAGTCTAAGTGTGGTATATAATTTTACCATTGTGCTAATGCAGTATTAAATCTATCTGGGTTTTATATAAGGAATTGTGGGCTCTAATTTTGTCCTTTAGCACAGAAATAAAGTGTTTTCAGCCCCATTACATGATCTGATCAAAATCCATTCAGGCTCACAACTCCAAAGTCACCATCTTAGGTGGGATTTGAAAAAAAAAACCACTGAGATTATTTTTCATTTTCTGTTGAACTGTTTTGTGCTATTGTTTTATAAAATCATGTGACTTTGGAAAAAGTGGACTCAAGTACTTATACGTGGACTTATACTATGAGATAAATAATGCTTAATGGTGAAATTAGTGTAATAAACAACTATTTTATGGCTAGAAATGGTTGCTAGTGCTGCAACCTCCTCTTCCTCATCTCATCCTCCTCCTCATCATCACTTTACATTCTTTTTTTTTTCTTTTTTGGCTTCTAAAGACTACAGGGAGCTGTGGGTATGTGACACCATAATCACAAGGGAAGGAGGGAGGGAGGGAGGAAGGAAGATGAGATATAACTGATAGCTTTTTTTAAAGAATGACCTTTGCATAGTAATTTGTCTAATTAAAATAGGTATGTGAACCACACAGGAGACATTCTAATTAGACATTGTTTGACTAAAAACATATAAAACTGCTCTTGTTATTCGGTGTTTTACCATAAAATTTTGGCACAATGATATTGGAAGATTCCTAGAGCTACAAAAATGAGACTGGGAACCATGTAAAGCTCATATGCTCTATCTACTGTATTCATATACAAATCATGTTAATCCCATGCAATTAATAAATGAATTGGAATAATGGAGATAGGATATTATGGATGTTTGTGGTGATTGTTAATATAATGTAGTATCATTCTATTAATCTATAAAACAAAGGGACTTGCCTCCAATTTAAAAAAAAAACAGGAAAGTCGTGCATTTCCTTTAGACATTTGTTCAATTTTGGCCTTACTTTATTATACATGTTTAGAGAAATTATTTGATCCACTGAATTACAGCATTGGCAATTAAGTTCTCGTTCAGTGAAAATTGCCAACTATAAATACATAGAGCATCTGTTGGACCAATTCGTTTTATCCTTTCTCTCCAAGACCATGGTTAACTAATGCTTGCAATGTTACATAGGATTTCATCATTTCAAGGCACAGAAAACTTCAATCCAACAACCATTATTACAGTATGCCACAATAATACATTTGTACTTCTTTCCTTCAAATATCAGAGATAAGGAATGTCTAGAAGAAGCAAATCCAAGAACTTTAACTATGTGATATAACTGACCAAATCCTATTACAATTGCCAGATTGCATCTCAGAAATTTAGCCCTGAAAAATTCTCAGAGACAGCAAAGAAGAATGAAACAAAAGTTACTCCTCAGCTCATCTACCAGCCTGTTTTAAGACACCCCCTAAGACTTGTTTAATAGTCATAAATAGTGCAATACACAATCTGAGAGAAGTTATGTCTATACTCTCATTTCTCATTGTACGTTGTCAGGGAACATACATTACAGCATAAATGCTAGTCTCCCCTCCAGCTCAAGCTCAACTTTTGGTGACTCCATGAACTCATTGTTTCCTTGGTAAGAATACAAAAATGGTTTACATTTCCTTCCTTCCTTTTTTTAAAAAAAACTTCCTAGTTCGGTCTATAGCCCTGAAATTTTCTTACATTCTCCCTATCTGTTTCTAACAAGAGCTGACTTTGCTTAGGTTTTCAAAATCAATAAGGTTTGCAGGGTCTAATGGAGGGACCTCAGCTGTATACTGCTGCCTTGGCCTAAATTAGGGCTTCTCAGCCTTGTCAAATTTAAGATATGTGGACTTCAACTTCCAGAACCCCCGTCAGCACTCCCAAATTCTGAGAGTTGAGGCCCACATGTCTTAAAATTTCTGAGTTTGAGAAACAGTAGTCTAAATAATGGCCAGGTTGCCTTTTCTATCACAAATGTTGGTTATGCTCAATGTGAGGCTCCACAATTGAGCCCAAAATTTCTGTTGTTAAGTGAGATATTTATTAAGTGAGCTACATCATATTTTATGACTTTTCTTGCCGCACTTGTTAAAGGAATCACTGCAGTTGTTCAGTTAGTAACGTGGTTATTAAGTGAAACTGGCTTCCCCATTGACTTTGCTTATTAGAAGGTTGCAAAAGGTGATCACATGGCCCTGGGACAATGAAACTATCATAAATGTGAACCAGTTGCCAAACATCTGAATTTTGATCAGGTGACCATGAGGATGCTGCAATGGTCATAAGTGTGAAAAACAGTCGTAAGTCACTTTTTTCAATGCTGTTGTAACTTTGAATGGTCACTAAATGAACTGTTGTAAGTTGAGGACTACCTGTACTTTACTACAGTACACACCTTCCCCAATCATAGGGGGAAAATTACTTCGGAAAACACAGGCAGCTACCCTAACTTCACTCTCTCACACGCAAACATCCCATCTAGAGGAATAAAGAATACTCAGCTACTGGTATTCAAGGGCAGCTAAAGAAGACTGTTAAATAAGACAAATTATTTAGGGCAGTTTTTCCCAACCTGCACTTTCAGATGAGTGAAGCCAATAATTCCCAGCTAGCAGCACCCCTGGTTGGAGATTTTGGGAACTGCAGTGCCAACCCATGGAAGGTCTTCCAGTGTCAAAGACATGAAACATTTTTTCTATTCCAATTCTTTACACTAAATAACCTCTCCTCAATTTTGTTTAGGCATTGCAGCTGGGAGGAGAGGCATTATGACTGCATGAGAAGAAGACAGTCAATGACACCATATAAATAAGTAATAAATTCTGGCTGTTCTCAGCTTTTCTGCTGTTTATTATTCCGTGCACCGAATCCAAAGAGCACTGCCAACGTCCATTTAAATAGATTGCATTTCCAGCTGTTTCAGCTTCCTAAAGGATGTTGCAACCAGATCTGTTCAAATAAGTAACATCACACTCACAATAGTAAAAAAATAATAATTTTAAAAGGATATATTGGGAAGTAAAGTTAAGTTTATTTCATCTAACTGATTATCTCTACGTGATTATCTCAGAAACAGGCCTCTTCACTTCATAACTGGATGTACATGTGATATACTTGCTTGTCCTTCGTTCACGCCCATCTCCCATTTCAAATTACATCCAACCACATCTGGAGCTGCAACAGAATACTTGGCTAACAAACTTTTTTGCAGAGTTCTTTTAGGAGGGACTTTAGGGCAATATTCTCACAAAGCAACACTGTTTTCAGCATACTAATATCTCCTACTTGGCTTCTCCTCTTGCTAGTGAAAAAAATCTACAATTGTGATAGGTCATTTGGTCATTTGAGGACAAAAAATAAATGCTGAGCAAACAGCATTTTGTCTGAATTCAGGCTTAATCAGTCCTGTACAAGCCAAGTTTTAGGAACTAGTACTAAACCCTTGTTTGAATCTATAGTTTTAGTAATAAAGCAGAATGTGTGGTCTTTCTATAATGTTGACTCTTCCCCAAACCATTCAAAATCCTAGCAAGCATAAGAGTCCATCTAGACCTAGAACATGAGAAATAAATTAACTAAAGGTTCTATCAACTCATTCATTTCTAGTGAGTACATGTCCCTAAAATTGGGATCCCTGATAGAGTTTATTCCTCTTTTCCAAAATCAGAATGTGATAAACTGCTATCATATCACCCCTAGTCCTTTCCTTTCATGTCTAGCTTAATGAAAAAAAGGACTAGGGGTAACGTGATAGCAATGTTCCAGTATCTAAGGGGTTGCCACAAAGAAGAAGGAGTCAAGCTATTCTCCAAAGCACCTGAAGGCAGGTCAAGAAGCAGTGGATGGAAACTAATCAAGGAGAGAAGCAACTAGAACTAAGGAGAAATTTCATGACAATTAGAACAATTAATCAGTGGAATGACTTGCCTGAAGAAGTTGTGAATGCTTCAACACTTGAAGTTTTAAAGAAAAGATTGGACAACCATTTGTCTGAAATGGTATATGGCTTCCTGCCTGAGCAGGGTATTGGGCTAGAAGACCTCCAAGGTCTCTTCCAACTCTGCTATTCTGTTAACAGTTCATGGTTGCAGAAATTGGATCTGTCTAGTTTGATGAAAAGAAGGACTAAGGGTAACATAGCAGTATTCCAATATCTGAGGGGCTGCCACAAAGATGAAAGGTCAATGTATTCTCCAAGGCAACTGAAAATAGGACAAGAAGCAATAGATGGAGACTAATCAAGAGAAGATCCAACCTAAAACTAAGGAGGAATTTCCTGACAGAACAATTAATCAGTGGAACAGTTCATAACATCAGAGAAATAATTTCTAAATTAAGAGGCTTTCATTATGAGCAATCTTATTTCCTACTGCCATTCCCACTATGGTATGTGTCCATGTATGTGTGCACCCCTTCGAGTCAGTGTTGACTCCTTGGGACTGCCTGGACAAGTACCTGCAGTTTTCATGATAAGATTTCAGAAGTGTTTCCCCTTGCCTATTTCCCAGGGCTGAGAGAGAGTGGCTGGCTTTGCATCTAAAATGGGGTTAGAATTCACAATCTCCTACTTTGTAATCACTACCCCAAACTGGCTTCTTTACCAGTTGTATGAAAATGAAGTATCCTACAAGTTGAGCTCTGTTCCTGCTATCCATACTATATGGACATATGTATCTTTCTTAGCAGCACTATTGAAAATATGTATCATCAACTTTTGCAAGTTTTTAGAAGTCTCTACCTAGTCTGAATTTCCTGTTGATTTTCTATTCAAGTACTAAGTAAGTCCATTTGAGAATGGTTGTTGAGCCAAGGCTGACCAAGGGCTACCATCTAACTCTACATTCCATCACTGATTAATAAAGTCAAAAAAAAAACACTTACCTTCATGCCAGGTATGCCAGGAAAACCTGATGAACCAGGTATACCAAGAGGACCCTATAAAGAAGAGATGTTGAGCATCAATGACAAATACTCTAAATATTCTTGCAAGAGCATTAATTAAAACAGTTTTCAGTGCGGAAGGGAGCTTTAAGAAGCACTGTGTATAGGTGCTTATTCTTATTTTATTCATGCCTTTCCTGTGGAAAAGGAATGGTAAGATTTTGACTATAATTTTATTATTAATATTTAACAATGCAATGGAATGGAACTGGTATATTGTTTCATGCTGGGAAATGTTCTGTACATGGAATGACTAGGCTCAGATTAGAGATGGGTAACATTTTCATTGAATTCTTTTTTCACATTTCTTTATGAATGAATATAGACTTTTTTTTCATGTGGGGCAAAGTGAAAGTTGCAGATCTCTCTGCTAAGTATTTAATTTCGTGGATCTGTGCATTCAATCATATCTGCAGTATTGGATCAGGATTGTTACCAACTTTTATCAGACTAATTCCTGGTCTTTGAACAACCGCATAGAAAGAGATACAGCCTGACCACTTTTCATGCTGGGAACTATTGCAGCTTGGCAAGGGTGGAATTCAAACTTTTTAACAACCGGTTCTGCAGGCATGGCTAGGTAGGCGTGGCTAGGTAGCCATGGCCATGTGACTGGGTGGGCGTTGTTTCTTCTTCTTCTTCTTCTTCTTCTTCTTCTTCTTCTTCTTCTTCTTCTTCTTCTTCTTCTTCTTCTTCTTCTTCTTCTTCTTCTTCTTCTTCTTCTTCTTCTTCTTCTTCTTCTTCTTCTCTGCTTCTTCTTCTTCTTCTTTGCAGAATCATAACAACCAGTTATATAGAACGAGTCCCAACCAGTAGAATCCCACCCCTGCAGCTTGGGTGATATAGAAAGTAAGCATTTTTCCTGTTAATTTCTGTAAAAGAACATGACAAAATTCACCAATTCAGTTATGGGAAGAACAGAAAAATGTGATATTATTTTTTTAATGGTTGTAGAAGAAAGTGAAAAATGGCAGATCCCCGATCCTTTCTCTCAGGATGACAACAAATGACAATTTAGATTTTGAACATTAATGCTTTCCACTTCAGTATAACAAATAGTCACTTCTGTGTAAAATACTACTACTACTAATAAAAGTGAAGGCCATATAACTGGACTAATCTCAAGACAGTGAAATCCAAAAAGGCAGAGATTATAACGCAAGTTTCAAAGAATTAAGAAAGAATTAGATGTATGAGTTACTCTGAATAATAAGGGAGAAAATCCTGCAGGGGAAATTAGTTTGATAGTATAAAGCAATAGCAACAGCACTTACTTATATACCACTTCACAGTGCTTTACAGCCCTCTCTACGTGGTTTACAGTGTCAGCATATTACTCCCAACAATCTGGTTCCTCATTTTACCAATCATGGAAGGTGGAGTCAACCATGAGCCAGTCAGGATCAAACTGCCGAACTGCTGGCAGTCAGCAGTCAGCAGTCAGCAGAATCAGCCTGCAATACCGCTTTCCAACCACCATGTCACCAAGGCTCAAAGCTAAAGCTGTTTTTTTTTGTTTTTTTCCCTTTAACCAAGAGCTGGTGCAGGAGAGGTATATTAGGATTTTATGTTGAGCAGTTTTGTTCCTTGGCCATGCCATGTTTTTAAGCAACACTGAAAAATGATGATGAATGCTTTCTGCAAATGGCCAAAAGTCTACGTTGGTACCAAATAATTCCTCTATGTGGTTACAGGGAAAGAGAGTATTCTAATCTGGATTTGCAGAGCAAATCTCCCTTTCCTATGATAAAGTCCTAATCTGCTCTTCATGCCAGTTAATGGTTTAAAGGCCAGGCATACTACATCCAATTTAACCCAAGTGGTATTCTTTTGATGCTGTTGTTCTTCTAATTTTGATTCACTTTAGACAAAACACTTTTGGCAGCAACAGAGCAACACATAAATATGTTTGTCTTCTACTCTAATAACATGCTTTAATGGAGCTCTACTATTACTGCTTACTAAACTGAAACTATTAAACTCAGTGGCCTGTGTTTGAAGTACGGAATCTTCAAAATTGGGAGCGGAGTCAGCTGAGACATCTGTCAGTTTCACTTTTTCCCACATTGAAATACACACACACACGTATATATTCTATATATATATGATAAAGAAATGTGAAAAAAGAATTCAATGAAAATGTTACCCATTTCTGACCTGAGGATACTCATACATTCCCTATAAAAGTTAAAGGGAGACAGAATTGGATTGACAGTTCTCTTTAAATATTTCACTTCCTCAAAACAAACTTGGTGACTTTGAATTTCATGGTGCATAGTCAGTGAAAGTCAAGTTGCAGAAAGACAGAACAAATCTTTAGTACTGTTCAATGCTTGCAAAGCAGCTAAAAGTTCCATCCAAAGATCAGAGCAGAGTTACAACACAAAATGTCACATTCCATGTTGTCCTGAATGAAGAATCAGCTATCAGAGACATTAGCAGAATGTCAGCATTCCAGCAACCCTCCATTACGCAACCCTCCATTATTATTACTATATATCACTTCCAAGACAATGTAGTCCATGGACAATAATCAAACATGTACATCATACTAGCCAGTTTTAACTCGAATATAAATATTGGAGAGAGTCTCTGCCAGTATTCATTTCTTCCACAGAAAAGAAAAATATCCTTTTTTAGAATAGAAAAGAATTGCAATAGTGGCGAATATCTGTAGCTCGGGTGTAGAGTGAAGGTGAAGGTTCATTCTCTAAGTTTGTGGGTTGGTTTCCAAATGTTTCATGAGCAGGCTAGATAACATCTTCAGCAGAGTTTAGGGGATTCTGTTTATAAGGGCTTCAGTTATGGGTGTATCAAAATAGGTCTTGTGATGGGTCAGCTGTGAGTCATCATTGAGTCTAGTGATGGGTCTTGTGATAAGGAGATTACCTCCAGTCAGTGTCATTGGGAGGGGAACTGCTGGTAGGGGAGTTGATTGAGGGTCAGTACTGTGTCTGGTTGATTGTGCGGTTGATCTGGATTCTGAGGGCTTGTAGGCTGATTGTAGGTCAACATGTCTGTTGATGGAATTGCTTGTGGAGTGCCAGGCTTATATGAATTCATAAGCATGGCGGGTGGTAGTGTGACCAATGATTTTTGTGTTGCTCCAATTGAACTAGTGCTGTTTGGTGTTGGGGTGGGTAGAGATTAAGGATTTGGATTGTGGCATGTCTCCATTGCATAAACTCTCAGTGTCCATACAAGCAACAAGTGATCATAATCATAAAATACAATAATCATAAATCATAAGATACAACACTCATTGATAAACATAGGATACTAAATAAACAAACAACATAAATCATAATGGGATACTAAATAAAGGCAACCAACATAAATCATGAGATACAAACAACAAAGTTATATGACTCTAATTAGCTAAGGAAATCGGCTTCCAAATAGTGGAAAGATTTCCAATTGTATAATGCTTTTTATGTGTTTAGTTATTCTGAATAGATAGATTGCTTAAGCAATCTCTGGACAGTGTTGTGCTGCAATTATAATGTTTTCCAAATCCTTTCGAATGTTCACTAGTCCCCTGTGATTTCTTTTTCTTTTCCTTGGCTGATTCGGCTCTTATTGAAGAACAAGATGCATATTCCAGTATAAAATATTGTCCGGGGTAAAGGATGTGTCTCCTGGCAATCTTAATAAGAAGAATGATCTGTTCCAGAAATGATTGACAACGGGAAAATTATGTGGTTTCTGGCCTTGCATTGAATTTTATTCAAAGCATCCCTGCAAAATCTCATCTTCTTTCAAGTTATTAGCCATTTGAGTCTTCTTTTAGAAAGTTGGAGGCAAATGAACCCAATCTACACACAAAGGGGAGTTGCAGAAAGATTTGGGGAAATAACAACAATAATGAAATCTCAAATGAAAAAACAGAAACAACAAATTTAGTCGACCGGTTGCCAAATTATACATTAGATAAAATACTCTGCATTAGTTGAACCCTGTGGCCTATAGACAGGACAGATTCCTAATCTAGATCAAGAACATCTTACCAGAGAAGGGAGGTTTAATTTATTCTCCTTCATTTTTCTACTGAGATTTACACACTTTCAACACCGAAAAGAATACATTTTGAAGCAAGATTAAAGATAGGGCTCATTGAATGCCAATGTTTAGTTGTATGTTTCAATCAGTGGTGGGATTTTTAAAAAATTTACTACCGGTTCTGTGAGCATGGCTTGGTGGGCATGGTGTGGCTTGGTAGGTGTAGCAGGGTGTAGCAGGGAAGGATACTGTAAAATCCCCATTCCCACCCCACTCCAGGGGAAGGATACTGTAAAATCCCATTCCTTCCCCATCCCTCTAACCTGCTTTCCAGCTCCATTTTCCTGTACAGGGCAACAAAAGAAGACCCAGCCAATCAGCTGGGACTCAGAAGGCAGAGCATAGATAGGAGTGGGGTCAGTCAGAGGTGGTATTCCGAACTACTCAAAATTTCCACTACCGGTTCTCCAGAACTGATCAGAACCTGCTGAATACCACCTCTGGTTTCAACCACCTGAATCATACATCCAGCTAACATTCATGGCAAAGATAGGCTGCCGTGTTTGATTATGCTTTTTTATATATTAACAATAAAGTCCATTTTTCACCGATGGGTGCTACCATGACCAAAATACCTAGACACAACTTAGGCACAATGGAGAAATACAGTAGATCTAGGGGAATATTTTTCAATCTTGGCAATTTGACAATGTCTATCTTTAATTTCCAGAATTCCTTCCTGCAGAATTCAGGGAGTTGAAGCCCACTCATCTTCAAGTTGTCACTTTCCAGGGAAAGTCCAGGATTTCTAGTGATTTACCAAAAAGTCAATTTTAGGGGGGGAATTCCTTAGGAGCTTTAAGAAGAAGATTTTAACAAACCCAGTGGCCATTGGATTTTCTGTTGGGAAAAGATCAGGAAAGAGAAAAAAGATTGAACAGAGAAAAGCCACAGGAAATCAAACAATTATTATTTTTTACTTCCCAATCATTGTCTCATTTTAACAGTAATTCATGCATTAATGTACACTGTCTTCTACTGGCATTATTGTTCAGTGACAATATGACTCAATCTATCCGACATATTTAGGTTTTTTCCCCTGATCTTGTGATAATGTATGGCACATTTCTGCCCACTGGTTATCAGGCTGGCTGCTTCAGCCAACTCTGGAGACTGATGAAAGGAGATTTAATTTGGAATTATGTAATGCTAATTATTATCAACCATGTGTATATGTGTGCATATCCACATATTTTAATTTTTGTGATGTTTTTAGTCTATATATTTCCTTCTTTTTGCCATTTAAAATTCTGTTACAAACTATCTCTTATTATCTTATGATTTATCAATTGTTGTTTGTATCTTATGATTAATGAGTGTAACTATGATTTGTGGTTTATGACTTTCTTACTTTGTTATTTGTATGTACACTGAGAGCTTATGCATCAGTGACAAATTCCTTGTCTGTTCAATCACACTTGACCAATAAAGAATATTCTACTCTACTCCACTCCACTCTATTCTAAAGAATATTCTATTCTATAAAATAATAGCTGTTAAGTTAACATTACTGATTCATGAACCTGGTCAAATACATTCTGGACATAATCCACTACATATTAACTTGAAAGGCAGAAAGGAGGGAAGAAAGATCTAAGTTTGGTGCTTGCTGGGGGGTTGCTTGGAAATGTTCCACAATTTAAATAAATGCAGCTTCCATTGCATTCACTTGCAAGCTTTCTACCAATTATCTGAAATTCAATCTGAACTCCATATTACATCTAAAATGGATCAGGTCCTTAGAATGCAGTGATGACAACACTTACAATGCACCCATGTTCAGCCACACACATGCACATGCAGAAAGGGTTCCTTTGCTCATCAGGCTTTTTAGAATTCTCCACTGGCAGTGACTGAGAAGTCCTCACTATGGCGTGATGAGACAATTTTGGAAAGAGAATTGAGTATAGAGAGAGGCTCACATTTGAAAGCTTAATTGCCTTGTGGGGGTGGGTGTCTCTTGAAGAGAAATTTCAATACATGAGAAGGGATAGTCCTTTCTTCCTTTCTTCCCCAGGGATGTGTTTTTTCCCAACTGTCTCCCTGCACTCAGTAATTATGGCTTTAAAAATTGTCCACTGCTGCCAATAAAAACTTCTTAAAAGCCTAGTTGTTTTAGACAACTAGACAGCTGTGGGCCAGATGGAAATGGCCCTCAATGTTACATCTGGTCTATGAGGATATATCTAGAGTGAAGAAGTTAGTTGAATTAATACAAGAGAAAAGTAAGTACATTTCACTAAGCATTTCTTCTCCATCAGAAAAAACCAACAGTTTATATGAGTTGAGTTTGTTTAAATATTTCCAGAAAGCAAGTAGGGAATTGTAAACTGGATGTTTCCTCAATCTTAACTCTTGTACATCTATTGGATAGCCAACAGTATTGGCACTTTGTCAATAACTAAGCATGAGAACCTCAAATCTCTTGTCTCATTGGCTACATCCTTTCTCTTTTCATTTATTTATTAGTTTTTTATCCTGCCTTTATTACTTTATAAGTAACTGAAGATGGTGAATGTACATGATACTCCTTCCTCCTCCTCTTTTCCCCACAACAATCACCCTTTGAGGTGGTTTGGACTGAGAAAGATAATGACTGGCTCTAAGGAACCCAGCCATCTTTCATGCCTAGCACTGGACTAGAACTCACAGTCTCCTAGTTTCTAGGCCAGCACTTTCACCCACTACATCAAATTGGCTCTTTCTTTTTCAGCTTCTTCACAAATAAGTAAATAAATAAATAATCCAGGTGAATGAACATGTTACAGGTTTTGACCTGAATTTGGCTGGTCAACTGTTCCTGATGCCTGCAAAGGAGTCCCATTAACTGTTTTACCTAAGATACTATTTCTGCAAGTACTGAACACACTTAGAAATTGTTTTGCCATGAAATGTAGTTAGCAGCTTGTTTGTTGTCTTGTTTATGCAAGAAATAAGGCAGTTACTTAGTTTTCCTTTCTTTTTTGCATTTCTGAACAAAATAAATAAATTTAAAATTCTAAACTTTTTTGCAAACTGTCTTACCGTCATACCTAATCTCCATTACCTATAGAAAAAGCTTTGTTTAAAGGACATCTGAGATATGTTTCCATGTGTTTACAGATGGTAGTGGAGTAAGCAAAGGCCAGGGTTCTCCAACATGTTCAGTACTATTGATCCCCCACCCCAAGGTTTGATGTGATTCCCCCACCCCAAGGTTTGATGTGATTATTCATTGACGTTGTTGTTATTTGTGGTACTATTAGTTAAAGTAGTATTTATTAAATTATTTACTTATTTTCTCATATTTAATGTTTTGGGGAAGGAAGGAAGGAAGGAAGGAAGGAAGGAAGGAAGGAAGGAAGGAAGGAAGGAAGGAAGGAAGGAAGGAAGGAAGGAAGGAAGGAAGGAAGGATTTTATCTGCTCTCCTACCACAAATCTTTAAGATTCTTTGCACTGGGAGAGAGTCACTGTCCCAATGTCACCCAGTAAATACCATAGTGGATACTGAAATCCAGGTGATATGCAGTCCAAGTCCAATAGTAGATAGTACTATTTTGTTGAGGGCATGGTTCTGTAAAATATCTTAATAAATTATGATGTTATGAATTGCATATCTGTCACATCACTTAAAGAAAATGGGGATTCCAAAGAAATACTTACCGCTGGTCCTGGTTTCCCAGGCATGCCATGTGAACCACGAGCCCCCTAAGGGGAAAAATATGGTTACAAGATAGAAGTCTGATTATATGAACATGATTTCCAAAGGGATATTGATTGCTACAAGGGATTTCAAAAAAAATCTGCCACTAGTTTCTATTAGAAACAGAGTGGCTTCATTACTGCACATGTAACTCAAGACAGAGATTGATTTCTCATTGATTATAAAGTCTTCTTGCAAGGAAGACTGAAGTTGTAAGAACATTTCCTTGGAAATAACTTGGCATAGAAAAGACATTCCCTGTTATTTTCTTAACTACTTCAGGGGAATGTATTTGTTTTGAACAGAACTGTAGCAGTCTTCTTCTTCAATATGTTTCAGGTTATTTTCAGCTGCTACTAACATATAGGTCTGCATTGATAATTGCTATTTTCTTTCTACATGAGGGGTCTAAAAAAGCCATTAGAAATTACCAATGCTTTTTAGTTGCTTTCTAGTGCAGTTGTCCAAAACTGAGTGTTTCCAAAATTAGCTTTTAACTAGAACTCAATAAACAGCAAGTTTAAAGTGAACAGCAAGCAAAAAGATACTTAAATGGGGATGCTTTAACACCCTTGTTCAACAATTACACTGGTTTTATCTATGCTTTGTACCAAAAACAGTTACTTACTGGAACGCCCTGTGGTCCAATTCGGCCTCTTTCTCCTGCCATCCCACGGGGACCCTGGAGTCAATAATACCAAAAGAAAAGGATATTAGTCCAAAGTTAAATAGGAAGTGGAGATCATCTGCTTGTAATTCTCCCCAACTCTAGTTATGACTGACCAACAATTTCCTTTATCCACCCCAAAACAAATATTATCTGGGCAGTCAGCATAAAAATAATAAAAGTTCAATGAATCTTAGGTAAACATACAGGCACACACCCAAACAGTTAAGGAAGTGGAATTTAAAATATATTTTAAATAAGACAGAACCCTTTTCTTCTCTTGCATTATGAAGTAAACATGTTGTGTCATACATTTTTCTCTATAAAAGAAGCAGCTAAGAATTCAGAATAACAAGAGTTGGAAGGGATCTTGGAGGTCTTCTAGTCCAACTCCCTGCTTGAGCAGGAGATCTTGACCCACTCCAGACAAATGGGCTGCCCAGTCACTGGAGGTACTCCTCCAGTGATGGTGTACCCACAAGGTCTGGAGGCAAATACTGAATACCCAAATAGTGAGTGAGTTGTTTGTGTGGGGTCTGTATGTATGTGATGCAAAGAAAATTGCTTAATAGTTGCCTGTACTAAGAATAGTCTTCTGAGGCAATGTATAGCAAGTATGGCATCTCCAATTTGTTGTTAATTATTAGGCAGGTGCCTAAAGGGTAAGACAATCTATCATCATTCTATCATAACATCCAGTTTCTATTAAATACAATTAATCAGTGGTGGGATTCAAATATTTTTACTACCGGTTCTGTGGGTGTGGATTGGTGGGCGTGGCAGGGGAAGGACACTGTAAAATCTTCACTCAAGAGGTGGTATTTGCCGGTTCTCCAAACTACTCAAAATTTCTACTACCGGTTCTCCAGAACTGGTCAGAACCTGCTGAATACCACCTCTGCAATTAATGTAAAAGAACAAGCAGATACAGGGAAAAGCAGAGTCAATCATCATTTAAGGTCAGTGATGACAGAAGAGACATAATACATTATAACTTATAATACAATATAGAAGCATAACATCAGACCAGATAATGTATTTGATTTTCCTACAGCAACAATGGTCATGGCTGACTTGAATTCATAGAAAAAAGTTCTTCCCCTGGCTTAAAGAAGACAAGTTATGTTGTCTTCGTTGTTGCTGTTTTTTAAAAAATCTCCTTGCATTCTCTTAGTTACTACTTCAAGGCTCAATCTGGTTGATTGTCTCTGTAGGAAACAAATTGCTAGTATAGCTTCTGTGGGAATTTTTTTCACCTTAAAAAAATATCACCCCTTTGTTCAGTTTTCTTACACTTTGATCAGTAGTGGGATTCAAAAAAATTTACTATTGGTTCTGTGGGAATGGCTTAGTGGGCATGGCAGAGGAAGGATACTGTCAGTGGTATTTGTCAGTTCTTGGAACTACTCAAAATTTCTACTACCGGTTCTCCAGAACTGATCAGAACCTGTTGAATACTACTTCTGAGTTTGATTGGCAGCTGGTATAGATTGCCATCCCAACTAAATGTATGACTGTGGGGTCTAAATCAAGAGCAACTAAACAAGACAGCTAAATGAAGAAATAAAATTGATTAAGATATTTCTTCAATAATTAGACTAAAACTACACTTATATAGTAATAAAAAAACCTACAGGTGGAAAAAAGGAAAATAAATGTGAATAATGAATATGATACACTCACCATAGGACCTGCTGCACCCATCTGTCCTGATGGGCCTGATTCACCCTATGCATTGAGTGGGGAAAAAATAGTTTATTCAAACTTGCTACATTTCAGTAACAAAGCAAAGAACAAAAAATATACATCTTGCAACAATCCATCATTGAATAATGAAATTAAAATCTAATATACATTCCAAATAGAAGTGTTTTTTTTTTCCAGTGAGACTGGTCCATCAGGGCAACCTGGTCTACCCATTTATGGGACAGAGAATACTGCTTCCACTTCTGCTTTGCAGCCCCAATCCAGGAGCCTTCACAGGCAGTCACTTTTGTGACAAACTATTTTTGTGTTGAATTCATTTGTTGGTAAAATATAAATTCTTTTAAATATAAGATAGCTGGAAATTATTCCAAGCAAAGTATCAGATATTTGTGAGGTTTTGTCATATCATTTTGATAGCTTCTCCTCCTCCTTCTTCTTCTACTGATCCTTCAATGACAGCTTCAAATATATACATGAAATGTATTGTACACACTGCACGGTCTTGTGAGAGTGAGGGATTCTTGAGGACAGATTTAAATATCTTAGTAGGGATGGTTTCTTCTTTTCAGGAATTTATTCCATCCCAATCCTCTCCAAACAGAAGGTTATATTTTTAAAAGGTATCCACTGTTGCCAATGAAAACTTTTTAAAAGCCTAGTTATTCCACAGGCTAGACAACTGTGGACCAGATGAAAATGGCTCTCAACACTACATCTGGTCCATGAACTATAGGACCAAATTAAGCAAAGTTAGAGTGTACTCATTGTGCCAGTATTTCTCATATGTGAATTTCATCTAACCTTGCAAAATAGAGAACATCCTTATGTGAGTTTCTCTGCAATATTTTTGTCACCTAGCTACAAGCAAACTTTGATGACACTCTTAACATACAGTTATTCTGGCTTTAGATTAAAGAAGGTAGTTAAATTAACACAAGGATAAAGGAACCCTATCACACTAAAACTTTTTTCTTCATCAGGAAAAAACAACAAGGTGCATGCATTGAGCTTATTTAAATCCATCCATGAAACACCAAAAGTGACAGCAAAAGTGAATATTTCCTAAATTTTAAGTCTCCTAGAACTCCTTCTATTGCATAGAATAAATAATGGAATCAGCTGGTGCTCCATTCAAAATCCAAGAAAGAAATACTTAGACTCCATTAATTAGAGAAAAGATATCTTTTACTGGAAATCAAGTGGTAGCAACAAAAGAATTCTGAATCTGAGAAAATGGCGCGTAAATCACATATACAAAGTAATGGCAATGTTCCCATCCCCAAGAGTTCAATTGGCTCATCCAATTAAAAGTTGTGTATAGCATCATGTGGGCATCGCCAGGTGGTGATGGGGCTTCTGTCCATTGACCTTGACAAAGTTTGATAAAGGGTTGCAGCTGCGCATAGCATAGGATAGAAACCTAAGCAAGAATGTACTCCCCCCAGTTTATACAGTTCTGGTTTGTAACACCTCCAGCTCACTTCCCATAATCATTCTCCCCCTCCTCCCCCTATTACTTATGACAGTCGAAAGATGCAAAGCAAAGGGAGAAAATCTTGAAGGCTGACAAATGTTCAATATTGTCATTGTCAGAGAGAGACAGAGACAGAGACTGACAGAGGGAGACAGAGAGAGATCTGATCTAACCTCTCTCTCTCCCTCTCTCCCTCATACACACACACACACACACACACACACACACACACACACACAGAGAGAGGCAGGGTGGAATGCAAATTTCTTAACAACCGGTTCTGTGGGCATGGCCTAATTTGTGGGTGTGGCTTGGTGGTCATGTGACTGGCTGGTCATGGCTTGTATGTAAATATTATAAATATTTATGTAAATATTGATTTTTTTTAATAAAAAAGAGCAAATTTTACCCAAAATCAGGCAAAGTAGACAGGCAGATTGAGTTGCTCAGAGAATCACAGATTCACTCAGAGATCTATCTTTCTATCATCGGCTATCTGAGTCTGCACTGAATAATAGAAGCTTCAGTCCTAAGGAAGGTTAAAAGCAGAGCCAAAGTTCTAAAGATTAGCTAGAAAGCAAGAAATCCAACAATTTCCTGCTTTCTAACTAATCTAAATCTCCTGGCACAGCAGAACAGCTGATGGTTGGGGGGGAGGAAAAATAGCAACTTAGTAGGCAAGTTTGGGCGGGGAGGGTTCCTGCAAGCCATGTGGGAGGCGGAGCCTTGTGTTCCTACGCAGCCTGGATTAATTGCTTTGGGGAGTGTTCTTGGGGTGACATTTCTCTGTGGACCACCAAAATTTTCTTGCGGACCACCAGTGGACCGTGGACCACCGGTTTGCGACCACTGATCTATATAGTTGTCCATTTTTCAACTAACTAACTACCCTTACTACAGCATAAGTAAGTAAGTACAGTGTTTCCCTGAACATAAGCCCTGCTGCCAAAAATAAGCCCTAGCCTGATTTTTTAGAGTGGGCCTTATATAAGCCCTAACCCCAAAATAAACCCAGGGATGAGGTTTCAAGCATTCAGGGGCTGATGATGTCCAGCAGCAGCAGCCAATCAGCCCCTTGATGCAGCACAGATAAGTCCAAATGTGGAGATAGAGGTGGGGAGGGAGAGACAGGCTCATTGGAGACTTGTATGGCAGCATTGGAAGCAGGCAGAGGCAGAGGGATGGGGGAGAAGCAGGTGATCCCGACACTGGAAAGCAGTGGGTGCATTGGGATCGCCTGTTTCACTCCCATGCCTCTGCCTCCGCTGTATACTTTTCACCCAGAGAGAGACGAAGCTTCATCTACTTGCAAATGGCCACTTTGAAACTGAAAGATTAGCTCCATTTCAAAGCATTTCATTTGCAAGCAGACAAAGCTTTGAGTCTCCATTTCTCCATCCGGGCAAAAAATGTATCTGCCCTGGGAAGGTGTGCAAGCCATGGTGGCTGCAGGCAAGCAGATGATGGGAGGGAGTGGGTGGGCAGCCACAAAATAAGACTTCCTCCAAAAATAAGACCTAATGGGTCTTTTGGTCCAAAAAAATAAGACCCAGTATTATTTTCAGGGAAACACATGATAAAGCAGAGTCTCTTTTTTTGGCTCCAAACTTAACTGATTGTATGATTTATGCCATTTCTGAATAATTATTATTTTTGACATATATTTTGGCAAACACATCACGCATCATAATGTGAAGGTTTCTTCCATAACTTCTCTAAAAGTATACATTGCATTTCATAACAAGTTGCAGCAATAGAACAATACTATTTTACTACCTGGCAAAAAAGCCACAAAATTTTACCTTGGATCCATGGGCTCCAATTTCACCTTTAGGGCCATCAAGTCCTTTCTCTCCCTGTGATGTAAATATAAATCAGTAATTGCAGTGGCGCATATATATATATATATATATATATATATATATATATATATATATATTCTGAGGTTTTCACGGGTATTTGTATGTGGATCTTTGGTTGTTTGGGTTTTCTCCAGCGTAAGATTCGAAGTATCTAGGCAACGTTTCGATGAAGTCTCATTCATCATCTTCAGGCTTCTGTCTTCGGCTCAGAAGAAGCAAGAGCCGAAGACGGAAGCCTGAAGATGATGAATGAGACTTCATCGAAACGTTGCCAAGATACTTCGAATCTTACGCGGGAGAAAACCCGAACAACCAAAGATATATATATATATACCCAGTAAAAAAAAAAATAGACAAATAATTTGGAACCCACATTCACCAAAAAAAGTGAAAAAAGAAGCAAAGATATTTTTAAGAAATTGCCAAATACACGTCAATTCTTTCATTAGGAAAAGATATATTCACACTTACTCTGGGGCCCTTTAGACCTTGATGACCTGGTGTACCAGGAAAACCTCGAGCTCCCTGAAGCAGAATGAGAAAATCCACAATTATATAATGACACAAGACGCTTCTTCATTTCAAGTCAAACTACTGTCAAGTCCTCTTCCTGTCCCCACAGTATAGATCAGGGTTGTCAAATTGGTTGGTCCATGGGCCTGATGCATCACACGCAGGCCACACCCACCCCAGCTCTGCAAAGGCAAAAAACACTGATACGTTACGTGACACGATTGAGTTGGACACCTGTGTTATAGATGCTTGTACCACCTATCTATTCACACATGCAAGTTGCCTATAGTCATTTGAACCCTGTATAGGCTTTGCATGTAACAAAAGTATGCAGGGATAAATGTAGTTCTCAGTGGCCTAACAAGCTAACCATGACATTATTTAATTGTCCAACACATTTGTGCAGTAAGGAATCTCCTCTATCCCTGGAAGTATATACTATTTAAGCTCAAATTACATACTGCATAATGTACATAAGAAGCATTTAATAGAGATTTGTTTTCTTCTTCTTTTGACTATGTGTGGATGACAAGGAAATTCAAAATGGAGACTATAAAGGCAGTTCCCAGATGCAAGGATGGTAATATATAGTCCATTACATTTTAACCTTCAGAATCCTGGAAGTGACACCAATTGAGGAAGGCCAGTCCAACTTCTTTTTTAAACTAGGTCCTTTATGAGATGAAAATGGGAAAATATTAAATACTTGGTGTAAGAAGAGGTAAAAAAATTGAAGTATGAGGATTGAGATACACAAACACCGGAAAACGTTACATACTACAGTTGCATATGCCCTGAAACTAAAAATTATAGAACAATTGAATGATGGGAGAAGATTTGAGGTACTTGGAAAGGTATAAAAGAATGAGGCTCACAGATTAAATAAAAAAAGGGAGGCAACCAACTTTAAAAGGTAAATAAAGTGCCTCTTTATTTGTAGAGGCCACAAATTAACATTCTGGCATAAGTATATAATGCACACCTGAGCTTTCTACATTACAAAATCTTAGCTTCAGGATGCAAAATTATATCCAAATTTCACTGCTTATATTTAAATAAAAAATAACTTTGAAAAGCTTCAAAGGAAGCAGCAGATAATAATCTCAAAAAAGAGGGAAAAATGTGAAATGACACGTTTGTTCTACAATACCCTGTGAAAGCCTTTTAGTTGCTACAGAATTGAACATATGTCCTTCAAGATTGTGGAAAAAAAGTATCATTTAGTAAGTGGCGATCTCTTCCCTCCTGTGATCTAATCAGAAAGCAACTAAAGGCATTGCCCAAACTGAAATGGCCTGATTTTAGCGTCTCAGTTTTTCTGTTCATTTTTCCCCAGGGCAGAGATCATTCACCAGATATGCTGACTTCCAAAACTTACCAGAAACCCAAGCCTATCTTTTACAGGTCTTTGAAATGGCTTGAAATTAATATTTGCCTCTTTTAATGTTTACTTATTTGTCCAAGTTTTCAAAGGATTTTGGTATCTGAGGTTTTTTTTTTAATTTAAGTTTATGAATAAATGAAATAAATTGTAAAGCATAACATGAAAAAAATTATCAGGGCCTTGGAGTTTTTGTGCTTTGTAGTAATATACGTTGAGCTGTTGCTGTTCTTTAGCTTAACAGAACAACAGAGTTGGAAGGGACTTTGGAGGTCTTCTAGTCCAACCCACTGCTCAAGCAGGAGACCCTATACCATTTCAGGCAAATAGTTCTCCAATCTCTTCTTAAAAACCTCCAGTGTTGGAGCACTCACAACTTCTGAAGGCAAGGTTTCCACTGGTTAATTGTTCTCACTGTTGGGAAATTTCTCATTTCTAGGCTGATCCTCTCCTTGACTAGTTTCCAGCCATTGCTTCTTGTCTTGCCTTCAGGTGCTTTGAAGAATAGGTTGACCTCTTCTTCTTTGATTAAAGATTGGATAGATATTGGAACACTGATCTCATGTCACCCCTAGTCCTTCTTTTCATTAAACTAGATATACCCAATTCCTGCAACCGTTCCTTGTGTTTTGGCCTCCAGTCCCCTAATCATCTTTGTTGCTCTTCTCTGCAATCTTTCTAGAGTCTCAACATCTTTTTTTGTGTGTGTTGTGGTGACCAAAACTGGGTGTAGTATTCCAAATCTTACCAAGGCATTATAAAGGGATACTGACATTTCACATGATCATGATTCCATCCTTCTGTTCACACAGTTTGTGTTGGTTTTTTTGGCAGCTGCAGCACACTGCCGACTTACATTTAAGTGGTTGTCTACTAGGACTCCAAGATCCCTCTTGCAAAAGTAGGAAAGCAGCTTACATGCAACCTGAAACTATGCGAGTTTCCTAACTTAATGGTGCAGAACTATCTGCACAGCAGTATAAACATCCTGAGTGGTTTTTAAGGCCAATTTTAAGCATTTCTCATTTGACTCTGAAATTTAAATGCACATACAAAACAATGAGAGAAAATGTGCCACTGTTGTTTTGCCTGATTGGTCAGGAAATATACATCTTTATAATCAATAAAGCTTTGGAATTTGTTCTATTATGCATAATTCTCTTAAGTTTTCTTGCAAAACAATCTATTTTTGAATCAGCAATCTTAAACCAGAATTGTTTAAAGCTTTCTCCTAAAACCCTTTTTATCATAGGGTTCTTTCAAAAATGCTACTGTATTATATTTCACAGGATAGCAAATCATCTATTTAGTTTGAATCGAAGAGAATAATAATTTTGCATTGACTGTTCCAATGAGAGTAAAGAGAAAAGTTTTCTGACCAAACTGGCACAATGACACCTAGTAGCAATTTTTCTACTGGTTTGTTCTGAAATTTTTTGTTGTTTTGTTTCATGTTTTTATGTTTTGGAATCTACTAACAAATATTTTTTCTGTAATTTTGTTTAATGATAATACTTAGTATGATAAGCTTTTTTTCATACCGATCAGAAATCAGCAATGTAACTATTGATCCTCTTCACAGAGGATAGAGGAAACAGAGAAAACTTCTGGCTCATCCTGATATAATTACAGGTTGATCACAACTGAGCCCAAAATTTCTGTTGTTAAGTGAAAGATTTGTTAGGTGAGTTTTGCAACCTTTTATGACCTTTCTTGCTACAGTTGTTAAGTGAATCACTGCAGTTGTTAAGTTAGCAACACAGTTGCTAAGTGAATCTGGCTTTCTCATTGACTTTGCTTGTGGGAAGGTTGCAAACGGGGATCATATGACCCTGGGACAGTGCAATGGTCATAAATATGAGTCAGTTGCCAAGCATCCAAATTTTGATCCCATAACCATGGGGACGTTGCAATGGATGTGAGCGTGAAAAGTCCCTTATTTCAGTGCCACTGTAACTTTGAATGATCACTAAATGAATTGTTGTAAGTCAAAGACTACCAGTATAAGTCCTGTATTATCTAGCAACTATGACACACACAGATACTATCCATATGAAAATTCTTTGTCTATTTAGCTGCATTTCCTGAGTGCATTGCATTAACATTCAGTTTGCCATCGAAACTCTATGGATATGGATTGATACATCTTTTGTTCTTTTACATGTCGTTTTTCGCATTTAAGACTAATAGTCAAGAACTATACGTACATTTTTTTTGTTCTTATCTTCTATCCCCAGCTCTCCTTCTTATGTTACAATATAGTTTCCAAAGATAAACTTTCTTGTGCGTTCTAAAAACCAGGTAAGTTTAAGAAATTAAGGCTAACAAGATACAGGTCTTTTACCTTTTCTTGTTTTTAAAAAATACACTTGTTGATAAATGGTGTAAGTGCAGTCTAGGATCCTTTACACATTTTATTCCAGATTTGAATGTATGATTTGTTCAGAAAAAAAACAACAGCTAATTGTACATACTGGAGATCCTGGAAATCCAACTTCCCCAGGTTGCCCTGGTCTGCCAGGTTCGCCCTAAAAGAACAAAACAATAAAGTCATAAAACCACAAAATAAAAGCAGTGGTTGATCTGATTGGGTTGCTACTGCCAGGGAGGGAGGGAGTTGGTTATATGCTGTGGTTTTTAATGTTGTAAGTCACCTGGAGTAACCTTGTGTGAGTTGGGCACCCTAAAATTTGTTTAATAAATAAATAGATAGTGTTATAATATCTTGCACATCAGCCAGTTTCTTTTCTCTGAAACATGTTATTGTCATTCAGGCTGAAGGTGTGAGAAATTCTTGAAAGTTTATTTCTTCAAAAATAAGGCATTTTGAGTATTGCAGCAATATTTTCAAAAAGATATATACATATGTGTAACTATTACCAACCAAGGTTTCTGTTAAACCACATGTAACACTCTAGCATTTATACTAAGTGTACCTCTCTTTTCTTTGAAATTGTCACATCAGCAATAGCAGGTAAATCAAGGTTCCAAGAGACAATGAAGTTCTATTAGAATGTAGCAATTGCTCTACTAATGAAAGCTGTCTCACTATGCAGTTGATGGTTGTTATAAAAACTAATATCAGATTATGCTTTATAATACTATATAATATATGTGGCATAGCAGGAAATAAATATCGACATTAAGTTTTATACAAAAGTAACTCTGAACCCCCAGGAATGTCTTCCACTGTCATAAAGCACAATTTTTTTTATTAAAAAAAAATCTATAATATCTATAATAATCTTCTGTGCCATATACCACATTATACCAAAGGATAATAGTATTCAGAGTTGAGTTACAATGGATTGTGAGGAATGGCTCAAAATCAGGTGCGTTGGATCAAGCCAACTGTACTCATGTAACTTAGGATAAATCAATCTTTCATATTTTCATGGACAACTGCATCTGTGTGAAAATGGTTGCAGTATTATTTAGCCACTAATGTCAGTGATCAGTGTAAAATAAAATAAAAAATTATTTCCTCCCCATTTAGGCAGAGAATATTTAATATTGAAAATGTTCAGTTTAGTACTGAAAATAGATCAAAATGTATTGCATCACATTATTATACAGTTGACTATGCCACCTTTCCTCAATCTAATAACTTCTGGACAACTTAGGAACAAATTCCCAGAATTCTGAGCCCATGGAAGTTAAATCTCAACATACATGGAGGTTAGCACAAATGCTTGCTTTATTATTTTTTCAAAAAGCAGTGAAAAACAGAATTTCATTTAGTGCCTACTCCCTTCTAGAACTTCTTGACCTTTCCTTTCAACAGATGGAACAGAATCTTATTTTAGAAAAAAATGTTGTATGGGTGACAATTGCCTTGATATAAGTTTCCTTGCTTTGCTAAATAAACTTTTCAGATTTTAAGATTGTTTCCTGATTATTATTATGTAACATGTCTAGCAGCATACTGTTGGGAAATCTATTTTAAAACTTACATCTTCACCAGGTTTTCCTGGAGGACCTTCTGGGCCACGAACACCAGGTGAACCCTAGCAGAGAAAATTTACAGTACATTAAGAAATTAAATGACATTTTAAAATGCTTAATGCACAAAAATACAACTGAAAATTAAGCAATCAAAATTGTACTGTCTACACCTATTTTGATAAGAAGTTTGTTTCCCAGACTGATCAACATAACTTCTGAAAAACTTGTGACATACTACAACTTATAAAGCTCTATTATGCTACTTCCCCCACCACTAGGTAATATGTGCATAATTGACCTTACCATGGATCCTGGGTCACCAACTTCACCTGGAGGACCTGGGGGTCCAATAGGACCCTAAAACATAAATAAACAAATAAAACACACATTTATATTAGAAATGGTGCAAATCAGGACAATGATGTAGTCTATCAATTAATGAAAACAATCCACAAAAATAAATGTAACATGTTATAAGAATTAAGATAGCCTAGGTCCAGAATTGATTTTCCATAATCCTAATTTCTTAATTTGTAATTTCTCTGAAGCCTGTGAGACAAAAGAAACTGAAATTGAACCCAACCAAAACAGGTTAACTTTGTTCAAGTTTTTTTGATGTTTTCAGTCATAAATCTTGATACAATAGCACTACCCCTGAAGAAAGCAGTTCATTGGGAAATTTTCTGAGATTCCTGGCCAATGGACAACTTAGAGTCTGTAGCTGATTGGTTGGGGGTGAGGAATATTGTTCTGCTCCAGCTCTATCTGGAATTCAAGGAGGACTAATGCCCTCAGTATTTACTTTTCCGGACTAAACTACCACAATGTGCTCTACATGGGGCTTCAAAGACTCCCTGGAAGTTTCAATTGGTCCTGAATGCAACATTTCAATTGTTAACTGGTATAGGTTGACATGAGATTGTGACACCTCTTTTCTAAACTCTCTGCTGACCCCTTCCCATATGCCTTTTAATGTGCTGGTTTAACTTTTAAAAGCCAAACGGCTTGGCATCAAGGTCCTAGTGGCTTTTTCTTCTCCTGCCGATTTCAACCTGCTCAGCTGATATATCTAAAGAGAACCCCCATTCCATGACATGAGGAGGCAGAGGCATATAGGTGCTGCTATTGCAGTGCTGTGTTTCAGAATAGCCTCCTTCCAGAAGTTTGATCAGATTTTCCTTTGTTGGTTTTCTTCAAGTTATTAAAAAGTGAATTGTTCCAGGAGCATTTAGGGTATGAAATCTCACTAACAACTGTTTAATCCTATAACTAAATGTCCATTACTGCTGACTACTTATACTCATTTTCTTTTCATTCATTTATTTATCCATACATCCATTCATCCATCCATCCATCCATTCGTGCGTTCATTTATTCATTCCTGTATGACCATCCATCTCACCAGGTTATACTGGGCAGCAAACTTTTTTAAAAAAAATAAAAACGATGACAATAATGCAAAAATTAAAATACATAGAAGGAGAGAGGTATGTTGGATATATTTGCAGTTTTGAGCTATTTGTAAAAAGAAAAGCATCAACAAACAAAAAAATAAAGAAATGCAAGAATACATCTCACATCACAAATTGTTAAATTAAACAAGAAATGGTCCCTGCACAGCCTTGGGCTTTACTTGTATTATAGATGTTTTATTGTGTTAATTGTAACTTTGTATTTGTTTTACTTTTATTTTTGTCTTGCTTGCAAAGCTAAAGAGTCTCTAAGAGTGCACCAGACATAAATAAATACATAAAGAGGGCAGACACAAGCCAAGAGGGTAAATAATAGAAACTGTGTGACAATATTATTCAAATTTTGTGACTTACTGTATGTACTTGGGTCAAATATCATGACATCAGTATTCAATTTTAGTATCATCACTGTACACTATGAATGCCATTGATGGTACAACATATATATTATTTAGAAAAACTAGAACAAGGGGAAAACCTGTAACTCACCGTTCCTTTTGCAGTAACTTGTCATGCAAGCTTTATGGAAATTAAAGCAGCTCCTAAACAGTGATACGGACTACTCTACCTCCACTTTAATTCAAGCAAGTGTTCTGAGTACATCTGCATCAAGATAAACTATGGGTAATCTTAACTGATGTTTGATTCCTGCAATTAGCCATTTTAAACCTATGTTGTGAGTTATAAAGCTGGTTTATTTCAACAACTTTTAAGATAACTCATGCACATAAGTTAAACTGTGAAGGAGAATAAAATGTAAACAAATAATTTCAGGCACCATCTTGTAAAATGAGGAGACATGGGATATATAAATACAAAATTATTCCCTAAAGGTAAATATAATTCAGCCTACTCGAATATGGTATCATCAAACACATCAGCTTTAACTTCCATAATCCACAAGTCAGTATGACCTGTATGTCTGGAGGGCACCAAATATAGTCAGTATATAATAATTTTAATTACATGCAAGTATTTTGAAATAAACTACTTACTGGTTTCCCATGATTACCTGGAGATCCTCTTGGACCCACAGGACCCTAGGGAGAAAGACATATAAGCTTATTAATCAAATAATAATGAGAACTAGTGCAGAAATGCAACATGCAGGCATCATGTTGTCAAAAGAAGTTTAAAAGGACAAAATGCAAAGAAAATTATGAAAAAAATACTAGAATTTCAATATAATTGTTAAAATATATGCCAAGAAAGTCAGTAGAGAGATTGCAGCCTTAGGTAAAACAACTATTCTATATGTTTCAGTAACTAACAACTTCTGATTCTGCCTTTCATCCCAAAGAAGAAAGAAACAGACACCTCCCAAAAATACACTAACATTAAAGTTTGCTTATGAATATAAACATTGCCATAAAAGAAAAATTTGATATGAATTTTTAAAAGAACTTTCACTTTCTCTCATATAAAGCACATTCAAGTCACCTGTATGAAAATAAACATTGTTTCTTATCATACTCATTTTAATCTCTCTTACTATTCTCCAGTTGATGTAAATTTATTTAATTCCAATAGTATCTAGTCTATTATTACTATTACATTTCATATTTTCTTGTTTCACAAATTTCATACATTAAAACAGCAAAATAGTTTTTTCCACATAAAATACCTGAACTTTTATACTTCCAGCAAATACATATAAAATTTCTTTCTTAGATTTGGATTTACATATTTAACAAACAAAACCTTAAATATTTTCCCTATGTCATTTCTATTCATGATATAAGGCAAAGCTCAACTGGGTTGTTAACATTTAAAGATTCTTGAAATTTTATGCAGTTCGTACCTAAAGTGAGTCAGCCTGACTCTTATTAAAATTACATTGTATATGCATATTTGTATATGTGTTTTTGCAGTTTAATATTGAAATGGGCTCTTGAAAAGATACAAGTGAATTGGACATAGAATCAACATTAACTCCTTGATCCATCTCAGAGATTGACAATCTACACCCAGGTGGTTAAAAATTAATTGTGCTCAAATAGCAAAATGTGAATCTTAGGAAATGTGATTTTACCTTGAAAAATTGCCTTAAAGATTTTCAAATTTCCCTTCAAAATGTTCTCAAGGTTGTTTCTTCAGGGGCAAAAATTCATTTTGCAAAAAAATGTGCAACCCTTTGAATGGAAAACGTTGTCCACCTTTCATTTTTCTAGAATTCACTAGATATTTAGCTGTCTTTTGGCCTATAAATTCTGACTTTAAATCTCAATCCCAACATTTAAATCTATGAAAGTTGCTGCAATGGGAAGGGCAAGCATAATCCATCCACCACACACAGAGCGCAGAATAATGGCAAATTACTTTACAGCATGAAAAGTCCAGAAAAGCATTTAACAGGATAACAGAATATTGGAGTTGGAAAGGATCTTGGAAGTCTTTTAGTCCAATCCCCTGATCAAACAGGAGCCCCTATACTGTTCCAAACCAAAGTGGCTATCCAATCTCTTCTATAAGCCTCCAGTGAAAGAGCATCACAACTTTGGAAGACAAGGCATTCCACTAGTTAATTGTTCTCACCATTAGAAAATTTTCCCTTAGTTCTAGGTTGCCTCTCTCCTTGGTTAGTTTCCATCCATTCTTTTTTGTCTTGTCTTCTGGTGCTTTGGAAAATAGGTTGTAGCAGCCTCTCAAATATTAGAACACTACTATCATAGCATCCCCTAGTCCTGATAGCCATTTATTTGATTAATATTTGAGGAAATATTAATTCCTTCTCAATAAACACTTAAAAATATCCTGCAGATCATAGAAGAGTGGCAACTATAAGCAACATTACCAGGAGAAAAGTTTATATTCTGACATTTCACAGAGCAGATTTACCAAAATATGTCTACAAAACCATCCATGAGGGGACATATTAAAAAGCCTCCTACAAGAATAATTGAGCCATTTGGGATGCAGAAATTGAACAACTGAGAATATACTTTGAACTTGCTTTACCTATGTACATAGTAACTATGTCACGCCACTGTTCATAGAGTTCCCAGATCACTCCAGGCGTTTTAGATATCTCTTCTATTGTTTGACAAGTTCTCTATCACAATGTATAAAGCTGTTGGGATGCACTGTGAACAGAATTTACCATACTATAAGACCCAGTTCCACCTTTGTTTTTTTCAGTGCTTATTTCATACATATTCCATTCATTCATTAATCAATCCATATCCTTACCACTGGACCAGGCATCATCATCTGTGAAAAGGCATCATCTTGTCCGGCCAGCTGAGATGTAAATGGCTGTAAACATAAGAAGTTATGTTATTCAAAAAATGTATGAAAGGTATTTTTGTTCCCATCATCAGAGATGTTCTGGGAATAAACAATACTATCAGTACTGTTTTAAATCATTGCAATGATAAATTCAGAGGTGATTGAATTGTGTAGTGACATTCATTTGTGAGCCTCGTATTTAAAAACATGAGAAAAATTATGCTTCACCTTCTTTGATGTGTTTACTGTGTTTGATGTAAATTAATGTGTTTACAAATGAATAAAACACTACATGCTGTTAAAATTTTATTCTTAAAAAAAGTAGCTATAGATTATGGAAGAAAAAAACAGAAGTGTCTCAATGTCATAACTGAATAGGGAAATTCTTGTTCATATCTACCACTTTTCTCTCCTCATTATTTCAGTCAAATTCAGCTGCGTAAGTACAGTATGTTTACTATAATGTTTGAGTATTATATCACAAATTGATAAACCACCCAAGGGCCACACTTCTCTAGAGATATTTTAGCTTCAGGGCACAGTAACAATTATGAAGAGGCAAGGGCACATTAACCAATGCTTCACTCATTGTATTGTGTTTTTACTATTTAAGGACAGCTTTAAACCTAAAATTTACCAAAAAAGTTTGTTATATTTCTCTGTGGCTTAGATCCTCATTCAGGTTGTTGGCTATGGCATGTCCATCTAGCTCAGGACTGTCAAATTCATGACCTGCAGGGCAGATGCATCACATGCTGGCTACAAAAGACCAAATTAAACATCAATATAAGCACATATTTGAAACTGCTCACGCAAACAAAATAGTCTTTGTCTTGCATGACTCCTAACATTTTATGCTTCTTTTTTGTTGATCTAACTCTGGAAATGTCACAGGTAACTTGAGTATCACTGAAATACATAATTCCTCTTAAGTATTATGAATAACAAGTATAAATTTTACAGACACAAAGAAACAACCCTGTAGCCTCAAATATTATTTTCTTCTGAAGCACTGGAGAGGGCAGGATTATTTCTGCCATCCTTTTTTGCATCTAGGATTGAGCTCATTGAGATTTAAACTGCCCAAAACTATACAGAAAGATTGTAATCAGTGGCAGTGGGAGCACAGAGGTAGAAATAGTTATAAAAATCCCCAGTGACAGTTGCAGAAAAATGTTTGGGAACTTCCATTTTCCTCTGAAATCTCACACAGAGAAAAGAGAAAATATAAATTTCTATTGATGTGCATGGATTGTGAGAATGAGATAACCCTATCAGGAATCATAAAGGTGTAGTATAATTAATAGCAATCTGATGGGAGTCCATAGGAAATCATCACTATTTTATCACATGTTTACAGCAATGCATAATGTGTGTGGCTTCCAGAAGATTTAGAAACCCTTCAACCAGTGGTGGGATTCAAAAAATTTTTACTACCGGTTCTTTGGGCATGGCTTGGTGGGCGTGTCATGGCTTTGTGGGCGTGGCAGGGGAAGGATACTGTAAAATCTCCACTCCCACCCCACTCCAGGGGAAGGATACTGTAAAATCGGTTTTCCGAACTACTCAAAATTTCTGCTACTGGTTCTCCAGAACTGGTCAGAAATTGCTGAATACCACTTCTGCTTTCAACGAATCCCAAATTTGAGTTCACATGGTGGTTTTTATTGTGACAGAAGGTGGAAAATTATACATACAGAACACAATTTTATTAATTATAATCAGATCTAATTTTGTTAAATATGTCACAAAATTTGGCAGTTCATGAAATGTTATCCCTTAAATTTGGCAGTTCAGCAAAGGGTAGGGATGACATGATACACTCAGCCTCGGTATGTGAAAATGCTCCAAATTCAAAACATTTTCAGGTTGACATGCCCTGTTCACAGTTGTTTTGAGTTCAAGAAAAGGTTATTTTCAGCATTCTGGAAGAGTTTCCAATTCAAGCAGTCCTCAACTTATGACCAGCTGCTTGCCAACTGTTCAAAGTTATGTCAGACCCCCAAAAAGGGACATATGACCTGAATTCGAAATTATGTCATCCACCCTATTGCTGTCACATGACTGCATTTTGGGCACTCAGCAACTGGCCCACATTGATGTTCATTTGCACCATCCCAATCATGTGACCGCCATTTATGTTACTTCACAATCATGTGGCTGCCATTTGTGTTTACTTCCAGCTTCTGGCAAAACAATAGCACATAGCGAACAATGGGTTTGCTTAATGACCACAGTATTTGTTTAACAACTGTGGTGTTTGCTTAATGACTACAGCTTTTGCTTAATAATTGCAACATTCACTTTACAATAGCTATATTTAACAATCACTGCAAAATAAAGTTTGCAAAATCGGCCACAGTCCCCTGATAACCCCCTTAATGATTGTCTTGGCTTACAACTGGAATTGCAGGTTCAATTATGAAGAATTAGTCATTCGTCGAGGATTATCTGCAACCACTACCAGTAGGATCAAACCATCCATTTTGAACAGGAACATTTCAGATTTGAAGCCTTTTGTACATTGTGACAAACTAACCAATTACATTTTAATCTGATGCATTTGCAAATCAGTTTGTGTACTCAGTTATTATTCAGTTTATTCTTACCACAGCATGCACATGTAGGAAATGGAATTAATTACTACTGTCACTCACTCTGCCTATGCCATCTGGCCCTGTGGATGGTTGTCCAGGAGGTCCAGGATCACCAGGTTGTCCAGGTACACCAGGTTCCCCATCTATTCCTGGAGGACCACGGGCACCCTAAAAAGAGATTGGATATAAAGCACATTTTTAAAAAGCACACATATCCATCAAGCAGACATTGTATACATCATTTCAATCATTACGCCCAACAATTGATGTATCTGTTGTGGTTTGTTGACTGACAGCAGAGATGGCAGTCGAGTCAGATGAGTCAGAGGAGATGGAGCGGGTGCCTGGGTTACCATCGGAGCTGGCAGAAGGCTCTGAGGAGCAGGAGGTCTCAGAGCCAGATGCAGAGCAGGGCCCATCCACTCATACTCAGGCGGAGAGACAACTGTTTTGGGGGCCTGAGCTGAGCAAGGGGGAGGAACAGGTGCTCCCTTTCCTAGACACGTGTATGCACAGAGAAGTGCTGAGAGGAGAGCAACACAGGACTGTCCAGGAAAAGAAGGAGATGTTAACAACCCCCTCCCTGGCTGGAATATAAGGAGGAGGGATGTGGGGACATGGTTGTTGGAGACATCCATTCATGCTCTAGAAGAGTTCAGGATTTCTTGCCAGGATTTCCTTGCCACTGATCAGGTTGGTCAGGGCTCTTTGTGTTGGGATTAAAGTTCTAATTGAGACTCCCTGTAGGGAACTCAAGAGTCTGCTATGGCTTGTGAATCACTTACGGGTGTGTAATCTGGAGCTTTCTCAGTGAATGTGTGAATTCCTGCCTTTCCAAATAAAAGGGGGCTTCTTCTCATGAGTAGGCTGCTGAGTGGGGCTCCGTGAAGGATGGGTCAGAACAGTATCCACAAACTTAGTTCCACAATGACATTCTTCCTATGGAGTCTTCACTGCATTAAATTACCAATAGTCTTTACATTGGACCTGAATGAAATCTCACATGATAAACTAATAGATCTCATGGAAAAAAATATCGTTTGTTTGAATGGAATCTATACCATGTAGCTTATTGCAAAGTAAGACAAGTTTAAATAACAAGACCCCAAATGAAAGATTTTGCTAACTTCATTCTCACATTTTCTCCTGGAAGAATTATAAAACTGGTGATTGACATTTTTCATCAGCAGTGTTTTGTCTGATGAAAATCCTTGACTTTTGTGGATAAAAAAAATTCTTGGAATGGATATATGTTGAAATTGCAGTAAATTAATATTTATACCAGGAAATTAATTTTGTGGATTTGAGATATTTACTTAATAAAGGCAAAACTGCATAATTTGCATCTGCACAAGGTTTAAATACCAACAGGCATGCACACAAGCAGCTTTTATTTCCATTTATGCAGGCATAAATCCAGAGAAATATCTCAAAGTCTATGGATACCATTCCAGATTTATATTGGCAAAGTATGGAGCAAGAATGTATATTAAAAGTAGAACAGGCTGTTTAGAAGACAGCTGGAAAAATCACAAAATAATTAATGCAAATATTTCATAAATCTGGAATAAAACCTGAAGTCTCTTGGTAACCTAATATATTCTGCAGCCTCCTCCATTTATGCACTGCTCTACTGCTTTGAAAGTGAATGAATGAAGTTGATAGCTGAATAAAGAAGCTCAAGAAAAGAATATCTAAGTGCTACTTAAGAACTTATTTTAACACTCAATACGCAAATAATGTGAGGGGGGAAATGATTAACTTGGCTTTTGACAAATTATTTTGTAAAAGTTGCAGATTAAGGGATTTCAGTGGTAAATCAGGAAAAGTGAGTTGTTATGGGAAACCTGGTTTCAAGCTAGCCATGGTAGGATACAGCAGCTTTACTAGGTTTTTAACTAAGCTAATGTGCGGGAAAACATCTGGGTTTGTCTCAGGGAAACCAGGAGTTTTAAGATTCAGGAGTTTAAAAGTCATAATACCCATTCCTGAAATTTTCCATGTTGGACCCACCACCTTGGAACTTTGAATAGGCTTAATGTGTGGGATAAATGTGCCTCCCACCAGCCCTCCCCCTCTATCAGCCAAGTCTCTCCCATATTTTTATTCTGTTAGAGTTGAGTGGAAGGGTTTGGATTATTCTGCCCAAGTAAAACCTGGTTTTAAGAAATCAGATTTTCACTGATTTCTGGTTTTTTTTAAAAATCTGCATGTAAAGATCATTTATTTGTAACCTACTTAACTGGTATGTATATTGTCTCTGATACCTGCTTTGCAAGTAATATGTCAAGAGTTTTTAAACCTTCAGTATTATAATTATTAATTTAAAATATGTAAGAATTTTCATCTTCTCATATTAAAATGTCAAATCTTCTGATATATGGAAATTGGAGATGGGACCACTCCATTCTATACATTTACATCTTAGATACATCTGTCGTTACATGTTAAAGGCCTATATGATACATCTTTATATGTTGGTGTTACATTGCAGTTTATTGGTGGACGTTATGCTGAGAGTATAAAATTGTAGACCAAATAAACAATTAAAAGTAGAAACAGCTACCCACAAAAATACTTAATCAAAGTTCTAAGCTCATCAATACAACTGAAGTGAAAACTGACGTTTTTCTGCAAAAAAGATGATGGCTTCATTATTTGAGAAACATATGAAAAGTTCAAAAATAAGTTATCTAAAGGTAAGCTATACTGGTCTCTTATGTCAATTATTTCCACAATTCAAGGCAACTTCTAAACGATATTTGCTAAAGAAGGCCACTAGATGGCGCTTCAACACACATACTCTTGTACTACCTCTTACTCAATACTTAAATGTATTTGAGAAATATTTCAGCAATGATAAAATTGTCAAATCATTGGATTATTCATTCATATAAATTAATTCAATACACACACACTGTGTTTAATTCTAATGTTTACACTAATGTTTAATTCTCATTAATCTCTTAGAGGTAGTGAGAATTATTACTATATTATTACGCAACCAAAATGGATATATTTCCTTAAATATCTATCAGCCCCTTAAATGTAAAGCTCTTAAGGCAGCTCTATAACAGGGTTCAAAAGTTAGCATCTTGGTACCTTTCAGATATTATGGCCAAGTTTGGTTAAATTAAATTGCCTACTTCTGCTAAAAATCTAGCAAATGTAAATTGAGTTATCAGAACAAGCAGCCTGCTACATTCTACAGAAATACAATGCTATAAATGACTGCCAGTGATACAGCTGTTGCCCACTGTCATATTTCCTGCATCTTTTCAGCAGGAAGCTTCAGTATACTTCAGTAGCTCATATCCCAGGTTCTCTGGCAACCTCCTCCTTTCATCCTAATGAAAAAGATGTAGTTAGGCTGATATCAGGCAGGATAGGGCTTCTACAGAAATGGGAATTTCAATAAGTATGACTTGCCTAAGAAGCTATATTGGTTAATATTTCTCTTCTTTCCTAGTTAAAGTCTTTTACTTATCCTCTCCCTTTTTGCAAGTATTACAAATTCCTTCCTAATCGTAGGTTCACTGAAGACTTTTCTCAAATTCTATGTTTCATATTACAACACAAAGGTTGGATCCCATCTGATATTGTCCTTGGAGGTGGCACTGAAGATATTGGAGCATTAATCTGACTACTTTAACTAGATGGAACCATGTTATACCCCTTCTGTTCCATAGATTTTTAGTTTAACATGCAAGTATTGATAACTAGATCTTCCCTCCCATAAGCCATGCTGTGACATCAGTAAAGATGTGATCTTTTTTATTTACAGGGTGACCTACTGACGTGGAGAATATATAGTGCCATAACTATATATGTGACCGTACACTGCAGGATTGTGTGGAAGCCTTCACATGAGCAACTGTACATGACAAGACCTCTATAGAACAATATGCATGTGAATGACCATATCTTCACTCAAGGGAGATGCTACTTGCTGCTACTCAGGTAGTAATCTATGGAAATTCTCAGTCATCCAGGTCATGGTTGTCCCAAAGGTGCTTTTTTAAGAGGCAAGTGGACTTTCTGTTTTTTCTTTGACATTTCACTTCTCATCCAAGAAGCTTCTTTAGCTGAAGAAGCTTCTTGGAAGAGAAGCAAAGCATCTTCAAAAAAAAAAAAAACACCAGAAAGTCCAGTTGCCCCTTTAAAAAGCACCTTCGGGATACTCAGGTAGTAGGTTTACACTTATTTGTATTATTAGAACATGACTTTTTAAAGTAATACTTATATTTTTCTGTCAGTTTTCATGACATTGGTATTGACTCTTAAAATTCTAAGTAGTTTGGAAGTTAAAAACTGAAAGGAGTGGCTCATCTCATTTCAGCTGTGGCTCTTGAGTCCATTAATCAAAAAAATACAAGAGGTTGGGTTTTTTTTTTTTCTTTAGTGGCCTAACTTCAGTGTTTTCAAAGAAATATTTCACTATGCCTTTCCGTGCTCAGTCAAAGTGTGTTTGTATTTGTTTTTATGCTGATTTGTTGGTCCTTAACCACTGAACTGCTCTGGTTTATACCTCTAAATTTACTGTTATGCTTAATCACTATTATTCTCCCTTTATCCTTGAATTGGTGACTGGAATGTTTATATATTTTAGTTTGAATTAGTGATTGGAAATTTTATGTTTGGAATCCTTTTTAAAAAAATCCAGAGTGGACTAAATGGCTATATTTGGTATTATACTTTCTAACCAGGGGGAAGGATACTTCATCTTTTGGGGAAAAAAATACCAAGGATAAATGGTAGATGTCTTTTCCTGAGGACTAATTATCAGAGGTTGATTTTTTTTTTTTAGTCATCCATGGAATGTCAGAAGTTCAGAACTGTTTAGTATATGACTCATTATATGTGAAAGAATGCAAAGTCTGGGAAATAAAAATGAATCAGAGTGCAAGAGAGAGATTTGGAGGGAGCTAGAGACTGAAAAACTTCCAGGTACATCTCTTGGAGTGTGCTAAGAGCAGTGCCTTTATAATTATTACAATGCATTTACTATAATTCTGTCCACTGCCAGGAGTTCAATCCCAACTGGCTCAAGGTTGACTCAGCCTTCCATCCTTCAAAAATCAGTAAAATGAGGACCCAGATTGTTGGGGACAATATGCTGACATTGTAAACCGCTTATAGAGGACTGTAAAGCAGGGGTCTCCAACCTTGGCAACTTTAAGACTTGTAGACTTCAACTCCCAGAATTCCTTTAAAGCACTATGAAGCAGTATATAAGTCTAAGTGTTATTGCTGTGAATGTTTATTATGTTTTCCTGAAGCTAACACACATTCATATTTAGAAACCAAACATTATAGAATGCAACCAAACTTTAATCATTTTGACTTTCAAACAGAAGCCAAACCTAGGTAGCTCTGACCCCAAAACATTTCATCTTGGGCATCTGGGAAAGGAATAGCAATCTATTCCTATTAATAGAGAGTCTCAGTGGTGCAGTGGTTAGAATGCAGTATTGCAGGCTACTTCTGCTGACTGCTGGCTGACTTCAGTTTGAGAGTTTGAAGTCAAGGTTGACTCAGCCTTCCATCCTTCCGAGGTGGATAAAAGGAGGACCCAGACTGTTGCGGGCAACATGCTGACTCTGTAAACCACTTAGAGAGTACTCTAAAAGCACTGAAGTGGTATATAAGTCTAAGTGCTATTACTAAGTGCTATTAAATTGTTCTTGGAAGAATGCTTTCCAACTCACCGGTCTTCCTTTGGGTCCTCGAGCTCCTCTTGGTCCTTGTGAACCTGGAGGTCCCTAAATCAATTATTAGAATAATTTAATAATTTAATAATTTAATAAAATGGTGACAATACCACACATTTGAAATTACACTATAATTGCATATTTTGTTGCAGTTTGCCTTGAGAATGTATGACGGCCTTGGGAAAAAGTGACTTACAACCTATGCCCAAAGTTATGACTGTTGTAACACCGTTGCTGTCATGTGATCACAAGTATGGCAGTTGGCAACCAGCTTGATTTAAAGTGGTTGCAACATCTTGCATGCAAGTGATTGTAATTTGCAACCTTCCTAGCCAGCTTCCAACAAGCAAAGTCAACAGGAGACCCAAATCTACTTAATGATTATGTGATTCATTTAATGACCAGATGATTCCCTTAATAACTGCTGTAAAAATGGACATAACATTGAATCTGGTCATGTGATAACTCATTTAATGACTGCATTGCTTAGCAAGCAAAATTTGTAAGTTGATGACTACCTGTACATTGTCACAGTCATTTTTAAATTGTGTGATAAGAACTACTGGGCTTCTGGGACTTATTAAGGAACTAACAAGAAAATTGATAATAACAAACAAATTAGCTGATTTTTCCATTATATGGAGTAAAAAAAAGAACTTCAGATCTTAATCTCAGTCCATAAAAATATTGGAAGAGTCCCAATAAGATAGCCCATACTATGCAAGGCAATAAAGTACCCTAGAATTTGCCACTTAGCCAAATCATTGATAAAGAAATCCATATCTATCTTCACATAGCTGGATTGTAATGTAGAACTTCTCCCAAAGCCACAGATTCAGCATTAAGTAATAGCAATAATCCTGCAGGGATTCCCTATCTCTCCACAATACTTCCATTCCCATAGTACTAAAAAAAAGTTAAGCAATTATTAAAAGTGATCATTATTTCCTAAAAATATTAGGAAACTATTCACACTTTTACAAAGAATACCAGGAATAATACTTACAGATTGTCCTGGCCGTCCTCGTATACCTGTAACCTATTTAAAAAAAAAGTCATAACTGTTAATAGGACACAGTAATGACTGTGGCAAGCATATCATCTTTTTCTCATTACTAATTTCTATTAAGGAAAGAAAAGGGAAAGAGAAATGATATGAACAATTGCTAGACTTTATTTATTTGTCTATTTATTTAGTGTCTATTGTTCTGTTTCATAAGCTTTTTACTCAAACATATGCAGATAATGAAGATAAACACAGTTGCACATCACTGTCAGTTTCATGCCTTCAAAATGCTTTCAAGGTAGGCTTCCTCTTCAGTGTTCCTGCTGTTTATGTGCTTGCTGGGTTTTCTTTCTTTCTTTCTTTAAGTCCTACTCCTACACCAATTTCCCAGTATATTGCCGTAGATGTGCTATACTTCAACTCCTATAATTCTAGAACTCCCAATGGCCAAATTTCTTGGGATTCTGGGAACTGGGAATAATTCTTTAATACTTCTGGAAAGCACCAGAACAGAAGAGGTTGGCACCAAATAAAAAGACAAGATCGGTTTTTTAAAAAATCATTTGTTTCTTTCCTTTGATCATTACTCACTTGATTAGCAAGAAGAGGTGACTAAGCAATTGTAATAAAAATAAGGAAGGTCAAATGTTATAGATTAGCAATCCCCGCTCATTCCACATAAAGCCATGGGCTCTGACAAATTCTCAGCCTGTTGGTCTTGACACTTCTCAATCCATCCTGGAATTCATTCTATCTCTGATCTTTAGTGTACTGTCAGTATCCTGAATTATTTCAAGAACATCTTTTTGCAGATTACTTTTAAAAAAATAAAAGCATTTTAAGGACTAAAATATAAGCACAGAATGTGCTGAAAAGAATCTGAACATGTGTCATCTGCGATATAGTTATGAAACAAATAAGAACTGTAACTGCTTCTTATATTTTCAGCAAGAGACAACCAATTCTGTTTTGTTCGTCTGTACAATATGAAGGCTCTAGTCTACAAATGAGAGAATTTTTTTTTTAAATATCAATGTGGAATTCTTTATTTCAAATCTCTATCTTCTTTATTTTTCCCCCTTTCCCATCTATCTGATACTACAGAATATAAAATTTACAACATCTCATACCAATCCTTCTATCCCCTAAAGGGGGCACGAATGGTAAGAATGAGGGCAAACCCTCCAAACTATTCGGTATCGGTATTGTAAATAATGCAGAAATAATTACATAAATATGTAATTGATTTGAAGGAAAAGAATAGGGAGGGTAGGAGAGGAGAGGGGGAGGGAGGGAGGGGAGAAAAGGGAAGAGAAGAGAAAGATGGTGGTTAACGTACTGGCCTAGAAATTGGTTTTCTGTGAGTCCTAGTCTTGGCTTAAGCATGAAAACAGCTAGACGACTTTCTCTCAGCCCAACCCAACTCATGGGGTTATTGTTGTGGGGAAAACAAGAGGAGAAAAGACCAATAGATATGTTCACTGTCTTTGAATTATTTATTTTAAAAAATGAAGGTGGGATAAAAATAAAATAAATAAATATTGTATGAATATTTTGAATCAATAATTTAAAAATAGCATTTACCTCCTTGTTTTATAAATGACACAAATAATTTAGCAATTGTACCAAATATCTAAACAGGAGGTTGGGGAAGGAACACCAGCACTTGTAAAGTTAAAATTCTGGGTACGACTATATTACTTTTTAAAAAATTTTTAAACAGGGTGCAAAAACTGGAGGTATATTTGAAACTACTGCTCTATTTGGGAAAGAAGCGTGCAAGAGAGATCAATCCAATAGTTAAATAAGTGGGAGTACATCATCATAATCCACTGTAGGATATACTGCAATCTTTGTTTTGTTCTGTCTTTTTGCAGTAAAATGCTTACCAGAAACAAACTGTGGAGAGGCCCCATTGCATTTCCATCGAATTAAAACATCGAAACCCAAACAAACTAGTGGCTCTCAATTGGACCCTGTCTCAAGAGCCTGCATTATGCACAAATGCAATAAAAATGATTGTATTGGAGGCTTAACCAGGGGTAGGATTCTACCGGTTCGGACTGGTTCTATAGAACCGGTTGTTACAATTCTGAGCAGTTTGCAGAACCAGCAAATCATGCCCGTCTGGCCCCACCCCTCCCCGCCCAGTCAGTCCTTATCGTGCATGCACAACATCGCACACATGCCCTACATTGCTGACTGCATTGTCCCCCGCCCAGGTATTTTTCTTAAGGTATTTTTCTTTTTTTCCTCCTGACAATCAGCTGTTCCAATGATCAGCTATGCTGGGATCCCCTCGTTGTCTTACTGTTTCACCCAGGAGGCTTCCCTGAAGTCCAGGAAGCAAAAAGGGGCATATGGGGGTGCTGCGTCCCACCCCTGCGCTCCATTTTTTTCTCTTCCTGGACCTTAGGAAGGCTTCCTGGAAGCAAAAACACCCCCCAAGAGGCTTCCCTAAGGCCCAGGAGGCAAAAAAAATGGAGCGCTGGGGGTGCAAAAAAAAAGCCATGCCCACCCAGCCACATGGCCACACCCACCTAGCCACACCCACAGAATCAGTAGTAAAAATATTTGCATTCCATCCCTGGGCTCAATCTTATTTGGGAATGGATAAACCATACAAAACTTGTATCCAATAGGAGACAGCAAACAGCAGGAAGTCTGATATATTTGCCTTTCCTATTTCCTCTGTAGCATACAATTAGATTATGGAGGGGGAGAGAACAACTATAGTCTCACAACACCAAAATACATATCTGTGATGCTATCAGATGTGAACAAGTACATAGAGTTCTTATCACAGCATCACAGTTATGGCTAATAGAAGAAAAAAGGGGAAGAGTAAGAAATCAAGCAATTGCTCTCTGTCTGTTTTATTTGGAGATATTTCTTGGTTTGGATAGAAAAGACAGCTCCCACAATTGCCACACACTATTGTGCCAAACACTAGTGAGTAATTAGGTCCAGTTATTAAAATCTTGCTTTGATGGTTCTATCCCCTTAAGAGAAAAATTCCCATAGAAGAGAAAGAGTCATACCGGTGCCAGGTTTTTAATGTTTAAATAGATATATTTATTAAGTTGTTTTATTACTAATGTTTTAATTGTTGATTGGGAACCTCCCAGCGTTTGATATAAGGTGGATACAGGTAGTCCTCAACTTACAACACTTCATTTAGTGACCGTTCAAATTTATAAAGGCACTGAAAAAGTGACTTACAATCATTTTTCGCACTTACAACAGTTGCAGCATCCCCATGGTCACGTCATCCAAATTCAGACATTTAGCAATTGACTCATATTTCTGATGGTTGCAGTGTCCCAGGATCATGTAATTTTGTGACCTTCTGAGAAGCAAAGTCAATGGGGAAGCCAGATTCATTTAACAACCGTGTTACTAACTTAACAACTGCAATCATTCACTTAACAACCCTGGCAAGAAATGTTTTAAGTGGGAGCAAAACTCACTTAACAACTGTCTCATTTAGCAACAGAAAATTTGGGCTCGATTGTGGTCATAAGTCGAGGACTACTTGCAGAGGGGGGATACAAGAGAAATTCTGTTATGGACTACAGTTTGCATGGCATTCCATCCCTGGAATCTGTTCCTCACAAGTTGGCAAACAAAATTCTATTCTACTATATTCTAATATCTATAGGGAGTACAGATATTTTTTTCCTAAAGAGCCCAGAACTATACAGTAAAAAAATACCGTAAGTGCTTCCAAAATATAGTTTTTTTAAGATTACATTCTACATACTTGTCATAAAGAGTAATATAATACGCACCCAAATACACACACATACACCCACACACACACTAACTTACCACTGGTACTACTCCAGGTTCTCCTTTTTGACCCTATAAGGTAAAAAAAGACAACATCTATCTGAGGAAAATAGTATTAAAAAAAACATTGAGAAATAGTTTTCCCACTTTTTCACATTTCACAATGAAGCATAAATTTACATGATTGTGGAAAGTATTCCCTGATTGCTAGAAAATTTTTCAGCATTAAAGGCACATGCTAGGCCCTCTTAGCTGTGAGATGTAATTTCCAAATTTAAGATCCAAGATTTCAGGGCAGACAGAGCTGGCTTGAGAAATGAGATGGATGTATTCCGGTGTTCTGCTTTCTGTCTCCCCCTGCCTTAAAACAGAATCCAACAATCCGCTTAGAGAGGAAAGTGCACACACACCCTAAGACAGGAGTAGGCAAACTTGACTCTTCTATCACTTATGGACTTCAACTCCCAGAATTCCTGAGTGAGCCATAAAAGGTTCCCCATCCTTGGCCTACTGGTTTTTCAGTTGTGGGGAAAATCAATTTTTGACTTGAATGGGACTGTTTAATATAGAAATGTAGGGCATATTAAACAGTCCCATTAAGTCAAAAATTGAGTTCTCCCACAACTGAAAAACCAGTAGGCCAGGGATGGGGAACCTTTTATGGCTCACTCAGGAATTCTGGGAGTTGAAGTCCATAAGTGATAGAAGAGCCAAGTTTCTCTTCCCCTGCCCTAAGAAAATGTCTTTTCCACCTCTGTTGTTCACAAGAATATCTACTGATATAGTTAGTATTGCTGTGACTAAGGACCTAAGTACCTGAATAAGTTTTCATCAATAGCCTTTTTCCAGACACTGATTGATGACTGGGTAGAAAAGGCCTTCTCAGATATTATTTCATCTTAGCTGAAAAGCCATTGGAAATCTGCCACTTTAGTCATATTGCCATGTTTAGTCACCTGGTACTTGCTTTTATACCGTTCAACCACCAGACTTTTTCTTAGGCAATTTAAAAATCATTTTCCTTCCTTCCTTCCTTCCTTGTATAATCACTATTTTTCTTTTTTTCTACTTACTTACCGTGTTTCTCCAACAATATGGCCTCTACCAATAGGAAGGCCCAGCATGATTTCTCGGCATGAGGTGAAATTAAGCCCCACCCCCAAAATTTAGGCCTATTTAAACCATGCATTTCCCCATCATTTCTCACATCGTTTGTTAGAACTACACGAGGTGAAGAGAAATGGGGGGGAAGAGTGGGGTGATGGGGAGAAAACTTGCCTTTAGGAGTGCCCTGCAGGTAGCCTAGGCTAGAATACCCCGATCTACTACCGCTAGAACATCAGCCTATAGAAGCTCCTTGATGGCAGTCACCAGCCGCTTCGATCGGCCAGTAGAAGCAGCCTCGGGGTGATCACACACGCACACTCCCCTCGCCGTGAGGCCGCTTCTATTGGCCGGTGAAAGCTCCCCAAAGGCAGAGTCCTCAGCCACTTTGGGGCGAGGCGTGGCTGCCCGTGTCCCCTCGCCATTAAGCAGTGTCTTTCGGGCAATGGAAGCTCCCCAAAGGCGGTCACCAGCCACTTTGATCGGCCAGTAGAAGCGGCCTCGCGGCAGGGAGTGTGTGTGTGCTCGCCACGAGGCCACTTCTACTGGCCGATCAAAGTGGCTAGTGACTGCCCTTGGGGAGCTTCCATCGCCCAAAAGACACTGCCTAATGACGAGGGGACACGGGCAGCCACGCCTCACCCCGAAGCGGCTGGGGACTCCGCCTTCAGGGAGCTTTCATCAGCTGATAGAAGCTGCCTCGGGGTGAGGGGAGTGTGCATGTGTGCTCGCCCCGAGGCTACTTCTATTGGCCGATCGAAGTGGCTGGTGACTGCCCTTGGGGAGCTTCCATTGCCCAAAAAACACTGCCTAATGGCGAGGGGACACGGGCAGCCATGCCTCGCCCCGAAGCGGCTGGGGAATCTGCCTTTGGGGAGCTTTCGTCGGCCGACAGAAACGGCCTCGTGGCGAGCTACGTGCACATGGACCGCTCTAGGTGGGGGAGGGAATTAAGTCACCCCCCAAAAGACAGCCTAGCCGTTTTTCCGGGGGGAATCAAAAAAAAATAAGGCCCAGACTTATTTTGTGAGAAACATGGTACTTACTTACTTACTCACTTACTGGTATTTCTTCAATAAATAAATAAATTGAATTGGTATTTCATTCTCCAGGTAGCAGAAAGATACGTCAAGTTTCTTCCCACTCAGTTCAGCTGAGTGATGCGCTAAAGAATCATATATGCATTCTTTATCCCATATGCCTCAAGCTGCAATGACGCTCCACAGAAATCCACATCTGTCATTTCATTCATTTTTCCTTACATTCTTCCCATATCTAAGCATATCTTGTTATTTATTTCAAGTCAGAGAGTCTGGAAACTTTAGAAAGAATGGTTAACAACTTTGTCTTTCTAATGTTAATACATTTACGAGAGGATGACTCTTTCTGGAACCTTGAATTTCTTGAAATATCACCTCCAACTACTTCCCCTTTTAGTGTGTGTGTGTGTGTGTGTGTGTGTGCAGGTCTTGGCATGTTTGGGTCTTTTCCCGTGTAAGATTGAGAGTATCTTGGTGACATTTCAGCTCTCAATCTTACACGGGAAAAGACCCAAACATGCCAAGACCTGCATACCTGTATCAGTGAAAATCTACGAATACACACACACACACACACACACACACACACACACACACATACACACTGCTCAAAAATATAAAGGGAGTGTGTGGCCTCCACGTGCCTGTATGACCTCCCAACAATGCCTGGGCATGCTCCTGATGAGGTAGCAGATGGTCTCCTAAGGGATCTCCTCCCACACCTGGACTAAAGCATCCCCCAACTCCTGGACAGTCTGTGGTGAAATGTGGCATTGGTGGATGGAGCGAGACATGATGTCCCAGATGTGCTCAATTGGATTCAGGTCTGGGGAATGGGCGGGCCAGTCCATAGCATTAATGCCTTCATCTTGCAGGAACTGCTGACACACTCCAGTCACATGAGGTCTAGTGTTGTCGTGCATTAGGAGGAATCCAGGGCCAATTTCACCAGCATATGGTCTCACAAGGGGTCCGAGGATCTCATCTTGGTACCTAATGGCAGTCAGGCTACCTCTGGCAAGCACATGGAAGGCTGTGCAGCCCCCTAAAGAAATGCCACCTCACACTATTACTGAGCCACTGCCAAACCGGTCATGCTGGAGGATGTTGCAAGCAGCAAAATGTTCTCCACAGCATCTCCATACCCTGTCATGTCTGTCACATATGCTCAGGGTTAACCTGCTTTCATCTGTGAAGAGCACAGGGCACCAGTGGCGAATTTGCCAATCTTGGTGTTCTCTGGCAAATACCCTCATACCACCCTCATGGAGTCTGTTTCTGACCATTTGAGCAGCCACATGCACATTTGTGGCCCGCTGGAGGTCATTTTGCAGGGCTCCTCCTGTCCCTCCTTGCACGAAGGCGGAGGTAGCAGTCCTGATGCTGGGTTGTTGCCCTCCTACGGCCTCATCCACATCTCCTGGTAGACCTGTCTCCTGGTAGCGGCCTGTCTCCTGGTAGCACCTCCATGCTCTGGACACTACACTGACAGATACAGCAAACCTTCTTGCCACAGCTCGCATTGATGTACCATCCTGGATGAGCTGCACTACCTGAGCCACTTGTGTGGGTTGTAGACTCCGTCTCATGCTACTACTAGAGTGAAAGCACCGCCAGCATTCAAAAGTGACCAAACCATCAGCCAGAAAGCATGGGAACTGAGAAGTGGTCTGTAGTCACCACCTGCAGAACCACTCCTTTGTTGGGGATGTCTTGCTAACTGCCTCTGCTTTCCACCTGTTGTCTATTCCATTTGCACAACAGCATGTGAAATTGATTGTCAATCAGTGTTGCTACCTAAGTGGACAGTTTGATTTCACAGAAGTGTGATTGACTTGGAGTTACATTGTGTTGTTTAAGTGTTCCCTTTATTTTTTTGAGCAGTGTATATATATATATATATATATATATATATATATATATATATATATATATATATATATATAGAGAGAGAGAGAGAGAGAGAGAGAGAGAGAGAGAGAGAGATCTAAATAACAATAATTAAGCTTACCTTTAGTCCTCTACCTAGAAAAAGGGAAGCAAAATGAAATAATTAATTAACACAATTAATTTCCAAGCATTGGTGATCATGTCTGTAGAGCCATATCTCATGAGCTAAGCATATTTAACTTTTGAAAGTAGTGACTATATATTGTCAAGACCATCCTACCTATCCTCTCCCATCCTCGCCCAATAGATGGGATCCCATCTATTGTGTTTTGGACTGGCTAGTGAGATTGCTCACCATAAATGACTATTTAAACCAGTAGTTATGTTGCCATGACCTGTTCTGGAAAGGGTAGACACACCAACAGTCTTTTGAGGGCACTGCAGCAAATCCACCTCATCCAGGAATAATATTTTAAATAATTATCTCAATTTCCCCCCTTTTAACCTATCTTACCAAGTTTAAGCCATTTTGGAAGTCCATGGTGAAAGAACAAAACACAATGTGTTTGTGTTATTAAATTCGGTGTGTGTGTATGTGTGTATGTGTGTGTGTGTGTGTAAAACAAACAAAGAACAGAGGATTTTAATTTTTTTAAAGGCAACAATAGATCTATTTCAGAAGCATAAGAACAGAAAACATTACTCTGAACAAATAGAGAGAGGGACAGTGAATGAGAGAAAAGATGTAACTAGAGAACTAACCACTGAAAAGAAACAATACATCCTGGTGTGGCAATACATCCTTTCACTGCAAACTTCACTTTACTAATTCTCTGGGCAGAGGGACTTTGGGCAAACTCCAAATCATATGCCGATCCAGTCCTTCTTGCTTCTCTGAAGACTCTCAACTAAGACTTCCGAGGAGGAAAGAAAAATCCTTGCTCTCCTGACTCCCATCCTTATCCTAAAACCTTGTAATAGGATAGTGGCTAAAGTTACAGAATACCAGAATACCAGTAGCCAGATAGCCAATGGGCCACTCATATTAGAGTCACCTGTTAGCTTCTAGGCCTCCAGATCTATTATGCCGTCACTGGGTATATGCAGATTGTTTCAATGTTAATTGCTTTTGGAGTGCAAATACACAAATATGGAATATAAAACATTTTGCTCATTTTATGTTCCTAAGATCAGCTTTTTACCAGTATTAGTTAATCCTCTAGAAAAGAGATGCTAACCCCCTCTGGCTATGTATGACTGGTTGACTGCAAGGCACTGACATGAATGGAAAAAACAGGCATTCAATAGCCATGGTGGCACAGTGGTTAGAATGCAGTACTGCAGGCTACTTCTGCTAACTGCCGGCTGCCAGCAATTTGGCAGTTCAAATTTCACCAGGCTCAAGGTTGACTCAGCCTTCCATCCTTCCAAAGTCAATAAAATGAGGATGCAGATTGTTTGGGGGCAATAGGCTGACTCTGTAAATTGCTTAGAGAGGGCTGTAAAGCACTGTGAAATGATAAATAAGTCTAAATGCTGTTGCTATTCTTAGGTGGCAGTAGTTTTGGGAAGAGATTTGGCATCAAAGTCAAAACACTGAGTGAAACAAAGACAGGCAGGAAAAAACCCTGTAAAAAGTTGAGCTTCACTCCATCAATATCCAGAAAAGCATTTGTTGCCCTACGGAGCAACATAACTGGGAATAAATTTAACTAATTGGGTTTTATTTCAGATGGCACAGAAGTTCACTTGATTCAGATTTTAATGCAAATTAACTAAATCCATACTTTACACACTAAAACTTACTTAAATACAGGTATTTATGTGATTTTTTTTTAAAAAAGTTGAAAATGTAAGTTTTAAAAAATGCATTCAGAAATGCATATCAGGGAAAAGTGTTGAAATCTGCACACTTGGGAAAAATCATACCAAACAGCAATGTATTAAGGAAAAACACAGACAGAAAAATCAATACTGTAACACATGCATCAAAAGCACATACATTTTAATGCAGGCTCATTAAAAATGAATTAATATACCTGTGCTGAAGTGGAATAAAAAAAATGTAAGGTCCGAAAAAACTTAAACTGTGCATACTGTATCTATTTACAATGCACTGGGCTTTTAAGATTACATTTAACCCCAATATTTTGTATTTATGTTTTTTATTTCACATAGTAGAAAATCTTCTAGGTAACATGAATCATTAAATAAAATCTCCTGTTTTTCTTTGAGCACTTATCTTTTGTTTTAAGGAGAATGCTAAAATTAAACCTACATACACAGGCAGACAGGCAAGCAAACAGACAGACATATGTTGGGAGGACACATGTATCCTCTCTTAGACATTTTTGAGATTCCAATTGGCAGGGTTGTAAGAGCTATAGTTTCACCACATCTGTAGGACATCAGGTTAGGGACAGCTGACATGAATTAATATATTTAAGAGCTCTTATGCAGCCTGCAGCTTCCAAACATATTTCTCCCTATTTGTATTACTGAATAAATATTCAGCCTTTGACCTTAAAAACACCTAAAGACTTTCCAGACATGTACCATCTGTTTATTAAAGCAACCATATCTGGTTTTACTGCTTAACTGGCATAGAGCAACCAGCACAGCACTCTTAATTCATAATCAGTATCATCACTGACAAATCATTTTCAGAAAGCATAATGCACTGGGGTGTATACAAATGTATACAAATGTTCCACTGTATCTAGACATAAGCCCTTCTGGCCTTGATGGAATTTACTTCAAAGCAAAGATGGATAGGAAAGGACTGTGGGTTTGCATGCGTGCTCTTGCTGGCTTCCAGTTTGAAAGAATGTCGTGAAGTTCCTCCAAATATAGGTTCCTTTTTTTCCAATTAGGGGTCATTCCAGTTTCTGTTCCTCTAGGCAGACAAATAATGAATCACTCCTGCTGTCATTTAAAGAGATTTTGTTTTCGTTTTTCAGGGAACTATATGGTATGAATTTTGGAAGAAAATACTTAGTGTGTAATAATACTACATTTCCTTCTTAATCATGGAAACATTTAAATAGGTTAATTTTTTTAAAAAAAATACTAAAGCTTCTATGCCATTAAATTCCCATTGGTTCTGAACAACTGACAAAATGCCAGAACATAGGGTTAAAAACATAAACTACTGTCATCCATCTATGCACAGTGACATTGCCAACTGTGACGGTAGGCTAAACATGCCTAAATGTGTCCTGAAGAGCTGAGTCTTTATGGTCCTCTGTGTGCCAGTATAGAGGAGGGAGACTGCATAATGAAGTAAAAGTCATTCCCTAAAAGGCCATTTCAGAGAAGGCTTGTCCCAGAATCTCTGTAAACAGCATATTCTCAAAGAAGGGAATTGGATCATTGTAGCTCTCCAGTTCAGCTTGATCTGTCTGTCTGTCTATCAGATTTTTTTAATGTCACCTTTATGTCTTTATAAGTAACTCAGGGTAGCAAATATACCCAATCTTCCTCCTTATTCCCTCACAACTCTGTGAGATAGATTGGGCTGAGATAGAGTGACTAGGCCCAAAGTCATTCAGGTGAGTTCTTATGCTTAAGACAGAACTAGAACTCTCAGTCTCCTGGATTCTAGGCCAGCACCTTCACCATTGCACCGGCCTGGCTTTCAGTTATTACCTCGCTATTATCCTACTGACAGAACTGCAGATAGCAGGTACAAGTGGGTTGCTCAGTTCTTTCCTTTTTGTCTCTTAAACTATTGATTACCAGTAGATCATTTAGGGTGGCTTCTTGACCAGAATCTTTTAGAATCTTTCATGATTCTCCATGGGTAGCTGGATACTGCCTGAAACTCAACTCTTATAGGCTGCACTACAATGTCACAGTAAGCCCAAACTGTAATGAATCCTTGATTATTACGTGATGATGTGCTTTGCTTGATCAATCCTGCTTCACTTTTTCATCCAGCAAGCTTAGCTAACAAGTCGTTGCTGCTCCATCTCTTGTTTATTTACTCTAATATCTGAGCCAGAAACTCTGGCTTGTCTCCTGGCAGGTTCCCATTCGAGCTGCCAAAGCAACATGTTTGTATAATAAGCTGGTTATTGTCAGGCAGTGCTTCTCTATGATCCAAATCCTTCTATAGAGCAGAGTTTAACAGGAATTAAGTTCCACGCAATAAATGTATTCCTAATTTCAATTAAAAGTTTCGTCCCTGCACTTCTAGACTACATTTTTGTTTTGAGTTAATGATAAATGTGGGATTTGTGATTGAATAATCTCTCAACTGTTTTTGTCTGGTTTCTTAATCATCAGGTTCTATTTTATTATTTGAGGGGAATGTCTATTTTTGTGGCAAAATAATGCTGCTTTTGTTATAAAAGAAAATCAAAGGAAACACAGTAATGTCATAATTTGGCAATTGTATCTGAATGGCTTTAAAAAGGGACAACAAAATGGACTATTACTATTCCAAGGGGGGTTGGGGGAGAACTAGCTTGACACTAACTGAAAACAGCTCCAATTATCCAAAGAAGATATTATATGCCCAAGTAGCAATTTGATGCAATAACAACTGGCACCAAAATATAACTTACACGACATTAAGGTCATAGTCTAGAACAGGTGTGTCTAACCTGCTTGTGGCCTTGGACAGCTAGTAATGAAGCCCCACAAGATTTATAAAACATTGAAGAAAGTTTTGTTATTTATAAAAATTAATAACTCCCTTTCTACAATACTATAATCCCTTAATTCAGGATAGAGTCAGGGTGACTGGATAGAGTTGAGGCATTTACTGGCCAGATGCCTTTCCTGACACCATGTGGAGTTCATAGCAGATTTTTTTTTTATACTCTAAGAGAGAAACATCTGCCGCTACCTAGGATTGAGTTCTAAATCATCTGAGTGGGAGCTGAGATGCTTTACCAGCAGGTACCATGCTTCTCTTTTATTTAGATACATTAATTATATTATATACTTTATATGCGACCCAAGACAATTCCACTTCACTCATTGTAGCTCAGGCAAGTCCAAAGGTTGGACACCTGTGTTCTAAAACCAAATTGTCATTTTGAACTGTTTTTAAATCTCAGATGGCAGCTTTCACGTCTAAAGCTACTTACAATGTTAAGATTAACTGGAGACATGAGTCCAAAGAGGCAGAATATTAAGTAGAAGCTCTACTATTTCAGAATTATATCAGGAAAAGGTTTATTTAGACATCCTAGCAATTTTACATTTACAACTTGAAAGATAATGCATGTTGCAGACCTTCCCAGTTCTTTAGCACTGTATCTATCTACAAAGTTCTGCTTCCAACTAATTTCAAATAAGATCAGCATGGATTAGTCATGCATTATTTCGTGGGATATTTTGCTTAGGAATGTCTCAGCAGACCCATTCATTGTTCTTGATAACTATGTGCATGGTAGAAGAATATGAATTCATAGATTTAAGTCTGACTCACAATATAGCTTATATTTTTAAAGCACAATATTTTTAAAGTTGGTATTACACGGATATATCAAACTCAGACTGAAGAATTAGAATATCTGATAAAAGCAAGCTTTTAACACCCACGCAATATCAAATTTAATACAAAAATTGATTCATCAAAACCGTATTTTAAGTTGACTGGACTTCCCCACCCCACCCCCGCACCCTCAAAAAATTACTGTATTCAAACGGATGAGTATTAGATTTTCCCTACTACATTTTTCCTGGAAATGTAAAAGTTCATTGGCCTATCTAATTTGTTCTTCTGAACTACTGGTAATCATCTGGAATAATATTTCCACATTTGTAAGTATATTCACGGGGAAATCTCTAAGTGTTAAAGATGTTAATGTGATGTAGAATCATATTCCAAAACTTTGGAATCTATGAAGAATTCTGGTTAATCTGGGCATGGTGGATGGAAAAAATATATTGAGACAGTGGAAAAGTGATATTATTCAAGACAATAAAAATTTGCTTTGAGAAATGTGTAACTTGTCCATCTGAGAAAAGGCAGCATTTTTAACTAATCAACAAATGAAGTAACACATTCCTCTTTGGTATAGATTTTGTTATATAATTTTATAATTTTAGTAATGTGTAAAAGTATTTTTGTAAACTAGTGACATTTGTATGTTTTACATATTAAATGTTTAGCCTTAAAATTTGTTAAGGTCTGTTAGGGTCTTTAAATGTTAGCAGGGTCTTTTTGCCTATATTTTGGTTTCAATTTGTTTTATTTTTTCCTTATTGTTTTTTTGTATTGCATGGTTCTTTTTTATTCTGATATTTTGTTTGGTTTGTGCAATCTTTAAAAAAAGTTATTTTAAAGAAAAAAGAAATGAGTCCTTCTATACATCTATTTTAAAAAGTATTCTATTGAATTTATTGATCCATTCTGTGTTCCCAAAATTGTCAACATCTCTTCAAGGACTTGGGAATGGGGATGAAACAGGCATAGTACGAGGGATTGTCACTGAAGTATTGCTTTCTCTACTATCGCCACCACCACTTTCATACATAATACGTATTAAGAGAATAGCAGAGCTGGAAGGAATCTTTGAGGTCTTCCAGTCCAACCCCTTGCTCAGACAGGAAACACTATACCATTTCAGACAAATGGCTCTCCAGTCTCTTCTTAAAGATTTCCCCACAAGTTGTGGGGAGCACTCACAACTTCTGAAGGCAATCCGTTTCACTGATTAATTATTCTCACTGTCAGGAAATATCTCCTTAGTTCTAGGTTGCTTCTCTCCTTGATTAATTTCCATCCATTGTTTTCTATCCTGCCTATATTGTCCCATAGATATGCTTGGAGAATTCAGTCTACTTCTATATGCATATCCATTCCTCTCAAATTTTGGTATCAGTGAAAACACAGTCATTGCTGAGTTTTTTAAATATCTTGCAAGTTCTGGAACAGTTTTCAGTTGAAAAATGTACTAAAATTATTGAATATTGGAAAGTTTCATTCAGTCTATACTTCGAACCAAACTAATCTGATTTTGGTATCCCTTTCTAAGCTGTGCTCTTCTCACAATCAAGTTTTTGGCTTTAAAAGAATTGTTTGTGTGTTTGGAGGAGGTATAGATGAAATGCTTATCAGGGGGAGCAAATGGGGGGGGTCTATGTTTTAGGAGAAAAGGTATATAAATTAGACTTGCACGTGTTAAAAATAATCAAACCAAAATGAATTAACAACTGTATACATGTAACACTCACTAGAAAGGTAAAACCATCCATTTTAAACAAAAAGTGGGGCGGGGGGAGAATGCTTTAAATAAATAAAAAATAGAATGAGTAAGATCACTTTCTAAATTAATTTATTTACAAAGAACCTTTCACAATTAATGTTTTGTACATTCTGCTATATAACCTTTTGGTTTTTTAGCTTCTTGGTTTTTTTCCTTTCATTATCACTAATCACAGTATATTGTAGTGCACACCTGATCTTCTCGTGTCATGCTTTACTATCAAACGGTCACTGAAAGTATGGATTTAAAAAAACACACTGATATATTGAAAGTTATTTTGTTGTTTTAAAAAAACTTTACCGATAGAACCTTCAAATCCAGTCCGCCCTGTGTTTGGGCATGTAGCACAACACTCTCCAGGGGGGACCCGTGGGTTTTCACATTCTAGTACTTCGAGACACTGAATAGCATCACACAGAATGGCTCCATTGTCACACACACAAATCTCGCAATCCGAAGGTTTCCAGATGTCCCTATTCAGATACACCTGGTTATTCTGAGTGCAGGCAATTTCTTCTTCTTCTAAGTCTGGAAGAGAGAAAGGACAGAGAACAACATTAGTAGCATCTGATTTCAGCTGTGAAGAAGAAAAAAATGCTTCCAACACAAGAACAGGAAAATATTCCTGACTCAGAAGACTTATTGAAGGTGTCATGAGCATAGCTATCCAAAGCATTTCACTGGGCAGAATTGCAGTCTAAAACCAGGAGAGTTGCATACCAATGTGATTATGACGCTATTGCCGGCATACATAGCAAGACCAATCAGCCTGGGAGCCTTGAGAGCTACCCGTTTATCTTTTTCATATACTAAAAAAAAAAAAAAAAAAGTAAAAATGAGATGTGCTAAGGAAGCCTTCCCAAAACAACATGCCTCAGACTCTGGTTATATATACAGAATTACATTAACATTTGTGCAAAAAAAAAATTCTAGCATAGTGAAATCTTTTGACAATCCAGATTTGAGAAGATCCCACTAAACTGAATCAAAAAGATAAAAGGGCTGTCATTTATATTCTTGACTTTCAGAAGTAGAGAATGGAGAACACAGGAACCTTAGCTCAACTATTCCAGCAAGAATCAGCTTTGTATATTTAAATATATTGATGACAGTCAAGCAAATATAGCAGTGCAATGAACATTATCCATGCCCCATGGCACCATAATTCAACAGCATTGGAACAAAGGCTGAGTTCTTGTGCTAGAGCTCAGGAACAGGGTTCAAACAACCCATTAACTCATATGGTTGATTGATTCAGTTTGGCTTAATTTATTAGGACATTAGAACACAAGAATAGCCCTGCTCATTCTGGCCAAAGCCTATCATAGTCCAGCATTTTATTTCTCACATTGGCCAAACTCAATGCCTTGAGATGCTCACAAGCAGGAAGGAGAGCAACAACCCTCTTTCACCCTTATAGCTGATACTGTATTAAAAGAGACGCTGGCCCAAATTTAAAGTAACTGATTTACAAGAACAATAGCTTTTGATAGTCTTGCCCTCCATGAATTTATCTCAATTTCTTTTGAAGTCAACTAAGTTTACTGCCATAGCTGTGAATTGTGGTAATGGATTTTACCGGATAATTGGCCATAAACCAACCCAGTGAAATTTGCAAATCATAGCTGGACTTGCAGTATGAATCTAAGCAATGAGTCATTTATTCAACAAATTATGTTGCACGATTAGTAAAACCTCTCAATCCAGCACTAGACTACCTTTGTACTCCTTTGAAAGCACTGCCCATGCCTGAAACTAACATCTTTTTACACTTATTTAATTTGCCCATGTATGCAATTATAAGGTTTTTTTAAAAAAAAATTAAAACAACTAGAAGATGATGATGAAGAGGAGAAAAAGTAAAAAGGAGCATTAGAAGAATAAACATCAAGGTTTTCAGAGTTCTCATAGCATCTTAAAACAGTATCAGATTTGAAAGTTACCTAACCCTGTAGCTCCCTTTACTTTCTGAATAAAAGTTGCATAACCTGTAATCCTTTTGATTTACCCACTCAATAAGTATGTAGCCCAAAGACACTCAGAGAGCTTTCACAGCTAAGCGAGGATTTCTCTCCCCAGTCCTAATCCTGCTCATTAATAATTCACATCCCAAAATGGCTTGGTTAGCCTCATATCTGAGTGTACTGAGATGAAATTGTTGTGGGCAGTTTAACCAGTTTTCTGGTTTTAATGTTCAGTTTTAATATTTATGCCCACTTCAATCTTTTTCTATTGCAGATAAAAGTTGTTCTATTTTTTGGAGTTGTGCGTTGCCTGGATTGTGGGATGGGCAGCTGTTAAAATATTTCAGATAAAATAAATAAAATATCTTTGACAACAATAATCATTTTTTTAAAAAATAGATTTTTTTTTAATCCAGCCTTTATTATTTTTATAAATAACTGTAAGTGACAAACATACTCTTTTCCCACAACAATGACCCTATGGGCTAAGTTGAGCTGCAAATGATTGACTCAAGGTCACTCAGCCGGTTTTCATGCCTAAAGCAGAACTAGAACTCAGGTCTCCTGATTTCACACCTGGTATCTTAATCACTACACCAAACTGGCTCTATTCTAGAAAGAAAATTCAACGCTTCCCAAGGCATCCAAACAATAAATAAACAGCCAATTCTCTCATATAAGGTCTACCAATCTCTAATGATTAGTCGATTTCTGTATTCCAAATATAAATCCAATGAAGTATATGAGGGAAACCAGCAGAAAATGTTCATTTCTGAAAAAATAATAACATGAAAAATAGTGGTAGAAAAGAAGAAAAAAAATAGCAAAGCTGGTCTCCATCATTCAAAAATATATTAAAAGAGTATATACAAAGGCAAAAATAACACATGCATTCAATAAATGAAGAAAGCTGAATACCAATTAGCGTGACCTTATTGTTTTTCTTTCCGGTGGCTGATACAAGTTCAACTAGAAAATTATTCCTGCTTCCTTTTTTTGCTGATTTCCTAGGATAGAGATCCTTTCATTATTTAGAGGTGGGGAAAGTACTAATAAACAACCACAAGGGGGCAGAAGAAGCCAGCTAAAACTAAACGAAACTATGTTTGCACCAAAAGGAAAAACCAGGCCAGAAGCTAACTTGTTTGACTTACTTGGAATCATCTTGGACTATGATTTTCAGCCAAAGGAAGTTTTCTCTGCAAATGTAATAACTACATTGCAGAGATGCTGAGGAAAATAAGTAGCCTCAGAGATGGTATTCAGCAGGTTTTGACCAGTTCTGGAGAACCGGTAGCAGAAATTTTGAGTAGTTCGGAGAACCGGCAAATACCACCTCTGACTGGAGATTTTACAGCATCCTTCCCCTGCCATGCCCACCAAGCCATGCCCACAGAACTGGTAGTAAAAAAATTTGAATCCCACCACTGAGTAGCTTGCCTGCACTTTTTAATGAGAGATAAAAACAGAATTGTATGTTTGCAAAGCAGTGAATGAAACTGACATTTGGAAGTTCATATTCAGTTTCTTAGAAGAACACATTAGCTTTTTACTAATACTAATACAGCCTGGCAAAGCAGGTACCGAAATTGCCAGATAATTGAGGGATGGAAGAAAATTAGTGTAAAAAAAATGGTATATAGCCCATATTATCAAACTGCCTCTTTCTTCAAAATGAAGCTAAAATAATTGTACCGCATAAGTTTTCAGCCTGAAGACACTGAAGTACCAAATACATCCAAGAGTCAAAAGAACAGACTCAGCATAAAGTCCCTTTCCCACTGCCCCAGCAGGCCTTCACAAACCTACTCTTTAGGACTAAATGTCCTACAGAATAGGATTGGGAATCAAACGAGAGTGCAGGGCTGTAGAATATCTATTTATATCACGTTGCTGCAGTACATTTCAGTCCAGTCTAGGGAGGATTAGCTGTTGTTAAAATTATTAAAGAAACAAAATGTCTGTGAAATGTAAAATTTGGTCCTGCATTTGGGCCTCAAAGCATCTAGTAGATCTGTGTACAATTTAAAAATGTAGAATTGTGAAGATCTATTTTGTTTTGTTAGAAGCTGAAATCCATCAGTTTTTTATTTATTTATTATTACATTTGTTTGCTGCCCATCCCACATTGATATGACTCTGGGGCAGCTTACAACGTTAAACCAATCAGCGCCAGAAGCAAAGCATGGGTCAGTCAGGCAAATATCTACTACCAGTTTTTGACCACATATTTTTGACTGGCATTAGAATGGAGTCCCTTTCACTGAAAAGGGACTTTTTACTTCTCTGAAAAGTTATTTTAGACATTCCCTTTGCCTCCAATATTTTCATTTTAGTGTCGCCACTGTTGTCACACAGCTGACTATTAGAAATCCTTGTCATGTTTCTGGAAATGACTCAGTTTCCAGAGGCCTCCCAACTTAGTACAACAGCTATATTACTGCCAATAGTTGGAGCCCTGACTTACGAAGACTCCCTATGAGGTAAAATCTTATTCCAAAAGTCTTCTGCCATCGATCAAGCATGCTAGTATCCTTCAAACTTCTAAGAAACACAGAAGCTTTGTATAAGCCCACAATTTTGGGAACAAGCAGTGCCTAATTTAAACAGCTAAACAAGATGTGCTACTAGATACTTTCATTAGAAACCACAGCATTTTTCCTAATAGTTAGCAACAGGCAGGGATACTATTTTCAACAGTATATAGAAATACAAAGTTGTTCCCAGCAACATCTAAACATACACACACCTAAAGGCAGATGTTAGACATACAGGAAAGGCAGATGTTAGACATACAGGGACATACTGACAAAATTAACACACATAGACCCAATACAGATAATAACTGCACTGGGAGGATGGGAGACATAATCATAGGGAGGAAAATAAAGATTATGGTAAATCCTGTTTCCTTGTGGATTTTGTTCCCAATAACTATTGCCCCTCCCTTTCATTATATCTAAGATTGGGATTTTTATATGTGTGTATGTTTTAATTCTAAAAACATGGCCCTAATCCTTAATAGTGTATTTAGTGCCAGACCCACAAAGTAGACCATATCAGGAAAACAACTCCACAGAAAGGTTAAAACTACTTTTGTTGATATTGGCTTTAACAGTACATTCATGCAAATCTAGTTATGCTGCATCCTTTATAGTTAACTGAATTCAGGAAGTGCCTGTCTGAGAGGAATGTTATCTTCTTGCTTCGGACTCTAAAATGTTGCAGACCCTTTTATTGGTTAATGGTTTGTGCATATTCTTGACCAGGTCATCTTCTTTATATTCTATACTTAGTTTCACATCTCTCTTGCCCTAAGAGGTGAAGGCTAAATATGTGGAACATTCTGGGATTATACACTGAAAGGATGAAATCCCAAAATGCTACTTTTCTTGCATCAAACTATCTCAGTGAAATTGATTTTGGAAAGCTAGTTTAAGGCTAAGGATTGGGATGACCTTTCATGTTCCTGCCACTGGAGGATAAACTATCCCAACAAAATAAATAAAATACAGGTAATCCTTCACTTGAGACCACAATGGAGCCCAAAATGTATGTTAAGTTAGACATAATGTTAAGGGAGTTCTGCTCCACTTTAATCAAGATCACATGAAGTATTAATACCACTTTATAATCCCTTGGTAAGGCCACACTTGGAATACTGCATCCAGTTTTGGTCATCACGATGTAAAAACGATGTTGAGACTCTAGAGACAGTGCAGAGAAGAAGAACGGTTGCAGGAACTGATTATGTCTATTTTAATGAAAAGAAGGACTGGGGATGACATGATAGCAGTGTTCCAATATTTCAGGGGCTGCCACAAAGAAGAGGGAATCAAGCTATTCTCCAAAGCACCTGAGGGCAGGACAAGAAGCAATGGGTGGAAACTAATCAAGGAGAGAATCAACCTAAGGAGAGATTTCCTGACAGTTAGAACAATCAATCAGTAGAACAACTTGTCTCCAGAAGTTGTGGGTGCTCCATCACTGCAGTTTTTAAGAAGAGATTGGACAACCATTTGTCTGAAGTGGTGTAGGGTTTCCTGCCTAAGCAGGGGGTTGGACTAGAAGACCTCCAACACTGCCAACTCTGTTGTTCTATTCTATTCTATTCTATTCTATTCTATGACTTTTCTTGCCACAGTTGTTAAGTGAATCACTGCAGTTGTTACATAAGTAAACACACTTGTTAAGTGAACCTGGCTTCCCCGTTGACTTTGCTTGTCAGAAGGTCACAAAAGCTGTTCACATGACCCCAAGATGCTGTAACCATCAGAAATATAAATCAGTTGCCAAGCATCCAATTTTGATCACACGACCACAGGATGTTGCAACGGTCATAAGTATGAAAAATGGTGATAAGTCACTTTTTTCAGAGCCATTGTAACTTTGAACAGTCATGAAATGAACTGTAAGTCAAGGACTGCTTGTATCCAGCCATATCCCAATATGTATAACTGCCAACACATCCGTTTCAGATATAGGTAAAATCTTTATTCAATGTGCCCATATATTTATGAATCATCTTCATTCCCAAGCATCCATCTTGTCTTCTAAGCCCTATAATAGGTAGATCCAAAGCACCAGTAAAGGAGATTAAAGCAGCTTGCCAATGTGGGAACGGTGTTTTGCTATATATCTTGTTTATCTTATAATCGTTCACTTCTCTCAAAGATTAATACATTCTAATGTTACAATAACATTATGAAATAAACTGTTTCCTTTTTCAGATGTCTGGAAGGGAGGGAGGAAGATTTGTGGGTGAGTAAATAAATAGAAATAAAAAGAATAGTGATTATACAAGGAAGGGAGGGAGGGAAGGAGAGAAAGGGAGGAAGGAAGGGAAGGAGGAAGATTAATTGGTTTTAGGCATAATGCAGTAACATTGTGAAAATAAAATTCTCTACTCAAAAGGCCTGTTCTGGAAAAGGTTTAAAAGTAAAATGTTTTCTTGAGAAATATTGAAATTGATTTGCTGTAGACATTGAGCCAAACTCTGGATTTCACCTTGTCTGTTGGGCACTTTCACATCTGTTCTTTTGTTTTAGCCCCAGAATGAGCTGTGATATCCCCAATCAAGGATGAGAAGTAAGGGTGAGGTAGGCCCCATTTTCAAGCTGCAAAGCAGTTATTCTGACATAGCTCCTATATTGGTGCCATCAGCACAAAGTACTGACCTAAGGAGATAATTGCACTGCTTTTGCTGTTCCTGGAAAGTTTTGCAGATAACTGGCTGACTGCATAGCAAAATTATTCATCTATTGCAATACTGGGTCTATGGGAAATTTAAAAGAATGCCCAGCAAGAAAAGCTACAAGGAGTCCAAAGGGGGGCAGAATCCTTCTGTTCCTGGTTCCTATTCAGCTTTGCCCGCATCCCAGTTATCTAGTTTAGCTTTCAAGTTGACAAAAAACAGACCTTTGACATTCCAGAGTGAAGTATTGACGATAAAAATGAATCAAGATAACAAGTTATGAAAAATATTACTCAGGGTAACTACTGTAGTTAACTAAATAAACACAGAAGGTTAGACCAATGCTCAATATTGAATAACATCCATTTGTGATAAAAGATTTGCAGTTAGCATTCAGTCACTGCAAAGGAAGTATTATTCTCCTAAAGGTTATTTACTAGAATCAATCTTCAATTCAAATACACAAGTACCATGTGAGGGTTTGTTGTGGTTTTTTTTAACCATGGTTTCTTTAAGATCATATTGAAATCTTGTAAAGGACTATTTTCTTATCAGTGTTTGAAGTCTTCATTTTTCAAGATTTTTTTTAATCTGTTAATGAAATTTTACCCTTGAAATGCATTGGATTTACAGCTCTCTAACCTTCCAGTTTTAGGAAACCCCAAACTATCTGGAAGACAATAGATTATGCTTCTATGAAGTATCAAACTTGCTTGATAGTCATATACCAAAATTTTATGTCAGACATCAAACACATAATAAACTAAAATATTAAACAGCCAACTGCCTTTAAAATCAGATTGAAGAAAACTATCCTAGGAAATTCTGATTATTTCTTGAAGCATAGCTGGCAAAAATGAGTTTTTAAAGTTATATTCTATGAGGATAGCTTCTTTGTACTATTGCAGAGCCAATGTTAATATTGTTAAATGCTCTTTTAATATTGTGGAAAGTGGTCGGCTTGGACTCTATTCATTTCAGTCTTCATCTCTTTCCCAATGTTCTAATAATAAAATTTAATTTAATGATAAATTTGCCAATTTCTCTCAGAAATACACACCATAAACTGTTGAAAAATGATCAACAATACTCGATGAACTCCACCCAAAAATAACTTAGAGAATTTTTGTAGGCAACTTTCGTTCAGCCTTATGACAAACCTAAATTGGTGCAAGAAAGATTGCTGCATAGTGAACAATTACAGCAAAATGCACATAGAGGAGAATCTTTTTAAAAGTGCAGTAAATTAGTATAAGCTCCAGGAAGTAAAGACAAAGATGTTACAACAATACAAGTGTCCCTCTTTCACTTATGAAATGCTAGATTGTATATTTCCAATATAAATACTGAAAACAAATGCACTTTTGTAAAAAGTGCTATGGATGAGAATAACACCTCAACCAGGAGTGTCCAACCATGAAAATTTTAAGACTTGTGACCAACTCCCAGAATTATTCTCCAGGCAGCATTTTCCACCCTAACTCTAAACCTAACTCATACTGGCTCAGGGATTCTGGATATTAAAGTTCACAAGTCTTATATATATAAAATTTGGGATATCTCATATAAAATGATGGAATAAATAGTTTAGTCATGGATGATTAATAACTGATAAACATATAAGCATATGTTAGTTTGACAATGTGAAATTTATATAAACTGTGAGTAATGACTATGAAAGGATTGCACAAAAGATTCATAACCAACTGACACATTGTATGTATATAAAATGGAAGATAGTTTTATGTTTTTAAGTATTGTTTGTATATGTTTGTTTTAAAAAATAAAAACTTTAAGTAAATATTATTAAATATTATTAATATTTATTAAATATTAAACTTGCAACATCACCTTGTCGTCACGTTCTCATTATGTGACATATCATGACTTTTTTTCCCTTCGCTAAGTCAGGGGTGGGCATGGCCAGGGTGAGATGCATCTGGCCAGGGGGCCAAGAGTTTGACACCCCTGACCTACCATTTGCATCATATATACAGCTCAGAGCAATTAATCCAAAATGTTCAAACAATTAATCTCTCTGCTGTTTCATGGAGATGTGATATCCTTTTCACTAAGCACCAAAGAGATCATTGTCAGTGATGGTTGATAAATGTGATATTGATGGTAAGTGCACTGCAGATCATACCATTTTCTTTGCTCTACCATAGCACCACAGTTGCCAGAGGAAGTGTTTTTTCTCTGGTATTTTGCACCCTTTTTGCCATTTTAATGGGTTGGAAGTGGGTAATTTTAATTAATCTGATGTTTTCCAAGGAATGGGCGGAAGACAGATGGGTAGAACCTTGGATGATCACGAATAGATTGGCAAGGTTTAGTTCTGTTTTGGAAATCAGAACAAATTCCTGCACCCGGTATCATTCAGTTCAGTTTGCAAAACCATCTGATTTTGGCTTAGCCTAAAATTTAAGTATAATTCAAGAAAATCAAATGTTCAATTTCTCTTGCATTGTAATAGGTGCTAGGATTTATAATGCTTTCTGGTCAGTTACAAATCTTTCACTGACTTGCCAAGGCAATATTTCCTAAGAGAACTTACTAAGATAAAAATGCTGAAGCTAATAAAATCAAGGACATGAGTTCTTTAAAATAAACGAAAGAATTGCATCAACTTGCCCCAGTGTCATTTTATAACTGCAGGCTTCTCAAACGATTTTCAGTACATCTATACAGGTTTATTATTCCTTTTCTTCTAGGATTATGATTTCTGGGACACAGAAATAAAAGTTTTCTTCAAGCTATAATGCACATTTTATTTTCATATGGCTATGAATTTTTCCAGTGCATAAATCTCTACATGAAACAGCTTTATCTTAGTTTGGAATGGCTATGCACTTAATAATTTGGCAGGAATTATCCACTCCCAATCCATTTTACATTCATCTATCATCAATTAATATTCCACAGAAAGCATTTTTCTATATTAATGAGACCCAGATTGTTGGGGGCAATATACTGACTCTGTAAAACTGCTTAGAGGGGGCCATACAGCACTGAAGCAGTTTAAAAGTCTAAATGCTATTGCTCTTGGTATGAATGGCTAGATGAAAAAGTAAACAGGGTTACATACTAAGGATAAGTGGACCAAGGTAAATTCCTTGCTTTTGGGAGATTTCCTTTTTTTAAAAAAGTATAATTCTGTAGAAACATTTCCTAGGTCAATCCAATGCCAGGTAGGAATTGCACTTATTCTCTAAACTTTGAGAGGTGACTGATGTGGCACAACTAATCCCAAAATTCTGTGTAAGTACCCTTTAAAGAGCTCAATCCTGCTATAAATACATCCACTATAATTTTTCTCCTAGGGAAGAATTACCACAAGCATAATTTTGATCTTCTAGAGTTTATCTCACCATATATCCATCAGTAGCAGGAATTTCCAAGCAGGATCTGTGAGTAGAATTTGTTTAATTCCCTACTACCATTTTAATGGGTGTATTAAAAAAATGAATTTTAGCAGCTTGCTTTGTATACTTTTTAAATGAAGCTCTATAGGTAACATTTAATATATAGAGCTAATATAACTGAAATCCCATGACTGAAGGCAATATTTGATCTCTCAGATTCAAAGCTAAATCAGGCAGTAGGATGAGATGGAAATTCTAACTACAGCAAAGTACTTCCAACATGGGAACTTCAGTTCAGACAGATTGTGAGAAACAGTTTGTGCCACCATAGATGTGTAAAATGATCTCCAGATGAAATTTTATGAAATTAGATGCATTTCATACAGAGTAAAAGCCTACAGAGAACTCTGTCAACCATATGGTTAACTTAAGTAACTGGGATTTTTGCTAACAATTGGTAGATCAGTTATGATGGATAATTCAGCTGCCTGCTATAGCTTTTCTTATATCCTGGCCCTAAAATGAAGCTTTTCTTTTGAGACCACAACCCAAATATTACCTGGAATATAAGAAACAGGTCAAGGGGAATAAGCCATTAGAAGTTATCTATTCTGCTTTTGGAGGAAAAGAAATGGATGGATTATTCAAGTCTAAACCCAAGTTTATTATATTTCTATCCATTAGCAGTATAATATTTAAATTTTTCCTATTTTCTTTCCAAAATATTCCATCATGACATTTCCCCCAAAAAGTGCTTCTTTAGAACCAAATTAGTAAGGGAAAACATTCAGGGTGTTTCTTCTGAACTATCCCAGCATTCATAAACTGAAGGATAATATATAAATGGGTCGATTCAAACAATTCAATTTAATGTAAATACATAAGACAGACTTCCTGAGACTGAACTACTTGAGAAAGCACTTTGGGGAATGCTAGCAGAATTCTTGGTCCAATTTTCCATATGCACAAGCTTTGGTGCAAGGTAGAGTATGGCCTTTTCATACTTTCTCAGTCAAGAATTACTGAACATTATAAAAATTAAAGCATTTGCCATATGTGAGAGGAACAAAAAAATAACATCATGATCTTGATTGTGCAGTAAAGATACAACAAGCCGATGGAAAACAGATGTCTTGGGCTGTTATTTTATAGGTAAATCTGTGTCAGCTTTTCTGAAGTAAGCATCCTCTTTTTGGTGCTCTCAAAACTGGCAGAAATTATTCTTACTAGCAAGTTCTCACACAGGGAATGATATGCTTGGAAAAGCCTGAGTAAACATTATTCTGGACAACAGAAAAGGTATGTGTGCAAGTATATGCTTGCGTGCATATATATGCATGAACATACATACACATAAATATATCTCATGCAAACACAGAATAAACTGAAGAACAAATGTCTATACAAAACTTGAGAATAAATAGTTCGGTTTACAATTGCAAAAACATTGCTCATTCTTGTTTCTCTTGGCCAGGTTTAATTGAAGTTTGCACTAAAGATGGGTAAACTGTTTTGAAAGTGATGATTCCTTCAAGCGAATTCAGAAAAAGAAAATAATATAGTGGTACTAGTAGTACTTGGTGTCCTACCAAAAGATCTGGACAAGCACCTGGACACACTAGGAGATGGAAGAGGAGTTAATTGATTAGTCTTAGGACCATATTAAAAAATACAAATTCAGGATCTAATTATGGGGTAAATAGATAAAAGAAAAATGCGGTAATAAAAAACATACATGGTAAATGCAAAGAATCAATGCTCAGACAAATAGCAATAGCAATATACCGTTTCACAGTGCTTTATAGCACCTTTAAATAAATCACCTTTACAGGATATCCCAATCTGTCCAAAGCAATGGGTTCTTAGCTCAACTGCTTTAAATAAAACTTAGCAGTTCTGCTCACAAGGTATACAGTAGAGCAGGGCTGTCAAACTCCCAGCCCGCGGGCCAGATGTGTCATGCACTGCCCGCTCCTGGTTTAACGAAGGGGAAAAAAGTCCCAATACATCATGTGACACTGCTGTGATAACGTGAGTTTGACATCCCTGCATTAAAGCCAAGGAAGAAATAGGGCAATCTGCAGTTGAGATCCCAGTGGACTGTTCTTTTAAGTGGGGATGTTAAATATCTAACCCTAAGAGGGGCATACAGTTGACCGTCAAGCAAAACAGGAACAATTTCTTCAATAGCTGGGGCACCAGCACACTAGGAATAGACAGAATCTCTCACACTTCAATTACAAAAGTCATTACTTGGAGCAGCACATATATTACAATAGTATCCAATAGTCAAGAGTACCAAATTCAATCAGAACTATCTGAGGAATTGTATGTAAATAACCATAACAATGTATTTAAAAACTACTGGCAGGAATAGTCAACACCCCTGAAGACAAGCTCAGGATCCAAAAAGAACTTGACAAACATGAACAATGGGAATTTCAAAATCCAACAAAATGAATTTCAATGTGGAGAAAGGCAAAGTTTTACATTTAGGCAGGAAAAATCAAAGGTATAAGTGCAGATTACAGTAACTGTGAAAGGGACGTTGGAGTCCTAATTGATGTTCACTTGAATATGAGCCAGCAGTGTGCAGCAGCAGACAAAAAAGCTAATATAATCCATTGTATAAATAGAGGCATAGAATCAAGATCATGTGAAGTATTAGTACCATTTTCACCATACTACAAAAAAGATGTTGAGACTTTGAAAAAAGTTCAGAGAAGAGCAACTGAGATGATCAAAGACCTGAAGACTAAAACATATGTAGAACGGGTTTGGCTAGTCTAAACAAAAGAAGAATTAGGGATGATGTGATAGTAGTATTCCAGTATTTGAGGGGCTGCCACAAAGAAGAGGGGGTCAAATTATTCTCCAAAGCACCAGAGGGCAGGACAAGAAACAATGGTTGGAAACTGATCAAAGAGAGAAGCAATCTGGAATTAAGCAGAAGCTTCCTAACAGCAAGGACAGTTAACTAATGGAACAGCTTGCCTTCCGAAATTGTAGGCGCTCCATCATTGGAGGCTTTTAAGAAAAGACTAGACAGTCATTTATCTGAAATAATATAGTACAGGTTCTCCTGCTTGAGCAGGGGGCTAGTCTAGAAGACCTCCAAGGTCCCTCCCAGCTCTATTCTATACTATATTATTCTATTCTACATTCTGCACTTTTTAAAAAAATCCAGCTATTTGAAAAAACTGAACAGGGTCAGACTTGTTTAGCATTTGAATGGTAAGAAGAAATAACCAAGAAATAACTGAGGAAGTTGAATTTTAGAAGAAGGTAACAGCAAACAGTTTTTGTATCTTGCCAAGAAAACTTCATGGATGTGTCAGTATAATCAATTCAGCTCAAGAGAGTCTTTACTCTTATTATGGGTTATCATGGACAAGTTGTTAGTAATTAGTAAGAACAAAGGGAATTCTGATGAAATTAAACCATATGGGTGGTAGAAATTATACCAGTAGTGAAATGTGATATTTACTGATGATATGAGAAGATGTTTTAACCATCTTAAAAGAAAATCCTCATAGCTTCAAGCTTAAGAGAAAACAACAGATTGTAGTCCTACAAAAGTTGAGAGAAACCAGCATAAGAGAATACTGTGGTATCACAAAGAGCTTCAGAAAATATTTTTAATAACAAACCTGAACAAATCATTTGATCAGATTGCTCTAAGATGACCCTGCTTGTTAAACCAAGATCTAGCTGATCTGGAATGGTCTTCCAAAAGCTCCTAAGTACTGATGAGGAGATTATGGTCTTTCTGTGATATTCATCATCAGCAATTGGCATTCAGAGGATCCTTGCCTTCAATCATAGAGAACCCACATGGCCTTCCTGCAAAACGCAACTGATAGGCTGAATTGTGGATTTCCCTGCTTGTTCATCTTATCTCTGATGAAAAATGGGAATTTAAGAGTGAAGATACAGAGAGCCACATTGACTATTTGGCTAATATAATTATTTTTAGAAGACAAAATATATATGCTGTCATCATTTTTAAGGGTTTTCTCCTAAGGGCCCTACTAAATCAAGAGCAATACATAGTTGCAGGAGAGAGGCCTTTTTAATGTGGTAGCACAATTATAGACATGTATTTGATGTATATGGGCAGTGGGGTGGCTCAGCAGTTAAGGCGCTGGAAAACTGGCAGCCCAGGTTCAAGACCCAAGCACTACGTGATGGGTGAGCTCCTGTCCTTGCTCCAGCTCCTGCCCACCTGGCAGTTCAAAAGCATGCAAATACTAGTAGATGCATAGGTATCACTTTGGTGTGAACAGCACTCTTCAATATCATGCTGACTACATGACCATGGGAATGTCTTTGGGCAGTGCTAGCTCAATGGCCTTGAAATGGAGATGAGCACCATCCCCTATAATTAGCAACAATTAGTGGAGTAAAATCCTCAAGGACTCCTTTACCTTTTTTAAGAAAAAACTTCTGTTTTCAAATCAACTCTTATTTTCATCAAACACTGTGCTTTTTCCAAAATATTTGTCATATTGTGAGTTTGGAAGGGGGTGACTGTTATATTTTGGCTTCTATATTTTTCTTGCACATTTCGCCTTCAAAGTTTTATACTTTCCAAAAAAATCTGTATCGCGTTACAGCAAAGAAGAAAAAATAAATATCGGATTTGTGAGGATTTCTCAATGGGGGAATCTTAGGTCCCAATTTGAGTCTGGGACAAATCGCATCGTAAAATAACTTTTTAGAAACTTTCAATCAAGTAGGGCTGGCCCAAGACACCTTGCTACCTGACATCTGTGTGGTTTGGATATATGGTCTCTATATATTTGGTTCTATAGTCTACTGAACCTTCTCTGCTTTAAAGGTGCTCCATTCATGAAGTGATAAATAACTTTGAAGGAGGATGAATGGAAAAACAAAAAAAAACTTTTTTTGTCATTTGGTCAGTGACTCTTTTTGTTTTCTGACTAAAAAGACACCCAATGAGCTATAATATCACTCTTCTTTTTATTTATAGTCTACAGTAGAATTAAAAATAGGGAAAAATTATTCTATTGGACCAGAATGACAGATGTTATGTTTATGAGGCAAAATATAACTACTCCACTATTTAAAGTTCATGGGGAAAAATTAAGAACAATACATAGCATGATGGTCTGGAAAAAGCCAAGAGTAATTATTATAAACCAGTAAGCCTGATACCAATAACTCAGGGTATATTATCAATTGGTGGTAAAATTTCTTATGAGATGTCAACTTATAACACCATTCATACTGAAAGATTTCTGTATTGTAAATCATAATTGTATAATACTGTACACTTACCTATTGGATTTTAATATTAGCTCAATATTTGCATGCCTGATAAATGCACAGTTATACATAATATATACAATGGTATTAAACCATCTTCATCTTAATGAGATAATGAAATGAATAAATTTCATAGATCAATGGGTTTGTTTTTCATTATGGTATTTCTGAATGAAATAATTCATTTCAGCAAATTAGCAAACCGAACTGAACAGCTGGTAAATCCATTCTTACATATGTTCAGTATACCAGTTCTCAGTTTTGCTCCATCATGTATAATAAGAGTAATTATTATTATGCAGATTGTCTATCCATTTAGCAGTACATCCAACTTCATGGCACAATTGGTCTTTGTGCCACGTTGCATTTCTATTTTTGAAAATAAGGGAGCTGTTCTTTGGGATATAACTGGCAGCTTCCTGCCACATCCACCCACAGTTCCTAGTTTCTTCTTGAAAAGTCTTTGACAACCAAAGGACAAATTGTGGTTTGGTTTGAGTTGTTGGTTTTGTTTTATTTTTTTTTCCAGAGATCATAGAAACTCAGCTATACTACAAATTTTCCAATCTAAAATTACAGATGTTGGAATGCTCAAATCATTTCAAAGCCTATATAGTACACAAAAATTCAAGTTCATAAACAAGGCATGTTTGTGAAGTTATTATTTTCCTACTTTGCATTAATTCATCATGCTAGAATATATCTAGGATTTTTAATTTGGCAATTTTCACACAAGCTAGGAAAACCTTTGTGGTCAATATGAGGGATAGGCAAGTAGGTTTGGAGAACAGGGCAGGCTTGTGGGGCGAAAAAGTCATGGCCAACAGGTGATCACTACCTATTTTGGGCATCAATATGATTGACTCAAATGTATCCCAAAGGGTTAGGCCTATAACATTTCTTGGGAATATGTTCTTTGTATTATGTCAGTGGTAGCCAAAACATTTTCTCTATACTCAAAGATTTGGGGATGGGAGTGAAAAATCAGACAATGCCAAACTTATAGGTTCATTTCCCTGTTAGGGTCTCATACGGGTTTTAAAAAGTGTTGTTTTTAATTATTTCTACTTCATATAATATTCTTAATAATTTTCTATGGTTGGATAAGGCTACGTCTTAGTCCTAAGAGAGAGTAAGATGCCACTTGATTACCTAACTCTATTACTTATGGTAGAGAAAGTAAAATATCTGCAGAGTCAAAATCAACATCAGTTTCTTGGATGATTTTAAGCAAATCATAGAACATAGCACATAGAATAATAGAGTTGGAAGGGACCACAGAGGTTTTCTAGTCCAACCCCCTGCTCAAGCAGGAGACCCTATAACATTTCAGACAAATAGCTGTTCAGCCTCTTTTTGAAAGCCTCCAGGGATGGAGCACCCACAACTTATGAAAGCAAGCTTGGTTGATTGCACTTACCATTAGGAAACTTTTCTTTAGATCTAGGTTGCTTCTCTTGTTGATTAATCTCCAACCATTGTTCCTTGTAGGAGCCCTTCAAATATTGGATCATCGCTATTATGTCACCCCTATTATGTCCTTCTTTTCATTAAACAAGATATACCCAATTCCTGCAACTGTTCTTTATATATTTTAACCTCCAACCCCTAATCATTTTTTTTTGCTCTTCTCTTGCACTCTTTCCAGAGTCTCTACATCTTTTTTATATTATGGTGACCAAAACTGTGGTCTCAGTCTTTGTTCACTATCTATAAAATGTGAGTATCAAAATTTTTTAGCATTTTGTGAACATATCATCAAGATTATTGCGTATTCTTTGTAAGAAAAAGAAGCTACAATAAGAAGCTATAAATTACCATATACTATAAAGTATGTGTTATAAAAAGTTTAGCACAGAAAAGCACACAAGGAGTTAATTTTTGAACCTCACAAAGAAATAGGATAACAAAACAACAACAACTGATTTCTGCTCTTCTGCCTTTCTTTTCCCTTTGGGTTGGGATATCCATCTAATTTCAATTTTGATTATGTGCTCTTTAGTATGCAGAAAATCTGCCTATGTTGGTTTAGCACTAACCATAAATAAACACAAAACAGATGGCATCAATCTGAGATTCCCTCCATGTGGAATTCTTAACATAATCAAGAGTCAAAGATTCATTTTCAATCAAACATGCTATGACATTAAATAAATATAACATTCAACAATGTAATGCTAATAATTTGAAAGATCTTATGGAACCTTTAGTCTATATCTTGAATTTTAAAAATTGAGTGAGGACATGTTTAGGGATTTAGACCAAAAGAGAGTTCTTATTCATTTTCATCACAATTGTTCAAATAGCAGGCTTTAAGCAAATTGATGCTTCCCAAAGGTTTCGATATGGAATGATGACAAATCAATAACCAATACAAGTAATTACATTAATGCAAAGCTTGATGGATCCAAAAGGGGAAACTTAACAATCAGTTGCCAAGCTATAGCAACTTATGAGAATGGACTTGCAAACTCTGAGGTTTATTTGCTGTTCTCACTTCCAAATTCTAGCAGTGCAAAATAATACAGCTTCAAACTACTGAAGCAAAAATAAAAGTTCTAAGCTGGACAAATTCTGTGTGTGTGTGTGTTTCTGTGTGTGTGTGTGTTCACACATGTGTTTATTGTGTGCATGAATGTATGTGTTCAAATCTGTTTTAATTGCTGGCACATACAAGGTTAAGTCTAGGCAGGTTCCCAACAATATCTGTGTAATTGCCTTTGTTTCCTTCTTGTGACTGAGTCACTCCTAGGCTTCAACTCTTAAAGCAGGACTAGAACTTACAATCTCCTGCTTTCTAGCCCAGCATCTTTAGAGGAGGAGGAGGAGGAGGAGGAGGAGGAGGAGGAGAAGGGAGAAGAGAAGAAGAAGAAGAAGAAGAAGAAGAAGAAGAAGAAGAAGAAGAAGAAGAAGAAGAAGAAGAAGAAGAAGAAGAAGAAGAAGAAGAAGAAGAAGAAGAAGAAGAAGAAGAAGAAGAAGAAGAGGAGGAGGAGGAGGAGGAGGAGGAGGAGGAGGAGGAGGAGGAGGAGGAGGAGGAGGAGGAGGAGGAGGAGGAGGAGGAGGAGGAGGAGGAGAATAGAGTTGGAAGGGACTTTGGAGATCTTCTAGTCCAACCGCCTGCTAAGGCAGGAAACCCTATACTATTTCAGACAAATGGTTATCCAATCTCTTTTTAAAAACTTCCAGTGTTGGAGTATTCACAACTTCTGAAGGCAAGTGGTTCCACTGATTAATTCTTCTAACTGTCAGGAAATTTCTCCTTAATTCTAGGTTGCTTCTCTCCTTGATCAGTTTTCATTGCTTCTTATCCTGCCCTAGGTGCTTTGGAAAATTCAGCTTAGCACCAAAAGGAGATTTGAGGGGGAGGGAATCAAATGAAAATTTTAATTAATAGGACTCTATAAATAGTCTCTACACTTAATGCACAGCTACTGCGACATTCTATATACAAACATGCACTCAGCCACTGAATAAACAACTACAACACATTCATGGGTTCTTTCTTCATATACATGGACATGTGTGTGTGTGTGTACGTATGTATGTATATGTATATGTATATGTATATGTATATGTATATGTATATGTATATGTATGGTATTCAGCTTTGTTCGGGTATTTCCCCACGTCATTATAGTTGTGCTTTTAAAGTTGTAGCAACGTTTTGGCAGAATCTTATCTGCCATCATCAGGCTTCTGTATAGTGTTCATCTATGAGTCAGACTTTCACAGCCGTTTCTGTTTTAAATTTGGGGCTAGCCTATGCTGTGCCAGAATGGTTTTTTCTTCATCCTGATTGGTTGGGAGTCTTGCCCTGTGTTTATTGGTCTTGGAGTTTGCTGTGTTCTGCTTGATAGGTGTTTCTAATATCTTCTGTCTGTTTTGTAGCTTTTTTTGTCTAGATTGGCTGGCAACATTGTGTTTCCTGTATTGGAGGCTTTTAGTGCGGCTTGGCTCCGAGTAAATGAACGGCTATCATTTATTAGGAAGCTAGGTTTCATCTGGGTGCCTGGTTGGGCTGTGTTTGAGCTTTTAGTGTGGCTTGGCTCCAAGTAAGCAGAAGGCTATCATTTATTAGGAAGCTAGGTTTCATCTGGGTGCCTGGTTGGGGTGTGTTTGAGCTGGAGGTATCAGGGGGGGATCTGTTTGTGCCAAGGTGTTTGCCTGGCTTGTGGTGTGGAGATTTTTTTTGTTTGAGAGTGCAGGCTTCCAGATAATTGACAGTCTGGTGGAATCATCTCTTCTATTCATGCTTTCAGGTCTTTTTTCAATCTCTATGGCTTCTCTGATGATTCTGTGGCTGGGGTTTTCTATAGTGGCTATTGAAGTCGATGCTATGACCTGTGGCTTCCATGTGTTGGACTAGTGAGGAAGTGTGTTCCAGCTTTTTGACTGCATTTTTGTGTTCACCTAGGCGAGTACTTATTCTTCTATTGGTCTGTCCAATGTATGTGGCAGGGCATGATGCACAGGAGACTTCATATATGCCTTGGTTTTCCAGGTCAATTTTATCTTTGGGGTTTCTTAGGATGGCTGTTATATTTCTGTCTGTTTTGAAGGCAGTCTTGATGTGATGTCTGTATAGTATCTTACTAATTTTGTCTATAGTACCTCTTATGTAGGGCAGGACAGCTGTTCCATAGGTCTGTTCATCTTCTAGGTCTCCATTATGTCTCAGTGTGTTTTTGTGGATCAAGCCAGTGATTTTGCTTTTGTGGAAGCTGTTGGCTGTCAGTACTTTAGTCAGGGTGCATAGTTCAGTCTTTGTCTTGTCTGCCAGGCGTTTGGTTCTGGCGATTAGTGTTTTGGCCATGGAGTTTATCTCTGCTGGGTGGTGGTGGGATTGGGCATTGAGGTAGTAGTTGGTGTGTGTTTTCTTCTGGTATATGGTGTGTCCTAGTTTGCCATCTGTTTTTTTTGTAGATTAGTACATCTAGGAATTGTAGTTGTTTGTTTGTTTCCATTTCCATGGTGAATTTGATTTTTGGGTGTGTGCTGTTTAGGTGTGTTAGGAAATTGTTTTGGTTTTCTTTTCCATGAGGCCAAATAACAAATGTGTCAAATAACAAATGTGTATGTCTATCTATCTATCTATCTATCTATCTATCTATCTATCTATCTATCTATCTATCTATAATCTGTTTGAAAATATATATGTGAAAAGTTTTAATTTAGATGAGCTAAATGAGCCCTACAATCATAATATTAAAAAGAACTACATCTGTACCAAATGTACCAAATGCCCAAACTTTTAAATACTGTGGGTAACAGAAATAAATCAAATCATATTTGATGCTGTGTCAAATTACCAAGCATATGTAGTATAAACATTTTATTACTATACTTTCCTGTGGAACAATATACACACATCTAAAAAAAAGAAAATCATTATAAGTAGTTATTAGCTGCGGCAAACAATTTATTTGATCAAAAATGGTATGTCTTCTAAGTTTAAAGACATTAATGTTGAGTTGAATAAATAAATGCAGGCATTTGAAAATCAAGCTGCCGCCACCTCAAAATGATACATTTTGAGTTCTTGTACTGTCACCAACTAAAATTATATATATTTTATAAAGACTTTAGAGAGTCCTGATAAAATAATTGAGTAAACTAAAGTACACTATAAATATAGGTAATAATGTAATCCTAACTCTTGCAATACTAAAATATTTAAAGATTTAAAATTAAGTCACTAAGTTATAACATTACTTTGTGAATAAAATAGTAACTGCTAAGTTATTATAAGAAATACGCTTAAACAATTACTGGATTTAACCCAGCAGACTGATTGTATGGAATTTAAACATTGGCACCAACTTATAACTGATGATGGACTAATAAGACCATATTTTAACTATTTTAATATGTTATATGTAAGAAATTTATGAATTTAAGTTTTTATTAAGGAGTGCAATGCATTAACACATACCTAGTTGTTCAATATCTAGTTGAGTCTGTATATTTAAAGCATCTGTCCTCTCATTTGTTCGTAGTAGCCTGGATTTAGGGCTTATCCCCATAGGAGAGAGATATCATCCTTATTTCCACCACATTTTAATGATTCATCCATTGCTTTAGGTTCTTTAAACTTTTCACCTCTCTTTTTCTAAAATTCTGATTAACTCCATCCAATCATGATCTTTTTCTTCCTCTCAACCATTTAATCAACCTTCATATATTTCTTTGGCAATTCTATCTTCGCTCATTCTTTCTCTATGTCAAACCATTCCAAGATGCTTATTTTATACAGCCACTCTCCTTTGTATTCATTCTGCATTCATTCTTTATCTTATCTCCTTGCCACCCAGCCTTCTTAAGTACTTAATTCCCAGGGGATACAATTCCTTTTTTGTTCCTTCTGACAGAGAAAATTTTCAATTCCATATAATAGAATGTCCAGACACATGCCATTTTTACAATTTTCAATATCCATTCATTGCAATAGATCCCACACAAACCCATCTTTAACAAACATTTTGCTAAGATGCCCAAATTCCTCTACTTCTTCTGAATTTTCAGCCTTTAGGTATAACTTGCAAATTTCGGTACACTTTTCAGATCATTTCATTTTAACATTTACTGCAAATAATTCAGGCTTTCAGGTAACAAACACAACATCATCTGCAAAAGGAAAACAAGTACATAAACATTCATATCTCCTTCCAACACATCTGTAACATCAAAAAAAATCATTCCTTATACATTTATTTATAAATAAACAATAGCAATGGCACTTAACATACATACTGCTTCACAATGCTTTACAGCTCTCTCTAAGTGGTTTATAGAGTCAGCATAATGCCCCCAACAATTTGGGTCCTTAGAAGGATGGAAGGTTGAGTCAACCTTGAGCCAGTCAGGATCGAACTGCTGGCTGTGGACAGAATTAGCCTGCAATATGGCATTCTAACCACTGCACCATCACACATCTTTATTTTACCTCCTGCTCAATTCTGAAGCATTAACTATTTCATTATATTCACACATATGCCTCACTTCTCAAATAAATATAAAATAAACTTCTTTTCACATTCATACATTTATCAAGGACCTGCAAAAGAGCAAAGATCCAGTCAGCACACAGTTTTGCTCATTATGACTTTTCAAATACAGGCGTTTCACAAACAAATCACAATTTAACATTTCGCCAGATATACTATTTCTACCCAAAGGCTTGCATTTTTCAACAGTCTTCAAAATTCTCAGAAGATATATGGCTTCTTTATTTTTTTCTTGAAGGGTCCCAACAGGATAACCAATAACTATCTTGTCATCTTTAAATAATGTATAATTATTTTAATAAATTCATGTAAAGATTTCAAATTATTTCAAAATAGCATTATATTATCTAATTCTAGTCAAATATCTAGAATCATTTTATCTAAATATAACCAACTGGATTTATATTGAAGAATAATCAAATTTTCCAAAATTTACACACAAACATGCACAGAGAGACAGACAGATAGACATCAGGAATATAGACTTCTCCCTAGCAGGTGAGAAACAGAAAGGATGCTATTTTCTTCTAATATAAAGTTGCATGTCAAAGAAAATCATGAATACAGAAGTTTTTATTATAAGTAGGAGAAGCCAAAATAAGACATAAGAGAACAACAGCAAGATTTTTAGTCCCACCCCCCATTGATAACAAGTACATATTGATATAGACATGACATTTTGAGAATATGTAATAAATACAAAAACAGGCTGGGCTTTTCATCACAAGAAACATTTTATAGATGACAAATAGGCAAACACACTTCACTAACTAGAAAAATTATAGTAGAGTTGCTGATTTTCAACATTGTAAGCAGGGGTGGGATTCTACAGGTTTGCACCTATTCACCAGAACTGGTTGTTAACATTCTAAGCAGTTCGGAGAACCAGTTGTTAGAAGAAATTATTGGCCTAATCCTGTAAGGAAGGCAGGAAGGAAACATTTTGGTGTTTCTTACAGAAATTACCTCTCCGTTAACCCTTATTACATTCTTGGCAGGACTAGATTTCCTGTCTCAGGAACTTCTCCGGAGTTTTTTTTCCCTCCTTTGCTGTTAACTTGCTTGTATGAAGTGACCATTCAAAGTTACAATGGCACTGAAAAAAGTGACTTATGACCGTTTTTCACATTTATGACTGTTGCAGCATCCCCATAGTCATGAGAGGCCAGGCGAGGAGATGCGTGCCTCAATGTGAGTGATATTGAGTTGGCCTTGCCCAGCCAGTCACATGACTACCAAGCCACGCCCACCAACTAAGCCACACCCACAGAACCAGTTGTTAAAAAAATTGAATCCCACTCTTGATAGTAAGACTGGGTCTGAAATAGAATTCTGTACAAATGATTAACATGTAATTGCTAAAATGTATAAACTTTTAGTAATATTTGAAACAGAAGAAAACATATGGGAGAAAGTAGACAAAAATTTTGGGTGTAATATACAGATGGAACAATGGGTGGAAAATATGTGGTTTAAAGCTGAAGTCCCCAACTTTTCTGGCTCCATAGACTGCTGATGCTATGGTGGCAGGGGAGGCGATGTTTTGGCACTCACAATCTAGATCCCGCACATGCACAAATGAAACTTCATGCACTCGCCAGCCACTTGCACTGCCCTGGTTCCCCAAAAGCCATGTACCAATACCAATCTGAGGACCAGGAGTTCAGGATCCCTGGTTTAAAAGATTGAAATTTACATTATACGATCTTAAAGAGAAATTTTATAAAGTGAGATACCATTGGTGTACACCAGCACATTAATTGTCTAGAATACATAAAGGAACTTCAAATTCATATTGGAAATGTGAACAAGAAGGGACATTTTATGATGTTTGGTGGACATGTAAAAAAGTTGTATTCAAATGCACATACACTAATTCAGAGGATGTTAAAGTGTAATATAAAATTGAGACCAAGGGGTTTTTTTTTTCTTTTAGGAGTGATGGACAAGTAGTCCTATCACTTTTTTTTGTACATGATAATTTCTTTTGCTTTCACAGCTGTGAAAGCTGAGCTATAGACATGAAAGGGTCTTTCTACTTTAGGTCTCTGTATTTTATGTTTTTCTCCAGTTCTTCCTCTTCTGTTCTATCATATCTAGGTACTGTAATGTCCACTATGTAGAATTTTTGTCTTTCTTGTGAATAATTGTTCAGTCTGTTATGTGGCAGCTGCTTGTCTGTTTGAATTCTAAAGTCCCACTTTAGCATTTTTACTTTCTATTACTTTCTCTATTTTCTGTCCCATCAGTTCTTGCTCATGGGCAAATCAAAATATTCTTGCACATATTCCAATGTACCATTGTTCCTCCTTTGTCAATATTATTATTATGGTTGATTGAAGTCAGTCAGATGTTTAGACTCTATTTGGTATGTGTATACCTCTATCAAGAAGACTGTATATAATGTTCCTGTTTCCTATTTCCTCCACAATAAGAGTGTCATACTCACGGCGTCACGGAATTGTCACATGACGTGTCAGAACTTTTTTCCCATTCGCTAAACCGGGTGGGCATAGACAGCACATGACGCATTCAGCCCATGGAACAAGAGTTTGACAGTCCTGCCCCACAACAACAGATCTGTGAAATAGGCTAAGCTAAGAGAAAATGAGTTGCCTAAAGTCATGCAGTCAACTTCCATTCTTAAAGGAGGACGAAAACATATAGTCTCCTGGTTTCTTATCCAGAACTTTAATCACTGGAGGAAGAGATAGAGGAGAATACTTGCTGGACATAATCTTGTCCTTCAGAAAGCTCTTCCTGTTGTATACCAATCACCATCTGCCGCTCGCAACAGTTCCATGGCTGTTCCAGATGGAGAATAACCCAATTAGGTAGTTTAATTCTCCACAGAAAACTTTCATCTGAATGTGGTTACCTTAGAAAAGTTGACTAAAATCAGGATGTCCTCCCTTCCAAAAAGCATACTTTATACCAGGTGTATCCAATCTTGGCAACTTTTAACTCCCAGAAATACATAGTTGAACTCCAAGTTGAAATACACAAGTCTTAAATTTGCCAAGATTGGACTCCCTTGCTCTATATTTTCCAGATAATTAATAATTTATGAATAATGTAATTTATTTGTAATGTTATAAAGATGAACGATGGTGGACCAAATTTAAAAAGACAAGTATTATTACAATTTTACAATATAACCCCCATATATTAGAAAACATTGTTAAACTATTTTCTTCATGGAACATTCTGCAGATTGTCAAAAAATAAAATGCATTATTTCTTGACAGAAAAAAAACAGCTTTTATTCTAAAAGTAAAGAATTAGGCAATTCCCTTGGTCATATTTTCTTGGAAATTTCCCTTCAATAAATCACTATGAAACTATTTTAGCCAAACTATTCATTAATATAATTTATCAGCCGATTATTCGCTTTTCTGATATGATGAGCAAATTTGTCCAGAGACACAAAGACAATTCTGGATGACCTCCATTTCATATAGCTGAAGTACAGGCCAACATTTAGTTCAATCTCCTAATATGGCAGTAGATGCTAGAAAGGCTGAATGAAAGATTTATGCTGCCCAGTTATATTATGCATTATAAGATATATTCTATACACCCAACTAAAACTAACATACACCTTGTTGAGTACTAGTTATGTATGAAAGAGTTGACAACTATCACCTAGCTGTCTTAACTAACCAAAAAAGAATAACAGTTATTCTGGAGGCCTTCTAGTCCAACCCACAGCTCAAACAGGAAACCTTATACCATTTCAGACAAACACAATCATATGTGAGGCTGTGAGTTCGATCCCAGGTAAAGGCTAATATTTGCTCCTGCTTGAGCAGGGGGTTGGACTAGATGACCTCCAAGGTCCCTTCCAACTCTGTTATTCTATGTTCTAAATGGTTATCCATCTCTTCTTAAAAACCTCCATGGATGGAGCAGTGAAGGAAGCTTTCTCTATGCACTGACGAGCAATTTAGTGCTTGCCAAAGTAACAAAACCCCAGTTGTATTGTACTCCTAGTCCCATGCAACTCATCAAGACCTAAGATATGCCTTTGGGTTAGCAAGGCAGAGATCAGGGAGTAGATAATTGAGTACCTGCTGTAGATTAAAAGATCTACAAAGATTCAATTGCTGTCCATTTCTTTCCTCAAATGCAAAATCAACATCGATGCAACATCTCATTTACTCACCATCTCCTATCCATTCCATATTTACATCAGGATTATGGATATTGAGCTACTACTCAGCTTAAATCCACTGCTTCATAACAGATGGGCAGTCACCATGTGCTTACAAGGGACCCAAGACAAATGATGAAAAATTGATTTCAAGCAAGAGCCTGTTGCCCCAAATATGGTAGCAAGCTTCATCTTTCAGTCCAAATTGGAGTTGACTTTTTGCTGGAGCCACCCTTTGATTTTACTCCTGTCTGTCAGGCTTCTTGCCTGCCTGTCTATCTTAGCCTCTGATTTTTCTGGCTGAATTACAATCGTTTACTTCCTGGCTAGCTGACCTATTGCTTCCTGTTGTAGTTCCATTCTATTTTGTATATTTTTCTCACCTTAAAACTGGATGTGGACATTTCCTATTATTTAACATCACTTACTAACACACAGAAAAGGAAGCGCAGATACTTCCAATTTTCCATTTTAAGAGTAAAAAAAAAGTGGAAAGAGTATGACATCTGCCAGCACTGAAAAAGCCACCCTTTCCCAATATTATCCTATTAACTGGTTCCATTATAACAGGTCTGTCAAACTTGCAGCCCGCAAGCTGGATGCATCACTTGCTGGCCATGCCCATGCTCGATTTAGCGAAAGGGGAAAAAGTCACAATACGTCACGTGACCACATGAGTTTGACAACCCTGCCTTACAAGTTAACTGCAACAAATTAAGAGGAATGTGTTAATGCAGAATTTTATAATTAGCATCTAGTACCAAACAAGATAATTGATGCTTTATTTATAGGCAATTAAAAGCAAATTTGCTTATAAATTACACATGGATGTGAGGAAAACTGCACGATGTCTTTAGCCATCACTCTGGAATAAAAGCATTATAATTTTTGACTTGCCATGCTAACATGCATAAGCAAGCCTGCAGTAAGACAGACATGTGGGCTTTGTGGACTTGAAAAAGAAGCTTTGTGAAGAACAACATCATTTTTTTAAAAAAAATCTTCATTTCTAGACATGTGAATAAAGTCTGTTAAATGAAAAACATTTCAACATTTTATAACGCAGTCTGCTTTACACATTACTGAACATTGAAAATGGAGTAAAGAACTTAATTATCTTCAGATGTCTAATGAGGTTAATTATAATTTCTAGTTCTTTGGTCTTGGATTACACAAAAAAGGTTCATATATTATGTTACAGAGATGAACAACCCACTAGACACACACAGAACTCTGGCACCATTTTTAACACCTCAAATTTTGCCAGAAAAAAAAAAAAGACATGCCAATGCATAATACACTGAATAATACTCTTCAAAATCTAGTTCAAAGCTTCCTACAGAAACGAATGAGGGTAGTAGCCCAAGATCTGGCATCTCTCTTTTAAGCTCTGCACTTTGTATCCCTAGAGTTGTACTGTGGCTGTATCTAATAAACTTCAATTTATAGATCATATTCCTTCTATCTGCACTCACAAGAGTTCTCTCACTGATCATCTTTGGAATTTGAGAATTTTTTTGTGAAGGCATGCTTTATTCTGTAGGTTGTGTTCATTATATGAATCAAAGCAGAATTAATTTGACACTTTGGCCAACGTCCATTCATGAAGAGCAGTTCAATCCTAGATCCAAAATGGGACATGAACAGACTATATTTAGGAATCTTTTTAGAAATAAAATATTAAAAAGCCAACTACAGGTAGTCCTCATCTTACAACAGTTCATTAAGCAACCATTCAAAGCTACAAGAGCACTGAAAAAAGTGACTGCTGACCATTTTTCACACTTATAACCATCACAGCATCCCTGTGGTCATGTGATCAAAATTTGGATGCTTGGCATCTTTCATATTTATGATGGTTTACAGTGTCTTGGTATCATGTGAACAGCTTTTGTGACCTTCTGAAAAGCAAAAGCCTTCTGAATGGGAGGGGAGGAGCCAGATTCATTTAACAACCATGTTACTAACTTAACAACTGCAATTATTCACTTAATCACTGTGGCTAGAAAAGTGATAAAATGGGGCAAAACTCACTTAACAAATGTCTCACTTAACAACATAAATTTTGGGGTCAATTGTGGTCAAAAGTTGTGTACTACTGCTACTGTAAAATATTAATCAGGGTTAACACAATCCTAGCAGGGCAGAGTTTACACTTAGCAAAATTTAAGGACACTGCAAAGAATTACCTTGAAAGCCAGGAGGATAAGACACTGAGTCCAGGCCAAGAAAATAACATTAGTTACTATTTCATAGGCAAACCTCTCCATAGCTCACACAAAGTGTGGAGTGGGAGCGTATTCAAACATGCAAGATTCTGTTATGATAGCTTTACAGTAAAATAGCATTGATCTAACCATCTATGGCATTGGTTTCCTAGTCTGGAATTTTAGAGAACAGTGTAAGTCCCAACAAGTTGGCAGATAACAAATCAGATTTCTATTGTACCTAAATCACAGGCCACCATTGTTCAGAAAAGGGGATTATCCTGTACTTCCTTTCCTACACTGCTGTGGGGAGAATGTTAAAACAACCCAAAGTCTTCTGAATTTTTGAAGTAGTGTTCTTGTCCAGATCACTAGCTGTTCTACATTCAGAGCTGAAGAAGCTTCTTGGATGAGAAGCGAAATACCTTCAAAGGGGGAAAAAAAACCCAGAAAGTCCAGTTGCTTCTTGAAAAAGTACTTTGGGGACAACCATGACCTGGCTGACTGAGAATCTCCTTAGACATAAGGACAAGCTACTTAATCCAACTGCCCTTCTTTATCTAAAATCCTTTCATTCAAAATCAAATCAACTTGATCAACCCCATTAGTAAAAAAGCATCCCAAGAAAAGTATAATTTCCTGAAAATAGCTTTTTTTCAACTGGAGCCAAAAATTATCTATTATAATTAAAGGGGCCAATCCAGATGAATTATCCAATAATTAAAAGTTGAAAAAAATAATCCAATATTTCCTCCAAAACTTGTAATATCTTTAATATTGCCATCTCATTATATGGTCCTAATTAAGCCTCATATAATAACCGGAAGTGAATCTCAGATGTAAATAACTGAATAGACACGAGTTACAAATTAGACTAATTAGTCTGTGTGTCTTCATTAAAATAAAAAGGTTGCAAAATTGAGGCCAATCTCTGTATCTTGTGGTATACATGGTTCTGATTGGCATTTCAGACTCCAAAGGCTTCAAAAAGCACACCTATGTATTTAAAGTTTTGTCCTCCTACTTGCCAGTTCTGCAGCTTAGGGCTGTGAAAAAAAATATGAGAATCTTAAACTAATTGATAACTAGCTCTTTGTGAATGCAAGAAAGCAAAGGGATCATGCAAGGTCCCTTTAAAGACCTTTAAAAATCTAGGACAAAGCTACCATATCATCAGTACAGGTACATAATGGTTAATTAATATGCCATTGGGCCAGTTTGGGAGGGTGGTAATTTAGGCTACTGAAGATGGTCACCAGTTAATTTACGTAAAAATTAAATAATTCTAGAACTAATATGTACTTGGAAGGGAGCATGAGTGAATTATTGAAAAGGAGATTAGTGGGAGTAAAACAAAATTTAGCACAAAGAATAATGCATCAAGCACTGATGAAAATCAAAAGTAGTTTGTTGTGTGAGGATGTTTTGATACTTCAATGAGTTATAAATGCTCATTTTAAAAAATTAAACATTAGCAAGAAATGTACCTTTAACTGGACTAGAATTTGCTGAGAACCAGATGTATTGTTAAGACACCAGGCTAGAAACATGAGGTTGTGAATTCTAGTCCCACCTTAGCAAAAAAGCAATCTTGAGCCAATCACTTTCTCTCAGCCTTAGGAAATACAGAAGGGCAAATCACTTCTGAAAAACTTTGCCAAGAAAAATACAGGAACTAGTCTAGGCAACCACCAGGAATCAATACTGATTTGGAGGCACCCCTCCAAAAAAAAAGATTAGAATTAATCTATAGCAGATCTGTTGAAGCATAACAGATAATTGATTAGAATGCAGTACTTCAGGCTGACACTGCCAGGAGTTTGATCTTGATTGGCTCAACTTTCCATCCTTCCAACATTGATAAAATGAGGACCCAACTTACTGGGAGCAATATGCTGACTCTGTTAACATGCTTATAGAGGGCTGTAAAGCATTGTGAAATGGCATATAAGTCAAAGTGCTGTTGCTATTGATCTTTATGTATCTATCTGATCTTACAGGGCACAATTATGTACAATCAAAAGCATGATATATGATTTGAACAACTACTACTTTGTAAAATGTCATTGAATTGCTCTTTTGAAAACTCTTTTTGTTCAAAGCTGAAGAGACAGTAAGCTCAAAAGTAAAATATGAGAAGACAGTAAGTGTAGGTGAAACCAGGATTTTATAGGTAAGAGGCATTTCCTAAAACACCACGGTCAAGTTTAATGTTACAGTAGTAATTGAATGTTAGGCAATTATCCCAGTTAAGTGGCAGAATGTCAAATTGTGATTAGCTATTTTCCTTCAAAGTTGTTTGCCATCCAGGCAGTGTTAGTCCAAGTTAGTTTGCTGCCCAAAGTCCAAATTATATCTTTCAACATTTTTAGAATAGGTATCCATTCTGATGCATGCATGTAATTGTGCCATTTGCTTGATTATTATATGAGAGGTGCATTTTGATGTAATTGTGGTTTGTTGAGACTGCTTCTGCTAAAATATTCAGGTGCAAATCCTAATTTTGCTCTATCCACACCAATTCCTAAGTTGTCATCTTGCTCATTTAGAATAGAATAGAATAGAATAGAATACTTTATTGGCCAAGTGTGATTGGACACACAAGGAATTTGTCTTGGTGTAAATACTCTCTGTATACATAAAGAAAAGATACATTCATTAAGAATCAAGAATCATAACATACAACACTTAATGTCAGAGGCTACAGTCAACAATCAAATCATACTAGGAAACAGTCAATATAAATTGTAAGGATACAAGTGACAAAGTTACAGCCCTACAATCACAAGTGGGAGGGGATGGGTGATAAGGAGTGATGAGAAGATTAACAGTAATAGCAGGGCACACTTTGTAAATAGTTGAACAGTGTTGAGGGAATTATTTGTTTAGCAGAGTGATGGCTTTCAGGAAAAAACTGTTTTTGTGTCTAGTTGTTCTGATGTGCAGTGCTCTATAGCGTCATTTTGAGGGAAGGAGTTGAAACAGTTTATGTCCGGGATGTGAGGGGTCTGTAAATATTTTCACAGTCCTTTTTTTGACTGGTGCAGTATACAGGTCCTCGATTGAAGGCAGGTGGGTAGTAATTGTTTTTTCTGCAGTCCTAATTATCCTCTGAAGTCTGTGACTGTCCTGTTGGGTTGCAGAACCAAACCAGACAGTTATAGAGGTGCAGATGACAGACTCAATAATTCCTCTGTAGAACTGTATCAGCAGCTCCTTGGGCAGTTTGAGCTTTCTGAGTTGGCGCAGAAAGAACATTCTTTGTTGTGCTTTTTTGATGACGTTTTTGATGTTAGGTGTCCATTTTAGGTCATGTGATATCATAGAACCTAGAAATTCTTCTCCATGCTGCATCAAGAGCCCAGGATGGGTTGACTCCTTCCTATGATGTCATTTAGCTGAGTCTGTACTAAGATATAAAAGCCAGCCCCCGGAAGAGACCCCAGCTTTTGACTCAGCTCCTTTCAGTCAGTAGCTGTGTCTCTGAAAGCTTCTGTTAGATAACACTCATCAGCAATCTTCAGTGCCATTTTTCCTCGTTTCAAACAGCCCCCAGGATCTGGGCAGCTGCTCTTCCAGGAGTGCAGAGCTCTCTCTCTCTCTCCTGCAAGGTTGGGAGCAGCGTTGCCAGAGCGCTGTTCAGGCAAGTTGGGCAGCGTCTGTAGACCTCCCCCACGCCTGCGGTTTGAGCAGTCGTAAAAAGCGATCGGCAAACCGATAACAGCCTCAGCCAGCTGAGGTTCTGTAGATAGCATTCACCAGCGATCTTCAGTACCTTTTTTCCTCGCTTCAGCAGCTCCCAGGATCTGGGCAGCTGCTCTTCCAGGAGAGCAGGGCTCTCTCTCTCCTGCAGCATTGGGAGCAGCGTTGCCAGAGTGCTGTTCAGGCAAGTTGGGCAGCGTCTGTAGACCTCCACCACGCCTGCGGTTTGAGCGGTCATAAAAAGCGATCGGAAAACCAATACCAGCGTCAGCCAGAGGCTGCCCTTTCCTTTGCTGACTTCACTCGGGGCTCTTTATAGCCTAAGGAGAAATTCTTCGATCTCGGAGCCTGTTTCCCATAGTCAGCGGCCATCTTGGATTGAAGCCTTCCACCACAAGGTGAGCGGCCATTTTGTAAGCCCGGGGGCCAATTTATACCCTAAGGGGCTTAATACAAAAAAAATTACAGTTTCTTTCCATTGTAAGAGCCTTTATTCTTCAAATGCAGCAAGATAAGGGTCAGGCAGAGCCTCCCCCCCCCAGTGGAACAGTCTCTTAAGCCAATAAGAGAAAAAGTTGTAGGCAATGCACCCAATCAGCCCAGAGGGAGGTGGCTGCTAAAGTCAGAGCTAAGGCTCTAGCCCGTAAGCAGGCAACTCAGGCTGAGTTGAGGGCAGAAAAACACAGACATGCAGCCCGAGAGAGGCAGTTCAATAGAACTATTCAACAGAAGGGAGTGCAACTACAGCATGTTTCAGATGATATCTGTGGGCCCCAGCCAAGCATTCCCAGGGGAGGAGAAGTTATCTATGAGCCTTTCCATCCTCCATCCTGGTCTCCTGAGGCTTCTGCAGTACAATGATCCTCAGGATCTAAGCAGATCTGGGCCTTATTTCCAACAGGCTTCTGGGCCCTATGCTCCTCCCCCTCCCTCCAGGCCTCGAACCTCTTCTCAATCTAGGCCTGAAGCCACCTTCACTCCCTCAGCAGCGGACCTTTGGCCTTCTGCCCCTACCTTTGAGCATAGACCAGGGATATCCAAGATGATGTCTCTTTGGCCATTAGGCAGGCATTGGCTGAAGGCTTCAAGCAAATCCTTCGACCTCCAGAAAGGGTTCAGGCCCTTCTCCCTTCTCAATCTATAAGTTGCCTCATCACCCTGATTTACACAGACCCCAGGACCTCAGGGTCCATTCTTCTCTACCAGAATGGGAGGAGGTTGATGAGGAGGGAAGGGCTTCACCATCTGAACACAGTTACTCCTCTCGTTCAGAACGTGAAGCGGGCGAGACCTTTGACCAAAATCTTCAGAGGAAGAGGACTCTCGCCCAGAACAGACATCCTCTGCATTGGTCTTCAATCCTTCTCTCTTCAGGCCAATACTCAGCATGGCCTTGGTCACTGCCAAGCTGTCGCCAGAGGAAGTGGCTCCTGAGCCACAAGGAATTCCCTCTAGCCAGGGAGACTCATTCTTCTCCAAGCCTGTAGTGCATGCAGGGGTTTTGCCTTCTCCCACTTTGTTCCTGGACATGGTCAAGGAACAGTGCGCTTCCCCTTCAGCAGGTCCTCGCCCGTCTTCTCTGGATTAGCGTTTCTACAACGCCAGCACAGCCCTGGACAATTCCCTGGCAGTGCCTTCTGTTGACATTCCGGTTCTGGCCTCATTCCCATTTTCTGGCACTCACATGTGGGCATCCATACGGTGGCTGCACCAACTCCAGATTAGATTGACTACATCTGACCTTCGGTCTCACCAAGGCCTTAATAAGATTATCACAGAGGCGGAATTCACTGCAGATGCCACTCTCAATTCCGCCAAATTTGCATCTAGGGCCACGGCATCTTCAGTAGCAGCAAGAAGACTGTTATGGCTCAGAAATTGGCAGGCGGAGTCACACTGTAAATGGAAGCTGGTTTCAGTTCCATTCGCGGGCAATAAGCTTTTTGGCGATGCTCTAGAACCTAATCTCATCGAAACCAGAGGTAAACATAAAATTCTCTCTTCCTCTGGGACTATCGCCCAGCTCCTTCTACTGGTAAACAGCCCTTTGGGGAGGCTGGGGGTCGTTCCTGCCATTGCTCTAAGTAATCTCTCGTTCTTCTCACCCATCGGAGGTCGCCTAGCCTTCTTTGCCTCCAAATGGGAGGAGTCAACGGCGGATGCCTGCATGCTCAGCACTATTAGGTTAGGATTACAATTGAACTTCCTAATGCACCCCCCCCACCAAAAAATTTTTTTATCTGTCCTGTCTCTCGGGACATTTCAAGGCAAGACCTCATGAATCAGGCCATTCAACTCCTTCTTGAAATCCGAGCTATTCAAACCTGTTCCCCCCTCTCAATGGGGACCTGGGCTTTATTCTCACCTTTCATCGTTCCCAAAGCCTCAGGGGGGTTAGTGAACCATCCTGGATTTAAAATTTCTCAGCCAATTTGTAAAATACAGTCTTTTTAAAATGCAGACTCTGCATTCTATTTTAGAGAGCATTCAGGAGGGCGATCTCATGGAGATCTCACTGATCTCATGGAGGCTTACCTCCACATCCCCATTGGGCCTCATCATCGCCAGTTTTTCCGTTTCTGTTATCAGAGTACCCATTACCAGTATCGAGCACTTCCCTTCGGCCTCTCATCGGCTTCAAGGGTCTTCACGAAGGTTCTGGCAGCATTGATGGCATCTCTGCTTTCTGTTTCAGTGAGGATCCAATACTATTTGGACAACATTTTGATTCTGTCCTCCTTCGTCCATGCAGCCCATCGGGATCTGCAAATTACCCTGTCATATCTCCAGAGCTGCGGACTTTTCCACTCCTGTCCACTCAAATGGTTCCTGCTTCCCTACCAACCAGCAGGAACCAGCCACTCATCCATCAAGGTCCCGGTCCCACCACAAATCCGGAGATCTCTCAATTGGTGGTGTTCCCGTTAATCTGGAAGGGACTCCTTTTCAGGGTCCCAGAAAGGCTAGTGATAACCACCGATGCCAGCCTCCTGGGTTGGGGTTCCCATATGCAGAGCCAGATAGCTCAGGACCTTGGTCCAGGTCAGAGCAGGTCCTTCCCATAAATTGGCTAGAGCTCAGAGCCATTTTTCTAGCTCTCAAGCATTTCAGGCACTCAGTGACCAGCTCTCATGTTCTAGTTCTTATGGACAACATGGCCGCCATGGCTCATGTCAACCGGCGGGGGGGGATGAGGTCCACGGCCCTCATGGGAGAGGTTCTACAGTTGGGGTTATGGGCAGAGCACCACCTGCTGTCGATCTCGGCGGACCACTTGTCTGGGATCAACAACTCCCCAGCTGACTGGCTCAGCAGGAGCCTAGTCGACCAGGCAGAATGGTCTATTCCTCCTTCTCTATTCAGGGACCTTTCCCTCAGATTCGGAACACTGGAGGTGGATCTTCTCCACTCCTCAAATTGCCCAGGTCACCAGATTCTTCACCAGGTTTCCTTGCCAGGGAGCGGAGGGGACCAATGCCCTTTGGTGCAGATGGCCTCAGAGTCTCCTCTATGCCTTTCCCCCGCTCCCATCATTCCAGCAGTAATTTGGAAGATGTTGGAGGAACGAGCGGAGCTCCTCCTCCTGGCACCCTATTGGCCAAGGATGCCCAAGGCGACCCAAGCACCCTTAGATGAGATCTGTCATGCGGCCACGTGGACATCTCCGTCTCCTTTCATCAGATACTACCATTTGGATGTCTTTGCCTCGGCAACTGCAGCCTTCGGCAGATGGGTGCTTCAACAAGTAGTTCAACAGTCGGTGTGATGAGCGGACGACGACCCACCCATGGACATGCAAGCTTTGGTATGTCCCATCCTGGGCTTTCGATGCAGGGTGTTGGTAGAAGTTACCTGAACACCTTTCTATCTATGCTGAGAGAGAACCCAGCCACTCCCTTGATTCGTCCGGAGAGGGTAAGTCATATTTCTGTATTCATTTGTCTTTCAGAGACACCTTTCAGTCTGTCAAGTATCTTCGCCAAAGCTGGGGTCTCTTCTGGGGGCTGGCTTTTATATCTTAGTACAGACTCAGCTAAATGATGTCATAGGAAGGAGTCAACCCATCTTGGGCTCTCTCACAGCATAGATAGAAAGGGCGTTCAGGGTAACTTCTACCAACGCCCATTTTAAGGTTTCTACTGTTGATACTGTATTGTCTAGTTTTGTAAGAGGTGGTAATATGGGAGGGTTTCTTCTAAAGTCTACCACAATTTCTACAGTTTTGAGTGTGTTCAGTTCCCGATTGTTCCAGTTACACCACGAGGCAAGTTGTATAACCTCCTGTCTATATGCAGATTCATCGTTGTCTCGAATGAGACCAAACACTGTTGTGTCATCAGCAAACTTCAGTATTTTAACAGATGGATCGTTTGAGATGCAGTCACTGGTATATAGGGAGAAGAGAAGTGGAGGTAGCACACAGCCTTGGGGGGGACCTGTGCTGATTGTACAGGTATCAGATGTGATTCTGCCTAGCTTCATCTGCTGCTTCCTGTCTGTTAGGAAGCTTATGATCCACTTACAAGTGTGTTCAGGTACCACTAGTTAGTTTAATTTACTTAGAAGAGTGTCTGGAATGATGGTATTGAATGCTGAACTGAAGTCTACAAAGAGGACCCTTGCGTAGGTATTTGGAGATTCAAGGTGTTGTAGGATGTAATGCAGAGCCATGTTAACAGCATCATCTGTCGATCTATTTGCTCGGTATGCAAACTGCATGTGATCTAACAGCTAACATGGGATCTACAGATAGCAGATCCAGTACTTCTGCAAACTGCTGGACTTACCTTTGTCAGTACCTATGCAAATGTATCACCGGGTAATATTCTGATATCTATGAAATTGATTTTAATCACTCATGCTCTCTTTTGGATCTATCTAGCATTAGTTCTGCATCCATAGCCCCGTGAATTCAGGAAGCTTCTATAGACTATAGTCCTTCTGCAGTTGAAATGATTCACTTCTGGCTTAGCTGCAGCCAAGAAGGAAACATTGTGAGATTGCTTCTTAGCCTAGGATTAATGTAGTGTACCGTCCGTGAGATCAATTCTGCAACAATGCCATGAATATCAACAATAATATAATAATTAACATAGCATAATAACAAAAATAAAATACCAGCAATATGAACAACAGGCACTTGGCAGATTGATTCCCTTCGGTTGGATGTCTCATCTCATTCTGCCTTCTGGCTTTGTACCACCAGAGACACACAGCTGTAGAAGTCAAGATGCCGTGGCCCTTTGCCCTGAACTTCATTTCAACTGCAGCATAGAAAGTCAAATCACCATAACATTTTGCCACCAGTTCACTGGCTACTTTTTTGTCCTAGCCGGAAAAGCAAATGAGGCCAGGCAGTATAACCTAGATGTCATTTCTTAGATTCCCCTGGGACCTGCTTGGATTAGCTCAAGGGTCTCCAAACTTGGCAACTTTAAGATTTGTGGACCAACTGCCAGAATTCCTCAGCTAGTCATGCTGGCTGAATAATTCTGGGAGTTGAAGTCCACAAGTCTTAAAGTTGCCAAGTTTGGAGACTCCTGAATTAGCTAATGAACCTGGGATGCAGAGGGAAAAACCAATGGTTCCAATGTTCATGAAAGAATGCAGAAGTGTTTCCAGTGGTTTGGGGAACAAATTACTTCGGCATAAGCCCCACTTTATTTTAAGGTACTTTCGCCCAAACAAATGTATATAGAATTGCAAGTTAAATATGCTTTGTTGCCCTTCGTACATTAAAGTATGTATGACAAATTAATCTGGATGGAACATTTTTCCTACTTTGACTGGATTTAATGTACTGTTCTCTATAAGTTTAATAAAAATACAAAAACATTGAATGTGGTCTTAATAACAACCATTCTTTGGCATCCACTGTCTCTTCCAGCGAGACTTTTAATTTTCTAATATTTAGCATACAAGCAGGCCGTTTAAGATAAGGAATCAGAAAGATCACACAAGATCTCTCAAAAACAAGTAAGTGACAATCAAAAATAATTTGGTTAAGTTACATCAGCCAAATTTATTGGCTGTAGCTAAAACTGAATCCTGTAGCTTATGTGTGTTGTTCATGCTTTCCATTTCAGAACATTCCATCTGGCTTTTGCTGGCAATACAACTGTAATTGGTTGCACATGTATTTCCATAGTGATCCGCAATGTGTCTATGACATCATACAATACACACCAGCAATCTGTGGTTCCCAATAGCCCTGTTGTCTCTTAATCTTCTAAAAATTATGTCTTTGACTGTACTTAGAGATGGCTAGGCTCTTGTGGAAAATATCTCTTCATCTTCTTTCTACATTTGTTAAAGTGAGGTGTAGGTGATATTGAAGATATTTTTGTCACACTAAGAATAAATTTAGGTCACATTATTTTAGACTACAACAATTTCATCTGTATTCCTTGATAAATCTGTTTTATTCACTTTTTGTATAATCTGTTTTTTAATAAAAATAATCCCCAATAAAACATGCAGTATTTTAGTACATTTTTTAATAAAGTGGGCTTTTTGTTGATATTGTACCATAAAATGCATGTGTATACATATTTTAAAGGCATACATGCTCATATATATTTTATTATATTTTTAAGCTAAGAACTGTGCTATAGTTAAGAAAATAGAAAATAATGAATAACATTATCTTTGTACTTTTAGAAAGGGTGATAGTTTGTGACAGCAAACTATCAGCAGAAGAACTATCAGCAGAAGAACAAACTATCAGCAGAAGAACACACTAACAGCAGAAAAACTTTTTGACTACCTTCATAATGCATATGTAAAAACATAATTTGCCATGCTTATAAAAATAATGTTTGATGTGATATAGGAGTACATTCCATTTTTGTTGCTTGTATCTTCTTGATCATTTGCCTACATTGAATTTTCCACAACAGGCAGAAATTAGAAATTTTACTTTATTTTCTATACCTTAAAAATCCACAATATCAAAAAATATATAATGATAGCAGAGAGAACATATAAATAAATGATATGTAAATGATTGGTACCTACTAGGTCATGATAGCTATTTCCAGTTGCATAAAATTATGGCCTCAGTGTATTTTCAACACATAAACAAAAGCTACTAGAAATGCCACGGCAGTCTATTCAAAACAGATGGTGCTCTCTGGGTGATATTTTCTAGCTCTATGTTTGCAACATATGTCTGGGAAATTGGCTGAAAAAGAATAATTCTACATGCTTCAAATTATTCTTCACCAACATTCTTTCAACTCAGGCTCACACTTCTCCCAGAATTCTTTTCATGTATAACAACCCTGAGTAGCTTTACCCATTTACCTTTAATATTAAAGGTATGCACCCAATTCAAGCAGAGCATTGACCAACACAGATTATATCGAATATCAGATCCTAAATGAAGAAGGTCTTATTGAAAGTGAAATGGGCTTCACTTTCTGCTCAATGGGTATTGTTTAAACCCTCCTCTTAAAGAAAACTGAAGAACTGAGGAGATACGGAAGTATAGCTTTGTGACTGGTAGCTATGGCTTCCAACAAGGTATGATTTAAGGGCTCCCCAAAATGGACAATAATAGATGTTGGAGTTGATCATAACATATCAGCTGTTACGGTATTTTTAGTGTTTTTTTATAAACTGTTTTTTGTGACTGCAGTCAAATACATGAAGTTTTGAAGCAGGTGTTGATGGAAATTTGACCTGTACAATTCTCATATCCTGTATCAGACTTCCAATTGAGTTTCTGAAATCCAATTCACTGCATTTTGCTCAGCTGGTGGTCCAGGTATAACTAATTTAATAATTTACTTACTGTAGAATCATAGGTTTGGAAGAGACTTGGGGATCTTCTAGTGAACCTTCCCTTCATCCCTTCATCCCTACAACTCCCTGGTCCAAATTTTTATAATGTTTAAAAGTGTTAAAAAAATTTGGTCCTGTCTGCCTGCGAAAAAGTGTGGCATTTATGTATTTTACTAAATATGTCTCTATAACATGCACTCTTCTGTTCTAAATACATTTTAATTTGCTGTGAAAGGTAGCCTATTTCACCAAAGAATTAATCTTGCTCATAAGTAATAGATTGTATTTTCAAAGAGCTGATGAAGTGCTATGAAACACATTTTTTTCTCTTTAAAAATTGATGTAACAGATATGTGGGAACATCTTATTCCTTTCGTTCTTCTGTCTACCTCCATGTGTCTATATGAATTTGCCTATTTTTTGGATGTATAGGTAAATCGGTAGATTAGTGTCTCATCCTTACTGAAACAAAGTTCAAGAAATGATTTTTTTCATGTAAGATTCGTAAACAATTTCCTTCTTTCAGCAACCAGAATATTGCAAAGATCTTAAAGGAACAGCAGCCAAGTAACTGCTCTAAAAGTGTTAAGAAATCACCCAAATAAACAAAGCTTTGCAGAAATATAAAGTTTAGGAGCATTTAAAAATCAGAAAAATAAAAGCAATATTTATCTGAACATACAGTAAATATGAAAAATGTATATCTGAAACTTGAAACCAGTAACCAAATATCAATTATACAGTAAGGAGAGATTCCATAAAAACTACCATTAGGAGCAAAAAATGACCAATCTTCCAGTTGAAATCTTAAATTGTATCTTTTCAGCTCAGCTGACATGAACTGCAGATAACTCCTTCAGATCTATCCATTATAGGCTATAATCAATGTATGATATAGATTCATACTTCCGGTTTGTCGGCTTCGGTGACAGCAGGGATTCGGTTTTCTCTGCGATCCCTGCTGTGCTAGCCACCTTGGTGCCTCCGATCCTGACGGATTTGGAGGCTAAGGCTGCCCTGTTGGGGCAGCTGAAGAAAGGGGGGATCTGGACAGGGGTTGAGGGGTGTCGCAAACCCCCTCCCCAGCCGGCAATAACCCCCTTCTCTCAAGACGGTGGAGCGGCGGTCTTAATGGCCGCCATAAAGAAGCCGGCAACTGGATAAAGAATGTGCAGGAGGAGGAAGAAGGAGTTTTAAAACGAAAGTTTTTTCTTGGTCGAACTGGGACCTTAAGGACATATTTAACACCTGGGAAAGTATTGGCTTTTTTCTGGATGCTACAATGTTCCCGATTGATGTTTTCAGCGGCGAAGAAAAGTGACGAAAAGGGGAAGTTACTCTCCCTCCCTTATGGAATTAACAAATGGTCAAGGGAAACCAGCCTTTTAATAGAAGGTAAAACCTAAACTCCTTTGTTATAAGTGGGAAGGGAGAGGCTTGGAAAAAAAAAATTTACTTTAAGACTTTGCTGGAGGAGATGCCTTGAAGATAAAGAGAATAGAAATTAATTCTAAAAAAGATTTAAAGCACAGACTGGACATTTTTTCTTTCCCTAATTTGACTTCACCCCTAGAAGAGAAATTGTAAAAAGAAGAAGTTTGTACTCTGCCTGGACTGTTTGATGATTGCGGGATTTGGGGACTTTTGGGAACTGTTTTAAGTTTGGAAATAACTGATTGGCTTAATAAGAAGAAGAGAATACAGAAAAAGAAGAAGAAACAGTTTAAAATGGCTCTATCTCTTGATGAACTAAAAAAACAATATTTAAAAATAAGGAAAGAAGGCAAAGATGTTATGGGAGAAGCCCTTTGTTTCCTAGATATGGCGCTTTTCATGTGTCAGCAAATTAAACAACAGCTGGAAGAAGCCGAGGAAGAAGAAGCCATTTTTAATGAACTAAATGGTGTGACTAAGAAAGAAAGGAGAAAGAGAGGAGTGAAAAGGAAGGACTTAAGAAATAAAAAAATATTTATGAAAGAGAAAAAGAAGATGCAAAAACAACAGAATGCTAGAAAGCAAAAGGAAAGAGGAATGCAACAGAAAGGGGAAACCAAGAAGGCAGAGGTTTGGAGAGGAGGGGGTAAAAAGTTTAGGCGGGCTAAGAAGGAAAGAGAAGAGGGGGGAAAAAGTTACAAAGGTATAAAACAAGATGGAGAAAAGAAAATTTTTTTTAGGGATAATGGGTAATGTATGGGTTTTTTAAAAAAGGGGGGGGATTCTGCAAAGTACACATGAGTATTGTAATAGTGGTATTTGTATTATAAGTAGATAATCAGAACTTTTTAAGATCTAATAAAAGACTAAAATATTAAGGTATAACTTTAAAATGTTTAATAATGAATGATATTAAGTTTTAATAAAATACTAAAGGGAATGTTTAAAATATTAGTTTAAATATAGAGTTTAATGGATTAATGTGTTGACTGTTATGGATTTATTATTGTAGTATTGGTTTCTGAAATAGTAGAATGTACTAAGCAGAATCTGATTGGGATTTAGGTGTTATTTTAAATTTTAATTTAGGGGAATGATAGAAAGGCATCATACTCTGATTAGTGATTCCAGGGGAAACTATTCTTTTTTATATTGGAAATGAGACAGATATAAATGGAGACATGGACAAAAGATATAAAAATATTTTTCTTTAAAGCAAGATTAAATATATAAAACAGAATTAAGATGAGGCAAAACTGGAGAGGAGTTACATAATAGATATAGAATAGTAAACAAGATAGGTAATGGTATATAAGAAGAGCATGAATTCAATTGAAGTCCATACAAAAAGAGGTAATCTGGGGCCAAGTTACTTTCTAAAAGAAAGTTTTATGTTTTTATGTTTACGTCTTATGTGTGTGTGTTCAATTAAGAATTAAATAATAAAATCTCGGAGGAAGACTAGATGAGAACAATTATAAACAAGCCAGAGGAAAATATAAATGTGGTGATTGAATAGCAGATAAACTAGAAGGGAAATATGATTGAATAATGATTAAAGAGAAACAATGTGGAATTTGGTAAAGGGAATTTACGTGTTTATCTGGAAATGGGATAAACTATAAGTATGTGATATAAAGCAATGTGTTACCTGCCTTGTAACGATTTACAATGGAAAGAGGTTTTATGTTTTTAGTGTTTAATGATGTTTTGTTTTGTTTGTTTGTTTGTAAAATCAATAAAACTTGTTTAAAAAAATAATAATAATAATCAATGTATGATATAGATTCTAACTCCCCAAACTGAGATTACATATACTTCTGCCAAACAAACAAACAAACATGCTGGCTGGAACCATGCTGGCTGGAACCACACGATCCATAGAGTAAACATACCAGATATTACTTTATAGTGCAGTACACATAGGATTCATATTTATCATGTATACTTTTCTCAGGTTTGGAGATTTTCTAGAAGCCTCTGACTTTTTCATTTCCCCACATCTGTAGTCATGTTCAGTTTCAGGCTTATGGGGACCTGAAAGATTCATTTATAGCCAGAACTACTGGCAAGTGAAGCCTTTGCAGAAAGCATGCAGCTGACATTGCCTAGCTGAACCTGGAAGCCTGCCTTGTTGACGTGGAGGAAGGATACCACAGTTAAGGTTGAATAGGAGCAGATGCTTCTACACTCTGAAAGGAAATTGAAGTCTATATAAAAGAAGTCTGGCAGAGAAAAAAATTAAGGCAGCCAATTTAATGATCTCCTGGAATATATCATAATGGTTATATTTGGGCTACTACAGTGCTTTGTGAGGATGGGGAGAGCCAGGCTACAGGTCCAGCTGGATTGTGCATTATTTGTGGTACATGAACTCTCATGGCTTAGTTGTTTCAATTTTCTATTGTTTCATACAGCTTGATAGATATCAGCAGTGTTAAATGAACCTCATTACTCGGCCAAGCATTTTACTATGTGTCTTTATTCAGAATAATTCTTCTAACAATGCTGGGAATATTAATTTATTCTTTTGTAATACAGTCATAGTAATTTGTTTGATATTTAATTCATAAATAACATACATAGTTTCCCCCTTTTCTGCTTATTTAGTTTTGTTTGGTTTTGTTTTTCTTAACTTAGGTTGGTTGTATTTTATTGTTACTCTCTGTTCTAACAACACTGCTATTCAGGGTGGGATTCAAATTGTTTAACAACCGGTTCTGTGGGCATGGCTTAGGTGGTGGGCGTGGCTTGGTGGTCATGTGACTGGGTGGACATGGCTTGGTGGTCATGTTATTGGCTGGGTGTGGCCAACTCAATATCACTCACATCGAGGCATGCATCTCCTCGCCTGGCCTCTCATGACTGTGGGGATGTTACAACAGTAGTAAGTGTGAAAAATGGTCATAAGTCACTTTTTTCAGTGCCATTGTAACTTTGAATGGTCACTCCATACAAGCAAAGTACCAGCAAAGAAGGGGGGGAAAACTCCAGAGACATTCCTGAGACAGGAAGTCTAGTCCTGCCAAGAATGTAATAAGGGTTAACGGAGAGGCAGTTTCTGTAAGCAACACCAGAATGATTCCTTCCTGCCTTTCTTACAGGATTAGGCCAGTAATTTCTTCTATCAATTGGTTCTCCAAACTGCTTAGAATTTTAACAACTGGTTCTAGCGAATAGGTGCGAACTGGTAGAATCCCACCCCTGCTGCTGTTTCCTTGGGGCAACTGGAAAACAGACTGCTGTGTATGCAAGCTTAAAATCCCAGAAGAAAGATGAAGTTTAAATCTAACTAGACAACCCATGATTATTGGATCATTGTTTCAGAGATATTTCCTCATCCCAACAGAGAAACGGAATGACCATACGCAGGAAAACAAAATGGGAGTGGGAGTGACTTCCAACTTCCTATAACTTTTCCATTGTGTATACTTGTGAGAAGCTGGGAGTAAACATTACAGATCTTCCTTCCTTCCTTCTCAAGTTTAAGCTTCCTGTTGGGTTTTCCTTTATGAGAGGGGCCACAGTTACATCAGCAAAGGTACACAGGGGTGTGATATGGGTCAGAAAGAAAGCATGGAGGAGTGGAAGTGGCTGGTGAGGCACAAGTGCAGAGGGGCTGTGGAGTTTGCATACCTGAGGGAAACTTAGCAACTCACAAACTCTCCTGCTGTCTTCCCCACTACCTTGTGGGAAGCTGTAGGAGAGTGTTAGAAATTACAATCATATGACTGTGGCTGGCTGCAGCACTACCACCAAAGTACCAGTAGCATTATGGAAGCACTGAAATAGTCACAACTTTCCCAATAGGAATCATGGGTTGCAGATTTTGAACAGGTTTTGCAAGTTAGCTTATTTGAGGTACAATGATTCAAAAACTGTTGCCCTATAATGCACTATCTCACCCAGTTGAAGCTTACAAACAGACACAAGAGTGTATAGATGAATGAATAAATACAATGGGATTATTTAAAGGTTCAATATAAGATTAACATAGAAACTAATAACTGGAAGGCCTCATGGGGTGCCTGTGAGGCATTTCTTGCTTAATAGAAAGGGTAGCATCACTAGGAAAAACACCTCAGATATTCCACAGAGATGAGAGCCAATTTAGGATAGTTGGTTGAAGCACCAAACTAGAAACTGGTAGATTTAGTTCTAGACTACCACAGGCATAAAGCTATCTGGATGACCTTCAGCCAGTCTCTCCCTCAGTCCTAAGAAGAAGCCAAACCACTTCTACAATCTTACCACAAAAAAATATGGGCTCTTTTCTAGGCAATTGAAAGGAATCAACACTGATTTGAAGGCACAAAAAGATATGTTAAATCGATCATCTGCCCAAATCCTTAGGATGATACAGCACATGGAACAGTGTTGGTCTGGATTACCTGCAGACTATACTTCTGTGTCAGCATAATTAATTCTCAGCTAAATTTGGATCAGTATCCCAATAATATGGGGTGCCAAGGACAGCAAAACTTCTGGTTTTGTATACAATTACATCTAATAGTGTTTACTTCTAAGGAAATCTTACTAATAATATTGTGTGGGTTTGGGGATAATAATGCCAAACATTTATGAGAATCATTGTAGTTAATATGATTGGGTAAACTTGTGAGAGTTTGACCATATCCAAAATATATTTGGGTCATCTCAGTAGGAATCATCTTTAGTATCCTCACTACTTTTTCTAAACTAAGTTGACACCCATTGATCTAACACTGACAATTACATATTTTATAACATCAGCAGATGACACAACTTGATCCATCTGTATGGTCTCATCATTACACTGATTGTATTATTCCTTCCCAAATGACACACAGAGTGGCTTGAACGGAGCTATTTTGTCATATTTTGTTCTGGTTGTTTTCTCAGGCATCATTGGAATGAAACATACTTGGACCATGAGATCAGAAAATGTCATGCCTTCTGTGAGATCAATTTAACACCTTGATTAAAAAAAATCCCATCCACCTGCAATAGCAAATATCCTCAATCCTGTTTAAACAGAGCTCACAATTGGCTTGAATCCAGAGAAACAGAAGGAAGTCAGGGAACTTCCCAGCCCCCTCCTGCTGGATGTTCTCTCCAGTTATGGATTGGTGTTATTCCACAGGAATGTGGAAGAGAGGCACAGCTGGAGGGGGAAAGCCATAGAAATCAGGAATTGCCTCCATTCTGCAGCTAGAAGTAACTTTCATGCATGCATATGGAAAAATCATTTTCTGCTTCCAGATAGTCTCCAGCGATAAAGCCAGTACATAGACAGATACACTGAAAAGCTGTGTGCTATAGGAAGACCACATAGTGTGGTGATTAAAATTTGAGACTGACACAAGGGAAACCCAGTTTTAGATTCCTGCTCACCCATGATATTTATCCAGTACCATAGCTTTGGGCCATTATATTTATCCTATCCCTCAAGCCAGCCTATTTTTGATCCTTTCCTTCCTACTCTCTTTATAGTTCTTAAAAGGAATACTGTAAAGTTATGTAGCAGGTCAAACTCCTTAACCTTCTTAATCAAAACTGCACTGCTGAAATGCTCTGACAGAATGGGAGGGTTGAAACCTAAAGGAACACACTCTTGAAAGGCAGATCATGTATTATTGCCTGGACCCTCCTGGGGTTCTTCTGTCTATGCCTGAAAATTTACCAGAAAAAAATTGCATTACTGGTTTTCATTGGGAGGTTTTGGAAGCACCTTGGTGACTGAGGCTTACCCATACTCAAAAGAAATTCTATACATTTTCCCCCCTCCTTAGCTACAGATATACTTTCATCTTTGTTGTCCTTTTCGGTCTTCATTGATGTTGCAAAGTTTCAACAGCAAGAATGGTTTTAAAGAGCAGGAAATTGAACAGGAAAAACCACCTGTCAGGCAGGATATGGTGGAACTACAATAGATGAGATGTCTCCCTTCTTTCCCATCCAGGACAACAGAACAACAACAAAAAAAGATAAAGGCTAAAGTCATTATTTATGGCATTTATATACTGTCCAACTCCCAGCATCTCTGAGCAATTCACAAATGATTTAAAACATGAAAAACATGATAATGAAAACAGCAAAAGCAAAAAAGGGTAGAGGTGGCAGAATAAAAAAATCAGCAACAAAAGAAAATAACCTAGGTTAAAAAAAGAGGCTTTAGTCATCTTCAGCAAAGGCCTGGTGAAGACCCAGACTTCAGGCTTCTTCAAAGCACCAGCAACAGAGGTGGCATTCAGCAGGATCTGACCAGTTCTGGAGAACCGGTAGTAGAAATTTTGTGTAGTTTGGAGAACCAACAAAATCCACCTCTGACTGGAGATTTTACAGTATCCTTCCCCTGCCTTGCCCACCAAGCCATGCCCACAGAACCGGTAGTAAAAAAAAATTGAATTCCACCACTGACCAGCAAGGTTGGTAGAGAGAGAAACTCTATTCCATGAATATCCTTTTCCTTCCTCATACTCTTTGGTTAAGGTCTGAGACCAGCTCTAATTTCTAGTTGGTGTCAGGCAAAGAAAAACAAGATATATGCTCAAAAGACATAACCTAAGAAAAACCTGCAGGATTTGGCTTTGATAATTATTTTCAGCCGCTTCGTACCAGCTCTTCTTTGTGTCATGAAACTAGGATGGAAGAGGGGCAAGGCAGAAAATGGAACAGTCACCAATGTTCCAAGCCACAATTGTCTCTTCCATATGGATACATTGGAGGGTTTTTTTCTGGATTTCTTTTCTCTGCAGTCTTATAATGCTAATGAATAGAGGGAGACAAAGGACAACCCTTGAACCTCGATATTCTTTTGGATGGAGGGGAAAATTAAAAGAGAGGATCTAAATAATTGTGCAAGCACAATGGGTGGAAGCCCTCAAAAATGAAAAAGAAACATGTTGGAGATTAGATTTTATACTAGGCAAATTGAGGCAGTGACCGCAACAACCTGAGTTGTTTCTTCAAATGGCTAATTACTCAGACTGAAATGTGAACTTGGGGTTTAGGCTTTACAGAGTTTGGTGATTCTGGCTGGCTTATGATATTCAAACTAAAAGTACAGAATATTCCCTTTATCCACAGGTTTTGCCTGGTTGAATAAGATGATAACAAAACTCTAGGATTCATAAAACCAATAGATTCTTCCTATCTTTTCAAGAAACCTGCAGTTTTGTTTTAAAATATCATAATGAGGTAGATTCACTATGGAAATATTTCATAATCTCCAAAGGACAAAAATTGAGGCAAACCACAGTAAATGTTGTGCCTCTCCAGCATCTTGAAACAGAAGTATTAAGGAGAACAAGCAAGGAACTCTTGAGCTCTGGTTCTTGCTTATATAATTGGGACCTTATATGAACAATTGAGTACAGTCACACACAAAAAATGTAAGTGGGAGTAACGTTTGAAGCCATTTGAGAAACATCACCATTTAATCTACCAATTTCAAAGTCTTCTGCATTTACTACAGCTTGATTAAGACTGAGAAAATAGCAAGGTTAGTATCTCATATTTCACTCATGAAATAACCACAATGTCATAATTTTACTCCTACTGTGTTTTCTCTAAAATAAGACCCAACCAAATAATATAAGCCCTAGCATGATTTTTCAGGATGCTCAAAATATATGCCCTACCCCCAAAATAAGCCCCAGTTAAGATTGTCAGCCAGACGGATGCATTTAGTACTGTATTTCCCCAAAATTAAGTTCTAACCAGAAAATAAGCCCTAATGTGTCTTTTAAAGCAAACATTAATATAAGATCCAGTCTTATTTGGGGGGAAACATAGTAGTTATATAGATAAATATATTGAGAGAACATGGGTTGCCCTTTTAACTGTTACCAAGCATATCTCATCTTATCCATTGTGTCAGGTAAGCACCAACATTCATAGCATTTTAATAGCAGTTTAAATGTATGTTTTAAACTGATATAACATCCTGATTTAGTATAACTACAAACTATAGATTAACAAATAGTACAGTTAAAGTGCTTTTTTTGAAATGAGATGTAGATTTCACAATTCTGTAATTTGAGCCAACCTCTATACATGTCCTAGATTTTCTATAATGGACAGTTAACAGTTATATATGACAGGGAGAGCTGCCATGCTTGAGAACATGGCTCTTCTTTTCAATATTGACCATATCAAGAGGAAAGATTTATTTTCCCTGGGAAGTCTTCCTGCTGAGTGCAAAGCCCAGCCATGTGTGTGGATGGGAGATGGAGTCTAAATTCTCTAGGAGACCTGTAAGCCGGAATGGAAACTTCTGAGAGATAAGAACACGTAGGAAGCTGGGAGGGGCATTTCTTTCAGATTCTACAAGGGATGCTGCCAGTGAAAGAAGTTATGGAAACAGAAGTGAACCAAGGAGAGGTAACCAGAAAGGTGGGGAGCCTAGACAATTCATGCATTAGGAGTAAAAAGGAACCAAGTGATGTTTGCAGAGACTGAGGAAGAACCTAAAAGAAAGTGGCAAAGAGCAAAGGAACCAAAGAGTGCTGAAAAGGACAATCCTGTAGTACCGTTACAGTGCAAAATCCAGATGCTCCAAGTTCTAGCAAGAGAAAGAGAAGTTAGCTGCAACAGCAGTACTAGGGGAGGAGGGAAATTAGCTTTCCAAAACCAACAATTAAAGTCAGTGATTTGGGGGAGAAGGGAGGAGGCCAAAGTGATGTCCAAGGAAAGAAATATTAAGTAATAATCATCTATAGGGATTGGATAAGGACACATAGAGCATATGGTTATGTTTTCCCCCTTGGGTCTTCACTTTTACACACACTTATAAATACACAACCTGCACCATTTCTTTATTGAAATCTGTACAGTGTAAAGAACAATAATTTACACTTGGATTCCCCAGAGCTGACAGTACGGATCTAAAACAGTTCCTATCTTTCATTATTTATTTGTTTATATTTATATAAATGTATAATACTTATATGTTTATATTATTTAAATATATAAAAATATATTTCACATTTTTAACAACTCCGTTCTTACTCTCTCTGACAATACTCATTGTTATGAATACTATAATGTGTGTAGCTGCATATTTATGAAGTAGACATAGAAAAAAATCGGCAGTGGTCATAGCTTACTATCTCTCTATTATCACACACAATGAGGAAATAAATAACTAAGTAAAACATCAAAATACTTTTTGTGCAGTCTACAATACATGACTTTTAAGCCTGCTAACTATTGCTATGCTCACTTTGGTTGATATACATCACCAACTGTGCTATGCAATAAATTTTAAAAGCATGATAACATGATAGCAATAGAATTAGCATTTAGATTTATATACCACTTCATAGTGCTTTACAGCACTCTCTGAGCTGTTTACAAATGTCAGCATATTGTCCCAAACAATCTGTGCATTCTCATTTTACCGACTTCAGAAGAATGGAAGGCTGCGGCAACCTTGAGCCAGTCAGGATAGAACTCCTGGCTGTGGGCAGAGTTAGTCTGCAATACTGCATTCTAATTACTGCACCACCACATCTCAATATGACAAAAGATGCTCCCACACATTAGCCTTTTTGAAGATCGGAAGTGTTTATTCTATGCATACCAACCATCCTTCACCACAAGCAACACTTTTTCCTAATTCCAGTTTCTGTTGTAATACATGATTAGAGAATCTAGATTTATAAATCTAGATTCTAAAGGATCTAGATTTATAAACACAACTTCCAAAAGCCTGACCACTAGTGAGGGCTTCTGGAAATTGTAGTTCATAAGTTCTGGTATGTATCTGCTACTTCTTTTTTGTGTGCCATATCCATCATCAGATGTTGGTGGTCCTATTTTTATCAACAGCCTCATGAAAAAGTGCTGCTTAGTTTTGAATATGTATGCTGAATATGAATATATATGTATCTTACCTTTCAATTATATCAGGAGTATAGTGAATGTTCATAGGAATATAAATCTGTACAATTTTAAATGGTATTGAAAATTTTACAAAGCCATTTCATGCCTAGTTTGAAAAAGAGTTGTATATAAAAAATTCTTTAATGTTAGATCCTGCTCCAATAATCAATCTCTCTCTCTCTCTCTCTCTCTCTCTCTCTCTCTCTCTCTATCTATCTATCTATCGTGTGTGTCTGTCTGTCTCTCTGTCCTTGTTTACTAGCTTTAAAACAAGAAAAGAAAATGGGACATAATTCACACGTTACCAAGGTACCTAATCTGAAGAATTCTTTACCAAACATATATTTAAAAATGAGCAGTTTCAAGAGCTGAATATTGCTGATTTTCGAATTAGGATGCAGAGGGAAAGAACACAGATGAAACTATTTTTGAAGCCCATGTAAACTAAATTCAAATACCAGATTCAGTTCCAGAAAGAGTGCATAGTCTGCACAGGTACCCTTGGAGGAAAGGAAATGTGCAATGCAATGTCATAACGCAAAGCATGTCACTTACAGGCTTGCCTGTGACATTGGAATTCAAGTAACAAAGCTCAGGGTTTGTGTTGCAACCTCATGATGTAATTTTGTGACCTTTTTTCAACACCTTTTGTATCAGATGCTGATTTCTATCTGTAAGATTAGGTGCAATGACTATTTTGACTGTAGTCATTTGACTGTAGTTATTGCAGGCTCTGCAATACTTTTTCTGACATACTGTGCAACTCTATTACATTGCCTGTAGAGGTAAGTTACCATATCAAGTTATTGTTTCCAGCCTTTCCTTTTTCTTTTATTTAGGCCAAACATGGATCATAGTCAGTTGTTCTGAAGCAAATTACTTGAGATGCCCCATATGGTTGTGTCATTCAACCATAATCTTCTAGCCTCAAGAAATTACATCACATAACACAATTCCCATGTGGCACTCTCTACAGGGTGGAGTAGTGCATGTCTAAAACAAATATGAAACACTTTTGTTCTGGATTCATTTGTGGAAAAGTAACTGCAGCTGGATTGTTCTATCTATTCTGGAACAAAACTATCATATCTGATTTTCTTCAGTATTCATTTTCTCAAGCATTTGTTTGGTTTGGCATTATTTTTACATCAAGTTGTGAATAAAAACCTGCACAAAAACTTGCATGCTTTTCCAGTAAGCAATGCATTTTTGAATGCATTTTTTCTTTAATGTATACAATTTTGAATGTGGATTTCCTTAACATATCTATTCTCATTTTTTTAAACTGCAAACCACATGGAAATCTGCATTTTTCAATGTTTTGAAATAAGTGTGTCTTCCAATTTACCTATAACTCCTACAGATGCAAACTTGATAAAATTGTATTACAATCAGGACAGAATAAGCCAGACCACACATAACAATTGAATCAGTTTGGAAAAGAAATATGAGATTATTTGATCAACATTTATCATATAATAATAAATAAAATAAAATATAAATAAATATAATAAATAAATAAACATTTATTATATAAACACAATTATTAACCAATCCATCATCCTCCATTTAGAAACAAACAACCTACTCTCTAATAAAACAATTTGGTTTTAGGAAAAAACTATCATGCAATCTGCAACTCTTACACTGCAAAACCATATGGACTACACAACTCGATCAGGGCAAAGTAATAGACACAATCTACATAGACTTCTGTAAAGCCTTTGATTCAGTGGTGCACGACAAACTACTCCTAAAAATAAAAGCTTACAGTATCTCTGGACACCTGCATTACTGGATAGAAGCATTCCTGTCAAACAGACAACAAATGGTCAAAATTGGGAGCATCCTATCAAATTCTGTACCTGTCAACAGTGGTGTCCCCCAAGGCAGTGTTCTAGGACCAATTCTTTTCATACTCTACATAAATGACCTCTGTGATCATATCAAGAACAATCGCTGATGATGATGTAAAGCTATTCAACAAAACAGACAATACTGCTACCCTTCAAAAAGACCTTGACTATGTATCAGAATGGTCAAACAAATGGCAACTTCAAATCTCAACAAATAAATGCTCTGTCCTACATATTGGCAAAAAACCCCAGAAAATAAAATACAGGCTGAATAGTCAAGACCTTGTTGATGATCCAAACTCTGTCAAGGATATTGGAGTACTCATCTCAAATGACCTACCGTGTTTCTCACAAAATAAGGCTGGCCTTATTTTTTTTTCAGCCCCGAAAAAACGGCTAGGACATCTTTTGGGGGGTGAATTAATTTCTCCCCCTCCCGCCGCATGCACCAGCGCCGTTTCCAATAACAGCATCTGAGTCGCTCCCGCTTTTTCCTCGTCCCCATAACAACAGGAAAAAAAAGATTTTGAGGTACCTGGGATTGCCACGCGCTGCGTTTTGATTTAATCCCGAGCGGCTGGGTGGGCGTGAGAAGAGCTGAGCGAGCGCGTCTGCTGCTGCTCTGTGGAAGTTACGGAGGCAGCTCCCCCACCCAAGAAGCGGCTGAAATGCTTCCACGGTTCCCGCCGCTGCTGCCGCTGTTGTTGGAGATGGCGCTAGTGAGAGAGGGACAGCTGCAGCTCAGTCTGGGTGCTTGGAATGCAGGAACGGGCTGTGCACCGGGACTTTTGCAAACATGTAGAGCCCGAGGCTGGAGCGCCAAAGGTAGCAGCAGCAGAGACGCTCGCTTGGCTCTTCTCATGCCCACCCAGCCGCTCAGGATTAAACCAAAATGCAGCACGCGGCGCTCCCAGGTACCTCAAAATCTTTTTCTTTCCTGTTACGGGGACAGGGGAAAAGCAGGAGCGACTCAGACGGTGTTGTTGGAGATGGCGCTGGCGAGAGAGGTGCCAGCATCGGTGGGAACCGTGGAAGCTACGGAGGCCTGAGAATTGGCTGAAACACTGCCGAACATCCATGCCGACGCCACCCGCCTGCTGCCCTGGGTAAGGGGGGGGTAAGGGAGCCCTCCGTGCTCCACCATGATTGGCTGTTAGGAGCAGCTGATGGTGATGCGTAGCTGCCCCCGGGACACTCCAAATGGCAAGTTCCCTCGCCTCCCCCCCCCCAATTTTGCATGTTTTAAACTAGGCCTAAATTTGGGGGAGGGGCTTAATTTCATTTTATGTCTAGAAAACATGCTGGGTCTTCCTATTGGGGGGGACGTATTGTTGGAGAAACACGGTAAGTGCTAGAGCCCACTGTAAACTACATAGCCAAAAAGGCATTAATAGTTGTTAACCTGATCTTACGTAGCTTTTTCTCTGGTAATACTACATTAATAACTAGAGCATGCAAAACATTTGCTAGACCAATACTTGAATACAGCTCATCAGTCTGGAACCCACATTATGTATCTGATATTAACACAGTTGAGAAAGTCCAGAAATATTTCACAAGAAGAGTTCTCCACTCCTCTACTTGTTGCAGAATACCTTATGCCACCAGAGTCGAAATTCTAGACCTAGAAAACACCGCCTTTGGTCCAATCCAAGTATAGTATATAAAATCATACATTGCAATGTCCTACCTGTCAATGAATACTTCAGCTTCAACCATAACAACACAAGAGCAAAAAACAGATACAAACTCAAGGTTAATCGCACCAAACTTGATTGCAGGAAATACGACTTCAGCAACAGAGTGGCCAATGTCTGGAATACTCTACCTGACTCTGTGTTTTTTTCCCCAAACCCCAAAAACTTTAACCTTAGACTGTGTACTATTGACCTCACCCCTTCCCTAAGAGGTCTGTAGGGGGCGTGCACATTCCCTAAACTTGGGGGCTGGGGACATTGTTGCAGTTGCTTTTATGACAGTCATCATTAATAAGAACAAGAATAACTGGGGGGGGGGGGTTCTAAAAAAATTTACTAGAGCAAAAACACTTTTGAAGTCCCACCGGGGTTATTCTGGACAAGTAAAAACAGGTCACTATCCCTCCGGATCATAGCTACACATAACAAAGTTGACACCTTAAAATGAAAGGTTTGTTTGCTTCCTTGGAGGTAATCCTTAACACAGAAAAGATAATCCAGATAATGCTGTGAGTTCTTCGTTTCCCTTAATTTAACACAGGAAGGATGGAGTCAAATTGAAGAGAAATTGCTAGAACTGAGTGGGGAGGGAAGCGGGTAAGAATTTCCTCCAAAATTCTTAAGGGACACCAAGAAGGGCAATCCATCTTATGTGGTATTGTTGGACGGGAATTGTGTGCCGACAATTATTATTATTATTATGGCTTTCAGATAATTGAGATACATGTACACATTAATTTGTGTAACACTTGCCTAACATTTTTCATCATGGCCTCAGCGGCTTCAGCCTATAACTTTGCTCAGATAATATAATAGATAACAATTCATTATTATAATTCAGTTTATCAAATTCAAATTATTCAGTTAGCTCAAATTCTCTCCATTCCATGACATTTCTATTCCTTTTTTCATTGATACCATGCAGTATCTTTCTCTTTCTGTGAATGGATTATCTAACCCAATTCTTCAGGGTTTTTATAGTGCACGTCATCATCCATTCTTCTAGTTTCAGTTCGTCCTTTCTTTCTCTCCCTGGCCTGCCTTAGCTAGCATTTAATGACACACACACACACACACACACCAAAACAAACTCACCAGGGCCTTTTCACAGAAGCTAAACTCACAAAAGTGAGTTCGGTGCAATATCCTGAAGCTGCATGGCTCTCACTTCAAAACTAGCTAACAATAAAGCTGGGTTTTAAAAAATTTCTATCAAGATGTCAACCAACTCAGATAAACAGGCTAACAGCAAGCAACAATCTAATCAAGGAACCACCAACTTCACTCTCACCAACTCCGACAGTGCAAGCTGCTAGTATATAAATTGAGAGCAAACCTCACTCCCTGCTAACACTGATGATGTTACCTAATTTGGTAATGAAATGTCTGGAAAAAAAAACCAATTAAGCTCAGGGAGCACCAAGGACCCAACAGATGTCAATCTACAGTCCGTTTCAGTTTTGGCAATGATGCTGTCAAAGTATTCTGTTCAGATGATATTCACCACATCCTCTGATTGGTAAATTCCTCTGTTCTTACATTCTTCCACTGATGTTGAGAAAGCGAACACCAGTACTTCTCATTTCCGTATGTTAGCCTTTGAGAACATGAGGTTTCTATTAATGAATCTTTTGTATGAGACTCCCTGTAGTGACGCCTCCTCTTACTATCTTCCTATCTTGTACATCCATATAGATTAAAGCTCCCTCTCTAAGTGTGAACCATCATCAAAGCCCTTTTAGCCAGGTCTCTGCCATGAGAGCGCATCCATATCCATAACTCCTACTCCCAGGAGGAATCCTAGGTAATAGTCCCCTGCCTTGTTTCTTCAAATTGTTGGTCTCCTTGTGTTCAACTGATGTCTGTTCATGTCTGAGGCATATCCCTTCATCGCACAAAAATGTCTATCATTTTCATTGATTCCCAGGAACAATAATAAATTATGCATCACTTTCTTTCTGAATTTGGAGAAGCAGCCAGCATTCCTAAATCTAAGAATTCTGAATTAGCCGATGGGAACTACCTGGCCCTTTTAATATGCAAGATCCTGCACATTTTCACTGCCTCTTGTTTCTCAGTTCTTCATCACCCATTGCAATTAGACCACCGCATGGCTAGTTTGCCTTCTGTGGGCGAGCAGAAACGGGATGCACACTGACTGCCCAAAGCATGGAAAATCTGGATCAATCAGCAGGATTTTCCTTGCCCTCCCCCTTCCCCCAAATTATACTTTGGAGATTTCAATATTCTGCTCTGGACTTTTCCAGGTGCTAGTAGTCTGAACTATTCTAGACAGCTAGAAAGGAGCTGTAGCAATAGCAGAACAATTAGAAGAGTTTGGAATGACCTGAGAGTTTGGCTTCAGTGTTTTAATAATGCAGGTGGGCTGGGTCTATTATTTTAAATTGCATTATGGTGAGACTGGAATTATTTGGACACAGTGCTAAACTGGCAATTTCCGGTCTCCTCATTCTCAAGCCACTCAAAATTCTTTTAGGTTTTTTTACCATGTGATCCTTGTCAGGAAGTGGTCAAACAGAATGCATTGATTAGTACCTTTATTAAAGTAATTGAGAATAGTGGTATAGTAAAGATATCAAGTGGGAGACCATTTGTTTTAATCTCATTTTAGACACAAAACCTGCTGGGTGATTTTGGCCAGTCATTCTTTTTTATCTCTAAGAAGACAGGACAAGCTCTCACATGCTCCAGCTCCTGTTGACCCAGCAGTTTAAAAGAGGGTAATCATGAGTAGATAGATGGATATCACTTTGGTGGGCAACTTTACAGGGACATGAAAGCAACCTCCAACTGGGCATTCCTTGGGCAACAATGATGCCACCAGCTGATCCTTTCATACGGAAGCTTTTTTGTGCTTCTGACACAGAAGTATAGTATACATACCTTAGAAATAGGCAATGGCAAACCATTTCTGAAAAACATTGTCGAGAAAACTGCAGGGATTTGTCCAGGAGTTTCCAAGAGTCAAAAAACTGGCTCAGAGTACCCATACGCAGACACATAGACACAGACACACAAGATACACATACACACACACAAAATGAATTGTTGTCTTTATTTTGCATACCCGTAATATTAATGCAGCAAAATTTATTGTTGCATCCAACCACCATTCTCATTCCACCATTTCTGTCCAAGACAGATTTACTTGAGAAATTATAATGTCTGAAAGTGATACACAAGCTATTCATGATGTGGATCTTCCAAAGGCAAGGAACAGGAATACTTTTCCACTGCCTTGAGGGAAAACATTCAGATAATATAATTTGCCAGTTGCAAAGAATAAATGTAGGACAGCTCTATGGACGTTAAAGAAAAATGTGCCAATTTTAACAAAAGATAGCAAAAGAAACCCCAAAACAATATGCTGCTGAATCAAGGGAAGTTATTGCTCCTTCTAACTTGGTGGACAATATAGGGCAATGATTTGGATTGACTGTGACAAAACAATGTTTTCTTATATTAGCAAGAAATTTCTGGTAAAATCTGATTTAATTTTCTAGGAAACCAGAAAACAACTAGATAACTTGAAGCAGAAGCAAAACTAAATTAAGAATAAAAGTTTTTGACCAGCTAGAAGCTTTCTGTGCATTTTAGATTTATAATCAAATTTATCATTTTCCCAATCTTTATCATTCAGTTTCTCTCTGTCATAATTATTAGAAATAGTGTGCTCATCTACATGTTAGAAAGTAAATATATGTATCAAGTTTGCTTTACTCTGCTGTAATGTATTTACCTATGCACAAGTGTACATTCAAAATAAATAAATATTTTTTTAAAAATAATAAAGTAGGGCAGAAGCAATGAGTATATTGTTCGTTCTTTGTAATCCATACACAAATTGTAGATAACCATGTTGTTAATAGTGTCCTGTTATTCAATCCACTTGGTCTCTGTATGATCCAAGGAATATCATTCCCCCAAACTGATTCTTTGAATTCTTGTAATCCGCCTACCTTTGTGTCATCAGTTGTAGTATCTAGTCATCCTGTGTTCTTTGTTTTTTTCTAAACACCAGCTTTTCTACCAATGACTCGTCTTCTCATTATGCACCCAAAACAAGTTACTTCATTTGATTTTACTTCATTTAGAATTGAATGACTTACTCTTACAATCCAAGCATTCCCAACCATTTTCTCCACTACCCCAATTCAAAGGCAGCAGCTTTTATTTGTCCAGAGGTTTCTGGTGGTCCAGCTCTATGTTACAATTTAGACAACTATGGTCCTGATATTTGATATCAGTGTAATGTCTTTGCACTTTGATGTTTTGTTTAGATCTGTCTAGATCTGTACTTTTTTTTCAGTCTAGGAAAATACTCCATTTTTGCCTATTTTCACACAAGTTTTCATTGGCTCCTAAAATAATTCTAGTTTTTTTTATATTGATTAGCAATTTATCTTTTGCATTATTTCATCTTCAACAAGAGATTCCTTAAGACTGCCTCACTTCTAGCTATCAAAGTAACAACATGAGCATGTCTAAGTTTATTTATCTTTCTCCCCAAAATATCAATTTTTATTTTCTTTTAGTTACACATTTCCAACATAATAAAAATTTATAATCTCCAAAATATATGAAAACCTATTATTGTTGCCATGGGATGCAGTAGTTCGAACGCAATATTGCACACTAATTCAGCTCACTGCCAGGAGTTCAAATTTGAGCGGCTCAAGGTTGACTCAGCCTTCCATCCTTCCAGGGTCGGTAAAATGAGGACCCAGATTCTTGGGAGCAATATGCTGACTTTGTAAATCACTTAAAGAAGGCTGTAAAAGCACTATGAAGCGGCATATAAGTCTTAGTGCTATTGCTATTATTATAAATAAAGACAGTATGCTACTGTTAACTGTTCAGCAAAAAAAAAAAAAAGATGCAGACATTGAAATACAAAAGAATATTTTGCAATGATGACAGAGTGTCCACTCTCAATAAGTTTTCATCAAAGCTACCGTTTATCATATTATTTTTCAATGTTGGGACCTTTATGAATACTTTGCAATGGATAAAATATTTTAATGCAGAAATACACTACTGAGGATAGCATTTTCAAAGCAAATTTCCCCAATTGTTATGCAGAAGGACACAGAGGATAATTTATTTTTGTGGAAGGGAACTAATAAATAATCTTGTTGCTCTCCATGCAACAAGACTTAGTCAAAAATGTGCTAGCAATAGTATGGGGGTAGAGTATACTATTTAAAGTAGTTACAGTCTTTTCTAAGCTTCAATGCATGACTGCAGCAACCAGTTCTAAGTCGAGGGACTACTTTTGATAGTGGATAATTAAACTAAACAGACAGTTTCTCTTCCTAATTTGTAAATGTTACCTGTTTCTGACTTTAAGATTTTAATAGGGATAAAAAAAACTGATTTGAAATAATAGCATTCCACTTATTCCTTTGGTATTGGAGCTTTTTTATATCAGGAAGATTTTTTTTTCATTAACTCTGATCAACCTGCCATCATTAAGTCTGTAAAATGACTGAATATTTGACTTTGACAAAAGCCTTCAAACCAACAGTGTTGAAAAGGGTGGCATTGAAACTGTTAATCACACATTTTTACAAGTTTATGAACCACAAGCATGCCATAACAACACAGGGTCATCAGCAGAAACATCAGATGAAAGAAGTTACATGGAAACTTCCAGCTTGCTTGACCACAGATTTATTATTTTTAGGCATTTTGGATCTTGCCTGTTTTTTGCCTGCCACTGGTGATAAAATCGCATTTCAAAAAGGTTTTGCCCAATGTTACAAAATTCACACAATCTAACTTTTATTTATCAACAACCTAGTTATATGAATTTTGTTTTTCAGTCACTAAGTCATGTCCAATTCTTCGCAATCCTATGGATCATGGCATGCAAGGCCCCCCTCTTCTCTACTGTCTCCCGGGGTTTGCCTAAATTCATGTTCATTGCATCAGTGACACTTTCTAACCATCTCATCCTCTGCCATCCCCTTCTACTTTGGCTTTCAATCTTTCCTAACATCTAGGTCTTTTCCAATGAGTTCTCTCTTCTCATTTGATAGCCAAAGTATCTGAGCTTCAGCTTCACTGTCTAGTTAATATGAATACTAATCACAACTCAGTTACATGAATATCGCCCAGCTATATTATGTAGAATGCATTAAAGTGTCCTTGTTCTGATTACAAACTGGTAGGTTCTCTATATTTATAGGTATGAATCAAATGCTACAATAAAAACAGATAATATAAAATTACGATTGGGGAAAATGAATTAGGGATTCAGAATGATTCGTTTATATATGTTAGAAAACCAGGCATCCTTCATAAAGAGTAACCACAGGTGGTTCTCACTTAACAATCACTCATTCAGCAAATATTCAGATAGGCAATGCCATTGAATCATTGGTACTTATGACTGGTCCTTGAACTTCCAACTGCAATGTCCTGTATTCATATGGTCACCATTTGCAACCTTTGCAAAATTTGCTTCTTACGAGAAAAATTAATGGGGAAGTTGGCAGAGAAAACTGAAATGACCACATATCATCTTCACTTAATGATGGCACTGGATTTGTTTAAAAGTGGCAACTAAAAAGCACCAGAATTGTTGTTGATAAGAGATGTGATCGTGTGACATCATATTTTACCATCATGACATTTAGTGATAGAAATTCCAATCCTAATTGCCAAGGTTAACTGAGGTATATCTGTACAGTAACAGTTTCCCTTAAAGTATCACAATTATCCCAAAGGAATATAGACTGGAATTCTTATTCCAGAAGATTAGTGAAATTATTTAATAAAAAAATAAGTTTGTTTCAGAAAAGTACAGAATTTGATCAGATGAGATAATTTTCTAACACATGTCAGATAACTAAATATAGAGCACCTGATTATTGATCACTGTGTTCCACTAAAATTGGCCATAGAAGGAATACAAAATCGATCTGTATTCTAAGTTTTCTAATTGTCACTCTCAAACAAATGTCCTGGAGACATCTTAAATTCTTTTTCCTAAAGCTATCTGTCAGCCCTCTGGGGTAAGCTAAGTCAGGAAACCAATTCCAGAAGGACTAATGGATCTTATTTACAGGATATAATAATGAAATCTTAAAAGCCTCTCGGAGATTCATCATTATACCCAGGGGAATCAAGGTAATGTCTTTCTTTCTCACCTAATCACATTTCAGGGCAAAGCTGGTGTTTATATAACTAGTCTTACATTTCTTCTTCAAGCCCATCTTCTGTACAATACTCCCTAGCTGATTCCAAACTATTTTCAAATCAAACCTTTCTTGGCTTCTCCCCAAATAACCATTTGGTCCTGTTCTATTATGGTTGTTGAGAATTAACTTGCTAATGGGCAGACAATGGAACAAGCACTCTTATATACAACTTTCCAAGAATGAAAAGAATTTTAAAAACCCTCTCTCAGGAAAATATGTTCCAAAAAGCCATGAAATAATGGAACGAACTTGTTTTTTTTTTAAAAAAAAGAATCAAAATTTCAAAGTTTTGGTATACTATCACAGTATCATCAGTGTCATTAGCAAAATGCATTTAGTAGGAGATTCCCAGTAATTTCATTGTGTGATAGACCTCAATAAAAGGAAGATATGTGGTACTGAGAGATGAAAAAAGTATGGCAGGATTTGGCATTGAGATTTAAAATCTTTGAGAGAAGGGAAGTGAAAAAGAATCACAGGAAGAATTGAGTTGTCACTCTCAATTCTGAATGGGTGTCCATAATAAATATTTATGAGATAGCTTTTGAATTTATACTGTATACTATGATGTTTTATTTTGCAGGAAGAGAGTGTGCTGTTTGACTGTTTCTTTCACTTTAAAAGAAGAGTCAGTTGCATGCTAAAAGGGCTGTCCTCCTTCTTGCTGCTTCTAGGAAATATCATGGTGGATTGGAGGAGTTGACAAAAGAGACACAAACATCTATGCTCCTGGGAAATAAAGAATTTCCTAGAACATAAAGGGGTAGGATTCAGTCTAGCCTTAAATCAAAGTATAGCTTGGCACTGGCAGTATTTGACGAAGTGGATAGCCTGCATTTTTGATGAAAGGGATGAATAAAAATAGACTTGCAATTATACAGTACGTGTTCAATTCTCTATGATCAAGTATGAATTATAGTCCTGAGAGTTAACATCTTCTGGGCAGTCACATTACACTGTTGGCTCCTATTTTCTTCATATGTTCCATAGTTTGCCATGTTCTGCAAATTATGCCAGTCTGTCAGAGCTTCCATGCTTCTTCCATCAGGGCTTCACTTTTTTTTTTCACGGAACTAGTATGTGCCTCAGTACTTCTTTATTACTGCCAAATTGAGCTTTCAAACATCTGGAAATCATCCTTCAAAATTTCTACTAGTGAGATGCTGCATTTGTCTTAACTATTGTGAATATTCCTTAGGATAACATTTTTTAAATAAACAAAAAAGCATTAGTTAGGTCATCTGTCCAGTTTCTTTGCTTTGCATTTATGAATCATCATTCATCATGAGTTATTTCAAGGCCTTAATCCATTCATCATGAATAGCACTGCTGTCCTTTCTCTATCCATTACACCATATCCTTGATCTTCTAAATTTTCATAAACCACTCTAACCTCAGTTATGAAGGACTTCAACATTGACTTCTTTTTTCCATTAAAAATTGTAGTTGGTCACACAGTCAGCCAGATGTTTAGACTGGATTTTTATCCAACAATCAAGCCCTTCCCAAGGATCTAAGTTAGGCAGATATTTGGTGGTGTAAAACTGTCTATGGTTGGACTTAAGCGTAGTACACAAAATTATCTGCTACAATGTCCTACCAGTCAATGACTATTTCAGCTTCAACCACAACAATACAAGAGCACACAACAGATACAAACTCAATGTAAACCACTCCAAACTTGATTGCAGAAAGTATGACTTCAGCAACAGAGTGGTCAATGCCTGGAGTGCAGTACCTGACTCTGTTGTTACATTCTCTAACCCCCACTCCTTTAACCTCAAACTAACCACTATTGACCTCACCCCATTCCTAAGAAGTCTGTAAGGGGCGTGCATAAGTGAACCATCGTGCCTCCTGTCCCTGTCCTATTGTCCCCATTTATTCAAACCTGTATTCTTACTCATGTTTATACTTATACCTATTATCTTGTAAGTGATTGACAAATGAATGAATGAATGAATGAATGAATGAATGAATGAATGAATAAATAAATAAATAAATAAATAAATAGATGTCCTGGGATGTAAGCTGTTCCAAGTAAAGCTGCCTTTTGCAGTTGACTGGTGGTGATTTTGTCAATCCGATGATGTTCAAGTGATGCTCCAGAATCTTTGAAGTTCACCCAAGGTGCAATTAGAACTATCTTTGCTCTCTTTTGCCAGAGTCATTCTACTTCAACTTGCAGTACAACTTCTGCAGTTCTATGTTTCTTTAAATTTTGTGATTTTTTTTCTAGTTCTTTCCCTTCTATTCTGCTGTGTCCAGGTACTGCAAAGTCCACTAACCAATTTTTTTTGGCTTTCTTGTCCACAATCTTATCCACAATCCACAATTTTGTCTTTCTTATTGACAGATAATCTGGTAGTCCTACCAGTCTTGCTTAAAATCAAATGGTATTCCCTACAGATATTCCAATGCATCCAATGATTGATAAAACAATGTGGTGGGTCACATAACCCATTATAAAAAGGAATGTTCAATGTTCTCTGCACAGGTTTGATAGAAAATCTTAGCCCTGAACATCATATAAGGCACTTTATACTATGGTCTATTTTAACTATCACATAAAATTGTATAATTAACTGTGTAAGTGTAATAAGATTTGAGTCTGTATGTGTACATATCTTGCTATATGTAACAGTGTAAAATAATGCCAAATAATGCTTTTTTCATTGTCAAATCATTAGTAAAACCATTATTGTGGTTCCCAGAGCTACTACATCATGACTGCAAGATAAACTTTGTAAGAAATTTCTTTAAAAAATTAAGGAAGCACAAAAGAAACTCTAAAATATTGTTTTAGATACATCCTTTTCCTGTTTTTATAGATTCATTAAGTATTCTCTGTCAAACTTAGTGTGGAGCTATTGATTTATATACCAAGCTAGAGTAAAAAATAAATCATATTTAACCATGACCTGGTGAACAAGCATTGTTGTGGTTTCACTCTCTAGTCTATGAATTAATTTGCTTCTTTCAGTTATTTTCAGCAAAAATTATGAAGATAATCAGAACTCTTTTTATAGACCTTTACATTAATGGAAGGAAGACATTTAAAAGAAAAACAACACAAGAAAAAATAATATGATAGGAAAAGCAATCAAAATACATTTTGTCTAATTATAATATTGCAAACTAACATTATTTCCTCAGAACAATTGTAAACATTAAATATAAATTGCTGTATAATTAAAATGCCTTAATTGTCTATATCATCTAAAGCCCTTAGTAAAATACAATATACTTTTATTTGAAGTGCCTCAAGATATAATTAAGATTATAACATGTGGATTGCAACACCTGATACTTTAATAAATGTTTAACCAAACAATATCATCTCTTATCTATATCAAAACACAGCAAATTAAATATTTTAAATGAAATGTCCCTCTATTTTTAATTGTTGTAAAATAAGCCATGAATTTCTTTAAAAGATGAATTGGATATGTTTTTCATCTGCCAACTTTATCCCCCTTTTCCTGGATTTACTAGCTAAGCCAAATGTTTAATTACAACAAAAACATTCAACTGAAATATGAAAGAATTAAAATATTTTGGAATGCAATTTAACTCATCTGATCAAGGGCAGACATAATTAAGCATTTAGATACAAACTAAAAGAGCAGAGAAAACATAAACATGAATTATTATGAAAAGGTTTTGTTTTAGCTTCTTCAACATTTTTAACATAAAGGAAGGTTTTGCTTTTAGTTCTAGAACTAAAGAAAAAGGGAGTAGACTAGGACTGAGGAAATCAAGATTAAAATTACTGTGCAGTGATGAGGCCTTTACTATCGTACATTTTTAACCATCTTGTTGGATGGTTATGAAAACAATATTCATGTTTTGGGAACATATGTGCCTCTGTTCTTCTTTAAATATTCTCTCACTTTTTCATAGTGAGAGTACTAGTGGGTTCAGAAATAGTTAGTTAGTTCGTTCGTTAGTTCGTTAGTTAGTTAGTTAGTTGAAGGGCTGGGACAGAGAAGACATGTTTCCTGGCTCCTGATAGATGGCAGTGTTTAATTACTGGGACCTAAAGTGTACCAACTCTGTCCAGTATTATGGAATTATAGAATGTAGGGCAGCTTCTCAAATATCCTGGCTCTGTGGATGATAACTCTGGTGAATTTCATTCAGAAGCTCACTGGCAGTCAGTGCAGCTCAAAGAACAGTAGTGTAACATAGGCATACTGTGGCATGCCCATCGCTGCCTACGCTACTGTTTTCTGGACCAATAGAGCTTCTAGATCAGGAGTCTGAAACCTTAAACACTCAAAGAGCCATTTGGATCTGTTTCCCACAGAAAAGAAAACACCAGGAGCCAATAATTTAAACTGGTGTGACTGGGTAGTCATGGCCAACTTGACGTCACTTACTCCCACCCAGTCACCTCATGCTCTGGAATATGGAGCGGAGTCTCCATCCCCTGAATCACCCTTATTTTTTCAGGCCAGGCAAGGAGTGATGGGGAGGGGCCAGCCAATGGTGGGATCAGCCGACAGGGAGCCGCAGCAGAGGGACAAAAGAGCCACATGTGGCTCCAGAGCTGCAGGTTGCAGACCCTTGTTCTAGATAGTCTTCAAAGCCCTGTGCAGAGCACATTCTACACAGAGTCCCATCACAAAGTGACTAGGGCATCAATGACTCTTTTCTTATACAACCCAATTCATTGGTGCAAAAACAAGCTGATCTGCATTTAGAGATTTAACTGGATATCTTCAGGAGAGAATTTTTTAAAATGTCAGGAGGGTGGTGGCAATTGCTAATTGAAACTCTGTAGGGTATTTATTGATCAACCATTGTGGCTGCTATCATAACTTTTTTCACTCTTTTATTCCTCCTCCTCCCTAGATGTCTTTCTACAAATGCCAGCCAATTAACTGTTATAAGATTAATTTAAGAACATTGTTATAATCACTTATCTAGTCTGTCCAACTATAGATGATAATGAAATAAAGCGTTTTCAAAATAAGTTAATGCAACTTGCCTAGGGCATGAGATACCTTCTGGAATGTGTTAGGATTAATCTCTAATTTTTTACAGTACACCCAAAAAATTGTTTGGATTGTTCAGACAGTGCAAAATAACAAAAAGGAAGGGAAGAAATTCTGACATGAAGTAGAAAAAAAGAAACCAACAAATTTAAATTTTGAGGAGTCCTTGGTACTCTCTGAGCGTGGTTGTTTTCTTGCAGTTATTTCATTACTCAAACTAGAAGATATTACCTAGTTTGGGTAATGAAGTGTCTGCCAGGACAGAACAAAGCTCAGAGAGCACCAAGGACTTCTCATTTCAGCCCTGAGCTACAAATGTTCATCTTTATCAGTATATCTAAATTTTAGATGGATGACTTGGCATTGTACTTGATCAGAGAGAAAATCTATCTTTGTGGTCATAAGACTCAACACTGACTTGATGGCACATAGTCAATCACCCAATTGCATCTGAACCACTCATATTGGCCTGGCCTTTTCCACACCAATCCAACCTATTTTGCTAGTCATATAATAACCCATAGGATGAGATGATGATGATGATGATGATGATACCATGTTTCTCCAACAATACGGTCTCCCCCAATAGGAAGTCCCAGCATGTTTTATAGGCATGAAATGAAATTAAGCTCCTCCCCCCCAAATTAAGGCCTACATTAAAACAAGCGAAATGGGGGGAATGGTGGGGGGGCTTGCCATTAGGAAGTACTTTTGTTGCACACCCAGATATGGTGCTGCCTGCGTTGACCCCGATACGAAGTGCCCCACCAACACTGAGGCCAACATCCAAGCCGTCGCCGCCCACCCGAAGATGCAAGGGCGGGGAATTAAGTCACCCCCGAAAAGACAGCCTAGCCATTTTTTCAGGGCTCAAAAAAAAAATAAGACCCGGCCTTATTATATGAGAAACACGGTATTTAAAAATAAACTGGGGAACAGGAGAAAATAAGGATTTTTACATTTGTAATCCATCTGCTTACCAGCTTTTCATTAATGAAAAATGACAGATTTTCAGAACAATGAATTCTAAAATTAGACCTTAAAAAGTATATATAGATCAGGGTTCAGGGTTTGTTAGTAAATGGCCACATTCTTTTTATTTATTTATTTTAATGTTTACTTTACAGACCCTATCCTTCCTATTTTTATCATAATCACCTGACTATACAATCTTGCAGCTTTTAATTAAAACTGAAAACTTTTAGTACTATTCACATTCAGTGGGAACTTGTAGACGGCTTGTACAAAGACTCAGACCTCAATTCATATTCTCTTGGGTAAAATATGACTCTCCAACCATGTACAGAGTCACATCACCCCAGCATCTGACACTGCCAGGGTATAAAACCTTGACATTCTAAAAATATAATCAGAATCGGTGAAGTGAAGTTGTGAAAGCAGATGATTAACATCTCTCTTGTCAGTCCACTTAGGTAAATCAGACAAGAAACATGACCAGACGAGCTTATTCTATTTTATTATAAGAGCATATTAACAAAATCTTGCAAGTCTGAAGGTACAGACTTCCTGCTGCCCCATTTACCAACCTGATATTAGGGCACATTCTTCCCAAGTTTCTTTCTCTTACCTATTAAGGGACAGTGGGCTCTTTCCTCCCTTGTCTGATTGTTCTCTGAGCAGCATCTCTTTCTCTCATCCCCCAAGTTCATTCACACATTCCTTTACAGTCACCACCAGAGATGGTGGAGATGGAATTGCCAAGAAAAGTGAAGCATTTGTTATATTATTCATATAGCAAACCGTGGGATAGGGCAGTGATGGTGAACCTTTTGGGCACCCAGTGCCCAAATTGCATGCACGCATACCCAAAATGCAAGGTGTGGACCCCACACATGTGCCCACTGTCCCCTGCTCATGCCCCCATGCCCCATGCATTCATCCCCATGCATGTGCCCTGCCTTCACGCATGTGCGGCAGAGACCAGAAGGCCAGCTGGCCAGTAGGAGGTGCGCGCGCATGCATTGTGGAGCTGAGCTGGGGCAACAGCTCATGTGCCCACAGAGGGGACTCTGCGTGCCACCTGTGGCATGCGTACCATAGGTTCACCACCACTGGGATAGGATAATAATATTGAAGGTGGAGCCAGAACAAATTCTTAGAATAGAGCTGTTTTGATTAGGAAGATAGAAGGTAGAAGCATAAACTATCCAGCTTTTACCCCAGAGCAGGGGAAAGGCGCTGGGACAGAGGCTTCCAGACTGCTATCTTATTGGTTTAGCCATCCATAAGAAAAATATTATGGTTGTAAAAGTCAAATAAAATAGGGTATAAATGCTTTTAAATTTTTTATAAAAGGCTACCTAATCCCATCTTTTAGCTATTTAACGCCTTTTTTCCCAAAAAAATAACAACAGACTTCTATTAGGCATTTGAGAATTTGTGCAATGTTTTAGAGACGTTATGTTTTTACACACTCCCGTAAATTTTGTTGCACCATCAAAATTACAAAATCAAACTATGAAAGGATTTTTTAAATTTTTATTTTCTTTAACAGTAATAGAAGAGTGACCTACACTGAAAATAAACTCTTTTAAGTTTTGTTTTTCTTCTGTAGCATTTTCCAGCCAGGAAAATTCCACGTGCCCTAGGACTATAACTTTCAAGATTCCTAGTCACCATGACTAGAATCCTGGGAAATATAGTTCTAACACTTCAGGAAGTGGTCTGGGGGTGACTACTGTGATTTTTGTTGTTGTCCTCACAGTTGAATAAAGAGGTGATCCTCTCCAAACAAAAGAACTTTTGCTAAAGGCTGGCCAAATCCTGTGTCAAAGTTTCTGAGAAGCTTTAGTTCCTGTAAAAATGGCATTGTTTTCTGCATCTTTTGTAAGGAATCAAAGTATCCTTCAAAAACCCAGAGGAAAAAAAGAGAAATAGTTTTGCTTCGTTCTTTTCTCGTTTCCTTTTTTTCCTTTTTTTTTTTAAAAAAAAGTGTTTTCTTGCTCTCAACAGTATATGGTGTCTTCCATTGTGAGTGAATTGAATACTAGTCCTCACTTTATGACCGTAGTTTAACAATGTTGTGCTGCCCTTCCCCTGGTCACAGGACCGCACTTCAGGCACTTGTCAATCTGCCCGCATTTGCTACCAGTTGCCAAATGCCCGGCGATCATATGATTGCTGTTTGCAACATTCCCTCCTAACTTCTGAATTCTTCCAGCCTTTCACAATGAAAGTGTTTTCTCTTCCAGAGAGTCAAAATATGCTAGTGAAAAAAATGGATTCTGGATGAGAAACGCTAAGGGCTCTGACCTTCAATGTGCTGAAATGTTGAAGTCCAGACAGAGCCTTTCAAAATGGCATTCCAGAGGAGAAAAGACTAGTGAATGTTATTGTCATAATAGTTCAGAAGACCCTTCTCCACTCCGTATGATTTATAGAAGGAGCCTTCTGAACCATCATGAGAATGGAGCCTGCATGCAGGGTGGAACAAAGCAATAGAACTAGGCATGGTGGAGTAGGTAGAGGGTCTGCACTCTGGTGGGCCTAGCCAGCAGATGCCTACCTATCCACAGCACATTTCTGCATGTCAATGGGCATATGGCTTCCCAGGGCCTCTCTCACCCTGAGGTACCTCTGCACTGTTGCTTAATGATTGCAATGGGAGAACTTGGTATACGATCATTGAGTGAGGTGGTCATGTGGGTGCCTCACTTAACCGCAATGACTAATGATCAAAATTCCAAGTTGTAATTGTAAGTAAAATGCCTGTATACTTTAAGAAAAATGGGGAAGAAGGGAGAGACCCATGTATATGTAACAAGAATATTACATATAATTTAAATGAGAAAAAATCCCCAACTTTCCAGTAAAGAAAGTCTCTTCTTCCTCCCCTTCCTCTTTTTCCCCTCTTCCTACCCTCCTGGAAGGAATTCCTGGGTTCCTATTTATTGTTATTCCACTTCATGCTACCCTACCACCACTGCCTTTGCAAATGAGATATACAAATTAAAAATGTAGTTCAGCCTTACCTCTCTCTTTTTTACTTAGTTCACAATCTTTTCAACAAAAAACAAACCGAAATCCAAAGATGTACTTCCATTTATGCAAGGCGCTATGCACTTTCTTGGATGCAGCCTTGCACAGCGTCACGCAGTGTCTACCACAGCTTTTTCTGGGACTTTTTGGTACAGAACACTGCCAGATTTTTTTCCACTCGATAGCACATCTCTAGATGCAGCTCTTAAGCCATCCAGCCAGGATTTAAAACAAACCTTGTAGTTGAATTTTGCTGTCCTTCTTTTAGGATGCAAAATGCAGAGGAACTGACATATTGTCATTTGTTTTAGTTTCATCCAGAAGTTTCCCTTCTTTTCAAGAAAGAGGCCATTATATGTTATATGAAAAGCAGATGATCTTGTGTGGTCTAATCATTCAAAGAGTCAAGAGAGTAAAAGAGCAGTGCTAAAATTTCTAATCTCAATTATGGCTAAACCATTTAACCTCCTGGGCTCAGTTAGCTCAGCTGGAAATAAGCTCAGCTTTAAACCAGGGGCCAGAGATGAATTTTCCCAGGTAAGATAACCAACTAGTTTCCTTTTGGCAGATTTATTTAGCCATGGGGGGAAAAATATGGAAAACGTTATTAGAAAATGAAAAAGCAACAATCTAATGAAAAAGATACCTAACAGCAAATATTTCCAAACATAGTAACATTGTGTGGGATGTCTGTGTTGATTAACACACTGAATAACAAGTGATTGGATTAGGGTGGAAATGTAAGGTTTATCTATCAATAAGACAATTTTAGGACTATGGAAGTCCCAAAGAAACAGAATTGTGCATTAGAGAAATAGTCTCTAAAGCCTGTGGAACTCAATTCAATTAATCATGAGGGGAGGATCCTACAAAGTTGGATATTTATAAACAAAGTAGGAAAACATGCAAAGCATGGCTTTGGGAATTCTTTCCAACTCCTTAAAAAAGCTTTGTTAGGAGTCCTGGCGCCCCAAAGGGACCGAAAAGGAGAAAGGAGAAAGGCGTTTACCAGCATCTCTAGCCTTTGCCCAACTGTTCTCCACATGGGTACACAGAGGAAATTGAGCTTTCTTTTGCCAGCTTCTCCCTTCATACCAAATTTGGTCCCCTTTTGTTCTAAGAGATTTATCTTGCTGTGGATCAATAATCGGACAAAAGATCAAAGTTCTTTCCCATAATTTCTTTCCAACATTCCATTGGGCTGGAAAAAATATATTAAAGAAAAGGTTTATGTACACTGCAGAGGTAGTATTCAGCAGGTTCTGACCAGTTCTGGAGAAACAGTAGCAGAAATTTTGAGTAGTTCAGAGAACTGGGAAATACCATCTCTGGCTGGAGATTTTACTGTATTTTCCCCTGCCACACCCACCAAGCCACGCCCACAGAACCAGTAGTAAAAAAATTTGAATCCACCACTGGTATCCAAACTCTGATACAGGGATTCTCATTCTGCTCTTTAGATTTGCCTGAAATGGGAAAATGCCTATCTCCCCATACAGTATTGCAAGGAAGATCCCCTTGCTAAATGCAGCTTGCCAGATTAAAGCACACTCTCTAAGATGACAGTGTGTAACTTTTCAGGGGCTGAGCACAATGTCTGACCTCTGAATAATATTCTGGGCCAATGCTCCCCAAATTAGGCAGGGATCCAGGTCAGAACAGATGTTTCCCAATGCACTTAATAATTGTTTATCTCCAGATAACTTTTTGAGGTGTCCTAAGGAGGGCATACTAAAGGCTTGTGCTCTAAATCAAAGCTTGACAGAGCTTATTGGATCAAGAATTGGTCCTTGGGATCCCTAGTTAGGCTGATAGTGCTGCTGGAGTGATCCTTTTGAAAGCCCAAATTCAATCTGTCAGGTTTGCAGTGAAATGAAAGCTTTCATGGCATAGGAGCTAAGTAGCTACAGCCATGTTCACATTTGTTTATGAAAAGTAAGGAAATAATTTTGAATGGATTGCTTGGCATTCGTATGGAACATGCGCTATCTGCTTGACTGGAATCATCTGGGTTTTCTTTGCTTTAAATGTATTCATTTAGCATATCCTACAGGCATTTTTGGCATGCCTTTCCTTGATCTATCCTTGGCATCTCATTGTAATTTATTATATTCCTTTAAATAAGGTTGCATTTTTCTGTAATATGGGCTTATTATCACTGGCATAACTTTGACTGCCAGGCAATCTTTACCTTTCTTCCATTCTTGTTAAAGCTCTTACTTTTGTATAGTAAACTGAGTTTTTACTTCATCATCAGAAAAAGAAATGTTTTCTTCTACAGTAAATCAGCATGAAGAAATCCATATTATTCCTTGGCTCCCATTTTAGCTATGTATATTCCCTATAGGGCTGCCATTATGCAGTTGCTATTTTGAAAGCAAATGTCACAGTTTTGCTAGCATTTTCTTAAGTTGAAATATTCAATGACCAACTATTATTGTGCTTAAAGTCTGGAAAGCAATTGTTATTCATTCACCTAAAACCAATCATCATATGAAATAAGGAACCTAGATTCAGGCCTGAATACACACTTTATTTGCATATTTCTCCCTCCACTATACTCCCTCTACTTTAAAAAAACTGAGAAAAAAGGGATTAAGTTTGCAGAATTATGAGTAACATGTCTGGTCCTCACAGTGTAAAGTCGAGAAATGCCAAATAGTTGTGGAAATTGCTGTCGTTCTAGTTTCTATGAGTGGAGCTGTATAAATAATTATTTCCTTTTCACTTAGTAGGTAATAATTATATAGTATATTAGTTAGTAATAATGGTCCAAGTGGAAGGTTAGCCTATTGACCAAGGTGGGTCTTGTTTCTGAGTAAACATACACACAGGATTTTGCAGCAAACTCATATTACTGACATCTGATTTCTCTTGTTGATCACATAGTGACAAGCATCTCTTCATAGGCTCAAGCAGGGAAGGGCAACCTCATATCCTTCAAAGGTTTTAGATTTTACACTGTACCAGTCAGTATAGTCAGATACAAGGGATTCATCACATTGGAAGGGTGCAGGAGTGACTCTTCCATGGCTAAAGGAAGATTTTTTCTCCCTTCCATTTATTTATGTCTGATTCTTGAGAACTGCCTCAGTTCTCTTGGCAAGGTTTCTTGACAAGGTTTTTCAAAAATGGTTGTCATTGCCTCCTTCCTAAGGCTGAGAGAAAGACACTGGCCCAAGGTCACCCAGCTGGCTTTCTTGCCTAAGGCAGGCCTAGAACTCCTTGTTTCTAGCCAGACACCTTAAGCACTACACCAAAGGGCACTCTAAACATACAGAGGTCTTAAAATGAAGACACCTCCAAGTTTGTGTATCTTTAGCTTTTATTTCAAAGTGGCTAGACCGTCTAACCACTTGTCAAGCTGGCGACCCGCAGGCCAGATGCGTCACATGCAGAGACCAAAAGGCCAGCTGGCCAGCAGGCGGCACGCGCGCATGCATGGTGGAGCTGAGCTGGGGCATTGGCACACGTGCCCACAGAAAGGGTTCTGCGTGCCATCTGTGGCATGCATGCCATAGGTTCACCACCACTGTCCTAGGCTAAGAATCTATCTGCATGTTCTATTAAAAACACTGGTAGCAACGATTTAGGTTTACCCCTTGAAAAGCTGCCATTGTGAACATATACTTGAGGTCCCAGTTTTCCTTGAGGAAAATAAAGCACACTACAGTTTTATGTTTGTTCTTTTTCCACACAAGAAAAAAAGCAGTATAGTCTGGGGAGTACAATTGGCTGATTTTTTCCCCCTTTTTTATATACTGTAAACTTCATGGGCAGTTTATCTATTGACCGGGTTCATTAATCATTCTAAAAATGTTCTGCTACTACAACTGTTCTGGCTTATATGCCATACTTTGTGGATTAGCATTTGGTGCAAATGCAGTCATTTTGGCTGAGTAAAGTATGACACAGACAGTGGTGGGATTCCAATTCTTTTGCTACCGGTTCTGTGGGCGTGGCTTGGTGGGCATGGCAGGGGAAGGATACTGTAAAATCCCCACTCTCTCCTCATGCCACTAACCTGCTTTCCAGCTCCATTCTCCTGTGCAGGGCAACAAAAGAAGACCCAACCAATCAGCTGGGACTTGGGAGGCAGAGAATAGATAGGGCGGGGCCAGTCAGAAGTGGACTACTGAACTACTCAAAATTTCCACTACCGGTTCTCCAGAACTGGTCAGAACCTGTTGAATACCACCTCTGGACTCAGACCAATGTAGGAAATGTACAGAATAATTGGATAGCCAAATCACATCCTAAAACACTCCTTAGCACCACATGGTACTTGGAGCCACAATATAACCCAGGGGTCTCCAAACTTGGCAACTTTAATACTTGTGGACTTCAACTCCCCAAATTCCTCAGCCAGCATAGGCATTCTGGGAGTTGAAGTCCACAAGTCTTAAAGTTGCCACATTTGGAGACTTCTGATATAGCCCATCTCTGTTTATAAGACACCATTCTTTCTGCATCTGCAAGGAATTTAGGGTTAATCTTCTCTTTCCCCTTAATTTTGATGGCTACCTTGTTTTACTGATTCTATATCTGAGGTCCCTTGGTATGCAGAAAACTGGCATATAAAATTAATAAATAAATACTAATTTCATTTATCTCACCAATTCCACCAGATTTTGAATGAATGCAAAGTTAAAGTTTTGTTCATAATATCAATGAAGTATAACATTCCATATCTGTCCAGAAAATTGGTCAATATTTGCTTTAACAGTTCATAAAATAAGTCAAATATTTTCCATTGAGGGTAACTCCCACGGCTTTGGATTCAGCTTTTTAAAAGGAAGCAGGGGGCCAAAACTTTCAAAACTAGGAAGAAAGAATAATCTGAAGCACAGTAAACTATAGATAAAACGAGAGGAAGGAAAGGATGGCTAGGTGAGACGCAATTACTTCTACATAGAAAAAAAAAAAGATTAGAGGTCCATTTTAAAAGGGGGGAAAGGCCCCCAGCCACACTTTGAACATTAGAATTAAGGAAAAGCACAACTGATTACCAGTCAACCATTCCCACACTACTGATGATTGAGAGAATTCAGAATAGAACATTTAGGTCTGGGGTTAAAATCAGTGGTTTTTAAGATATTGCTAAGCCATAATTCCCAGCATCTCTCAACACTAATCACATTGGCTGGCTCAGTGATACTTCTAGTTCGATAATTTATGGAGGTTCACAGGTTCACTAAATGTATGCAAGTAGTGAGTCATAAGCCAAAGCAATAACTAAGGGTGGTAATGTCCACCCAGCTGAAAATGAGGCCCTCAGATCCTGGGAGAGTAAGGAAAAACTTAGGGATTCCAAGCCTCTTTTCTTTCTCTGAGCAGGCATTGAAGGATGGATTATAGACAGCACTCTATCTCTAAATTGCCATCCAGCTTGTAAAGGCAGCTGTGAGAATGGTTGATGGATTTTGTGAGCTGGGTTTTCAGTAGCTTTTGCATTCTCTGGCCTGGGGTAATCCTATATAAAATACAATGTACAGTATTATTTGGACTTATGAAGACACGTTGTTTCTGAAAAAGAGATCATGACATCAGATAATCCTTACCATGAAATAAGCTGGTAACCTTCCACAAAAAACAAGATTACAGCTGGACTGAGTTAGGTTCTGATTTTAGAAGGCTGGCAGCCCTTAAAAATGCAAGGGCTTAATCGCATTATTGCACAAGACAACATTTAAACATTTCAATCCTAGTACAAATAGTTCATATTTTGGCCTCCTGACTGTTTAATGAAAATCTCCCTGCATATGACATATAGTGGAAAATGTGTTGCCCAACACAAGATCACTGGCATACCCCCAGGCTGTACATAAACAAAACAAATGGCGTGTACTAACCTAACCCCGCTTAAACAGCTTGTTCAGGGCATGCCTTTTAATTTCTTTGGCAGTTAAAAATATTATGCTTGAAGTTCCACTGTCATGTTTGTCTGTCTTTTAACAGTGAGAAAGGATTGGCTGATTTGATTCACACTTGCCCAGAAATAAGCCCCATTAAATCAATGGAATTTAGTGCTTCCTAAGGATTGCCCTCCAAATCCCATTAATTCCATGGCACACATTTCAAGGGAAGGCTGCATAGGACTGGGCTGTGAATTTGGGTAGTGGCCTTGTCTTTCCACTGCAAATCTATTTCTCTGAAGCATGTCCCATGCAAATCTGACATTATCTTAGAGCCCACTTTGATTACATAAAGGGCACCCTCTAGAGGTCTCCTTGTACATTGTACAGCTCAGCAACATCCTTATCTCTATTGGACTTCCAGCAAGGGGGGGGGGGGACTTCTGACCTTGTTCATATTTGACTGTCCATCCAAAAAGTTGGGCATGCAAGGTGTCCTGCCCAAAAGCATCCAAGCCATCTTAGTAATACAGTCCAACAATCTGCAGATACACATTCACATATGCACACATGCACGCACACACACACACAAACCTTATCCACCATTCCAATTTCTTACAAATCAGTGTGGCGTTTTAGCAAATGCAGATAAGCAAAATAAAATCCTCATCCTTTTCGCAGTTCCACTTGAGTTTCTAATCTAGCCAGAACAAATTTGGAACAGCTGAATTCCAAGTGGGTGTCACAGAAAGCCATTTAGAAATCCTCCCAACGTTAACCTTGAACCGATATGAACTGGAAGCCAACATGCTGGCTAAATGGAATCCATCGCCATGCCACGAAGACAAATACTTTGCTTCCTGACTAGACTTCCTGTCCTCAAGCACCAGGGAGCAAAATGCAGGGTGCTGATAGCCCAGCCAGAAGGGTGAAAGAACAGTGTGTCATAAAGTCTGGATTTCATCAAGACGAGTCACTTAGGAAAAGCGGGGGAACGGTTATTTCCAAGAAGCAAAGAAATGCAGAGAGAAAGTCAGAGAAGCAGCAGGGGGAAAGGGAACCAAAAAAGAAAGAAGTTCTGTGCAGTTCTCGCTAACAAAGAATTGAATAAAACAGATGTAGTTTAGGCAGTGCAAAAGGACTCCACCCTTCCAATTCCTTGTGTTTACTTCTCTCCCTCTCCCTCTGTTCAGAAAGTTTAGGCTTGTCTCCAAGGGCTGCATTCGTTTCATCACAACTGCAAACTTATTACAAACAGTAATAAGACTTCTTTTTAAAAACGTCTTACACAGAAATAAAGCCTGCATAACTGCATTTATCCCTAAGAGCTCGATGGATTTTTCCCCATTGTTCTTCCTCTCTTTCTTGTCCTCCGTGCAGATGGCAGGAGGGGGGAAAAACGTTAGCTTTTAAAACCCATTTCCCATTAACTGACTTTTCAGTTTCCTATCAATCCTCTAGTTCACAATACACCCCCACAAATATACAGAGAGCATCCTGCATTTCTAAGTCCACTTTTATTTCAGAGCTTCAAAGCACAAAAGTGACATTCGGCACTCTAAAAAGAAACTCACCCCCTTCAAACTCGTCCTCCTCTTGTGTTCGTATCGTCCCCAAATGTCCTAGAAAAGCAATAAGAATGACAAACGTTCTTCTTTGGGTCCAGATGGCCATCATGTCTAAATATTAGACATGTATATCCTCCTCGGAGGAAAAGTGCAAAACAAAAAGTGTACAAAAGAAGATCATATGGACATCATAAGGCAGCTCTTTTCTTTTAGCACTCCCACAGGACACACGGAAAGTCTGCAAGCTCCTCTCTCGCTTGCCTTTTCTTTTTAACCAGCTCTGGCTCTTGCGCAGCCTGCAAACACTTTTCCCCCCTCAAGTGATGCAGCTTTAAATAGGAAGAATGCTGCCTCCAGTTCTTTTCCTGCCCCCTTTCAGCTTCTTCAGCCTAATAATCATCCAGTCCCTGGCAAGGAATCGTGTGACTGATGGTAAACAATCGAATCAGGAGTAGCTTCGCTCTTCTTCCCTCAAACTTTTCCTCTTTTTCTTTCTTTCTTTCTTTCTTTCTTTCTTTTTCTTTCTTTCTTTCTTTCTTTCTTTCTTTCTTTCTTTCTTTTGTTTTTTTAAACACACAGTTTCTGAGAGCTGCTACCTCTCCCTGCTGTTGTTCAAGAAAAGCTCTCCTTTGAAAGAACAGATTGGGATCCACACATATTTGATTCAGAAAAATTATTTGGTGATTCAGACTGTTGGAAAATGAGGAGACAATGAGATGCTAAAGCATTCTTTAGGACAAACTTTGGCTTCTGAAAGGAAGCATCCTCCTTCATAGGTGCAGCCTAAGTTTTGCCCTTCTTCTGATCCTGCATTTCTAAGATGCCCTTTTCGTGTGCAGGGTTTACCTGCTGAAATTATGGAGATTGAAGTCCATTCCTATCAAGGTGAGAAAGGTGATTCGAGTTCTTCTCTATTCACCTCAGTTGCAGTAGTCCAAAGGCTAGATCCCAGTTTTTTCTGGGAAATTGCATAGCAGTGCATTAAGGAATACTAAGGCCTGTTACATGGATTTGCTGCTGAACTTTCCACTGCTTATCATTGATACCTTTCTGCCAGGATACATAGTGGATGGATGGATGGATGGATGGATGGATGGATGGATGGATGGATGGATGGATGGACACTGCCTACTGCCCTGGATAACCAGATTGCCCACTGACTCAAGATTTCTTATATCAGACCAATGGCAAGAGTCAATTAGTAATAACATGCCTTGTTTCCTCGTCAGTGGCTTAAAGATGCAGTTCTAATTCCCTTAATATAATATTTGTTCAGGACATTATGTGAAGTTTGAAAAGCAGCTCTCAAACACAGCCAATGAAGGCTGTGGTGCAAGTGATACTGTACAAGTGATACTGTACTGCTGAGCCCTGCCAGAGTGGTATGGCTCAACAGTTGTCCAAGTCTGCTGTATGATGCTACTTAGGGTAATTCTATATTGCAGTTTTAAACTGATGTTTTCCTGCACCGTTCCCAGCTATTTCTATGGGTCCATGCTTCCTCCAGCCTGAACAGGAACCAAAGGGTGCCAGGAGTGAAGTGAGCATGAATTTCTAATATTGATGGCAGTCATTGATTTAACAGGTCATAGTTGGATCAATTAAAATATTATTTTCTAAAAAGCCCAACTGCAAAGCCCAGCACAGAACATAGCTGTCTGGAGCCCAGGATGAAATGGCTATATAGGACTATGTGAATAGCTGCTGGAGAGGATGAGGCATGCCAGGCCACACTAAAGATGGGCCAAGGAAAAAAGGGAATTCTGCCTGTATTTCACTGCATTGCGCAACTAAGAGAAATACATTTGCTAATGGATTTTGCTCCTGGGGAGGAAAGCTATGGCAAATTTAGACAGCATACTAAAAAGCAGAGTAATCACTCTGCCAACAAAATGTGTATAGTCAAGTCTATGGTTTTTCCAGTTGCAATGTATGGTTGTGAAAGTTGGACCATAACTTTGACTGAGCGCCAAAGAATTGAGACCTTTGAACTATGGTGCTGGAGAAGACTCCTGCAAGTCCCTTGGACTGCAAAAGCGATCAAACTGGTCAGTTCTAGAGGAGAACAACCCTGACTGCTCTTTAGAGACCAGATCCTGAGGATGAAACTCAAATACTTTGGCCACCTAATGAGAAGGAAGGACTCTTCACTGGAAAAGAGCCTAATGCTGGGAAAGATCGAGGGCAAAAGGAGAAGGGGACAACAGAGAATGAGGTGGCTGGATGGAGTCACTGAAGCAGTAGGTGTGAGCTTAAATGGACTCCGGGGGATGGTAGAGGACAGGAAGGCCTGGGGGAAAGTTGTCCATGGAGTCGTGATGGGTCGGATATGACTTCGCAACTAACAACAACTAACAACAACGAAGAGATTTTAGCAAATTTGAATAATGGAGGTATATTTTTTAAAAAATAATAATAAACCCTAGAAATAGTATGCAACAATGTTTTCTCTGCACATTAGGGGTTTGCAGATCATAGTAAACCATAACTTGGTTTGGTTTTGTCTTAGCCTGATGTTGGATTCTGCCACAGTGGTTTGTAGGTCATGCCTATAATTCTGTGTTAAATCTGTACTGGGCCACTATTATGCAATGTGTGAATCCAGCCATTAAATCGAATTCCTTCTATAAACATGGCAATTTTCAGCCATGCCACAACTTTCAGTTTTCCAATAGACAATTAAGTGGATTAGTAATAAATGATTATAATTCTGCACTCATGCAATCTGTTTTCTTCTTGTAGTATTATACTAGCAAATATAATTTGGGCTCATATAAAGTATATGTGTGTGTATGTATGTATGTATGTATGTATGTATGTATGTATGTATGAATGTATGTCTCAGCTGTTCAGCTGAAATCCAGAAAGAAAAAGAAATAAAGCTCCATAGCACATAGACAAGTCTTTATTCATCCATATATCAGTCTGGGTTCAAGTAACAACAAACACCAAAAAAATGATAGTAAAGTCAGCTCTGGTGCACCTCACAGCCAGAGCTGTATTTATCCATCAGATAATAACGTAATGAGTTTATCCACCATGCAATGGCTGCTACCGCTTAATTTCTGGTTAACCTTGATCCATGCATTTTTCTGTTAATTAACCCTCCTTTACCATACCCTCACCACAGTACACTTTCTATATTCCACCAAGTCCCCTGTGCCGTCCCGGTTTATATGTGCCCCCCAAGGTCATTGTTTTAACTGTCAGCCGGTTCATCGCTCTGCCGATAGCCGCCCACAACTTGTGATAGTTCAGCATCTGATGTCATCAGGACTCGTCGTCTATCGCTGTCGGCAACTCCGACCCAGTGTCAGTCGGCCGGCAGGTGCTTACTACTGCAGTAGAATACCCAGACACAGTGGAACACTCAGTGTCATGGCTCCAGCATGCCACGGGGCCGTGACAGGTGGCCCCCTCTATCAGGAATCCACCTGCAACACAGTAAAAACATTAATATTAGTGACATCCATGATAGTTAATCTAATTACAATGTGGGCCCAGGTTTGTAGGGGTATGTATTATGGAAATGGTACACTAAACGATCTGCATATACATCTGATGTCTTCACCCAGGACACCTCTGACACTGGATATCCCTTCCAGCATACTAGATATTGAATATTATTCCTTCTTTTATGGGAGTCGAGAATTCTATCTATTTCGATCTGATCCGTATTTGGTTGATGGTTTGGGGTTTCTATTTCATGGCGCATCATTTTGAGAGTTAATGGTTTTCAATAAATTGATATGAAACAATGGGTGTATACAACCCAACATTGCTGGTAACTTTAACTCGACTGTGACAGGGTTAATGATTCTTGTAATTGAGAATGGGCCCAAGTATTTGGGTCCTAATTTCTTACTGTTCAATTTCAACTTAATATATTTTGTTGAAAGGCATACTTTATCCCCAACCTGAAAAGGTTTATGGTCTTGCCGCTTCTTATCAACATATGTTTTATAATCCATCGCTGTTTTATCCAGAGCTTTTCTGACATGTACCCAACTAGCCTGTACTCATTGTGCCCATTCTTGGACACTGATTGGGTCATTGGGGTGACAAGTAAGATCCGGTAATGGGCTGAATTCCAGGTCATTCACCACATAAAATGGACTGTATCCTGTACTACTGTATACCGCGTTATTATACGCGACCTCTGCAAACAGTAACAACTCTGCCTATTCCTGTTGTTGATAGGACACATATGATCTTAACTATCTTTCTATCATAGCATTCGCTTTTTCTGCTACGCCATTCGTGCTTGGATAGGCTGAACTTAATTCCTGGGATGACCCCAACAAGCGGAGGAATGCTCTCCAGAATTGTGCAGTGAACTGTATTCCTCTATCAGAAATCACTCATCGAGGGGTTCCATGTAATCTGTAAACCTGTTGTATAAACATATTGGCTAGCATCTTAGCTGATGGTAAACCCTTACAAGGTAGAAAATGTGCCTGTTTCTAGAATAAATCGATGATAGTCCATATAACTGTATGACCATTACTGTTTGGTAACTCCACAATAAAATCCATGGCGATATCTTGCCATGGATGTTGTGGTTTGGATACTGTTTGTAACAACCCTAATGGCTTACCCTGTCTTGGTTTTGACACTGCGCAGACGTGGCATTTTTTTACATACTGCTCTATATCGGACATCATCTTTGGCCACCAAAATTGCCATCGAGCTAAATGCAAGGTTTTTAAAAACCCCAAAACCCTCCCTCAATCAAGGCCAGTTTCTCACTTAGCAAATTGAAAGAGTGTGGATTTCAACTTCAATTCCCAGAATTCCCCAACCAGCCAGGCTCGCTGAGAAATTATGGTATGGAAAGCCATACATCTTAAAAGCTCCCAAGTTTGAGAAATACTGGAGTAGGCAGTCCATTTAAATTGGGAGGGGGTTTAATGGGAGGTTGGAAAGAGGGTTGAATGGATAAGTTATTTATGTCCTTCAATTCCTTATCAGTTCTCTCTCCTACATTTTCCTTCCTTCACATTAAAATATAAACACAAGAACTTGGAATTCCTTGTTTGTCTTCTTTGACTCCCATTTTTTAAGACAGAAAAGAATGAGATAAAAAATACATATTCTGCCCTAATTTAAGCATCTGGAAGCTCTGTTAGGAACATGTTTGTCTATTGCTTTACCATCTGCACATTAATGCATACCTAAATGCCTAAATAGAAAGTATTTCACATATTTCAAAGATGAAACAATAAGAGAACAAATCAAGGCAGAAGATACAGAAAGAGCACAGGGAGATCAGCCTACAGGTTTCCCCCACTTCTGAGGCAGAGTAAATGGCACTTCTTGGTCTACTCTTGTTGACCAGTAAAATTATTTTAATAATGAAGAGACAGTACCGCAAATATTTTTCCCATTCCTGACAAATAAACATTCTAACAAAATAATTTCCAATCAATTTGATTCATCTGCTAACTTAATGTATCTAAACATAGGACCAGCTTTGGGCAGACAAGGTGGGGCTACGTGTCTTGGCTTGGCTTCTTGAATGTGCCTCTTTCAACATTAGACAGTACTAAACACAAATGCCTGAGAAGTTTCCATTTATAACAGACGTATGTTCCCATAGAATCATCTTGTCCAAAGCTCTGCCTGCACAACTTCCTTTTAGTAGCTAGCACTAAATCATGGGTATACCCTTTTTTCCTGTTTATAGGAACAATCATATACAGACGTCTTTTATTATGGAAACTGATGTGACAAGTATTTAAGCCATCAACGATGTATTCAGTTATTACATTTCAACAATTTGTGGCCCACCTTTCAGATGGAAAACACTGTCAATGGGACTTTAACTATACAATTGTGAAATAGAATAATAAAATTGCTAAATGATTACAATCCACAAAAAACATTAATATGCAACCATCTACTCATTTAGAATGCAATGGGTATTCCAACTAAAATTGTATACCTATATTTTACATTCCAGTCAAATAATTGTGAATGAAAATATGGAAATGTTGACGATGATGATGATGATGATGATGATGATGAATCAACTTTGGAGCGTATCACTGAGCTTGACATACCCAAATTGTAATAAATCCCGCCCCCCCAAAATGCCAGTATCAAAAATGTCCTTTCCCCTGGGTGGCTTCTTCAATTTACCTTAATTAGAAGGTGGCTGAAAGGGTTCTATGGTCTTTCTGGTCAGAGGGGTTATTCAGCAGGTTCTGACAAGTTCTGGAGAACCAGTAGGAGAAATTTTGAGTAGTTCGGAGAACCGGCAAATACCACCTCTGACTGGGGATTTTACAGTGTCCTTCCCCACACCCACCAAGCCACGCTACAGAACTGGTAGTAAAAAATTTGAATCCCACCACTGTTCCTGGTGTTACATTTTACTGTCACTTTTCTGGCAATCTGCAGTATTCCCTGCTTCCCTTAAAACCCAGGTGACAATATCATGAGGTAACAACCCTCTCAACAAGGGGTTTTTTTTCCAGATTAAAAGGTACAGGCACTAGAAAGGGCTAGTAGAGAAGAAAGAAAGGGAGAAAAAAAAAATACCAGTAATACGAATTCTAAACAATTACTAAGCACTCTATGGAGATAAAAGAAGTGAAGTCTTTTAATGGGACAAGTATCGTTCTGACCAGCTAGAAGAATCCAGACAGATAGCAATAGCAATAGTATTTAGGTTTATATACTGCCCCAGAATGTTTCACAGCACTTTCTGGGTGGTTTACAATATCCGTACTATTTGCATATTGCCCCCAACCATCTGGGTCCTCATTTTACCAACCTTGGAAAGATGAAAGGCTGAGTCAACCTTGAGCTCCATTAGGATCAAATCCCAGTTGTGGGCAGAGTTTGCTTGCAAGACTTCATTCTAACCACTGTGCCACCAAATGCCTGTAAATTGTTGGTAAATTCTGCCAGATGAACTTTCTCCCTTCTTATTCCTTTTTAATCTTCTCTTCAAAACTCCAATATTGATTGTAAGAGAACAGGATCAACATTGCAGTTAGATATACCTGTAGAATTGATGTTATTTGTATAATTAGAATGGGTATACTGGAACATGCAAGATTGTAGTTGTTATGTCGTGGGAGTGAGACTCAGGACATCAGCATGATTTCCAATTTGTCTTTACTTCCGTCTAGGACTGAGCAATGAAGAAACTACGGCAGCCCTTCTTATACTCGGGCTGCTCACGGCTGTGGCCAGTGACGGCTCTTTGAATTTCCTACCGCCACGGACCGACCAATTACAGGTAAGTATGCTAATACATAACACCAGTAGTTCCAGCTGTAATGCTGGACCCAGTCTTGGGTTTGAGAGCTTCTTCCCTATATAGTTTGGTTAAGCAGAATCACTTTCATCTCCTTCAGTATTTATTATCATTTTACCTATTAGCAATTCTTCTGGGGGAGCTATATGGATAACGTCCCTACATTCAATAAGAAAAGGAGTTTTCCACTTTTTGCAGATTTTACTAATAGCATCATGAAACAACATACAGACATATAATTACTGTACACTAGTAAAATAAACACTTTATACTAACCTGTTTGATGAATAACCCAGGAACCAATCAACTCTCTTTTCCCACACCGCAAAAAACATGCTCTATCTAATCCTCTCTTGTATCTGGCTACTCACTGCTGGCTCCAAGTATCAGATCTTCAACCTGAGTTTCTACTTTCTGTCTATTCCAGCATCTTTCTCCTCCAGTGCTAGAATTCCAAACCATTTCTCAGTTTCTCCTCCAGTTCTTCACATAAACTTGACTCAGCTTGCTATTAGTCATTCTGGGGTGCCTTAGACAAAGCCTTGGGCCTTCTTTCCTTCACATTTTGCTCCTGAACAATCTTTCCACCAGAGGATGGACTCCCTACCGTGCTGGTTTCAATCATTCTTCCTCTCCCTATCTCATCTCTCCCTCTCCTCCACCCCAACAAAAGTAGGGGGTCTTATATATATTCCTGAACTAGCATTTAACTTGCACCTTCCATACTTTTCTTTTCCTCAGTTCTATTCTCCTTCCATTGCCTAAGCCAGGGATCTTCAAACTTGACAGCTTTAAGACTTGTGGACATATTAGCTCAGGAATTCTGGGAGTTGAAGTTCACAAGTCTTAAACTTGCCAAATTTGAAGACCCTTGGCCTAAGCTTTAAGACTGGGTCAAGTATAATCTGGAGGTCAAATATACTCACAAGAAAATCTTCCTCTCTCTTCCCAAAATCTGCATCTATTTACCTATCTACCCATCTTAGATCTGTAACTATTTCACTTAACACTTGCAAGACAGTCTCTCTCTCTCTCTCTCCCTCCCTCTCTCTTTCCCTCTCTCAACAACACACACACACACACACAATAATAGTACATAAAATTATTTGAAGCGTGAAGGTTGTTATAGATTCAACATAATCAGAATGTTTATCATGTTAAATATTTATATGGATTCCAGAACTTTGGAATGCTCGCAGCATGGTTCCCCAATCCAAGAAATGTTTATCTTGGCACAGTGTTATAAGGCACCGTTACAATGCAGAAATAACACATTAATGGAAAAGAAGAAAAAAAACTTATATTTTACAAATCAGTAATAATTTAAAAAAAACAAGGTATATCATATAGCATTAAATAGATAAATGCAGTAGTGCTTTCAAACATGATCTAAGATTTTTAATAACCACAAAAACTAAAACTAGCAATTTTTATCTTTTCAGCATACACACAAATGCATATTCAGCAACCACAAATGTTCCTGAATCAATCTTTTCCTGCTTCAATAGTTTTATAACAAGTCTGTTTTTTCTAGACCTTTTTTAATTCTTGTTGCTACCACCACTTGCCCTAGTACTGCCACCAACAATGAGTAACAAGTTTCTCTCCTTGAAATGGGAGCTGTTTGTACCCCCAATGTACTTAATTAGGAATTAAAGAGTGAATGAAATAATGAAAACTGAATGAAATGGAGCTTGGTCAGATCAAACTGTTATTGTGAAACAATCAAATACCCACCGTTTTTTGCAGATTATTAAATCCTAATCTATTTATTGTATCTTGAATAAATCCATTACCATCCCAAAATGTCAAAAGTTGTAAATACTGACTAGATTCCTAAGCTGCACTATGCTTCATTAAATGTGGCCTACTGAATAATTGACTGAGTGCATGGGACACATTAATCCGTAAACCACGGTTGACAAGCAGTGTTTGGGTTCACACCAGAGGTGGTATTCAGTAGGTTCTGACCAGTTCTGGAGAACCGGTAGCAGAAATTTTGAATAGTTCGGAGAACCAGTAGCGGAAATTTTGAGAAGTTCAGAATACCACCTCTGACTGGCCCTGCCCCTATCTATTCTCTGCCTCCCAAGTCCCAGCTGATTGGCTGGTTCTTCTTTTGTTGCCCTGCACAGGAGGACGGAGCTGGAAAGCAGGTTAGTGGGGTGGGGAGTGAATGGGCTTTTGCAGTAACATTCCTCTGGAGTGGGGTGGGAATGGAGTTTTTGCAGCCTGTTCCCCTGCCATTCCCACCAGGCCATTCCCACCAAGCCATGCCACGCTCACCAAGCCATGCCTACAGAACCGGTAGTAAAAAAAATTTGAATCCCACCACTACTACAATAACCAAAGCCAAACAAACCACATTTTAGCTTCACACAATATATTAATTGTGTTAAAACCCTGGCAAGTAAGTTAAGATGGAAAATACCAGGGAAGATTCAGATATTAGAAACATTAATATATTAATTTCAAACTTTTGGTAGGTTTCTTAGGAGGCAACTGAATAGTATTAAAATAGATACTTGCTTAAGCACATTTTTGGACTTAAGGGGTGAACGTTCAGCTAGTCTTTTACGTTTTAAGTAAGCAAACAAATATAATGTTTTAACAAACTTTGATCTTGTTTACAAAATTATTTGGCCTTTTTGCTTATTCATATGCTATATGTGCCTTTGAGTCAGTTTTTTTAATGCAGGTTCTGTCCCTGCAGTTTTCTTAGCAAGCATTTTGGAAGTGGCTTGCTAGCTTCTTTCTAGGATTGAAGGAAAGTGACTGACATCGACCTGTCTTCAGAATAAAATGCATCGACCTGTCTTCAGAATAAAATACCCTGAAACCTTTAACCACTACATTAAACTGGCTCTCATTTGCCTGAATGTGTATATTTAATTAATTATTTTAAAATCATAAGTGGGCCTTTTGTCTTTTAAATAAGTGGACAGTTGGCCAATATTCTCTTGTTAATGGATGGAAAATGTATTATACTAAGGCACTCAAAGAAAGCTTTAAATAGCTGAATTATTTACACCCACACTTTCAGCTTCAATCCATAGGAGAATTTTTTTAAAAAAAGAATTCCAAAACTTCACAGAATTCAAAAAAAAAAGAGTTTGGTCATAGATCAAGTTCAATTCCAACAAAAATAAATTAGGATTGAGAAGTAAATCCATTCATTGTTCCTAGTCAGAGAATCATTTAGTTCAGAATGTAGCATTGGCTTGCCAATGTTTCTTTCCAGTACAGAATGAAGGGAGTGGGTTTCAGTGACAGTTTTCCATGTTATTTATTGCCCTGAGTATTCAAAAATCAGTGGAAAATATCTAAGAACGGTTATGAAATGTGAACTCTGAGATGAATTATTCTCTGGACTAAAAACTGATACAGCCCAACATGGAATGTATACTTGCATAAATGAGTTGAATAGTCCAGATGAAGAACAATTGAAGCAGCTGCATCAATTATTGCAGCCCTCGACAAGCCCCATTTTAGACCAAGATTTGTCAACTAAGTTATATGATATTTCAAACTCTTTACACTTTCTTTAACAGATGAAATATATATTGTTGTACTTTAAACTATGATTTGGTTTGTTTCTAGTAGTATTTATGCAAAAGAGGTTCCACTTATTCCCTTAGGCCAGGGGTGGGCAAACTACGGCCCGCGGGCCACATCTGACCCGTTGGTCTTTTTAATCCGGCCTGCCGAAGATTGGTACAGAATTAAGGTTTGATGTGAATGATTGAATGATTGCATTCATTTGATTTTGACTTGTAATGACAGGCAAATTTTAAAAGTCAATGAGGCCCCCGAGCCAAAAAGTTTGCCCACCCCTGCCTTAGGCAATAATATAGCCAACCTCTCTTGAATAAGGTCATGGGACTCTTAAACTTCATATATCCAACAATGGCCAAAGAATCAAAGGAAGCACTACTACACAAAACAAAAAGCCTATTAGATCACACAAAAATCATAATGTCCCAATTTATGGACTTCTACCTTACCACCTATTTCCAATAGGATGGACAAGTATGCAAACAGATCAAGGGATCAGTCATCCATGAGATCACCCATCTCAAGATTCATGATAGAGCTAGTGATACAACATCTGCAAACAATAGTAATCCTACAGATGCAGGCTATAATATGGATCCATTATGTGCAAGACATATTCTTCAGAAAATCAGCTGAGAACCAACATAAAACCACCAACACCTTGCATGGAATCAGTTTCACAAGAGAAGATGAGAAGAACAGCAACATATTTCTGAACATACACATCAGCAGGCAAAATAATGGCAAACCAGAAACTCAACTCTACCCCATTCTCCCATGATGCTACCTAGCCTGGTAATGAACTGTTTGCGGGAAAAGAAGCAAGCTCAGAGAACTTCAAGAACCCAAGCATTTGAATAAACTACAAATTTGTGAAATATAGCATATTTTGAAGCAAATTAGATTAAGAGGCATAATGGGCCAGATTTTTACATGGAATAGTCTCATTTTTAAAGCTATCAAAGATATGACTAAGTATATTTTCATGTCCTTTGTAAATTATTATTAGCACTTGATATGGTAGACAGGGACAATCTGTCTACCACAAATATAAATGAGAGGTTACTGTAGTTGTTTGGCAATCCTACTATTGCACCAAAATAATCATTCAGAAGTATGGAATCAATTATGGAATCAATCATTAACCAATGCATTACCTTCCACCTAGAATCAAACAACTTACTCTCCAATAAACAATTTGGTTTCAGAAAAAAATTGTCCTGCAATTTGCAACTTCTACACTGCAAAAATATATGGACTACACTACTTGACCAGGGTAAAGCAATAGATGTATATTACTCAGCCTTTGACTCAATGGTACATGACAAACTACTATTAAAATTAAACTCTTACAGCATTTTGGGATTCCTTCATAAGTGGATTACTGCCTTTCTGTCAAACAGGCAACAAATAGTAAAATAAGAAATGCCCTATCAAACCCTGCACCAGTTAACAGTGGTGTCCCCCAAGGCAGTGTTCTAGGACCCACACTCTTTATACTCTATATAAATGACCTTTGTGATCACCTTATAAGAAATTGCGTCCTCTTTGCTGATAACCTAAAACTATTCAACACCAGCGACAATGCTACCGTCCTTCAAAGCAACCTTGATTATGTGTCTGAATGGTCAAACAGTTGGCAACTCCAAATCTTGACCAACAAATGCTCTGTCCTACACATTGGTAAAAAAAAAACACCAAATACAAGCTAGGTGGATATGACCTCACTGACGACCCTCACTCAATCAAGGACCTTGGAGTACTCATATTGAATGACCTAAGCCCCAGAGCTCACTGCAACAGCACTGCCAAAAAGGGCTTTAAGAGTTGTAAATCTAATTTTATGAAGCTTCTCCTCTGGTAATACTAATTTGCAAACTAGGGCATACAAAACCTTTGCTAGACCAATACTTGAATACAGCTCTGCTGTCTGGAATCCACACTGTATATCAGACATTAATATAATTGAGTGGGTTCAGAAGTATTTTATAAGAAGAGTACAACAGAATACCCTACACCAGTGGCCCACAACCTTTTTTGTGCCATGGCCCGGTACCGGCATCACAAAATGATCCATGGCCCGGTACCGGCATCAGCACGCATGACAAGGCAAGATGAGCTGAGCGACCCGCCAGCCAGCCGTCCCCCGCTTCTCCCCGCCACCTTCAACTCCTCCTTTGTATCTTTGTCGATGGGCTTCGCTTCAGGATGGCTTCAGGACGGTCGCTCAGCTTGCCTTGCCTTGGGTGCTGAAAGAATCCTCGCGCCTTAGTTTTGTTCGAAGCCCCCCCTTCGATGAAACTAAGGCGCAAGGATTCCTTCAGGACCCAAACGCCGCTTTCCAACCGGAAAAGCTCACCCGGAAGCACTTTCTCATCAAACAAGATGGCGGTGCCCAGCAAACCGGCAGCCCAGTAGGAAATGTTCCACGGCCCAGTGGTTGGGGACCCCTGCCCTACACCACCAGACTTGAGATTCTAGGCTTAGACATCCTTGAACTATGCCAGGTAGGATTGGACTTAAGCATAGTACATAAAATTATATGTTACAATGTCTTACCAGTTAATGAATATTTCAACTTAAACCACAACAACACAAGAGCACACAACAGATATAAACTTAATGTAAACCACTCCAAACTTGATTGCAGGAAGTATGATTTCAGCAACAGACTGGTCAATGTCTGGAACTCACTACTTGATTTTGTTGTCCCCTTCTCAAACTGCCATTCCTTTACCCTCAAACTAACCTCTATTGATGTCACCCCATTCCTAAGAGGTCTGTAATGGGTGAGCATAAGCACACAATTGTGCCTACCATCTCTATCCTATTGTCAGCCTTCAAGATTTTCTCCCTTTGCTTTGCATCTTTCGGCTGTCATAAGTAACGGGGGGAGGAGAGGGAGAATGGTTATGGGAAGTGAGCTGGAGATGTTACAAACCAGAACTGTATAAACTGGGGGGGGGGACATTCTTGCTTAGGTTTCTATCCTATGCTATGCGCAGCTGAAACCCTTTATCAAACTATGTCAGAGTCAACAGACAGAAGCCTCATCACCACCTGGAGATGCCCACATGATGATATACACAACTTTTAATTGGATGAGCCAATTGAACTATTCGGGGTGGGGACATTGCCATTACTTTGTATATGTGATTTATGCGCCCATTTTCTCAGATTCAGAATTCTTTTGTTGCTACCACCTGATTTCCAGGAAAAGATATCTTTTCTCTGATTAAAGGAGTCTAAGTATTTCTTTCTTGGATTTTGAATGGAGCACCAGCTGACACCTATTGTCGCCAATTATTAGTACTAATTTCATGCATTTATACTTATGTTTATTCTTGTTTCTATTATATTGTAAGCATTTGACAAATAAAATAAATAAAGTAAGTAAGTAGGTCACAATCTACAGTATATGGGATTCATTCTACTAAATAATACTTATATAGAGTTGTTAAGCATGTATGTATTCTGTCAATTCAGAAGTGCATAATTGTAGATAAGGCAGTCTCTGAACTTTTCCATCTACAATTGGGAATTTTAAAGTTGACAGTTTATCCAATGGTTGGTTTTTAGATACTGAAAAATAGGGTTGAACTTTTGATAATGCTACCTAGATGTAGCAGTTTATTCAGAGAAGAAAATGTGTTCATCAACTATTCTGAATTGAAGTAACAGTGTTTATTAGGTCCAAAGTGCTTAATTAATTTAATTTTGATTTACCAAAAACTGAGTTCTAGTCTTGCCTTAGGCATGAAAGCCAGCTGGGTAATTTTAGGCCAATTACTCTTCAGTCCAACCCACCTCACAAGATTTTTGTTGTGGGGAAAATAAGAGAAGGAATTAGTCTTTGCTGTCTGTAGTTGTTTGTAAAACATAATGAAGGCAGGGAATAGAATAGAATAGAATAGAATAGAATAGAATAGAATAGAATAGAATAGAATAGAATAGAATTCTTTATTGGAATTCTTTATTGGCCAAGTATGACTGGGCACACAAGGAATTTGTCTTGGTGCAAATGCTCTCAGTGTACATAAAATAAAAGATACATTCGTCAAGAATCATACTGTACAAAACTTAATAATAGTCATAGGGTACAATAAGCAATCAAATTATATTAGCAAACAATCAATAAAAATTGTTAGGATACAAACAACAATGTAATAGTCATACAGTCATAAGTGGGGGGAGATGGGTGAAAGGGAGGATTAATAGTAATAGTAATGCAGACTTAGTAAATAGTTTGACAGTGTTGAGGGAATTGTTTTTTTAACTCTCTAGAACCGTGAGGGGGAACCCATGGCATGCATGCCGGAAGTGGCAGGCAGAACCACTTCTGCCAACATACAAGAGGTCGCCCAGAAGAGTCCCACTGCTCATGCGCGTGTGCTGCCTGCCTGACAGCTGATTGTCAGGTATCTGGCATGCAAGATACGCACTCACATACTCAGAGATGCACGGTGTATATGGGGGTCTCACCGCATGGCACGCATGGGGAGAGCTCACGCACCTGTGCAGGGGGCAGGGGGAGGGGCACGTATTGTCTTCTGGATGCTGGCATGCAAGCTAGATTTTCGGCACAGGAGCTCAAAAAGGTTAGCCACCACTGCTCTAGAATGGTTGTTACCTTAAAGTTGTGAAGCATCTCTAGCTGCTGAAGGCTCTACAGATGTGTTTTGTGGCACTCTGCTTGAAGCAGCCTCTCTTAAATTCCCTGCAATTGAAAAATTGATCTACAGAAGTGTTTCAGTCATGACTAAGAGCCTTCACTGAAGGATGTCCACATGTCCAGAATTGTCAGGGGTAAAGAGTTCATGGGCCAAAAACTCAAATGGTCACTTGATGGATATTCTCTAGATTCTAGAACAAGTCTTTGCTTTTTTTAAGTATTTTCTTTAAGTATCAGCTTTTAATGTAAATACTGTATTTCTAGAAAAGGCACCTAATTTTTATCTAGCTGTTCAGTTTTTGATAATTGCTGAGATACTTCTGAAGAATTCTGAGGAAATACTGGAATTTCCCTCAGGATACAGGTGAAACTCGAAAAATTAGAATATCGTGCAAAAGTTCATTTCTTTCAGTAATGCAACTTAAAAGGTGAACCTAATATATGAGATAGACTCATTACATGCAAAGCAAGATAGTTCAATCTGTGATGTATCATAATTGCAATGATAAGGCTGGCAGCTCATGAAAACCCCAAATCCACAATCTCAGAAAATTAGAATATTGTGAAAAGGTTCAATATTTTAGGCTCAAAGTGTCCCACTCTAATCAGCTAATTAAGCCATAACATCTGCAAAGGGTTCCTAAGCCTTTAAATGGCCTCTCAGTCTGGTTCAGAAGGAATCACAATCATGGGAAAAACTGCTGACCTGACAGTTGTGCAGAAAACCATCACTGACACCCTCCATAAGGAGGGAAAGCCTCAAAAGGTCATTGCAAAAAAAGTTGGATGTTCCCAAAGTGCTGTATCAAAGCACATTAATAGAAAGTTATGTGGAAGGGCAAAGTGTGGAAGAAAAAGGTGAACAAGCAGCAGGGATGACCGGAGCCTGGAGAGGATTGTCAGGAAAAGGCCATTCAAAAGTGTTGGGAACTTTCACAAGGAGTGGACTGAGGCTGGAGACAGTGCATGAAGAGCCACCACACACAGACCGATCCTGGACGTGGGCTTCAAATGTCGTATTCCTCTTGTCAAGCCGCTCCTGAACAACAAACGAAGTCAGAAGCATCTTACCTGGGCTAAAGAAAAAGAGAACTGGTCTGTTGCTCAGTGGTTCAAAGCCCTCTTTTCTGATGAGAACAACTTTTGCATCTCATTTGGAAACCAAGGACCCAGAGTCTGGAGGAAGAATGGAGAGGCACACACTGCAAGATGCTTGATGTCCAATGTAAAGTTTCCACAGTCTGTGTTGATTTGGGGAGCCATGTCATCTGGTGGTGTTGGTCCACTGTGCTTCATTAAGTCCAGGGTCAACGCAGCCGTCTACCAGGAGATTTTGGAGCACTTCATGCTTCCTTCCGCAGACGAGCTTTACTGACTTTCATTTTCCAGCAGGACTTGGCACCTGCCCACACTGCCAAAAGCACCAAACCCTGGTTCAATGACCTTGGGATTACTGTGCTTCAGAGGTGGTATTCAGCCGGTTCACGGTGGTTCTGGTGACCCGGTAGCAAGAATTTGGCATGGGTCACAACCGTTAGTGATTTCTAGCTGGCCACGCCCCCAAAACGGTTCCCGGTCGCCCGAGTAGTCACCGCTGCTTGCTTGCCCCACCCGTCCTCTTGCTGCTCTCGCTGCTTGCTTGCCCTGCCTACTCACTTGCCCCACCTGCACGACGCTCACCCGCCCATCCCAAGCTCATCCTATAAAAACCCTTTGCCACGCTTGCTCATGCTAGTCTGCTCTGTGGCTGCCTGCCTAAGCTGATTTGGTCTTCTACTCTACTCTACTCTACTCTACTCTACTCTACTCTACTCTACTCTACTCTACTCTACTCTTCCCAACGGACCTTCCAGCTTCCTCCTGTCTACAGGACCAGGTAAGTACTGACTTGCTAGCCACCCACCTCCCAGCCCCGGCCCTAATGCCCAGCACTCCTTCCTGTCACCCAGCATCACCCCGACTTTCCAGCCGCCTCTGGAGGCCATGGCTTCCAAACTGGGGCCTGGCACAGCCGGCCAAGCCTCCACGATGGCTTGTGCTGGCTGCCGAAGGCCCCTGGATAGTGGCTTTGTCTGGGGATTAAGTAAAAAACTGGTGTTTATCTGCAGTATTTTGGGGGGTGGGGGTGGGATGCTTTCAAAGTTATCTACTCATTAACAATGATCAAATACTAATATTTGCTTATCCTTTTTACTGGTTTCCTTATATCATTGGTGTTTTCTTTTATATTTTTACATTTCTAACTTATGTTTCTATTAGTTAGCCATTGATAAGAGAAATCCCCTGTTAAAAAGTATTCTAAACCTTCTCCTTGATTGTAAATTTGTAATTGTTAATTTATTCATTTCTGCACATTCTAATATTTTAATTCATTTTCATATCTTTGTTTTTCCACTGTTGTGCAAAAACAATTCTAGCAGCTGTTGTATGTGTAAAATTAAATGAATCTAACAAAATATTTCTGGTTTTAAATCCAGAATGCCCTCTGTTGGGATTTGAATTTGAGCTTAGTTGTCAGATTCCCATGGGGCCATGCAGGGGCAACTCTGTAGGCTGTCCTGAGTCCCAGACTTGGTTGAGCCTTGCTGAATGATGATGTAATATAAAATAGACTGGCCTAGGCCAGAGTAATGGCCCATTAGCAAAGGTTGGGTGGTGCTGAGTTTCTGCCTCTCTTGAGTTTTTACTTTTCTTTTTAGGGGAAATATTCTACCTTTTTAATACATCCTAAAATATTTCATTTTCCTAGGAGAGGGGTGGGTTTTAACTTCCAACAATGAAAAACTGTATCTTTCTTGTTTGTTGGACCCCATGCTGATAAGACTGTACATTGTTGCTGGGTGAAAAAAGAAATCCCTCCCAGTCACATGACTGCCAGGCCATGCCTAGCCAGTCACATGGCCACCAGGCCATGCCCAGCCATTCACATGACTATCAAGCCACGCCTACCAAATAAGCCACACCCATACAGTCACATGACCCCCCAGACCACACCCACAAAATAGGCCACACCCACAGAACCAGTAGTAAAAAAATTTGAATTCCACCATTGCTGGGCTTCATTGGCCAGCAAACTCGCTTGACTATGGGGCATTGCCAAGAGAAAGAAGAGAGACATGAGACCAAACAATGCAGAAGAGCTGAAGTCCACTATTGAAGCATCCTGGTCTTCCATAACACCTCAGCAGTGCCACAGGCTGATAGCTTCCATGCCACACCGCATTGAGGCAGTAATTTCTGCAAAAGGGGCCCAAACCAAGTACTGAGTACATATGCATGCTTATACTTTTCAGAGGTACGATATTGTTCTATGTACAATCCTTGTTTTATTGATTGCATGTAATATTCTAATTTTCTGAGATTGTGGATTTGGGGTTTTCGTGAGCTGTAAGCCATAATATCGCAATTATGACAAATCACGGCTTGACCTATCTTGCTTTGCATGTAATGAGTCTATTTCATATATTAGTTTCACTTTTTAAGTTGCATTACTGAAATAAATGAACTTTTGCATGATATTCTAATTTTTCAAGTTTCACCTGTACTTCCAGCTTTCCTCAGAACAAATTAGAATTGCTAGTGTGGAAAATATTAACATCCTGAAAGTACATAATTTGGAACTGAGAAATTAAAGGATTAGTACATTCTGAGATTACACTTCTGCAGTAGAAGTGCAATCTCAGAATGTACTAATCCTTTAATTTCTCAGTTCCAAATTATGTACTTTCGGGATGTTAATATTCTACTGCAGAAGTACAATCTCAGAATGAAAATCTAACTCATAGATGATTCTTGTTCTTTCCTAAAGAACAATATTTGCAATGATGACAACTGTAAATTGTTATTCCCATTTCTTCAGATATTTTGTTTTGGTGAAACACTTTCTACAAAACAACTGTTTTTAGTATTTATTCTGTTCCCAAATTTGAGGTTTTTAAATTAAATCTAGTATTTAAATGAAGTCCACTACCTACATAGTACATATTTGAATACTCCTTTGGAAAACTGCCTTGCCTTTTTGTATTTCTAATATTCCCCATTTATTGTTTAATATGTATTTCAAGGTAAAAGAAAAAAGAAAGCAAAAAGATGGAAAGCAAAAAAAAAAAACCCAAACTTATTTTGATACAAGAAATAATTCAGCCTCTTTTTAAAGCAAATCATTAAACCTTGACTCTGTGAAGTAATATACATCAGTATTTTCCTCAGCAAGATAATAATCATAAAAGAGTATCTGTGTAACTTACATGGTATTGAGTTCACCCAATTAGCAAGAAAATCATGTTATTTCTTTATAAGCTTAAAGTCTTACTCATTTTATACTGTACTATTCACATAAGGCAGGAGCATTCATGTATTCATATAAGGCAGGAGCCTTTTGCTGAAAGCAAATAATTACCATTTAGTCAGAAAGTAATAACTTGGATATGTCAGGTCATAGCATGAAGCCCTTTATGAGATATTAAGAAGCACATGTTTCACAAAAGGCACTGTGATTGAGCAGCATCAGTATATGGGTAAATTTTGCTATTCAAAGTGATGAGCAAGTAGAGTACGTATTCCCGCATGCTAAAATGGACAACACAGAAGGCCAGTAAAATTATGTTGGTGTCTGGTACAAAAAATGCCAATGATTTTAATGCCCTTCCATGACAGTAAACCCAGTTGTCTGAGACAGATACTTAATCCTGATTTACAACTGAGCAACCATCCTCATATGAGTGTAAAGTTCAGCTATAACTTAAGATCACACTGTGCCAAAAATGAACTTAAGCAGAGGCTTTGAAGAACAAAATCTAACTTTTATTTATACACAGATATGCGAGGAAAGCACATAGACGAAAGTAACTCTTCTTATATCTTAAGATTCTTTTAGAAGTAGAGTAACTGCATTGTAAAACACTCTAATTTACATCCTTCCTGCAAAAAGACAAATGTCCTTCTGGCACTTGTTTATCTTTCATTATCCCTTCTCCTATTGTCTGTCAATCAATCACAATTGACCATTTAAGAGGGCTATTAACAGCATATTTCATACTCCAGATGTAGGGAGTTAGGTTCCCAGGGAGTACGTTCCATTCAAATTGATTTAGATGGGACAATCATGTGTCTCAATAGGAGAGGGATGCAGGCATGTGTTATTATTAGTTTTACAACACCAGTTTTCTTCAACAGAAAGATAAGAAATACCTATAGAGTAAATACTTCTACATATATAAGAAAACAACTGCCTAACATCAAGATAAGACATGCCTATAGAGTAACTCTCTACTTAATGCTATAATATATTTTCCTTCTTTCCTTTCTTTATTACCCTTACATGAGGAAGATACTCAAGAAACTCAAAGAAGAAAAATTCATGACTTAGACTCAGAGTGGAGCCTTCACCTCAGACTTCAACAGTGGTGGGATTCAAATATTGTTGCTATTGGTTCGGTGGGTGTGGCTTGGTGGGTGCGCTTTGTGCACGTCACACACTTTGTGTGCACGCATGTGCCAAACGCGTGCTTTGCACAGGTGCAGAAGCGTTTGTGAAGGCGCAGAGGCATTCTAACTTACCTCCTGCAAGCCTGCACAATCCCGGTCGCTTCAGCAGCTGCCACGCAGCATTCTTCTGTGCCACACAAAGCAGCTGCGCTTCAAATTCAGCAGATAAAAGTGAGTACGGGAGCCCAGGCGAGTGGGTGGGCCTAACAGCAGAGCAACAGAGAGAATTGGTTTGGTCTCTGCTGCTCATCACTCCTACCGGCTCACCAGAACCAGACTGAATCAGTCGAATACCACCACCGGACTTCAAACTAAAATCTGTAGTCAAACAGCAGAAAAGAAATGAAAACTAGTTAGCAATAGTACTTAGACTTATATACCATTTCATAGCGCTTTACCCTCTCTGAACAGTTTACAATGTCAGCATATTTCCCCCAACAATCTGGATCCTCATTTTACCTGCCTCGGAAGGATGGAAGGCTTTGAGCTGGTCAACCTTGAGCCAGTGAGAATTGAACGGCTGGTAGTCAATAGATTAGCCTACAATCTAACCACTACACCACCACAACTCTCTAAGTTACAAAGACATTTGACCATTGTTTCGAATTCAGAATATTTTTCTACAAATTGTATTTTCAAAAAAAAGTAAAATGCAAGGAAACAGGGGGGAAAACTTTTCTGCACTCCCACTTTTGCTTTTTCCATTGCCCTTTCCCTTTCCATTCAGATTGTTGAGGTAGTAACTAAACTATTTTCCCCCCACCCCTAAAAATCTTAACACAAAATGTGAAACCAATTAATCCAATACTTCTAAGTGTGCACTTCATGACAGACTTGACAGAGTTCTTAAATTAAATTATATGCAAGAATGACAAAATGGATATACATTGCAGTTAGTGTTTTCTTATTCCTCTTTACTAGCATTGAATAAATATTTTCACAAATCTTTCACAATCACCAAGATGATTAACATTCAGCAAAAATTAAAAGGATGCTCATTTGTCTTTTTAATCTCTGTTTTATATTTGGCACTCACAGTAATAGCATAAGCTTTCTTTCCAAGGATCAGTGATGGGGTGATGAGAGACACGTTATGCAATGCAGAGTTCAGTTAACAGAGAGTTATGTATGCAGCTCTGCCACAAGTTACTCCCATTACAATTATGTGGAGAGGGAGTTAATTATTGTGTGAAAAAGATTACACACATATCTGCTTGCAAGATAGACATTGGTAAACCACAGCTGTGGAAACAGAAACATGTCTTTTCCATAAGCTGGCACGTGCATATATCTTTCTGTGTAACAGTTTTGGGCAAAGACTCCACTCCAAAATCTGATGGGCTCTCCAATACTCATGTAGAATATTGCTTTTGTTCCACAGATATTAAGTTCAATAACTCTCTTCTAACTAGCCATCTTGAGCCACAGACATCAAGCTGAGTCTTGGAACGCGTTTACGCAAAGAATCACCAAATGGCAACCGTAAGAACAATTTTCAGGGAAATGAATAATAAAATGAACATGGTTCTAAATAAAAACAAATCATCTTCCAAATAGCATTTCACTTAATCATATATTTCAAAAAAAGCATGTTCAGCAAACAGAATTTTGAAACTTTGGAGTTCATCTCTTACTAATGAATCCAGTTTCTTTGTTGTATGTGATAAAGTGTAATTCTCAAACATAACTTTTCGTGGAATGTTGTATATACATTCCCATCAGGGACAAGGCCCATAAGATTCACCCACTAGCTTTTCTATAAAATTTGTTCCTAAATGGGAGGCTACACACAGGACAAAGAAGTGGTCTCCATTGAATTAAATTTCAATTCCTTTTATGCATTAAATTCACATAATTACAGTTAATAATACAGCAAGCCCTGGATGTATTAATGTTTCCATTCAATCATATTAAGAGTACCGTTCAGAGGCAACTTTTAGATGGACTCTGCGGTCACAAGTGGGGTTCTGGAGTCATACTTTTATATGGGTTCTGGGGTCACAACTTTCAAATAAGGGTCCTTAGGTTGTACCCCCCTGCACTGAAGCCTGATTTTATTTACACAGTTCTTATTATCAGGCAGAGAGTAGGTGTGTCCAGTTTAGCACCAAGCATCACTCTCTCTAGCATTTCTGGATTCTCCCAGCAATTCAGTTTCCCTAGTGTATTTTATGATCTTCTAGACCTTCTAGTGCTTTGATCTGGCCGGTGGGGTCACCGTGGAAACAAAGCAAAGGACCAGTCCGTGGTGCCTCTGCCAGCAGAAACAGAGTTTTCCCTGGCAGAGAGTTGCAGGAGGCTGTCGCACTGAAAACGAAGCTCGGGAGCCTGTTTCCATTGGCAGAGTGTTGTTGAGCTGGCCATACCTACTCTGGCCTTGCCCACCAAAGTCAAACACAACCCTGATGAAATTCAGTTTGACATCCCTGTTCTAGACAAACCCCTGCATTGTGATGTCTACTACATGCAGGGGCAGTGGTGCCTTGTCATCTGGGTCAATAGTTAACACACACACCCGGTAGCTCTTTAATATTAGCTGCAGCTACAATTACAGAGGCTGCGTAGCAGCACACTTGTCAGGGTTACAGAAAAACTTAACTCCAATCAAGAACTCCAAGACAGGCATTTTCTCAAAAATTCCTTTTATTTGAGTAGGTATACTGGCACATTTGAGAAAACCTGAATCTGAGAGTTCCAGGTTTTCCCTTAGTAATTCAAAAGTCCTAAGCCAAACCTCTGCACCCATCAGTCCATCACATGATCCAATTACCATCTACCCCAGCTAGAGACATCCCTTCAACCACTCCTCCAGGTGCATGACTTTGACCGAAGAGAAAAATGCTATTATGTTTAACTACCAACATTCTACAATTCCCACCCTCCAACTTTCCCAGGCACAGGAATGTGGCAGTGTGGAAGCTTCTGGTACTAATCTTGCTTCCAAAGCTAACAACAGTGGCTATAATGTCCACCTTGAGCCAAATACAATAAGGGAAATATTAGTTTAAATCTAGCTCTTGATTACCTATACGTGCATTTTGATACTTTAATTTTTTTTCTAGTGGTAGTTCTTTATTTATGATGACAATTGGGACCAGAGTCTCCATTGCTAAGCAAGACAGTTGTTAAGTGAATCACAATCTTTTTGCCATGGTTGTTAAGGAAATAACTGCAGTTATTAAGTGATTTATGTAGTTATTAAAGTGACTCTAGTTTCCCCCATTTGCTTGGCTTGGTGGAAGCCAGTTAGGAAGGTCACAAATCACATGATCTCACAGCATTACAACCATTGTAAATTCATGAGTTGCTAAGCAACCAATTTTGGTCATGTGACCCTTGGAGATGCTGCAGTGGTGGTAAGTGTGAAGACTGGTCTTAAGTCATTTTTTGTAACTTCAGTCACTAAACCAATAGCTGTACATTGAGAACTATATATAACATCAGTTGATATTTGGGTATATGTTTGCATATAGATATAGGTATCAATACATGAAATCCAAAGTAGTCTAATGATGGCACCCAAGATGTATTATATTTTTTGTGGTTAATTTTGCATACAGATCCAAACCAGGGAATTCAATCCATTTTTTTCTTTATTCCAATTCTAAATCCTGTAAAAATACTTATCAAAGAAATTGGAATTCCCAGCTTTATACATTAAGTTCATTTAATTGAGGACAATTAACCAGTGGAACAGCTTGCCTCCAGAAATCGTGGGTGCTCCATCACTGGATGTTTTTAAGTAGACAGACACTTATCTAAATTGGTATAGGTTCTCCTGTTAGAGTAGAGGACTGGACTAGAGGTCCCTTCCAGCTTATTATAGTCTACTACTACTACTACTACTACTACTACTACTACTACTCTATTATTATTATTATTATTATTATTATTATTATTATTATTATTATTATTATTATTATTTTCTAATTGCAATTAATATCACAACAAGCCCTGGGGCTAATGAGCTCAGGCAGACAAGGGCTGCAACGGAGTACAAGATCCCTAACACTAACCGTAGCCCTAAACCTGAAATTCATTTTAAAGGACAAAAGTATTTACTCCAGTGTGGTCGAAAGAGGGAATTTCAACAGTAAATATTCAGATATTTATACCTCATTATTTCTGACAGAGATTAATAACATTGGCAGGTTAAAAAATGGGAATTCCCATTTCTCTAGTAAGTATTTTTATAGGAAAATAGATTTAGAATAGAAATCAAGAAAAAACAGACCAAAGTCCCATGGTTTGGAGCTGTTTGCTAATTAACCACAGAGCATATAATTCATCTTGAGAGGTCACCAATGGAACTGTAGCCCAGCATAACAATATTATAAAACTGTGAAAAGAATTGTTCCATAATTTCAAATGCAGAATGAAAAACAGGTTTATTAAAAGAAAAAGTCCTTTATGCACTTTTTTTTTTACTTTTCCATTTTCTCTCCCTGTTGTCTTCTTGCCAGTGTTTTATTTCTTTTTTACACTGTTCTGGATTGAATCCATATGTGGAACAGATTTTTGAATGCTTCATGAAAGTCTCAGTAAAATCTTACTTGAAAATGTATTATGGCTGTTTGTTATTTATAAATTCAATTATTATTCTGAACTTTAACCAAATATACAGTATTTTGGATTCTGTGGAGCAGTTTAATTCTGAGACTTTAAAAATATCACTATACGAGAGGCCAAACTACATTTTCTTCATGTTGGAAATGTTCTTTAACTAGATACTCATAGATATATATATAGTATCAAAGGTAAAGACTCTTTGCTCTTCCAGATGCATGTAGAACCAGAATTTGCCACCATCAGATGTTTTCAACAGAGACAACCAAAAATCACAGAGTTTATCGATTGCAACTACAGTAGTTATGACTGCTGTTTACTAACTAAATCAGAAACACAATGCCTTAAATTGTAGCACAGAGTAAGAATGAATTGGTCTCCTGTGTAAATCCTTACAGGTAATCCTTGCCTACTAACCACTCTTTCAGCAACCATTCAAAGTTGAGATGGCATTTAACAATCACCTATCTTTGAAGTTCTGGTATCACAATATTCTGGCAATCATGTGATCTACATACACACACACACACACACACACACACATAAATATTAATCACAGTCCATTTTGAATACATAGCAGGAAAAAGAGTCTTGAGAGTTAACAAGGTTGATGCTATATGGTACAAAGCTATTATTACAGAGTTTAATTGTTCTGCTTTGGAGACCTCTTCCCAGAAGGCAACAATGAAAACCAGTTATAGAGAGAATGTTTAAAGTCCCTGACAATGATGTGGACCCTGGTCAAGCAGTGCTTATGTCCCAGACAGAAGGAAGTGAACTCCCAATAATTTTTTCCACTGTCCTCACCACTCTCTGCACAGCCTTCCTGTCTGAAAGAGTAATACTTCCAAACTAAACAGTAATACTGTTTTGTCGGGTAGATCGGTTCGCATTGAGAGGCAAGACTCGGGAGTGAACATTCAGCTCTTTATTGAGAGTGTAGGAATGGAACAGTACAGGCTTGTGAGTCGCTTGGCTTTATACAGCCGGCCGGTGGCTCAGCAGCCAATGGCAGCGCTTTGAATCTCCCGCGATCGGCTCGGCCAATCGCGGTAGATTCTTAGCGCTCCAGTCACAGGAGTTCAGTCAGCCAATCACATAGCGGTCCGCGTGGACCAATCGGAATACGAGTCTTCAAGAATGTTAATACAGAACAAATACAATATAACAGAATATTCTCAATCATCCCTTTGTCGAAGGTGGTAAGTATAGGGGAAGGAAGATGCACTCTTTTAATATGACACAGAAAATGCAGGTGCTGCTGTGCCAGCTTTAGCAGTGTCTCACAGTTGAGTGACCAATCTAACCCACTTGTTAGCTGCACCCCCAGAAACTTAATATTATTAACTCCCTCCACAGCTGAACCTTTAATACACAGCGGTATATGTTTATGCCCAACTTTTCTGAAATCAAAGATGATCTGTTTAGTTTTTCCTCAAATTCTAAATGCTGTGGGCAGAGTTTGCCTGCAATACTGCACTTTAACTACTCTGCCACTAGGACTCCTTAGGAATAGTCAAAATACAGTCCAGATTTCCAAGAGTTAGGTCAGGATTGTCATAGAATTTCATGAGCAGAATCCGCACAAATATTATGCAAGAGCCAGAGATTAGATATTTGATTCTAATGATGGAACATTGCTTAAGTCTGCAATCAATAAAGAGATTTACTCCTCTGTTGGCAAGGAACCCCATAGAATATATTTGCTCTGGTCTTTGCTCTACTCACTTAGTATTTGAGACATTTTGTCATCATCATCTAATTGCTCCAGCTGTTCAGGTGGCACCTGTGTTTGATCAGCCTCAGGTTATTCATGGTTTTGTGTCTCTTGAGATTGACATTCCACAGGTTTTGCTGGAGCCTCTTCAACAACAGAGTTATAGTCTGAAATCTGAATCATGACACTCTAGCAACGTCTCTGCTCCTTACCTGGACTCCTGCAACTTCCTGCTTACTGACCCATGTGTCTTACAATTACAATAGCAACAGGGACTGTGCGGATTGCCATTGCTAAGTGATGTAGTCATGTGATGTCACCCTTTATGATCGCATGGTTTAGTGATGGCAATCCCAGTCCCAGTTGCCATTAAAATCCAAGGATATATTTAATTCAGTGTATTTATTTAACAGCATTTTTAACCCCCCCTTATTAATGTTTCTCACTATTTGTGAATATACTGGACTAATTGGCTTATTGGCCTGATGTAAGAAGACTTCTTATAAAAATTTTAAAAATTGTCCCACCTTGTTTCAGGAAATTAAGGCACAGAGATATTATCTTGTCCCACAGAGAATTTGTGCTATATTTTTTCAGGAGATTAAGGCAGTAAAGATGTCTATCATCCCTGCCCATTTTATCCTTACAAAACCCTGGTGTGTAGCTATAACAGAGAATTAATGACCTACTGAAAGTCACTAGTGATTCTCAGGAGTCTTATCAGAACTAATCCCTATCACAACATCAAACTGGACCTGATACTTACTGCTGTTCAGAACTGGTTTTCTATCAGTGATTTATTGTTTGAACAATATCAGTAAGTTTCATTAAAGATGGTGGGTTTTATTTATAGATTAATTATATACTGGATTGCACTGCAAAGGTGGGAAAAAGTGTGAACATTTGTGAAAATTTGTGAAACTTATACAATTAAGACCTAATGGTTTGAACTAAGTAGGGTTTTATTGCATAATTTCCTCTATTTGGGATAGGGTTCATTAGGTTTAGAGTAATTAATATATATATATATATATATATATATATATATATATATATATATATATATATATATATATATATATATATAAAACTTGAATATATCCATGAAGATTCCCAGTCATCTGGTCATGGTCATCCAAAAGGTGCTTTTTAAAAGGCAACTGGATTCTCTTGATTTTTTTTCCCTTGAAAACATTTTACTTCTCATGTAAAAAGGTTCTTCAGTTCAGGTCAAATGATTTTGTCAGAAAGATAATTCTTATACCTGGCACATTTAATTGGAATAGATTTTGTTAACTATTATCTAACTCATGGCACTTTTGTGTAATTCCTCATAAATCTATTCTAATCTGCTTCCACATTAATTTGATTACATATTTATTTTAAAAGTTGAGTTCTAATAATATTGTAAAATTTTTACTTCAATATAGCAATGTTAAAAATATTTGAAAAGTACATTTTAAATATTTGATTTTATTTGATCGCAGATTGTGTTGTAATATTTAGAAAATATGAACACTAATGGAAATTTTTTATGTCTGCATGTGGATTATAAAACCACATCACTAAACGTTCACAGAACATTCAGATCATTCCTTATTCAACCTCTTTCATCTACATATTCCTTTAAAAGTCCTTAGTTACTCTCAACACATTCGCTTGTTGTACATTAGATAATTATAGAGAAATGCAACTAAAGAGAACAGATATCTATTTTTTTTATAAATCATATTGAGCAAAATCAGAAATAGTTAAGTTAAATACAAACAAGAAATAAACAATTTCAGTTCTGGAAGAATAGAAACCTTCTCTTCCTGTATTTCTGGAGAAGTAATTTTATGAACACCTGGGATTAATCAGGAAGTCTTGTTAGAACACTCTGTTGAACTGGGGTGAGAATGAAAGACAAAGATTTTTAAGAACAACCAAACTACTCCTACTCCCACTGCTTCTTTTGCCCACCCTTGGTAATTCTATTTCTCTGTTTAGGTAAGGAAACATCTCAGAAATGAGGACCCAACAGGGCATGGGTTGTTGAGTTTTATTCTGAATCTCAAAAGATTGTTCTCCTATAACAACATGAGCTCTGCATGTACAGTAAAGATCCTGCAGAACCACAGTAAATGCTATAATACATAGCACAGTATTATCTTTCCCTTTTCATACAGCACTTTGATGCTAATAGAATTCTCAGCATAGGACGAGAGAAAATTGAAAGGTTTTTTAACAAATGGACTGAAAATTGTGCACTATCATTCTATGGATTTGTCAGCCTCAAGATCTCTTCGGGTACCCCAACTATTATCCTTTATTTCTCCCTTAGTATCTCTACTACTAGGCTTACTTCTTTCGGCTGTCATTAGCAACGGGGGAGGGGTAGTTGTGGGGGAAGAGAGCTGGAGGTGTTTTGCATTCTTTTACTGTGGGCAGAAGAAGGGGGATTTCTTCTTTCCAATTTTCCATTTCTTTCCTAGCCTCTATCCTTTTTGCGCAGCTGCGAGGTCTTATCAAAATATGTCAAGGTCAACGGACAGAGGCCTCATCACTACCTGAAGATGCTCACATGATCATATTCGGAACTTTTAATTGGCAGAGACTTCTGGACTTTGGGGGTGGGAACAATTCCATTTCTTTGTATGTGTGATCTCATGCGCCAAAATCTCACTTTCGAATTCCATTTGTAGCTTCCTTTTCATCTTCCAGTAAAAGAAGAACTTTGCTCTGAACCATGGAGTCTGAGTATTTCTTTCTTGGATTTTGAAAGGAGCACATACCGACATTATTCGAAAGTCCCCATCAGCCCACCCGGAGAAAACACCAATTTTTCTTCCGAGGGGTTTTCACATCATGTCATCTCCAGCCAGCGAGGAGGATGAGCAGGGAGCTGTGGGGGCAGCAAATGCTGTTACCAGAGATGCCAGCCACCGATTTGTTAGCTGACCTTACACTGGAAGAAACTCCAACCGAGATGCCCAGATGGTCGTTAGGAGTTGGATGGAAAATCTGGAAGACCCCCCTCCTGGAATCACTGTAAGTCGAAGAGGTGCGAGGGAACGGCTGTGGCAGGGGGGAGGAGATGGAATGCAGGCTGGATCAAGCCGGGAAAAGCTTTAAGGATGCTTCTGAGAAACCCGGCAGGGCTCCAACATATGAGGGGAAGAGAGAGCGAGTTCAGCCTGGGAAGTCGGGCTGCCACCACCCCCTGGCCCATCCCACGCCGGCGCAACCACCAGCTCCCGTCTGGGGAGCCCCAGCAGCGGGGTAATGCCTAGAAGACGCCACCTGCCCTCCTTAGATGTGAAGTTTGGAGGAAATCCCAAGGACTTGGGGTTTTTCCTGGTGCAGGTTGGAAGCTATATGGCAGAATATGAAAGGGAGTTCACCTCTGAAGCGGCCAAAGTAAGATGTGTTACCAGAACCCTGGAGGGGATGGCAGCTGACTGGGTGGTGACTCTGTATAATGATAACTCCCCCAACTGCGAAGCCTTGATGTTTTTATGACTGCCTTGAGGAGGAGGTTTGAAGACCCTCTGGCAGAGAGAAGGGCCAGGATCAGGATGAAAACCATAACTCAAGGGGAAGATCAGTTGCTGACTACACCCAAGAGTTCAGACAGCTGGCATATCGCATTCGAGGCTGGTCCCAGGAAGCTCTAATAGAAGCCTACAAAGATGGCCTAAATGAAGAGGTATACCACATGTGCATCTCCAGAAGGGATCCCCATGACTTGCAGTTGTGGTACCTGTTAGCGGAAGAGGTGGAAATAGATCTAGCCCGAAGTAGACGCAGAGGAGGCTCCGCATGGAGCACCATGCTCCCTCCTCGGCTCCGAGAGATCCCTAAGCCCCGGAAGGGAGGGGTGATGACAAGGGCCAAATCCACTGCCTGTTTCCGTTGTGGGAAGGAAGGCCACCGAATTGCGGACTGTCGAGTCAAACCAGATCCAAAAAGGACGGGGCCCTGGAAGGAAGCCCGAATCCTCCCCAACCAGGCCTCGCAAACCGGGCTAACGATAGGGAGGTTGTAGAAGTCACTCCCCAGCGGAAAAAGCTGGGACCCCGACTCCTCCCGGACGAGAGTGAGACCGACTCGGAAGATGACGTCTCGGTAAGTCCCAACCGGGCCCCCTTACCATTCCAATTAAATTAAGGTGCCCACCTCGGGTACTGAGGGGGAAATGCTGGCCTTATTGGACTCGGGTGCACGAGGTGCCTAATTAGCATGAAAGTAGTTAAAGGCATGGGCATTGGACTGAGAAATTTGAAAACGCCCATATCCTTTTACCAATTAGATGGGTCTGAAGCGGGGGTTGCCCTGCACGGTTCATAACGGAGCCCTTAGAGATGACCATGGGAACCCACAGCGAGACCTTGTGTTTTATTGTGGCTCCCGGGATGGAACACTCCCTAATCTTGGGATTGCCCTGGCTTCGGAAATGGAATCCCCAAGTAAACTGGAGAAAGGGGTGGATACGGATTCGTACTGACCAACCTCCAGGAAGGGAGGAGCAAACCCCCTTAAACCGGGGAGAATCCCCATCCCAAGCCCCAAACCCCTGCTGAGACAGTTTCCACAGGGGCCGAACGCATAGAAGGGGAGGAGAAAATCCCAAAGAGTACTGGGACCTAAGAGAAGTTTTTAGCGAAGAGGCCTCCGATGAGCTCCCTCCCATCGGTCAACCGATTGCAGCATTGAATTTCTACCGGGGGTGACACTACCAAACCAAAGATGTATTCGATGACCCCAAAGGAGTTAGAGGAATTGAGATCGCTTATCGACAAGAATTTGAAACGAGGGTTCATCCAACCTGCCAGACCTCGAGTGGCGGCCCCTGTGATGTTCCGCGAGAAGAAAGATGGCTCCAAGCGCTTGGTGGTGGACTACCGAAATTTGAACGCGGTATCCGTGGAAATGTGTACCCCTCCCTCTAATGAAGGACATGTTGGCTCACCTGGCCAAGGGGAAGATCTTCACGAAACTGGACTTGAGGGAGGCCTATTACCGAATCCGAATTAAAGAGGGAGACGAGTGGAAAACTGCATTCAATTGCCCAATAGGTTGCTTCCAATTCAATGTTCTCCCGTTTGGCCTACAGGGGCACCAGCTGTCTTCATGCAATTGATCAACCAAGTGCTCCACGAACATTTATACAAGGGGTTTTGGTCTACCTTGACGATATCCTTATCTACTCGGAGACCAGAGACCAACATGTGAAACTGGTACGGTCCGTGCTGCACAAATTGCGCGCTGCCAAATTGTACGCCAAATTGTCCAAATGTGAGTTCCATCAGGAAAAGATTGACTACCTGGGATATCGTATCTCACCCGAGGGTCTTGAAATGGACCCGGAGAAGGTACGAGCCGTATTGGAGTGGGCCTCACCAAGAACCCGAAAACAACTTCAAAGTTTCCTTGGATTTGCTAACTTTTACCGGCAATTCATCCCATGTTTTGCTAAAATAGCCATGCCTATCACCAACCTCCTAAAAACAAAGGAGAAGCGAAGCCAAAGCCTAGCCAGCCGTTGAATTGGTCTATGGAGTGCCAAGCCGCTTTTGAGAAGCTAAAAGACTATTTGCTGCCGAGCCCGTGCTAAAGCATCCGGACATGGATGTCCCCTTCGTGATCCAAGCTGATGCAAGTGATGTAGCGGTAGGAGCGGTCTTACTTCAATTAAACGAGAAGGGGACACTACAACCGTGTGCCTACACATCCCGTAAATTAACTGACACTGAACGTAGATGGGCTGTCTGGGAGAAAGAAGCTTTTGCAGTCTGCTGGGCTCTAATGACCTGGAGGCATTTTCTGGAAGCGCGAGGCACCCATTTGAGGTTTGGACTGATCATAAAAACCTGGAGGCCTTAAAAACGCCTCGGAAACTATCTCCTAAGCAAGTTAGGTGGGCCCAGTACTTCAAACGATTCAATTTCTTTCTGAAGTACATCCCAGGAGGAAAGAATTTTATGGCGGATGCTTTATCTAGGATGCCACAATACAACAGTGTTCGAAAAGAAGTGATAAGTCCGATTGTGCCCACCACACAGCTGGCAGCACCAGTGGTCACCAGGGCGCAAAAGAAGAAACAAGAGGCAGATCTGTCCAATGATTTGATCGAACAATTTAAAGAAGCTTTGAAAACAGATGAATGGTTCCAGGCAAATGCAAATAACTGCACTGTTAGAGATGGGTTAGCCTGGATGGGAACGAAGCTGTATGTACCTAAAACACTGAGGAGCCAAGTATTACAACAAACTCATGATTCCAAGGCAGCGGGTCACTTTGGTTTCGTGAAGACCTTACACCTGGTGAAACGGCAGTTCTGGTGGCCCTCTTTGAAAAAGACATTGAAACTTATGTAGCAAGCTGCCCAGTTTGCGCCTCAGCTAAGAGACCTCCCGGTAAGCCGCCAGGTCTATTGCAGAATGTGGCCAGGCCAACTGCCCCTTGGAAGGAAATCTCTATGGACTTTATAGTAGATTTACCTGAGAGTGCTGGGCACACGGTGATCTGGGTGGTGACCGACTTGTTTTCCAAACAGGCACATTTCATACCTTGCACCAAGATTCCTCGGCGAAGTCGTTAGCCAAACTGTTCATTATACACGCCTACAGACTGCATGGTGTTCCTGAACGTATAATATCAGATCGAGGAGTTCAATTTACCTCGAACTTCTGGAGGGAATTTTGAAGTTGATAGGCTCCACCCAAGGGTTAAGCTCCGCCCACCACCCCCAAACTAATGGGGCCTGCGAGAGGACTAACGGGTGCTAGAGCAATATCTCCGATGTTACATAAATTATCAGCAAGACAACTGGGTGGACCTGCTACCTTTTGCCGAAGTAGCGTATAACAACTCCGCTCACAGCAGCACTGGTTTTACCCCGTTCAAAGTGGCCACGGGACAAGATTTTGTACCCATACCTGAACTTCCTCAGAAACCCAATATCCAGTCCTTGGATGACTGGATATCTCAACTACAACTCAATTGGCCAGTCGCCGCAAAGCTCTGGACGAGGCGCATCAATCCCATAAGAAGTTTGCAGACAAGAAAAGAGCCCCACAACAGTCGTATCAAGTAGGCGACAAAGTATTCCTCTCAACCAAGTATCTGCAAACCACTCAGAGATCAAAGAAGTTAGGCCCTAAGTATGTGGGGCCTTTCCCTATTGAGCAATTGTAGAATCCCGTGACAGTTCAATTGACGCTACCGAAGACTCTTCGTCGCATTCATCCTGTTTTCCATGTCAGCCTGCTAAAACCCGAACACACCTGTACATTGAGACCGACCCAGACTGATCCCCCGTCCCATTGTTGATTGAGGGTGAACAACATTTTGAAGTTAAAGAGATTTTAGACTCTCGAAAAGGAGGGGTCGCCTACAATATCTTGTAGCCTGGAAACATTTCCCCCCTCTCATGCTGAGTGGGTGAACGAAAAGACGTTAGGGCTCCTGACCTGCTAAAGAAATTTTATACTAAGTATCCTGATAAACCATAAGAATGTATGCAATGCTTAACATATCTTTTTATTCTCTCTTACAGGGACTAATGTCCTTTTCTAGGGGGTCCGAATGTCAGCCTCAAGATCTCTTCGGTACCCCAACTATTATCCTTTATTTCTCCCTTAGTATCTCTACTACTAGGCTTACTTCTTTCGGCTGTCATTAGCAACGGGGGAGGGGTAGTTGTGGGGGAAGAGAGCTGGAGGTGTTTTGCATTCTTTTACTGTGGGCAGAAGAAGGGGGATTTCTTCTTTCCAATTTTCCATTTCTTTCCTAGCCTCTATCCTTTTTGCGCAGCTGCAGGTCTTATCAAAATATGTCAAGGTCAACGGACAGAGGCCTCATCACTACCTGAAGATGCTCACATGATCATATTCGGAACTTTTAATTGGCAGAGACTTCTGGACTTTGGGGGTGGGAACAATTCCATTTCTTTGTATGTGTGATCTGCGCGCAAAATCTCACTTTCGAATTCCATTTGTAGCTTCCTTTTCATCTTCCAGTAAAAGAAGAACTTTGCTCTGAACCATGGAGTCTGAGTATTTCTTTCTTGGATTTTGAAAGGAGCACATACCGACAGGATTATATATTCATATATCCAAAATCTAGAAAGATATGCCAACATAAAGATTAAGAGATTTGGTGGCGCAGTGGTTAGTTAGAATGCATTACTGCAGGCTACTTCTGCTGACTGCCAGCTGCTAGCTGTTTGGCAGTTTGAGTCTTACTGGCTCAAGGTTGACTCATATTGTTAGGGGCAATATGCTGACACTGTAAACTGCTTAGAGAGGGCTGTAAAACACTGTGAAGCAGTATATAAGTCTAAAGGCTATTGTTATTTACTATCAACCTCCAAATCTACCATATGACATTGATTGAAATTATAATATATATTTTAACTAGTGTGGAATTTATTTACTGATGTGTAAAAGATGGATCATCTCTAATCATAAAATGAAAGCCCTAAGATCTAATAACTTAGATCCTGAGGCATTCAGCATAGTTCTCTTTGTGGGGATATGATGGGGTCTAAGTGCCTTCTAGTTTTCAGAAAAGCTTTTTTGGAGGATTGGGTAATCCTCTTAAACAGCACAATATACTGTATTATGTTGCTAAAGCAAAGTTATACGATTATAACAATAAAAATATTCCGTTATATTATGGGCAAATTCTGTTGATAAATTCAGATGGGGCAATCTGAAGACCATAACCTGCTTTCAGGAAATTGCACTGTTACACACCAAACTCTTGCAACTGCATTAAAACCATCTCATCATTGTCCCAATGGTCTGGAGGCCAAGAAGCCTCATGAGTACTATCCTGTCCTATACAAATACTAGCCCAAATATCAGCCCTCTAGAAAGCATTCTGTTATCAATCCCTTGCCTTGCCTTGCCAAGTAACTGCTGTTTTGAATACAGTCTGCCTCTTTCTCTATTAAATCCCTAATTTTAAAAAAGAAGGAAGCAACAATTTAAAAAACCAAATCAAATCATCATTTCTATTTAGAAAAATGGCAAATAGCAGGGATCATCTTTCATATCTTCACACAAATGATAAGAAGGCACAGAAATCAATGGTGAAATTATACAGTATACTCAGTCTGGCAGAGACCTACCCCAACATCCAACATTAGGCATGCACACCCCTTACTTCCTCCAGACCCACTACTACATATCTAATATGCGAACTACTCAACACAAATTAAGATGGTTCCTCATCTTAATAGGCACAACCACATTCAACATTATATTTGTCTGTGAGACATGATTAAATGCATCTTTTCCAGTCTACATTACCACAGTCAGCGAATATCATGTTTATTGGTCAGATCGTGAAATCCATAGAGAAGGATGGAGTTGTTATCTTCTACAAAAAATCCATAAATCTAAAAAAGATTCAAATTAAACAGGAACTTGCTCTCCCAGAGACCATTGTCTGTGAACTGTCCTCAAATGCCACAATCCACTTCTTACTATGCTACAAAGCCCCTGATTATGACATAGTTCATGCAAAAAAACTAACTTCACTGCTAACGTGGGCTGCCTCTTGCCCTCACCCTCTTATTTTCCTTGGTGACCTCAATCTACCTCTTATAAATTGGACACTAAATGAATGTACATCCGAACCCATACATGCAACCCTGTACAATGCTGTTACTACACTGGGACTGGATCAATTAGTAACTAACAACACTAGACTCAATAACTGCCTCTACCTTATCTTCTGCAACAGCTTAAACTCAGTATATGCCCTACAAATACAAGAACCCTTTTCAAACAGTGACCACAGTATGATTGACTTTTGTCTCAATTTATGCCCTCACAAAGAGGATCATAATAATGGATCCGCAAAATACAACTTCAAAAAAAACAACTATGATCTCATAGATGCTGACCTATCACCTCTTGATTGGCACATTCTGTTCTCTAGCTTTAATACTACAGAAGACCATTATAATGCATTCTTGTTTGAACTTGAAAGAGTCATTAAACTAAATGTACCATTACTAACCCTCAAAAATAAAAATAAAAAAATTACCCATAACAATAAGGAACCTCCAATCAAAAAAAAAAGATCGCTATAGCGTAAAAACAAAACTAGCTACATAGCAAACCTTAAAAACTAATACAACACCCTATGCCAACAGATAAAGACAGAATGCACAAATTACCACTGCAAGCAAGAGAAAAACCCCTCGTACAAAATCCATCCGCACCTTCTACAATTTTGTTAACACCAAACTTAAAGATTAAAGAACCATCCCATCCCTAAAAGGACCAAATGGGAAAGACTGCAATGATGACGGTTTCAAGGCCAATCTCTTCAACACATTTTTCAGTTCAGTCTTTGTAAACAGCAATGGTTCATGCCCCACATTTCCTAGTCATACCACAACCAACTGTAATGACCTACTACATATTGACTTTACAGACGATAACATAGAAAAGGCACTACCTAACCTAAAACCATCCCTATCTATTGGCCCTGATGGATTATTGCATATTTCTTTAAAAAGCTCTCCTCTGCCATAGCAGAACCCCTAAGCATTATATATGAGATAGCATTCAGAACCAGCTCCTTACCAAACCTATGGTCCTTAGCTATGGTCATCCCTATCTTCTAAAAAGGTGAGCCCAGCCTGGTTGAAAACTGCAGACCAATCTCACTGTGTTGTGTCACGTGCAAAGTCATGGAATCAATCATTAACCAAGTCATCACTCTCCACTTAGAGTCAAACAACCTACCCTCCAAAAAACAATTTGGTTTCAGGAAAAAATTGTCCTGCAATCTTCAATTTCTACACTGCAAAAACATATGGGCTACTCTACTTACCCAGGGTAAAGCTACAGATGTAATTTACATAGACTTCTGCAAAGCCTTTGATTCAGTGGTACATGAGAAACTATTGTTAAAACTAAACTCTTATGGCATTTCCAGATCCCTCCATAAGTGGATTACTGCATTCCTGTCAAACAGGCAACAAATAGTAAAAATAGGGAATGCTATATCAAACCCTGCTCCAGTTAACAGTGCTGTCCCCCAAGGCAGCATTCTAGGACACACAATCTTTATACTCTTTATAAATGACTTTTGTGATCACCTTATAAGCAACTGTGTCCTCTTTGCAGATGACATAAAACTATTCAACACCACTGATAATGCTACTATCCTTCAAAGTGTCCTTGATTATGTGTCTGAATGGTCAAACATCTGGCAACTACAAATCTTGACCAACAAATGCTCTGTCTTATACATTGGTAAAAAAAAATCAGTACACCAAATACAAACTAGGCGGATATGACCTCGTTGATGATCCTTACTCTGTCAAGGACCTTGGACTTCTCATGTCAAATGACCTAAGCGCCAGAGCTCACTGTAACAGCATTGCCAAAAAGGCATTAAGAGTTGTAAATCTAATCTTATGAAGCTTCTCCTCCAGAAATATCAAATTGCTAACTAGAGCATACAAAACTTTTGCCAGACCAATACTCGAATACAGCTCTTCAGTCTGGAATCCACACTGCATATCAGATATTAACACAATCCAGCGAGTCCACAAGTATTTCACGAGAAGAGAACTACACTCCTCTGCTCGCAACGGAATACCCTATATCACCAGGCTTGAGATTTTGGACTTGGATAACCTTGAACTATGCTGTTAGACTTAAGCGTAGCGCACAAAATTATCTGCTAAAATATCCTACCAATCAATAACTGCTTCAGCTTCGACCACAACAATACAAGAGCACACAACAGATACAAATTCAATGTAAACTGCTTCAAACTTGATTGCAGAAAGTACGACTTCAGCAACAGAGTGGTCAATGCCTGGAATGCACTACCTGACTCTGTTGTTACATCTTCTAACCCCCACTCCTTTAACCTTAAACTAACCACTATTGACTTCACCCTATTCCTAAGAGGTCTGTAAGGGGTGTGCATAAGTGCACCATCGTGCCTACCGTCCCTGTCCGATTATCCCCATTTATTCGTACCTATTTCCTGTATTCTTACTCATGTTTATACTTATATCTATTACCTTGTAAGTGACTGACAAATAAAATAAATAAATAAGAAGGCACAGAAATCAATGGTGAAATTATACAGTATACTCAGTCTGGCAGAGATCTACTGGTAATAAAATAACTAAAACCAGATTCAGGGGTGGGGGTGGGGGGCGAAATATAAGTAACTGAACTTTCTTTTTTCAAAATCACCAGCTCAGGAAATCTATCTTTTTCTTTGTAATGAGAAATACATGCCTGTGTAGTATAGTGTGAATACACCAAAAATGGCATGGGCCCAATGAAAACCCCAAGAGAATATTAGATTCTAAGGGGAAAAAAACACCCAAGAATGCACAGAGCTTAGCACGCCCATTGGTATAACAACAGGAAACCTTTTGGTGGAGTAGTAAATTATAGAGAAGCAGTTGAATATTATCTTTGGCAAGGAGCTCAGTCTCTATGAACAGGATCAAAGCAGCTGCATTCTGACTTCAAGCAATTTACAATATGAAAAGCTGCGGAGTTGGAATGATGCCTCTCTTGGCAAGATGGTTATGGGGGGGATGGGGGAAGCCCAAAAACCCAAAAGCAGATGTATGAAAATACCTTTAATTCACCAACTGGATGGTAGCATTGTGCTGAGTTTCAGAAGTCAAGGCAAAAAGGTATTTCAAAGTGTGCAGGGCAAACATAGAATCTATCTGCCATTCCTTAAGTAAAACACACATTTCCTGGCTAAAGGATCTCTTTGCCTGCAAATCCAAAGCATTGCACCTTCCTATTATGCTTTAAAAAAATATTGTCAAACTACTTTCAATATCGTAGTACGGGTAATCCTCGACTTACAACCACAACTGAGCCCGGCATTTCTAAGTGAGACATTTGTTAAGTGAATTTTACCCCATCTTACCACTTTTCTTGCCATAGTGAATAACTGCAATTGTTAAGTTAGTGACACGATTGTTAAGTGAATCTGGCTTCCATATTGATTTTGCTTGTCAGAAGATCACAAAAAGAGATCATATAACCCTGGGACAGTGCAACTGTCATAAATATGCATCAGTTGCCAAGCATCTGAATTTTGATCATGTGACCATGAGGATGTTGCAATGGTTGTAAGCAGTGGTGAGATTCAAAATTTTTTACTACCGGTTCTGTGGATGTGGCTTGGTGGGCGTGGCTTGGTGGGCACGACAGGGGAAAGATAGTGTAAAATCTCCACTCCCACCCCACTCCAGGGGAAGGATACTGCAAAATCCCATTTCCTCCCCACCCCACTAACCTGCTTTCCAGCTCTGTTCTCCTGTGCAGGGCAACAAAAGAAGATCCAGCCAATCAGCTGGGACTTGGGAGGCAGAGAATAGATGGGGGCGGGGCCAGTCAGAGGTGACATTTGCCGGTTCTCCGAACTACTCAATATTTCTGCTACTGGTTCTCCAGAACTGGTCAGAACCTGCTGAGTACCACCTCTGGTTGCAAGTCCAAAAAATGGTTGTAAGTCCCTTTTGTAGTGTAACTTTATATGGTCACTAAATGAACTATTGTAAATCAAGGACTACCTGCATTCATGTGACTCACTTTTGTGCATTATTGTGCATGACAGCAAAATCAGCCTTTATATTCCATTGGTAAATTTATAAAAATAAACTTGAGGTAATTCAATAATCATGCACTGAATATTGCAGTAGAACAGAACAGAATAACAGAGTTGGAAAGGATTTTGGAGGTTTTCTAGTCTAACACTCTGCTCAGGCAGGAAACCCTATACCATTTCAGACCAATGGTTATCCAATCTCTTCTGAAAAACTTCCAATGTTGGAGCGTTCACAATTTCTGGAGCCAAGTTGTTCCACTGATTAATTATTCTAATTGTCAGGAAATTTGTCCTTAGTTCTAGACTGTTTCCCTCCTGGATTAGTTTCCATCCATTGCTTCTTGTCCTGCACTCAAGTGCTTTGGAGAATAGGTTGACTCCCTCTTCTTTGTAAGAATCCCTGATATATTAGAACATTGCTCTCATGTCACCGCTAACCCTTCTTTTCATTGAACTAGACATATCCAATTCCAGCAACCATTCTTTATGTGCTTTAGCCTCGAGTCCCCTAATCATCTTTATTAATCTGAACCTAAGCTGTTCTGTTGAATTCCATAACACCTAACACCTAGTGGTTTATGACTCATATAAGTGATGGTTTATCTACTGTCTGGTGGCAGACATTACAAATTCAGAGTTGAGTTTACAAAGTTCTGAAGCTGAACTACCTCTCTTCCTCTCTCTATTTTTCATTTCAAGCTTGCAATGTGGTAAGCTCTAAGATCATTGTTTCCTGCAACTTTATTAAGGGAAGAGGAATTTCAAAGGAGGAGCTGCTCATGGATTGAAATGTCCTTTCCTCCTGGTCCTTTATACGTAGTTACATTACATTAGCTTAATAAAACCACAATAATCATCTTTGGTTGATTATTACTCTTTGGAAAATGCAGCTATTTTGACTGAAGTGCCATCAACAAAACCAGACCTCAAACTCTTAAGATGAGTCACAATTCAGTCTCTGTTCTTTTCATTATCATTATTATTTCCTTTCTCTGTATTTTTTTCAGTCTGAATAAAACACAGACAACAACTAATGAATGAAAATAAATGGATACAGCCAAATATGGTCAAGTTCTGACTCACTGGCTAGGTATCCTTCATTTGAAGGAAAGTCTGAGAAAATGATCTTAATGAGCGGAAACCACTGATACAGACCATGTGAACAAATTTTGGCTACTAGCACTTATATTGACTCAGCTAACCAAGTTTGATTTGCTTCATTGGAAACAAAGAAGAAGAAAAGGGAAGGAGGAGTAAATAAGTGTCATGATCTACAAAAGACACTGTGGTCTAAAAATAATACATGCTGTATTTTGTGCAGTCAGAAAGCTTGGGAAGAGAAGTATATTACTAAAAAAACCTGGAGGGGATTCCTTCTCAAAGAAAATTTGTTTAAATGTGACTAGCCAGATAAGAATGTTCTCAGGGTCTTTTTAGGACTTCAAGAGATCCAAGGCAGAATGTTCGTTTGAATATACCATTCCTTTAAATTTTCTTCTCATTCTTACATTAATGCAATATTCTGTGAGTAAGTGTGTGTGTGTGTGTGTACCATGTGTGTGTATCATGTGTATGTGTAATATGAATCATGTGGAAAAATTCTGAAATAACTCTTGGCTTTGTATTTTAATTCTTCAGTTCTGAACTAAATAAATAAGTTGTGTGTGTGTGTGTGTGTATGTATGCATGTATGTATGTGTGTATATCTGTATGTATGTATGTATATATATATGTGTGTGTGTGTGTACATGTGTGTGTGTGTGTGTGTGTGTGTGTGTGTGTGTGTGTGTATTTGTTTGTTTTCTTAAGTTTTCGCGGGTATTTATATGTATGGTATTGAGCTTTGTTCGGGTATTTCCCCACGTCATTATAGTTGTGCTTTTAAAGTTGTAGCAACATTTTGGCAGAATCTCATCTGCCATCATCAGGTTTTATAGTGTTCATAGGTTGTCAGACTTTCACGGCCGTTTCTGTTTTAAATTTGATGCTAGCCTACGCTGTGCCAGAATGGTTTTTTCTTCATCCTGATTGGTTGGGAGTCTTGGTCTGTGGTTATTGGTCTTGGAGTTTGCTGTGTTCTGCTTGATTGGTGTTTCTAATATCTTCCATCTGTTTTGTAGCTTTTTTTGTCTTGATTGGTTGGCAACATTGTGTTTCCTGTATTGGAGGCTTTTAGTGTGGCTTGGCTCTGAGTAAATGGATGGCTATCATTTATTAGGAAGCTAGGTTTCATCTGGGTACCAGGTTGGGGTGTGTTTGAGCTGGAGGTATGTGGGGGAGTCTGTTTGTGCCCGGGTGTTTGGCTGGCTTGTGGTGTGGAGATTTGTTTGTTTGTGAGTGCAGGCTTCCAGATAATTGACAGTCTGGTGGAGTCATCTCTTCTATTCATGCTTTCATGTCTTTTTTCAATTTCTATGGCTTCTCTGATAATTCTGTAGCTGGGGTTTTCTATAGTGGCTAGGGTTTTGGTGCCATTGAAGTCGATGCTATTACCTGTGGCTTTCATGTGTTGCACTAGTAAGGAAGTGTGTTCCAGCTTTTTTACTGAATTTTTGTGTTCATCTAGGCGGGTACTTATTCTTCTATTGGTCTGTCCAATGTATGTGGCAGAGCATGATGCACAGGGGACTTCGTATATGCCTTGGTTTTCCAGGTCAATATATATAATGTCATTATAGTTGTGCTTTTAAAGTTGTAGCAACATTTAGGAAGAATCTCATCTGCCATCATCAGGCTTCTGTATAGTGTGTGTATGTATGTATGTATGTATGTATGTATGTATGTGTGTATGTATGTATGTGTGTGTGTGTATGTATGTATGTGTGTGTATATATATATATGTATATATATATATATATATATATATATATATATATATATATATATATATATATATATATATATATACAAAACACTGAATTTTATTTTGGGGAGACAGCCTAGAACAATGTCCCCACCCCGTTTAAGGAATTGTTTATGTCATTAGAAAAAGTAACAACTATGCTATCGGGAGGGAATTTTTACTGCTGGACCAGAAGTACATTTTTAAAATGCTGGGTTGAAAATTATTCTGGTAATTTTAAGAATTCCAGAAGGATGACATAAATGGGTCTCTGTTTATATAGAGCAGCAGGTAGGAAAGAAGAAATGAGAGAGAAATACTTATTTTTCACTTTTTAAAGCTATTCATTACAACTAGGTCTTACTCCGATCATTTTAAAATAATTGAAAAAATCTGGCTGTTAAAAACTGATGGAAGAAGGGAACGTTACATGTTTGAAACAAAAGGGGGTTGTATTTTAAAAGCAGGACAAGAAATGAAAGATCCATCTGCTACTTGCTGCATGCACACACTGTACTAAGACATTGTGTAATTTATTTGATTATGATTAATTTAACATTATGGTTAATTCAATAAATGATTGAATAGTTAAAGCAAATTGTGGTTAAATATACTCTATGAAGCAAGTTTCATGGACAACTTCTCCCTCCAGGCACAAGTAATTACATGTTAAGTAGTGTAGCTCATGGAGTTCAAATGTTATATGGGCATGCCATAGTCTCCCCATAAATGCCCATGCTACCACATTTTGGAGCACCTGCAGCTATGAAATGCCTTTAAGACCAGCTCTAGATAGAACACATTGAAATGATCCAATACTTAGGATAATAAATGTGGTAACTGAGAGTTTGCCCCCAAAGAATAACATTATGTATTTGTAAAAAGGCAAGTGAATATACCAGTTTTCCAAACCTTCCTTACTATTGGTAGAAAACCCTTAGTCTTCATATTTATGAAAAGGGGCTGAGAACTGAGGAATACCCACAGCTCAGAAATTAGACTTTTCTATCCATTTCTTTCCATCTTCATAATATGCCTCTGCCCAATTTGGAGAGTCTTCTTCTTTCCATGGCAGCTATGTTATGTCTTCTCATTCCTTTTAAATAGCATAAAAATTATTTCATGGAAAAGGGAGGAATAAAGCCCACACCTATAATCCTTCTAAAGATTCAAAAAAATTTCTACATAGTTGTGTATATGTCTGGGGTTTTTTTTTTAGATGGGACAGTAGTTTGCTAAAACTGAATTGGGATGGGTATGATTTCTGTTGTCTATATGCCTTGGAAGGCCTGTGCATTCTTCATCCTAACTTTATCACTGGTCTCCAGAGTACAGAGTGCAGCCACTAAATTAAAGGCCAGTTGCAAGTCTGGCTAACAATAATAGTTGCTTCCAACCATTCAGTCCAAAATTTCCTTGCTCTGAAAAATAGGGAAATTTAAGGTATTTTAAGAACTGAAGTATCTTCAAAGATGGTGTTCAGAATTAAACTTACCAAGATTTATTTTAATGGGCTCTGGTTTTAAGAAGCAAAATCCACACTTTCCAACATGGAGAGGCCTTTAAATAGAAGACACTAAGAATCCAGAATTATATATCCTAATTGCCTACAAAGTTTTGATATACTCAGAAAAACCAAAGACAGATGAAAAGAAGCCAGAAGAAGCAGCTCTATTAATTCCAGTTTTCAGAAGATGGATAGTTTCTACTTGGAATCCAACAGCCTTTGAAGGAGACTGTTCCAAGCCTATATCGTGAGATCATCAAAACACTATACAACAGAACAGCACAAGAGAATATAACTGGCAGTTGAATGGAAAAAGAAAGCCAACTTTAACAAATGGCAGAAACATTTTTTTCAAGGCACCTGTGAACCTTGACTCCAAATCTGCAACTCTGGGGAAATACTGTTAAAAGAAAAAGAAAAAAAAAGAAAATAAATCCCCTTCTTTCTGAGGGAATAAAGCTAGCCAGAAGCTAGAAATTAAATGTTCATACTTAAAAAGTTCCCATAGTTTTGAAGATTTAGTGATGTGATAAATTCTAGATGAAAGAAATGTGACTCTCTAGTTGTGACTAAACAGCTTCCAGAATCCTTCACCACTGGCCATGCTTACAGAGCTCCATAATAGTTAGAGGTTCTCCAGTCCCTCCCTATTGCAGGCATCTGTTGAATAAATTAACTTCTATTAGCTATAGAGTAGGAAGCATATTTAGTAGATTCCCAGATTTCCTCAGCCTGCATGGGCAATGAATTCTGAGAAATTAAGTTCTAGCAACTGGAGGATAAAAATGTTAAGGAAGGCAATGTTAGAGTAATAACCAAGCTTCAACTGTGCAGAATACAGCAGTACGGAGATTACTAAAAGACACACATAACACCACTTTTCCATGAAATGATTGCTAGTGTACTTTCAGATGCAATTCAAGATACTGGTTGTTGTGTTTACAGATTTTCATACCTTAGGACTGGGTTTCTGGAGTGAACATCTCTCCACAGTTGTTTCTAGCCATCCAATCCAAGGTGACTTTTCTGCCCTAGGCCCACTTTATGGAACATTCTCCCCCCAGAAATTAAGATGGCCCCAAACTTGCTGGCCTTTCATACAGTTCTGAAAACCTAGTGCTATATCAAGACCTGGGACTCCAAGTGTATGCAGGGACCCACTTCTTGGTTGTGTTGGTGGTTTGGGTTGTTTCTTGGTTGCCTGTATTTTATTTTTTTCTGATGTTTGTTACCACCCAGAGTCACTCATTGAAATGGGCAGCCATATAAATTGGGTAAAAATAACCCAGGATGAGTTCTTCAGATTGTTTTCAGATAAGTTTAATCAAATGTGACCATATAGTTAACAAGGTTAGCATACAATTCAGCCTCTCCAGTCTTTTGTGGGCACTTTAAAAGGATACTTCTCTAACCTCAGTCCAGGAGGTGCCTGCCATGACCAACTCACTTTAAAACTGGCAGGAATAAGCCTTCCACCATCCTGTCAGTGATGCCCTTTATGAGAGGAAAATAGCCTGGCATCCAGACCAGAGGTGGTATTCAGCAGATTCTGACCAGTTCTGGAGAACCAGCAGTGGAAATTTTGAGTAGTTCGGAGAATCAGCAAATATCACCTCTGACTGGAAATTTTACAGGATCCTTCCCCTGCCATGCCCACCAAGCCACGCCCACAGAACCAGTAGTAAAAAAAATTGAATCCAATCACTGATCCAGATATAAATTACTTCAGTTCTTAATTCACTTTGGCACAGCACATCTTTTTAAAAGCCCACTAAGAATGAGCATAGGACAGTTCTTGATCATAGCTGGACAGGCTCCAGAATCTGATATTAAAACTCATTAAGGAAAAAATGTATAGCATCCGTAGAATGAAACAACAGACCAGAATAATTTATTTAAGGATGCTTATAGAGTTGCATGAATTGGTATATAAAGTGGCACATTTTTCTATAGTTACTAAATGTCTTGATTTTAGTTCAGAGAAAAAGAGAGAGGGCACTTTTTTTCTAAACCCAGCATTATGTAAAAATATGTGATAATATCCTGTGTGTATTGCCTCAGAATAGCTATTATACTTCCTAAAATAAATGCATATAGTTACAGTGCATTTGTGAGATCATTGCTTTTTAAAACAGGCTGAAGTCTTTATGTGACCATTAAATATGGAAAACCATACTTAGGGTAGCATCTGGACTTTGAAATATAATTTTCATGCCAGGTGGGATTGCATTGCATTCCAAAACCTACTACATAGAAATCCAAGAATAGCATTTATATCATCTATTTAACTTCCAGGCTGCATTTTAAAACATATTCTGCCTCTTTCTCCATTTTACGGTTTTATATATATTTCAGAAGAGCTATTTGATAGTTCTTGCTGCTTTTGTATGATCACAATTTGCGTTTTCTTCCAGCTGTGGATTTACTGACCCCATCATGATGATAGATTCATCCTTTCCTTCATTACTGAGCTTCTGTTATTGTATTTTGCAAGTTGAGAAACACAGCAGCTGGCAAAAGCTGCCTTTCATTGGGCAGAAAGCAAAACTGGCAATTTCCCCTCTGCTTAAATGGTTCTCATTTTCTGCTTCCTGACAAGACACTTGTTTTCATTCACTGTAGACCAAATTTATTTTGAACAATTGATTTTCATTCCAAATCCAGCCCTGGGTCTTGCTTGTGCCAGCAGGTCAGAGTTTAGCACAAGACAGAGAGTGCTCTCTTCTCTTCTAAAACCCAGAAGCTAAATTTTAAAGACAATACAAAGGCTGTAGAAAAAGCGCCCATGTTCTTCCTGAAAAATCAGCAGCCCCATTCTGTGATTTCTCACAATTGTCTGGAATTATCGAAAGGATCTTTAGCTATTAAGAGTGAAAGCAATGTTTCTTGATTTGGGCATACTTTCAAGGCCACAAGCATCATTTAGGGCACCCTGTAGCAATGCAAGTTATAACTATTTTCCACTATGCAGGGATGACACAGAATAAGATACTATGTGTGGTTGGTTCACACCACAGTATACTGTTTATTTTATTTATTATTTATTAGATGTACGTGCTGCCTATCTTGCCTAGAGATGACTATGGTAGCTACAGAGCTACCATAATGTTAATTCAAGTTTGTGCTATCCGTTTTTGAGAAGATGTGAAATATTTATTTATTTGTCAATCGCTTACAAGATAATAGGTTAAGTATAAACATGAGTAAGAATACAGAAATAGGTACGATTAAATGGGGACAATAGGACAGGGATGGTAGGCACGATGGTGCACTTATGCACACCCCTTACAGATCTCTTAGGAATGGGGTGAGGTCAAATGTGGATAGTTTGAGGTTAAAGGAGTGGGGGTTTGAGGATGTAACAACAGAGTCAGGTAGCGCATTCCAGGTATTGACCATTTTGTTGCTAAAGTCATACTTTCTGCAATCAAGTTTGAAATGGTTTACATTGAGTTTGTATCTGTTGTGTGCTCTTGTATTGCTGTGGTTGAAATATTGAATACATGAGACCCATCCAAAGCAGGCCTTAGATACAGCAAGATTCGCTCTGGAAAAATTTAGGGAATTATGAAGATGCAACAAGGTGTGGTTCCCAAATTAACAGAAAGTTACATGCAAACTAGGAGTGATAGTGGAACTCAGATAGCAAAGTACCAGCAGGTAAGAGAAAAATACTAAAAATGGTCTTAGCCTTATTGAAAGCTATTGAACTCTATAGGAATTGTAGTCCTTTGAAGTCGTCACATAGAATAATGCATGATGGGTTCCCACCACAGTTCTTCTGGAACACAAGCCTAGCTAGCTAGCTAGATTTGAGTTGATTATGAACTCAAGTTAGCATGGTTAAAGCTGTTCATTCAGAAACAGAATAAAAGTTTGTAAACTTATATTTGCCTTAACTCTCTGAATTAAAAAGAAAAACCAAGTAGTGTTGCAGGCACATCTTTATGGCTTTAAGTATGACATTCTTCTGACTGGAATTGCTTCATCAGTAACTATATTTTATAGAATACTATTTTATTGTTTTACTGTTACTTTATTTCTATATTATGACCTGTGGTTGCAATAATAAACTTGTTTATTTACTTGGGCAGAGATGCTTCTCTCCAGAGTTTCTTTGGTGCATGATAGAAGGAAACAGGTGTCCACTATGGAACACAGCAGAGGAAATGATCAGGTGATTTTGCTTCCACCCTGTACTGGAAGGGTGTTTCTCCAGGAGTCTCTGAGAGGGCACTTCTTGAGAAACATTTGTGGGCTTGAAAATGTGCCATGGAAGACATGGCTGAGGTCCAAGGCAAACCTGACAGCTTTCATGTTCTAGTGGGGCACTTGTAATTTTCAGCTCAGCAAAAGAAATAAATGATTTTTGACAGTCTGTTTGCTAAACTTTCAGCCAGGCAGCTGCGGGCCATCAAAGCAAACAAACAACTTAAAAATTAATGTTTTTGTAAAAATCTGCCCCCCTTTTGTACTCAATTTAAAACAAAACAAAATCAAAATCACTCAAGATCTCTATTTTCTGATCTGTTCTAGACTATGGTATCATTATTATTATGGTTAGTCCCACAGTCATCCAGATGTTTAGGTGGAATTTGGTATTTTTATTTACCTATCGAATATTTCCCAAGTATCTGGGATAGGCAGATGTTTTCTCATGGTTTTGAAGGTATTGTCGCAGGTGTCAACATGCAAAATGACTTCAGCTGAAGCCATTCTTTCTCATGGTTACTTCTGTTTCATTTCTTGGTTGCCATTGGGGGCGGGGGGGGAGAATTTAGGAATGTGGTGCCTCAACTGTTAGTCAAAATACCTAACAGCCAGCGTGTGAACCAAGGTCATGTCAACTGACACCTGTCAGAGCTGAGCAGGAACCTGTGGCTGATCTGATTGGCCCATGTGACCTAAAAGACATGATTTATAAAGTAGGGGACAAAACCCTTACTGCCCACTATGAAAGCTGGAATGCCCACTAGTGGGCGGTAGGGACCAAGTTGACTACCACTGTTGTAGATGGTCAACTGTTTCCTTGGCTTCTTTGCAGAGGCAGCATTTGTGATCTGATGCTGACTTCTCAATTCTGGCTTTGTTCTTAAAGTTTTGGACATTGACCCAATCCAAACTTCATTACAGTATCTTGGCTGTATATACAGACAGTGTTGAGCAGTAATTCAATTTCAGATGCTGTTTTTCCATGCAGCTTCAGATTGTCCATGTGAAGGATATAGGATAGCAAGGCAGCTGTTTCTGATGTTTGATAACCATGGCCTGACTTGTTATGTACAGTTTTATTGACAGAAAAATCAGACAATGACAAAGAGTAATGGTGATGAGTTTTCTTGAAAGATTCCTCTCTTGATACTAGTCTCTCCCAATCAATAACCATTGACTAGTAACTGTGTCTTCCATTGTGCCAGTAATCTTTGCACAAAGCTCCTGATGTTCCTTCCGATTCCTGTTATTTTTACACACATGATTATCCAATCATGTAGCAAGGAGTTAAATGCCTTCTTGTAATAAATCCAAGCTATATTCAAGTTGGTCTTCCTTCTCTTCCAATTTTCTAAAATCTAAAAAATTAGGAGCTGATCTTTTGTTCCTCTGCTGTTTTGACACTTTCTTTTCTGCTCAGAGCTTGTTTACAACTAGACATGGTTGGACTGTATTAGCTACAACCATAGGATCAAACTCAAGGTCCACAGACAAGATCTGGCCTGCAATGTGGTTAGATCAGGCCCGTGGGGCTGTCTTGGAAACAGCAAAGTACTGGGCCCTGGTGCATTGGCCCTGGCCCAGGCTGGATGGGCGCTGATCTAAAACTTGGTGGCAACCATCCAGGCCGGAACATGGTCAGCATTAGATCAAGGCCACCCTGGAACCAGTGAGGGCTGCCCCCGCCCTACCCGCTAGGTGCATGCTGGAGACAGTGGATCCCCCCACCCTACCTGGACCACCACAGGCATCCTTTGATGTGAGTGATGGTAAGCTGGCCATGCCCACCCAGTTAGCTGAGATCACCTGCTCACACCCACCCTGGCCATACCCATCTGGCCCGAGGTCAACCACAACCCTGATGCAGCCCTCAATGAAATTGAGTTTGACACCCCTGAGCTACAACATCCGTTAGCAACTTGAAAGTTGTTGGTAAGCAGGTTAATTGGCCTCTAGTTGTCTCTTTTGCTGGAATTTTCATTATCGGGTAAGTTTTACCTGATGTTAACCAATCTTCAATTTCACCTCCTTGTGGTATACTATTAAACTACTTGGCAACAACTGGGTATAGACCCATCAGATGTTTCAACCAAAAATGATAACAATTCGTCTTCTCCTAGCATTGAGAAATTCTGAATCTTCTTTGCTCTTTTCTCCACCATTCCTGCTGTTTATACAAGTGATTTCATTTTAGCTTCTTTTTTTATTCTTATCCACTTCCTTTATCCAAGTGGCATTCTTGTATTTCTTTGGGTTGTCCAATGGCTGTACTCAGACTGTATCATTTCTTCTTTGTCAGTGTTAAGTGGCTCATTGCAGACTCTCCATAGATGGATTAGTAGAAGCATTTATGATTTGACTGAAATTAGAGATTTTGCCTATTGTGTACAATTCAAGTTTCATATCTGATCTTACTATAGCTATTTGCTGCTTTATTATTTCCAGTTACTTCCTTGATCCTCTTTGTTTCTAGGCAGTATATCTGGATCCAGAGTTTTTTTTAATCTTCTTTTTCATCAACTTCTTTTCTTTCATCTCTTCTATGTTACTTGCATCTAATCTTAGCATGCTGATCTTATTTTACAAGTTAATCTTCCAATTTGGTGGCACACCATTTGGCCTTTTTAAAAATGATTTTATATCCAAGATACTCAATTATAACTGCAGCCATACTGTATATGTATTGTCTTGTTTCCTGCAGGGAGCTCTTGCTTATATTTGATATTACAGTATTGGCATTTCTTAATACTTGTGCTAGATGTTTCTTTGGAACAAACTTCAATGTGAGCAACCTTAATCTGTTGTTTTCATGGCGATCTAGATGCACAGTTATTCTTTGTTTCAATTCTTCTCTTTTCAGTTAGAGAACTTTCTTCCTTCTGAGAAGGGAAAGGAGACAGCGCCTGGTTTGGGAATGACAATGATTCAATAACTATCCCAGCCTCCCCTTCTGTTGCCTCTAACTGAGTTGCCTCTACAATCTAAGCTCTTTCTTCTTTCTTTGCCCTGGTAGGCCATTACTGATTTTCCAGTTCTGCTTCTATGAATATTTAATTTCATATTATACATTGACATTGATCTGCTAGTGACTGTTCTGTTATTTCTGACTCTCGATATTGTTCTTTCCAGAACTGGTGAATTCTTTTCAGATATCGTCTTCTCATTGGACTTATTTGTAATAACGGATCAGACTTTATTTTCAAACTTTGTATATTTGTCCCAAGTAAACAATTTTTCTTCCAGTCATCTTGCAGCTGCTGGCTGCTAGTTGCTCAGCCAACAATCCTGAGTTCTGTAGCCCATTTGTCACCAGATGTCCAGTATCTAGTGTGGTCCTTGTTGACCCAACCAATGACTGATCTTGTATGGTTTTCTATAAATTACGACTTACCATATTGTATATGGGAGAGACACTCTTCATTTGGCTCCTCTGATAAGACCTGCCCATCATGACTGAACCTCTGACATAGTCTCATCTTCCTCATAGCACACAAAACCCACAGCCATGATTTTCAATTTTTTGAAAAATTCAATCAGCTAAATGAAAAAATAGATATGTCATTTTTTATGAAATGCATATGTGTGTGTCTGTCTGTAATTTCTATTTTTTCAGATTGCCTATTCAGTATTTATATTTGTTATCTAGTTATCTATAAAGTAATTCATTTTCTAATGGCATTTCTAATCATATCTTTCAACAAAACATTCTTATGTTTCTTTCCTAAATAACAACGTGACAATATGTAACAAATCTTTATTTCAAAAAAGCTAAGCAGGATTAAACCCTCACAATACTTGGAGGGGAGATCATTAAAAAGGCACAAAGTTACAGTTTTGGTGAGAAGAAATCAGCGGAAATCCAAAGAAAAACAGACTTTATAGTCAACGCTTTTTCTCCCATCATAAAACATTGTGCACTCCTCCATCCTATAATTACATGGCCACATTTCAGGTCATTTGCAATCAGCTGACATTTATGATTGGTTGAAGCTTATGTCAGTCATGTAGCCACAATTTGTAATAATTTTTGCTGTGGTGTTGTTGTTTTGCCACTTCCAGCAAGGAAAACCCATTTGGGAAAATGGATTTGCTTAATGATCACATCATTCAGATTTACAACTACAAGACTTTCTTAACAACCACTGTAAAAACAATTAAAAAACCAGGTTGATTATGTGGGTGCCTTAACTTAAGACTGCAATTACTTATGACCAAAATTCTGGTCCCAGTTGTCATTCTAAGTAGATAATTACTTGTAGATTTAGATGTGAAAGTGGACATGCAATATAGGTGGATGTAGATACAGATAATTTATTTATTCTACCTGTGCTGATCAGCTAATACATTTCAGTTAAAAGGACACTTATAGGAAGAGAGCAGCTATATTATCTTCTGTTGTTAATAAGTTCCTTTTAGTCTTTATAGTTTTCTTTTCTATAAAGGGGAATTAGCTCGATAGGTTTAGCTGAATAAAATAATAGGTTTGGAAAAAGGAATGTACCAATATTTTCAAAATTTTGGGGGATATGTAAGACTGAGCTAGCAGTTCTAAGTGCTGCAGAAAATCCTCTAGCATTAAAGAATCTAACATGTTCTTTACAAAATGGTATGCCTACAATAACTATTTATAAACATGTCCACAAAGCAGCAAAATGCATGTCTTTTTGGTATTGAACTTTCCATTTGTCTCTGGCCACATCAGCAGCTACAAATCCTTTTGGCTTTACTGTAATCCAACTACATCACAAGCAACAGTGCTATTTTTCCCTCTGCTCTTCCACAATTGTTGGTGAGATCCGTTCTGGCCTTGGGAAGCCCATCTTCTAATATCATATTGACATTGTCCTGGTTGTGAAGAACATTTTGTTTTCTGAATAGAATACAATTATGGGCTACCATTTTCTTCTCTGTGGATTGTACTTGATCTCACCTGTCACCTATTATATAACCACCACAGGTAACATTTCTGGGAATGTACAGTTCCAATTTATCATAGCATCCTTAGGTGCACAAATTATTTCCCTATCACAAGACAATGATCCTCTAAGGCAGTGGTTCCCAACCTTTTTTTCACCCCGCGCCCCTAAAGAAATTTCACTCGAACCTTGAACCCCCTGAAATTTAGACTTTAGGAACTACTGAACGCGTTAAATATATGGTAGGATTGAATCTTTTCAGCTATGTATGTGACAGCCACTAAATAATGATACTTAACTCTAAAATGAAAACAAAGTTAATCCATTGCATAATAAATAAAAATGCCAACATATAGCCAATATCCTACTATTTACCTGGACTTTTCTCGCACCCCCTGGAATATCGTCTCGCACCCCCAGGGGGTGCGATCACCCCAGGTTGGGAACCCCTGCTCTAAGGCCACCATTTCCAAAATATGCCCCACAGCACTTGGTGTGCCAGAGAAAACTCATCGGCCATCACACAATATTTTAAAATTTTGCAGCATCCATTTTCATAGCTGGGGGTTTGGTGATCTTTTGGACTATGGGTTTCATGAAAAAAAATAACTGCAGCAGTAAGGGTGCTGTGTACCAAGAAAGTTGAGAAACCTCTGCTGTAAGGTGATAGCACTTTTTAAGTATAATGCTGAAGTGTTAACAATTTAGGTAACATGTAAGACTAATTTTAATATACAAGAAATGTTTGCTTTTGTGTTTTCCTTCCATTCCAATAATAACAACAAAAGCAATTAGAGTAACAATCTCTAAAAAGTGCCTTGTGGATCATGCCTCCCATTGAATAAGAATGTGAAAAGTAAAGTCATCTGAATAAGGAAATACATGTGTTTGATTTTACCACAGAAATCCCTAGACAGAGGCAATGATTCTGTCTTTTCTGGCATGATGCACAGTGATTTTGAAACAAGTCTGAAATAGACATGACATGTAATTAACAATTGCATGAATTGCCTTCTTTTTAAAAAGTAAAATGAATTACAGATGGAGATGGGTGGTATAAGGAGATTTGAATTCTCTCCCTCACACACATTAACAAACAGAAACATACCGCACATACATTATACCTGGTCTATATCAAGTCTTTGCATAGCAATTTAGATGTTGTTTTTTTAAAAAAAAGCTTTTGGCGCAGTTGCTAATTGCAGGAGTGCTGTCTGTCACCTTCAGTTTTGCCTTTTATGTATCTTAGATGTCAAGTTCCCAAATTCATTTCAACACATTGGATATGAAAGAGAAAACGTAGATTGAAACCATCAGTTAGTTCTGATCCTTGCTAAATTCAGTGAAAATCCTGCAGACTAGGAATCAGCAGTCAATATATTATGAGACAAACAAAGGTTTTTCATGGGAGGCATGGGAAAGTATTCTGTTGCATTCAGACTGAGTAAACAAATATATATTTAAGACTAAAAGTTCTCTCTCCGTGTGTGTGTGTTTGTTTGTTTGTTTGTGTATTTGTGTGTGTGTGCTGTGACTGTTTACCTATCCTGTGTAGAGTTGTAGTCATAGATATAGGGACTAGACAAGCCGTAGCCTATTGGATTATCTTTTCAGATATTTTTCCTTACCTGAACAGAGAAAGAGAATGAATAAAGTAGGATAGCAGTAAGTAGGAGCAGTAAGAGCAGATGTGACTTCCAACTTCCTGCCAGCTTCCCCATTGACTTTGCTTGTAGAACACTGGCAGGGAGTATCAGAAATTATTTCCCCTCCTCTTCAGCTGACTGCTGAAGTGACCATAACTTTCCAAAGTATCATTCTCATGGATATTATGGATCCCAGTATTCTTTACATTAGCCCATTTAAGTTATTTTGGTTCAATAACTGTTGCCCTATACTTTCTAATTTGTCAGTTGAAGGTTATAAACAGAGTTTTAATAGGATACTAGATAAGCCATAAACCTTTGGATCATTCTTCTTTCCACATTTATTATTTAGGCTTGTGCCATTTCCCTTTCCCTCATAAACCTTAGGAGAGCCCCATAAAGCAGCCGCAGCCTCCTCCTCCTCCTCCTATCTGTGGAAAAACCTGCCACAGCCAAGAGAATGATGGATTCTGAGGAAAACTGCAGCCCTGCTCCCCATTGTGTCCCCAAAGGTTCCTTTCCTACAGGGAGAAAGAAGACTCATCCAGCAAACATCCAAGTCACTCCCACATCTTTCCCTCCCAACCACTGCCATTAAGAGATTCCATATTTCAAAGGAGTCAATGGCCACTCACCTGTTGGGTCTTGACACCAGCTGATTGGATATAGAAATCAGAGGGAAGCAGGAAAGAAAATGGGGATATGCCCGTCCCATTTTCTTCTTGCAACACACATCCTATGGGTTTCTCAGAAGTGTAGTTGGAAGATGCAGTGGTCTTACAGCAGCCACAAATTTTCCAAATTAATTTCAATGAGAGTCATGGATCCCAACATTATGTAAATTAGCCTGTTATTTTAAGTTTAAAAATTAAGTTAGCAAGTTATCTTACTTCAATAATTGTTGTCCAATACTTTTCAATTTTTCCCAATTGAAGGTTGCAAATAGACAAGAGAGTTTATGTGGGGGAAAGGGGGAAATAGAGACAAAGAGACAGCAATACATACATACATATATATATTAAGAACTTTGCTTTCCTAAAAGCTGTTCTAAAATTACTTATTTCATGGAGAGGCAGTTTGATATCCTCCAGAAATTTTAGATTTTAGAGAGTAAGTTTGATAGCAAAGATTGTGGGACTTATAGCCCCAAACATCTAGAAAGTTTCAGGTCATTAACTATGATTTGCACTTTGATACATGCACAATATATTATGTTAGCAATAATGTGACCTACTACATTTATTTTTATATCCTTATAACTTGGCATTAAGAATATATTTATATTTAAGGATATCTGCAAGTAGAAATTAAGTAGCGGTAAAATGTCTTTTTTAGTATTAAAGATGCTAATCAGATAAATTACATTCTAAAACTTTGGGAGGCCTGAATGGAACTGTGGGAGCATTGTCATTTCTGGAATTAAAATCATGATTTTGATTGATATGGTTTCCCTTTCTGAAACTCAACCATCTTAAACAATCTTTGAAAAATGATTCTCCCTTATTGGCCTTTGGGTACATGAATGTGGTTAAAATAACCTTCTAGCAAAACGGCAGGGCAAATCAGACTAATTCCACTCATATGATCAAAAACTATTACAATATTATTGATTAAAATGTTTTGAAGAGGACTGGAGTTCTTCTGCTTAGTTTATTGCCTAATATAGAAATTAAGCCAGAGTTAACATAACATGTAATGACAAAAATCCTAGGAAGAGGGCAAATTGGTTTAAATCAGAACACTGTCCAGGTTCACTGTTTAGTTTTGTTCCATTTAGCAGAAAAAATATACAAAACCAAACAATCCAAGTTGTTGGCAGCTTGTATTGATTTAACATCAGCCTTTGATCCAATTTCTCTAAGCAGCTGTGGAACAAATTACTACTATGGATAAGAAATGGTTGTTTTGGATCCAAGCTTTAAATTAGAATACATCAGTTCAAGTGTACTGTAATAACTATTGTTGAAGTGGTGTTTTCAGTGGATGGTGTTTTTGGTCGGAGAAACAGAGCAGAGAAATCTGATCAGCAACAGTGGTGGCTGGGAAGCCAATCAATGCACAACACTAATCGGGCCTAGATTTGGATCTTCTGGGTGCATATACTGTATCTATTCCCAAGGATAAATGTAAGGCTGCATGCATGGAATCAACCATTCTATTGTAGGCTGTTCGGTAGCAAAGCCCTCTTGAAGATCAAAAAACGAAGTAGAGGACTACAATGAATTAGGGACCACACTGACAAGAAATTTCAATGCTGTGTGGACATGACAGAACAGTGGAAAACAAATTACAAAAATTATTTCTACCACGTAAATTTTCTTTTTCAGAGAAGGCTATTAGAGTGTAGCTCCCAAAGCCATACACTAAATAAAAAAACAAACAAACGAATGTAGTTCATCTGGAAAGAAATGGAGGGAAATTACTCATCGTTTCTTTAAAAACTTGGAACAAATGTTAGAGGAGCAGTGACTCCTCCCATCCTACCTTCAATGAAGTAACACCAGTTTCATTTCAAGGGTAAAAATTCCACCCAAGAAGGGATACCCATTAGTCTAGTAAGTCGTCTTCATCATCAAAATAAGCAAAAAATCACTCCATTATCAGGCATGACTTGGCTAAATACTGTAAACAGTGAAGCTAGAATGATCTCCTAATTGTAGTACTCCTAATTGTAGTACAAAGAAATCAGAAGTGTTACAGAGATTTGTATTCCAGGATTTAAAGTCTAGGTTGCTCCTTCAATATTTTTTCATGTCAACATTTTTTTCCAATTTTTAATGTTGCATTTCCCCATAAAGTTAAAGTAAATGGGAAAAATATTGTATCTTATTTTTATTACACAATACATTCTGTATCTTTCTAACTAACGTAATTGTTATCAGAGGTTTTATTTAAAGTTTAATTTTAAAAAACCAGCCAGGTATTGTTAAAGCCTGGGGAATATTCGGTAGAAAATAAAAGGAATTAGCCAACAGGCTTACTTAATTAAATATCCGAAACTTCTTTGTAACTGTTACCAAAATAACTTTCTTTATTGCTTGGTCATTATACTAAAATCTAACTTTGGCTTATTTAGTTTTATCACCATAAACTAAACTGCTGCCAGTATCCAAGAAAAATTTAGAAAAGACTCACAGATGTTCAATAACCTTGATAGAAAACTTAAAGCCAGTATTGGTTAACTCACTTCAGTTGTCAGAATGAAACATTACTGAAATTGGCTATAGCAGATAACCACAGTTCCCTGCCCTATTTTTTCATAGCTTTGATCAACCAGCTTTAGTGATGAGGTGAGATTATCTGACTGTGAATCAGAGGTGGTATTCAGTGGGTTCTGACCAGTTCTGGAGAACTGGTAGCAGAAATTTTGAGTAGTTCGGAGAATCGGTAGCGGAAATTTTGAGTGGTTTGGAATACCACCTCTGACTGGCCCCACCCCCATCTATTCTCTGCCTCCTGAGTCCCAGCTGATTGGCTGGGTCTTCTTTTGTTGCCCTGCACAGGAGAACGGAGCTGGAAATCAGGTTAGTGGGATGGGGAGGGAATGGGGTTTTGCAGTAAACATCCCCCAGGTGGATGGGAATGGAGATTTTACAGTATCCTTCCCCTGCCACACCCACCAACCCACTCCCATCAACCCATGCCAAGTCCATCAACCCATGCTCACAGAATTGGTAGTGGGAAAAAAATGGAATCCCACCACTGCTATGAATCTATTCGTGCACAGAGAAGGGTAGACTTGGAAAAGTATCTCTGCATGTATAACAGAGCTAAGTAAAACTGGGTAGAGTTGTCCTGATTGTTTTTAAAGGTCAATTAATGCATCCTAAAACTTCAGATTACTTCCTCCCTTCCTTTATTTACAGAAAATAATGGTCTTGGTTAGGAGACACATTTGTATCTTGAGATTCAGGGGTTGCAATGGGAATGTTCTGATAGCATTTTGGTAAGCTGCTGTAAGCTGCAAGGCCATGTTCCTTGTGTTTCAAATAGTCTATTAAATAGTCCAATTCCTCTGAAAATTGATTTTCCTCACATGAATGCATGGGTGTTCGACCTTAACTTCCACAAGAGGCATACCTAGTTCTTTCTCACCATCTGGCACTCTGTTATTTATTCCATATGATCCATTAAATTTGAAGGGCTAGCAATCAATCAATCAATAAAGTTGTAGTATAGAATGGCCTATTTCCTTTTTCAGAGATCATATGAGGGGGGTGCTAAAATGTATATTGAAATACCCAACAGGTGGTACAGTTGCTAGAAACTTTAGCAATCTCTTCTCCTAGGAGAAGGTGTAGAAAACTGAAGTTAGGCCAAAATGGAACTAGCAATAGCAACAGTACTTAGACTTATATACCACTTCATAGTGCTTTACAGCCTTCTTTAACCAGTTTATAGTGCCTGTATATTGCCCCAACAATCTGGGTCTTCATTTTACCGACCTCAGAAGGATGGAAGGCTGAATTAACCTTGAGCCTGGTAAGATTTTGATCTGCCAAATTGCAGACAGTCAGCAGTCAGCAGAAGTAGCCTGCAGTACTGCATTCTAACCATTGAGCCACCACGGCTCTTTTATAACTATATCAAAAGAGCTAACATCAGGTTTCCAAACATGTCTTAAATGCAAGTCCTGCAGCAAAAATCAGTCTTGATTCTGAGACAGGATGTACCATCCACAGGATCAGCTGAATAAGGCTAATCAAAGGCCTAGGTGAGCAAAATAGGGTCAGCAATCTAACACCAGAGTACATAGTCAAGCTATTTCTAAGTGCTATTTCCTGACTGTCCTTGGGCAGTGGCTTCTATACAGGAAGAAGGTGAATCACTACCCCATTTAGCTGGCATGGGCAGAGGTAGGAGGGCAAATAACAGTGTGGTGATATCATTCCTTTTTATCTGCAGGGCTTGTTTTGGATAACAAGATATGATGTGTCACTTCTAACAACAAAAGTTTTTTAAAAAACATTACAAAGTTGTAGTTGATATACAAAGAGCCATATTTCCATCCCTTCTTGGGAGATAATATGCTATAACATCGCTTAAAGCAGTCATCAAAACCATGATTAAACTAATGGCAGAACCTGATATCATTTCTCTTGCTTGTGTGGATAGAATCAACAAAAACAAAATTGTTAAAAAATCATTTCTGAACAAGCAGAAATTAAATGTCCATATTTCTATGAGCGTATTATAATTCCTCTTTAATATCAACCGCAGACAAACTGAGAATGCTAGGAACTTTCAAATAAAAATTGCAAAGTGGCTGTGTGCCAGCAAGCAGATAGGACAGCATTCAGAATTCTTGTCTTCTGGCCCTCCCTTGCAATTTATATCCCATACAATTAAAATTGCACTGCGTGTAATAAATACAGGATTTACTTCCAAGTATAGTTTTCTTACATATAATCAATTTTTCAAAACATTCAGCAATGTGAATGAAGCTAGTATCAAATTTTCTTTACATCCTGAAGGGGATGTGGAGAATGTAATAGAAGAATTTACAAGTCAGTGGGAGGGACACTTTCCCATAGGAGTCTTCCACATCATATTCTCTGAGCCAAGAAGCATTCCCAAGCATTATAGCTTTGCAGATGTTGCTGACAATTCCAGCCTCAGTTGCATCAGTTGAAAAGTACTTCAGTGAACTGAAATGTCCTTTGTCATCATTTAGTCACGTCCAAACAAGTACAATCCCAAGTGGTAGGAATAAACAGATTGTTTTAAATCCAGACTTATTTTAGTTCTGCATATATTCAATACTCAGTCCACTGCCTTAAATAATTGCATTAAGCTGTTCGTGATAATTTATAATTATGAGTTGAATTTATTCTAGGGTTTATGTTTTGATAGAAAAGTTTCTAATTGCGAACTAGATTACTAGGCCTGAAGAAGTATGGAATCCCTTGGAAATATTTGATCCACCAAATATTTTTTCTGTCTTTCTAGATTTTAGGTATGCATTTGACTTCACCTCTACAGACAAACTGTGGTCCAAAGTTTAGGATTTCACAGAAAAGATAAAACTTGTTGCATTGCCTTAGTGACATTATCTAGGGCAGCTTTCCTCAGCACAGTATTGTCCAGATTCTAAAACCTGCATCAACTCATTAGCATCAAAAAGGAAAGACTGAGATATATATTGCCAGTGTAATAAACTGTACCCCACATTAATAAGGCACAAGGGTAGTCTGTAGGGCTATTGTGCCTATGGACTTAAGCATCTGTTCAGTTTTTCACTGTCCAATTCCCTTCGTTGGAAGCTTTTTGTTATCCCAAGAAATTATTTAACATGCTGCTTTGGACCTTAATTCCTTTGGAGAAATTACTCCTGGTGGCACACTTTGGGATGTAAAGGGAACTAAACCTAGGAGATGTTACCTCTTGTTTGCAGGATGCATGCTGTGGCCTTCCTAGGCAGAGGTGGTATTCAGCAGGTTCTGACCAGTTCTGGAGAACCGGTAGTGGAAATTTTGAGTAGTTCGGAGAACCAACAAATACCACCTCTGACTGGAGATTTTACAGTATCCTTCCCCTGCCATGCCCACCAAGCCATTCCCACAGAACCGATAATAAAAAAAATTTGAATCCCACCACTGTTCCTATGGTGATCAGGTTGGTATTCTCTCTGTTTGTATTGGGGGGGATTCTGAAGACAGAGCTATTCTGGAAACTATTCTAATCAGATTAACTATATTTTTCTTGAAATGTTAGCTTTATTGCATTGTGATTTGATTTTAAACCCACTGCAGATGTTAAAACTGATCTATCCTAATTGCAGTGAGATATAAATAGATTTTAAAAAACTGGCACACAATGAAGACTCCATTAGAAGCAGTAATTTTAACTTAGACCAGAAATAAGATTTTGATTGTCTATCCAAAGAGAAGATGACTGTATAGTCAAAAGATCATCAGCTTAATAGCTGTTTCAGTGATTACATTGTTAGGCAGAAAAGGGACTGAAGATTACTGCTTATTTCTATTTGCTGAATCTAATTCTTTTAGATAAAGGGATATTGGTAAAGTGAAATAAAGATTATTGAATGGGATATCATACATTATATAAGTTGATATTTTGACACAGTGAATTCCTAGGGTCCTTAATGGAGCAATAATCATATGTACTCGCACAAAATAAGAACTTGGTAGAAGAATAAATCAAGTTTCTGACTTTCCTTTGACTTTGTCAGAAATGATGGCATCAGACCAACCAAAGAAAAGTAAGCTGAAAGAGTTCAACATTTAGACTCTTCTAGAATAGCCAAATAAGTGAGGAAAGGGGTAGCGAAAGTCAAGTGACATCCAATGCTATCCAAAGTCTACTTAAACTTTTAACGGTTATATTATAGACAAGTATATGCTTTGGGTTACTGTAGACTAAGAATGGGAAAAATAACACTACTTGGAATTGAATCTAGATAGTGATATATCCATCACCCAGAAATCTAGCACTATATTTCAAAGTTTGAAGAACACTAGTCATTTATGTGAATATTTAACAAGAGCTAATAACTGCCTCAAATCATCTTATCATTCAGCATAGACATTCTATGCCAGGTACATATTAAAATCAAAATAAATGTCATATCACAGTAGCCTGAAGACATACACATCACAAAAGCTAACTCTGTGAAAAGTAATCAGGATCCTTCAGTGAAATTATTGCTTTAAGAAATGTTGTTTTGGCTATAGCTCAAGGATTCAGAATCTTAAATTTGGAAAGAAACTACTTGAATAGAAGGGTAACCCTTAATTGATATTTAACAGGCTTAGTGATTATAAGAGAAGTTTTCATATAATCACTAAGCAGTTTGGCATTGTGGTTAAAGCACCAGAGTGGGAACCAAGAAACCATGAGTTCTAATCCTACCTTAAGCACAAAGCCAGATGGGTGACCTTGGACTGGTCACTCTCTCTTAACCATAGGAAGAAATCAGTGACAAAGCACTTCTGAAAATCTTGCCAAAAAAGCTACAGTCTAATCCAGGCAATAAATACTGACCATGTACCAGAAATATAAATTGTCTGAAAATATTGGCTGGCTTCCGCTGAATGAAAAAGAGAGCATTATAAGACATTTAAAGCACCCCCAAAAACCTCTGTTAAAAGCTGAGTTTCATAATAAGTACTAAAAGTGTGAAGTGTGGAAATGAAACTTGATAAGTAAGGGTGATGAAAATCCAAATTACTACATGGCAAAAACTCAGTCCCTTTGTTTCCCCCTATTTATCATCTGCAGCTCAGGTCATCCTAGACTTCTGCAACTATCTTCTCCTCCGATGGAGTGACCTTTAGCTCCAAAAAATTTCAGCCAACTTGTATGGATGGTTAGAAATGAAAGAATTTGTAGTCTAAAACATCTGTGGGTGGAAACTTTTCAGTCATCATTGAGATGGAGAGAAGAATCTTTGCTGAGGTGGTTGTAAAACAGCAGCAGCCGAAAAAAGAAATTCTTTAACTCCCAAAAGAGGGTGGAGTCTGTAGCTGAGTCAATCATATTCTTTTTTTTTTCAGCTGGGCTCCATTTTTAGCTGGGACTAATAACCATTCTCAATGTTGACAATTATACATTTAGAGTCTGAACATGGACATGTGTGCAGTAAATACTAGGCCAGTAATTACAGCTGTTCTGGTCCAGTAAATATATTTTACCCCTGATTTTTAGTTGAATGCTATAGTTATGGTCAAAACGGAACAGTACAGAAAACAGATACAACAGACATGTTTAGATATGCCAAACATCTTTTCAAGTGCCCAAGCAGTTTTCAGAGGGTTTTTTTTTTCCTGGAAGTTAAACTTAATGTAAAGTTAAACTTGCGGTAATCTAGTCTAACTCCATTAATGAATTATTTTTGAAAATGGCACTTGGTGTGGCAGAGGTTCACCCTGGGAGGAGGATGGGGTCATTTAAACTGCCTCTCTTTTACCTGTAAAAGATCCAGTGAAATTTACTATCGTGTGTTAATCATCATGTAGCAGCTACTCAAACTTAAAAGTGGAAATTTCATGTTTCTATGCATTTCACTCTTGCTATTATAGCCTTAAGAAGTATTTTAAGTTTTTCTGCTTCTTTTAAGACCCCATCTTAAAATTGCTCTTGGTTGTGTTGTAGAGCGGCGGAGGAACGAGGCTGAGCCAGAGTGAACGTTAAAGGCTTTATTGCAAGAATAAAGGGTTGCCGCGTCTGCCTTCTAACTTGGCAGGTTAGCTGGCGGTAACGGGCTGACACTGCTCGACAGCCGCTTTTATAGCCGGCTGTCAAACGGTGTCAGCCAATGGGAGCGGCTGGTGCTCCCGCTCAAACAGTGGACCTGGTTGGGGACTCCAACCGGTCCCAAAGACATAACACTTCCTTACCCCAGCCGGGAGCATGCATAGTCCTTCAGGTAGGTTGGTTGTCTGCGCTGGCGGCAGGATCGGCGTAGTCCGGGCAAGCTGCTGGCTGGAGTCAAGTCCTCGCCCTCAGGAAGCATCTCGGCAGTTGTTGAGGAGCGGGCTCGGTCGGGTGGGGCGCTCTGCGACCAGGTAAGCCCCCTGTTCGGGCTGACCTTGGTGAGTCGCTTGGTCCAGACGGCAGACAGGTTCGCTTGGTTGTTGGCTCAGGGTCTCTTGTTGGTAGACCGGGTCCTCCAGCGAACTCTCTTGGTCAATGGGGTAGATCGGGTCCTGCAGGAGCTTCCGTCTGGGTAGACCGGTTCCGGCAGGGAGCCCTCGGTGCTAGGAGATTGGGCTGGGTTGGCATCAGCTGTGCTTCTCCATCACCTTCTGAGCTGGTCCACGTGTCACGCCACAGGCGTCCATCTTCCAGGAGGACTCTGTAAGATCTAGGACCTGTGACTGACACCACTTGACCAGGTACCCACAGAGGGTCCCCTGCATAATTTCTGGCGTACACCAGGTCATGCAGGGCAAAGTCCCTGACCAAACTGTCAGATCCTATAGGGGTGTCAGGGCAGTAGTGGGGTGCAACCTGTCCAGGGTGGTCCTGAAGGCGTCTCCCCATCAAGAGCTCTGCTGGGGATTTATTTGTAGTGGTGCATGGCATTGTATGTTGGCTCAGGAGGTAACGGGACAGTTTGGAGTGCCAGTTTTCCTGGCCAAACCTGGCAAGTGCCTCTTTGCTGACCTGACTGCCCTCTCAGCCATCCGTTGCTAGCTGGGTGAAAAGGAGCTGTAAGGATGTGTCTGATGCCCAAGTTGGCAACGTACATACTAAACTCGCAAGACGTGAACTGGGGGCCATTGTCAGACACCAGCGTATCAGGGAGCCCATGGGTGACGAAGAAACGGGTCAGAGCCTTAACAATTGCTTGAGTGGATGTTGAAGGTAGTAGGGCCAAGTCTATCCATTTGGAATAAGAGTCTACTACAACCAAGAAGGTCCTTCCATGTACTGGTCCAGCCAGGTCGATGTGCAGGCGAGACCAAGGACCACTAGCACTTTCCCACTTGGTAGGCGTGGCTGCTGGTGGGGCAGCCCTGGTTTCTTGGCAAGGTTGGCATGAGCTTACCCAGTTGGAGATTTGGGCATCCATGCCGGGCCACCAAACGTAGCTGCGGGCCAGAGCCTTCATCCTTACGATGCCCGGGTGGCCCTCGTGAAGTACCTTTAGGATGGGTACCCGAAGGGTGGCTGGGATGACTACTCTTGTTCCCCACAACAGACATCCTTGTAGCTTCGACAATTCCTGCTTACGGGTTTTGAAAGGAGCAAAGTCAGAAGTGTATTGTGTTTCAGGCCACCCCTTCCCACCCAGTCCATGACTTGGGCAATTATTCTGTCTTTTTTTGAGTGCGCAGCAATGTCCTCGGCTGTAACCGGCAATTTCAGTTCATTAACTTCAAAGATGGCATGAACGGGTGCTGGGTCTTCGACTGGGACTGGCAGGGGCAGTGACTAAGGGCATCAGCGTGACTCAAGTTTTTTCCAGGGCGATGCACCAACTTGAATGAGTAAGCGGCCAGGAACAAAGTCCACCTGGTCATTCTAGGTGATAGCTTATCCCCTGATAAAAGCCCCAGGAGTGGTTTATGGTCAGTTATAAGTTCAAAATGGTACCCAAACAAAAATTCATGAAACTTTTTCACTGCAGCTACTGCAGCCAAGGCCTCCTTATCTATTTGGCTGTAGTTTCTTTCTGCAGCAGAGAAGGTCCTAGAGAAGAAGGCAATTGGTGCCTCAAAACCGTTGGGAAGCCTGTGGCTCAGAACAGCCCCAATCCCAAAGGGGGATGCATCAGCAGCTAGGACCAGGGGGAGTCGTTGATTATATTGGATTAAAACTGCATCAGATGTGAGTAAGGATTTGACTGACTTGAAAGCATGGGCTTCTTTGGGTCCCCAATGCCAGGGGGATTCTTTGTCTAACAGTCTGTGTAAGGGTTCAGCAATAGATGCTTTGTGCGGGAGAAATGAAGCGTAAAAGTTTAGTAGCCCTAGAAAGGCTTGGAGCTCCGTCTTGTTAGTTGGAGTGGGTGCCTCATGGATAGCCTTTACTTTGGATTCGACTGGGTGAATGCCAGAGGCATCTATCCTATACCCCAGAAAGTCCACTTGCCTAGTGGCGATGGCGCACTTCTCCCTTTTAAGTTTGAGGCCATGCTGCCTAAACTTCTCTAGGACTGCTCTGACCCTTTGTATGAGCTGAGGTCTGTCAACTGCTGAGACTAAAATGTCATCGAAATAAGGGACAACCCCGGGAGACCTTGGAGAATCCTTTCCATGAGGGATTGGAATATACCCGGGCCACACTTACACCGAATTGGAGGCGTTACACTTGAACGCCCTCTATGTGTGACTATGGTTTGTAATTCAGCTGTCTGATCATCAACAGGGAACTGATGGTATGCCTGGGACATATCTAATTTGGCAAAGATGGTGCCGGGCTCCGAAGGTGTGTAACAGGTGTTGAATAACAGGGACAGGGTAGGCGCTGACCTGCAGATAACGATTGAGGATGGTTTTATAGTCTGCGCAGATTCTTATGCTGCCATCTTTCTTGAGTGGGGTGACTATGGGGGTCTCCCATTTGGCAAAGTCAGTTGGCTCTAACACCCTTGCTTCAGTAACTTATCTAATTCTAAATCTAACTTAGGACGGATGGCAAAGGGCACTCTGCGTGGCTTAAGGCGAAGGGGAATTGCCTGGGGTCCACGGTGAAGGAGATGGGGTGCCAGAATAGCAGCCCAGCTTGCTGCTAAAAACATCAGAGTAGTCAGAGAATAGGGCGCCCACGTCAGAGGTTGAGACAGCATGGATCCCGTTAGACTAAGGCCGAGAGAAGGGAACCAATCTAGTCCCAACAGACTGGGAGGGCACCATTAACAACCACCAAAGGCAAATGGTTTTTAAAACCTTGGAACTGAACTAAAAACTTGCCTTTCCCGAGGACAGGATGTTCTTGCCTTGGTAGTCCCGCAGTGTCAGGTGGCATTTCTGCAGCTTCTTCTTTGAGAATCTGGGATGAATCTTATTTAGGGTTTCCCAGGAGATGATCAAAAGTGCAGATCCCGTGTCAACCTCCATTCTGCAAGGCTTACCTTCTAAAGAAACAAAAATACTGATTTTATTAGGAGTCTTGGAAGTATGGTTCAAGCGTGGTAGCAAGTATAGCAGTCCTCCACTTGCCTTTGGAAATTAGCAGGTGGTGGAGGTCTCTGAGGAAGGTTTCTCCCTGCTTGGCAGACTCTGGCTAGGTGGCCTTTCTTCTGACAATTTAAACAGATGGCATTCCTAAACCTGCAGGATGCCCTAGAGTAGGATCCCCGCAAGCTAGGCAAATGGGGGTTGCTTGGGGGTGAAGCTGTTTCTCTGCCCCGCTCCTTCCTGTGAGGGCTTTTGTTGCCTAAGGCGGTTAATGTCTGTTGAGTCTATGGGGGCTTCTTCGAGGGAAACTTCCTCTGAATGAATAGTGGAGCTGCTGGGTTTTAAAGGAGTTCCTTGAATCTCAGCTGCTGATTGGGCAGAGAGTTCAGCAGCTTGAGCTTCTTCTACGGCTAAAGTTAGGGTTAAATCCTTTTTGGCTAGCAAGCGCCTTTGAAGCCTAAGGTCTCTAACCCCACAGACGATTTGGTCTAATAACATGTCCTCTAGGTAGTCTCTAAAACCACACTGTAAGGCAGCTGTCCTCAGAGCTGCCATATACTCATTAATTGACTCCCCTCAGCCTGCCTTCTAGTTCTGAAGGCATATCTCCTGGCTATCTGGGATGGTTTAGGTGAGTAGTGGTTGGAGGGATCTCTTGGAGTTCATCCCAAGTACGCTCCTGATAGCGCGAGGGCAACTAGTGCTGTAGCGGTGTCGAAAACCGCAGCCCCACAGTAGCTGAGGAAGAAGGATTTTTTCTTGTGTTCAGCAGCATCAGTTAGACCAATAGCGTCGAGGAAGTAGCTGAAACGGTTTTTATATGAATCCCACGTTTCCTCAGTAGGCTTGAAGGGTGGAAATGTCGGATTGGCATTCATTTTTTTGAGGCGGCAGTGCCTTTCACCTTAGTCATTGTGATTCAAAAATTCGCGCTCTTAGAAGAGCGTTTGCGGCTGCGCCTATCAGGCGGTGTCTGTCTCCCCAGCTGAGGGGCTTTTTTGAGTTTCGCGCTCTTTGTGAGCACCGGCGGCTGCGGCTTCAGTGCCCGTGGCTTCGCTCTTAGTGGCTACCGCTCAGTGTCTGTCTCCCCGGCTGAGGGGCTTTTTGAGTTTCACGCTCTTTGTGAGCACCGGCGGCTGCGGCTTCAGCGCCCATGGCTTCGCTCTTAGTGGCTACAGCTCTTCTGAATCGCACGTCTGGCAGCCTCCGATCGCATCCCGCCCTCGTCGCCAGTGTTGTAGAGCGGCGGAGGAACGAGGCTGAGCCAGAGTGAACGTTAAAGGCTTTATTGCAAGAATAAAGGGTTGCCGCATCTGCCTTCTAACTTGGCAGGTTAGCTGGTGGCAACGGGGCTGACACTGCTCGACAGCCGCCTTTTATAACCGGCTGTCAAACGGTGTCAGCCAATGGGAGCGGCTGGTGCTCCCGCTCAAACAGCGGACCTGGTTGGGGACTCCAACCGGTTCCAAAGACATAACAGGTTGCTTCTGTAACAGAGGCGCACATTTCCTGGGAATAATAGGCTACTGCCACCTGTGGATTTTGAACTTTGCAGAATATGGGGAACTAAAAAAATCTACAGTATCACTATCTGAACCTTTTGTGTGCCTCCAAATAGATTTAGTTTAAATTCCCAAGCGCCAACATAGAGAATCATATCAGTAAAGGAGGACATGTTTTCAAAATGGATAAACGTTTTTCCCATAGCCAAAGCACATGCTAAATCAATGTGTAAATGTGTCCTTTAAATGTTATCCTTAAGATGCTATCCCAGCAGGTATCCCAACAGCTACTATCATTCAGCAGAGGGGACTCCAGCCACCCAAGCCAGAGGCCTGGGGGAACAGCCAGGTCTTTCTGAACCTTCAGAATGCCAATAGGTGAAAGCCATCTGGATCTCCAAAGGAACTTCCTTCCAGAAGGTAGGAACTGCGATAGAGAAGGCATGCTTTCTGGATCCTGTTTAATTAAAAAACCCAGAATGTGCCAATCCTGCCTACTCAAATAGGTTTGGAAGATACCATGGGAGATAAGCTGTCTCTTGAATAACTAGGTCCTATGCCATGTATAGATGGGTTCTTCTTTATAGGTTATGACCAGCCCCTTGGTTTGCACCTTGAAGCAAACTGGCAACCAGTGCGGCTAGCAGAGCAGAGGCGTTCACACTGGCATACCAAGGAATGTCCATAACTGCGTATGTTGCCACATTCTGGACCAACTGAATTTTCTGAAGGATTTTTTATATAAATTTTTGTATCAAAATGTTGTAAAGAAAAGGGTATAGTGAGAACAAGAGAGAGATGTCTGTGCTATGCTGTTTCCAATTCCATAATTTAAAATTTAAAATCATTGCCCTTCATTGCCTGCTTGTAAGCACTGCTAATTTCCTTAACAATAGTATCTCACATTGGTTCAGAAGAACTGAGTATTTTCACACTTTAGCCTGTTTTTAGGAAAGGAATACTTAAACAATCCACTTCAAAGGTGGTATTCAGCAGGTTCTGACCAGTTCTGGAGAACTGGTAGCAGAAATTTTGAGTAGTTTGGAGAACTGACAAATACCACCCCTGCCCCCATCTATTTGCTTTCTCCCGAGTCCCAGCTGATCGGCTGGGTCTTCTTTTGTTGCCCTGCACAGGAGAACGGAGCTGGAAAGCAGGTTAGTGGGGTGCGGAGGAAATGGGATTTTGCAGTATCCTTCACCTGGAGTGGGGAAGGAATGGGTATTTTGCAATATCCTTCCCCTAGAGTGGGTGGAATGGACATTTTACAGTATTCTTCCCCTGCCACGCCCACCAAGCCACTCCCACAGAACCAGTAGTAAAAAAATTTGAACCACACCACTGAATTCCACTTATATAAAAAGGGAGAAGTGAAATAACCTGATTGTGCCATCAGCATATTTTCATTCTTTAAAATCATATCTTTCTTCATGAGACAAGTTCCCTCCAAAGTAAATGCAAGCAAGATGGTGGTTTGTCGAAAACATTTGCCTGGGCTGATAACCTCCAGAGACATAGAGTTAGAATTTTCTGTATCTCTTTGCTGCCATCTGGTGGTCCCTCAGAATTATGCAGCTATAGGCCAACTGTAGACATTGCACTGGGAAATAATAAGAACACTAGCTTCTTGCCATGAAAAGCATTAATCTAATATGTCTGAAGCTTACATTCTCCTCTGTAGCTGAAAAGTAACAAAATGGTGACTCTTCCTTCAATAATCTGCACGCTCAAAGCATTCCCTCAATTCTGCTACCACAATTTAAGGCAATCTCTAATGTCTAGTCAGAAAGAAGATCTAAAGGATAAACTACAGAAACAGTGTTCTATATAAGGAATATTAAGATTACCACCTACTGAGTTTAGATATTATTTTTCATATTAGATATAAAAGTCTTGATGGGCATCTTTCTCAGCGGAACAGCTGCATAAACATTATGAATGTTACACCTATACCTGTCTGCTTAGAAGTAAAAACAATGGAAAGTTCTGATGAAAGGCTTACTGTTAGAGGGGCACATTGAATAGCTTTCTTGCATCTCTATTTCCTGTATCTGCTAACCTCTTGTGGGAGTGATTATGCAATAAATATGTTTACCTTGGGAATTGTGCATGGTTGAGTAGAGGGTTATATGATTAGATTTCATTATTTGAGCGCTCCAGCTGGCACCATAGGTATGAACACAGCCGCTTGTAAAAAAAAGTGGGAATGGGTAATGGGAAAGTAAGGCAAAGAAATTTGAAATGTGACAAATAATGTAATACATTTTGAAATGTTTTCTTATATGGGTATCCAGTGTGACACTCAATCACATGCAAAATTGGCATAGTACACCAGAATAAAAAATTAAATGAGACAACTATCAATTAGTAAACCCATTTAAGTTTCCATAATAATTGAACCATGGTAGGAGAGGGTTGCACAACATATTGAACTTTAATATAATCGTATGACTTGTTGTTCCACTACATCTGGTGGTCTATTTCAAAGTTCAGTGAGCCGTGTGAACCCAGCCAGGCTCACATTCATTAAGAAAGCCTTTCTCTGGAAATTGTTCCAGTCACAAACCTTGATGAAGAAGCTATGTGCACATTGCTTTGGAAAGTGCAAATCAGGTGCCAACCTTGACATACAAATTGGTTTATTAAAAGTTAATGCTATATTGTTCTTGTGATATATTTACAGGTAAGGGAACATAGGGCAGAAGATTTATTCTGTATAAACTAATACACTGCCAACTGCAAAAATATACTACTGGATTTCCTAAAATCAATCATACCAGCTAAGGGGGCAGCTTATTACAACATTGGGAGAGTTGCTGCACATTTGGACTTATGCAAAAGACTATGATTTTTTAATGCAAAGGAAATAGATGTTACAGCTTATACATTTGTGTCAAAACCAGTACTCTCCCAAGTATTGCATTAAGAACAAAAATCCATTTTCCATTTGTTTATAATATTTCATTTTGAATCTTTAAATCTAGTTTTATAGCTAATTACATCACAAGATCTCCATGTTATACATCCTTTTTATCATTAAAGTTCAAAAATATGTTATCATTTTGCAAAAAATAATGTGGACATACTTTGATGAATTAAATTAAATGTTTATTTTATAGGGCTTATAAGCTATTCCAATCAAATTTTGAGCAGTATACATCTCAATTTTCATAAATTAGATCAAAGCATTCCATATAATTTACAATAAAATAGCAGGTTGTTGAGTAATTTAACATTATTAATTTCCTTTTTGTCAACAGGCAACCTGAATAATTTAAGTCTAATGAATGCTGCTATTCAATCAAGTATTGCAGTAAAAACATGAAGTTTATTAAAAAAAAAACAAAGCCATTTAAACACTTGCTTCTGTGCACAGAACATAAAACAAGATCAAAGAATCTCAAACTATATGCCACCCTTTGCCTTTTTAAATTTACTAACAGTCTTTGTCATACATAACCCATATGTAGATTGCAGTCATCACAGCAACAGCTCAGAATGGTAAGAAATCTGTTTATTTACTTAAATAATTTATAAGGCCGCTCATCTCAAAAATGAGTCTATGTAGCATACATAGGTTTAGAGTCTATCAATAATAATGCATATTTAATCAACAATAATACATATATAAATTATCCATGTTCTAAATCATGTCCTACGTGAATGACAGCCAAGCTCCTATCCAGAGTTTACTGGACAGCCAAGCCCATCAAGTGTCATTTCAAGTTCACTCCTCACAGACATGGAATCTACAGCTCCACAAGAGACAGTTGGATGCCCAGGATCATGTACAAAATCAGATTAACCAACACTTTCCATTTCTGCTAGAAAGGAAAATAGTCTGTCTTTTTCAAACAAAAGTAGAAGTTGGGAATGGAAGCTAAGAAGAGAAATAGGATTCATTTCACCTTCCTGTCAACCCCAGAATTAACTTACTAGAATCCTTAGGGATCTGGAGAAACATCCGGGAAGAACCTGAAACAGAGGGAAATCTGTTTTAGAAGCACATCTACTTTTGAAAGGAGATGAAAAAAAAATATTTAGCTAGAAATGTTGAAATGTGTTTAAGATCTGGTACTTTGTCTTTACTATTGTCTTCTGTACAATCTCAGTCCATGAGATTTATGGAAATTGGCACTTCTTTCCATCAGTTGCTTTGAAATAGGAGGTAAATATATAGGAGTTAAATCGTTATCTTCTTGGTAACCACGCAGAGCCTTTTCCTGGATACTTTTAAAGTGGAGTTTCTTTTAAGAATCTGCTGATTAATCAACCCTGTATTTTTATTTCTTCTGGCACTGATAGTTTTGCACTCAAACCAGTTAATGTTAAAAAGAAACTCTTAGATTCTATTTTCTCCATTTTGGGATAAAATTTGATTGTATTTATCTCTTATGAGATTGATCTGTTTCCCCATAAAGGAGGATGAGGAGAAGAAATTTATTTCTCTGGCCACACAGTTTAATGCTAGAAGGCCATGAGATTACATTTCATTTGTCTAACTTTTTCTCCTTTTTAGTTCCCAGTAAGTGATGCAGGGTGTGGGAAACCTAGCTCTCTCACATGCCAAGGTCAGAGAAAGGAGGCACTTTTTAGAAAATAAATGATGGCAGCCAGATTACCAACACAAAGGAGGCAGGAGGCAAAAAAACCTAGAGTGTATACTCTAAGATGGCTTCTGTTCTGGGAAAGGACTGAGAATGTCAGCATTTTACCCTGCAGGCTCCACTCTGCAGCATTCTCTGAACCCCTTTCTGTATATTTTCACTCGTCTGTCCCAACAACCCACTCAGTCCTCCTCTTCCTTCTTACTAAACTTCACATTTCCTCTGTCTATTTTTGTGCAGTTTAACTTAATTCCATGTGAAGTACTGCTTCCTCACCAAACCTGCCACTACCCTATCTACCAAACCCTATATGGCCATTTCCTGGAAAGAGCCAGGTGTCATGATAGAGATGTGTGGGTACAGTCTGATATTTAACATTTAGCCTGGTGGTTAAGGCACTAGACTAGAAACCAGGAGATTGTGAGCTCTAGTCCTACCTGAGGCATGAAAGCCAGCTGGGTGACTTTGAGCAGTCACTCTCTCAGTCCAATTCATCTGACAGGATTGATGTTATGGGGAAAATAAGAGGAGGAAAGAGTATTAGTTATGTTTGCCATCTTCAATTATTTATAAAATAATGAAGGTGGGATATCAATAAATGAATGAATATTCACAATCAGATGCATAAAAACATTGACAGTGGTAGATAATCTTTTTAATGCCTTCAGAGTACAAAAAGAAAGGAAATTAATCATAACTTACAGAGAAGGAGATTTATATGATCTCCCCACTTTTCCTTTTAATATATTATTCATTGTAATATTACTTGTTTTACTCATTTATATATTGTTATTGCATTCTAAAAATAATCTCTTGTATTTTTAAGGGCAATGTATGCTTCAAACTTGATTTGGAAAAAGTGTGCACAGTAACAATATTTTGTTATTGCTGTTGTTAGTGTTATATCTTTTATTCATTAAACATGAACATTAAAAACTGAACATTTAAAAATGTATTGCAAATACCATTGACTGGTGTTAATGGTTGATATGGGTTGCTGCCAGTGTCCTAGGTATCAACTAAGCATTTTCTTAAAATATACAGTGTTCTGTGTAGCACAGGTTTTTTGCAGTTCTGCTGGTGTTATTGCAGGAAGCTGCAATTTCTTGATGTGTTTTGTAAAATTCTTGGACATGGTACCAAGTGCCCCGATGACAATGAGTATCACTGTTACATGTTTCATCCATAACAATGTAGTTTCAGTGGTCAAGGTCATTGTTATTATTGTTGTTGTTGTTGTTGTTGTTGCACAGTCAGCCATATGTTCAGATTGGATTTGATCTATCTATTAAGTCCTTCCTATTCAGTATTACCTTATGTCAGACTCCACTCATTGGACCGGCCACTGGCAGGAGAAATGAAGTTCCGTCAGTGGCTGAAACTTTGGAGAGTGCTGGCAATGTGAGCCGGCACTAGCCATGGCGGAGCGTCTTTTACTTTAACTGCACAAAAAAAGCTGTTACCTGTTCCTGCCGTGTCCTGCCTCTTCAATCTGTGCACCCACTTAAATTTGGCAACAAAGGTGGGATCCTGACCTGAGGAGAGAACAAAGGACAACCTCATGGGGATTCGGACACCATTTTCACTGGCCACTGAAATGATCACAACCCCACCGACCAACATGTCACACTGCCTGATATCGATCCCCTACAACGCAGCCAAGGACAAGTGGTCCTCATACATGGGCTGACTCAACCTACATCTAGAAGTCAATGGACTCCAGGCTGCCCCCAACATGAAGAAGAGAGCCCTATTCCTAACCTACTGTGACTCAGAACTGTACGAGATGGCAAATGCGATCTGCGCAATATGTCCTGGGACAAGCTACAGCAGGCATTGAAGGAACATTTCAACCCTTCTCTGTCATACCTGGCCAGCTGACACGAATTTTACATAAGGAGCCAGAGGGATGGGGAGACGATAAATACCTTCATAGCCACCCTTTGCAAACTGTTGAAGAACTGCAGGTTCCCAGTTACCAAAGGCATAAATCGAGATCAACTCATCTTGGGAATGAGGGACCTAACCCTACAAAAGTAACTGTTGGCTCGAGAAGACATCTCCTTCAAGGAAGCCATCAATGAGGCCCGAGCTGCTGAATTGTCAGACAACTCTGCCACATGAATAAAGGGGACCAGAATGGTACATGTCACCCAGGTCAACCGCCACGCCAACAGAGACACCTCAGCCTCTGAGGCAAGCAACGAGGAAGATGGGGAGGAACACAAAATGAAGTCCGGTAAGCCAGAAGGGAAACAAGGGATAAAGCTATGCGGGGGTTGCGAAGGAAACCACAACTGCTCGGCATGACGTTTTAAAGACACTATATGATGGCATTGTGATAGCAAGGGTCACATCGCAGAGGTATGCCAAGCCAGCCAATCTACCAACAAGCAAGCCAAGAGAGCATCCTCCCCCATGAGACAATATGGATGCCAAGGGGCAGGCCGGAAGACTCCTGGCAGGAAATTCAAAAAGAGAGTCGAAGCCAGGGAAGAAGAAGCACACTTCACCTTTGTTGGTTATGCTCAAACCCAGGTGAGGCGAACCGATGCCTACGAGGCCAACAAGATAATAGCTACCATGACCATTGAAGGCAAACCCTACCAAATGAAAGTAGAGTCAGGGTCCTACATATCTATGATCTCGTGGGACATCCTTAAAAGACTGCAACCCCACATGCAACGCAACCAACTGGAACCCCAGAAGATCATACTAAAGGATTACCAGGGCTACTGCATACCCGTCCTCAGCAGGAAGACAGCCTGCATAGAATACAGCAGTTTCCAAGGAACTCTACCCTTTACCATAGTAAACTGGGACCTGCCAAGCCTACTGGGACAAGAGTGGTTCAAGCCTCTCCAGATCTACATCACCAGCGTTCATGTTTCAGAAGCAACCCCACACACACATACCTTGCAGCACTGGAGTGCAACTTCAGTGAAGTGTTTGATGACAAGCTGGGCAAGTACACGGGGACCCCTATATCATTTAATCTGGACCCCAACATAGCCCCTGTCAGACTAAAGCCATGGCGAGTCCCATTTGCTCTCTGGCCCAAGGTCAAGGAGCAATTAGATAAATTAATTGCCCAAGGAGTCCTCAAGCCGACTGACCACGCCAAATGGGAAACCCCAATAATCATCCCAGTTAAACCAGACAGGTCAGTGAGAATCTGTGCTGATTACAAGACTACCCTGAATAAGGTCCTACAACGAAGTGCTACCCATTGCCCATGGTGCAACACCTCCTGCACTCCCTGGGCCAGGGAAACATCTTTGCCAAGCTAGATCAAGCCCAGGCCTATCAGCAATTGCTGGTCGACAAGGCAACCGCTGAGGTACAGACGATTGTCACTCATCGTGGCATGTTTAAATGCAACCAGCTACAGTTCAGAATTAGCATTGCCCCCAATCTGTTCCAGAGCATTATGGAAAGACTGTTACACCACATTCTGGGAGTAATACCATACTTTGACAATATCATAATTTCAACCAAAAGCAGGGACCAGCTTATAGAGAGCCTGCGGGCAGTGCTGGGGAGGTTCCAGGAAGCTGGACTAAAATTAAAAAGAAACAAATGCCACCTGGAAGTTCCCCAAGTAGAATTCCTGGGCTTCCTAATCAACGCATCAGGCATCCGACCCACACACGGAAGGCTGCAAGCAATCCGGGAAGCCCCCACACCCCAAAATAAAGCGGAACTGCAAGCATTTCTGGGGTTGCTCAACTTTTACAATTATTTTCTACCACAGAAGGCAACCATTGCAGAACCGGTCCATAGACTGTTAGACAAGATGGCTGATTGGACATGGGGATAACATAAAGGTTAAACGCTGAGGCATTTAAAAAAATAAAAAACATTTTAACATCAAGCAGTGTCCTCATCCAATACAGCGAAACACTGCCATTGACACTCACGTGTGATGTCTCCCCTTACAGAATCGGTGCAGTCCTCAGCCACAAACTACCCAATGGGAGAGAAGCCCCCAGAGCATATTTTTCTAAGACTCTGTCCAAACCAGAAAGAAACTACAGTCAAATCGACAAGGAAATGCTTGCCGCTGTTGCAGGAGTCAATTGCTTCCACGAATACCTCTACGGATGACAGTTCAATTTGATTACTGACCACAAGCCTTTACAGGAATATTTGCTGGGGATAAACCCACTGTCATGCCCCTGGTGGAGACTCACTCTGAGGAAGAGGAGGAACAGCCAACAGGGAGTGGGAGTGTGGCTCCAGAGGTGGTGGAGGAGGCTGGGGAAGGGCAGAGGCCGGCTGAGCAGTCAGAGGAGGATCCAGGCGCATCCCCTATCCATCCTAGGTCATGCAGGGAGGAGAGGATCAGGGAAAAGTGAGGTCTACTCAAGAAGAGATTACCATGATCCTCCTCGTGGCTTGCAGGTGGGAGCTATATATATAAGTTTGCAACTGCGCAGTTAGAATTTGCAGAAATCAATTTAGTGTTCTCCTTGAAAGAGGTTTATCTTTGCTGGCGTTCTTCCAATGGACTTTTCTCGATTATTTTCCTGGAGTTTATGATTAGTTATCTTGGCTTGCTTTGGAACTTTCATCAATGCAGTTTGTTTTGGTTTTCTGTTTGCCTCATTATTTATTTTTGTGACTTTAAACTGTGCCTAATAAAACAGTGAAGTTAAGTTGAAGGCTTTACCGGACTTCAATATATGTTTTGGGTTTTGGGTTATTTTGAGAGACTATGGGTCATCACACACACACCGAACATCTCCTCGCCCAGGATGTTAAGGTGGACCATATTCCTGGCCGCATAGAGCTACCACCTAATCCACAGGCCAGGAAAAGATATCTCCAACACTGACACCCTGAGTCGCTGTCCCCTCCCAGATCTTGCCGAAGACCCAGCACCATCGATGGCAGTGCTAGGAACCTGTCCACCAATTAGTTGGGTTGGCAATATATAAACCAACAATATATGTTTGTAGCTTTAAGACAAAATCATTGTATTGATTTATACTATATTCTGATTATATTGCAAATTACCATAAGAGGGAGCTAGAGATCATAGCTCTCTCTCTGACATTCTGTCTCTCTGACATTCTGTTTCTATCTAAGGTTCTCAATTGTATTTATGCTGTGCTTATATTTTGATATTTTTGTTTACTGTAAATGACAAAGGCAACTGGAAAGAAGACTTTGTAATTGGATATTCTTTGGACTGTAAAACATATATGACCTGGACTGTTTATTGGACTGTGCTATTTCTTAAAGTAAACTTTATCTCAGTTTAGCGTATCTGTGTGTGGCTGAATAATTATTCATAACTACTCTCATAAACGTGTCCATGTGCATATCCTTGTTACTCAAGGGTTATTCTGTACATATCATAACAGAAAGCCAATGGCCCAGACTAATGAAGTCGATGGAGATCACGAGGCTTATGGCAAGAGACAAAACCATGGTGCAGATTTTAAACTGGGCATGGAGGGGATGGCCAGAAGCCATAGAAGGGATGAATTCAAACCATTTAGAAACAGACAGGCTGAGCTGTCAGTAATCAAGGACTGTCTACTGTGTGGGGAAAGGGTGATCATTCCCCATGGCTAAGGGCTCAAATACTGACATTGTTGCATGAGGGTCACCCGGGGATCATCCACATGAAGGCACTTGACAGAAGCTACGTGTGGTGGCCAGGACTAGACAAAGAGGTCGAGACCTGGGTCACTACCTGCACCCCATGTCAAGAAACCTGACCAGCACCCCCAGTGGTGAACCCCGTGAAGTGAGAAACCCCCACTTCCCCCCGGGCCCAGGTACACATCAACTTTGTCGGACCCTGCCAAGGACAAACATTCCTGATAGTGGTAAACGCTTACTCCAAGTGGTTAGAAGTAGTCATTATGAAGTCAACTGCTAACGGAGGCCACCATAAGAGGGATAAGGAAACTATTCTCCACCTATGGACTAACGGACATGTTAATGTCCAACAACAGACACAGTTCACATTGCAGCCATTTGAGGGATTCCTAGCAGGGTTGGGGGTAAGGCACACACTCTCCACGCCCACATACCTGACCACTAACAGACAGGCAGAGAGAATGGTAAGATCCACCAAAGAAACCTTCAAGAGAATGGGACCGGAGACTGGCAAGAAAGGGTTGACAGAATGCTATTAGCCCAACACATCACACCACATGCAACAACACACCGCAGCCCCGCTGAGCTGTTGATGGGTCACAGGCTGAGGTCAACCCTAGACAGGATACACCCCAACTACAATAGTGAGACCCCTGCAGACTCCACCGGAAAGTGCAGGCATTTTACCATAGAGGACCTGGTCTCCGCACACAATTACACAGGAAGGCCAACGTGGGTGCTGGCAAAATTGTAGAAATCACCAGGTCCATATCATACCAGGTGGAAACAGAAGGAGGAAAACTGTGGAACAGGCACACCGACTAGATCAGGGGCTAGGTCACTATCACAGACAACCAGCCAGAAACCCAACACACACAACCAGAACCACCCCTGGCAAAATCTCTAACCACAGAGAACACTGAAAGAAGTAATCACCTAGCCTCAAACCCGAACAGAGCATGGGAACACTTAGCTTTAGAAGAGGAGGTCCCGCGGAGTACTTCTGGGGCCTCAGGATCAACGGGCCCTGCTGCACCACAAGGTGACTTTGAGACAGTTCCACAGGCAGGGCCTGGAGCAGCGGTGGACCCATCCACACAGGCCGCTGCCCCAGGAACAAGTGAGGTGCGCAGGTCCAGTTGCACCTGATGAAGCCCCGCCTACTTACATGATTACATATGGTATGCAGACGTGGATTGGATGGGCATTAACTAGGAGGGGAGGGGTGTTAAGTATTACCTTATATGGTCACAAGAATGGTGTCTGATCTCAGATTCCACTCATTGGACCGGCCACTGGTGAGAGAAATGAAGTCCCATCAGTGGCTGAAACATTGGACAGCGCCAGCTATATAAGCCGGTGCTAGCCGCAGCTAAATGGCTTTTACTTTAACTGCACAAATAAAGCTGTTACCTGTTCCTGCCGTGTCCTGCCTCTTCAATTCATGCGCCCACTTAACACTTCCAAAGAACCTGTGATAAGCAGATGTTGATGTTTGATGGTGTTAGAAGTATTGCCACAGAATATAAGTAATTCTGAGTAAAGCTACCTTTTGCAGTTGTCTAATGGGGATTTTGTCAATGCTAATGATGTTGAAGTGGTGCTTCAGTTGTTTTGGGATTTCACCCAAGGTGCCTATTACTATTAGTACTTTCTTCTGCCACAGTCATGCTATTTCTATTAGTAGTTCTCTGTATCTTGTTATCCTTTGCAGTTCTTTCCCTTCTATTCTGCTGTCTATATGTACTGCCATATACACTATCCAGACCTTTTTGTCTTATCAACAATTGTTACATCTGGGGGTTATGTAACAGGTGCCTATTGGTTTGAACTCTAAACTTCCAAGGCATTTTATCTTCTTCGTTTTTTAGTACTTAGTCTATTTTATGAACTACCAGTTTGCAGGCACATTGTATTTCTTGCCGATCTTCCAATGCATCATTATTATTATTACTATTATTACAGTGCTATTGAAAAATAAAAAAAAAAGAAATAGGATGTAGAGAGAAAAAGATAGCAATGTTACAAATGCTTTCTATTGTGTCTCACTGAGCCCACTATTTATTCTGATTCCATTCACTGCAGGTTTATACTTCTACAAGATTTGTTCTATGAGTTGGAGACCATCCCTTGTGAAATAACGTGTAAACATTTTGTTCTACGTTTTTATTCCTTTTTATCAATTTAATTTAAATTTTATCAAAATTAAATGCTGTATAGTATATAATTTGTAATGTAGTCAATTTTTAGCAGCTGAGTGAATGTATGTATGTATGTATGTATGTATGTATGTATGTATGTATGTATGGCATTCAGCTTTGTTCGGGTATTTTCCCACATCATTGTAGTTGTGCTTTTAAAGTTGTAGCAACGTTTCAGCAGAATCTCATCTGCCATCATCAGGCTTCTGTATAGTGTTCATCTGTGAGTCAGACTTTTACAGTGGTTTCAGATTTAAATTTGGGGCAGCCTATTGCTGTGCCAGAATGGTTTTTTCTTCATCCTGATTGGTTGAGAGTCTTGGCCTGTGTTTATTGGTCTTGCAGTTTGCTGTGTTCTGCTTGATTGGTGTTTCTAATATCTTCTGTCTGTTTTGTGGCTCTTTTTGTATCTTGATTGGCTGGCAACATTGTGTTCCTTTATTGGAGGCCTTTAGTGCAGCTTGGCTCTAGGTAAATGGATGGCTATCATTAGTTAGGAAGCCAGGTTTAATCTGGGTGCCTGGTTGGGGTGTGTTTGAGCTGGAGGCATCAGGGGGGATCTGTTTGTGCCCAGGTGATTGTCTGGCTAGTGGTGTGGAGATTTTTTTGTTTATGAGTGCAGGCTTCCAAATGATTGACAGTCTGGTGGAATCATCTCTTCTATTCATGCTTTTTGATCTTTTTTCAATCTCTATGGCTTCTCTGATGATTCTGTGGCTGGGATTTTCTATAGTGGCTAGGGTTTTGGTGCCATTGAAGTTGATGCTATGACCTGTGGCTTCCATGTGTTGGACTAGTGAGGAAGTGTGTTCCAGTTTTTTGACTGCATTTTTGACTGAACTATGCACCCTGACTAAAGTACTGATAGCCAACGGCTTCCACAAAAGCAAAATCACTGGCTTGATCCACAAAAACACACTGAGACATAATGGAGACCTAGAAGATGAACAGACCTCTGGAACAGCTGTCCTGCCCTACATAAGAGACAAAATCAGTAAGATACTACACAGGCATCACATCAAGACTGCTTTCAAAACAGACAGAAAAATAGCAGCCATACTAAGAAACCCCAAAGATAAAATTGACCTGTGCATCATGCCCTGCCACATACATTGGACAGACCAATAGAAGAATAAGTACCAACTTGGATGAACACAAAAATGCAGTAAAAAAGCTGGAACACACTTCCTCACTAGTCCAACACATGAAAGCCACAGGTCATAGCATCGACTTCAATGGCACCAAAACCCTAGCCACTATAGAAAACCCCAGCTACAGAATTATCAGAGAAGCCATAGAGATTGAAAAAAGACATGAAAGCATGAATAGAAGAGATGACTCCACCAGACTGTCAATTATCTGGAAGCCTGCACTCACAAACAAAAAAAATCTCCACACCACAAGCCAGCCAAACAACTGGGCACAAACAGACTCCCCCTCATACCTCCAGCTCAAACACACCCCAACCAGGCACCCAGATGAAACCTAGCTTCATAATAAATGATAGCCATCTGTTTACTCAGAGCCAAGCTGTACTAAAAGCCTCCAATACAGGAAACACCACAGCTGCCAGCCAATCAAGACAAAAAAAAGCTACAAAACAGACAGAAGATATTAGGAACACCCGTCAAGCAGAACACAGCAAACTCCAAGACCAATAAACACAGACCAAGACTCCCAACCAATCAGGATGAAGAAAAACCATTCTGGCACAGCAGTAGGCTAGCACCAAATTTAAAACAGAAACAGCTGTGAAAGTCTGACTCACAGACGAACACAATACAGAAGCCTGATGATGGCAGATGAGATTCTGCTGAAATGTTGCTACAACTTTAAAAGCACAACTATAATGACGTGGGAAAATACCTGAACAAAGCTGAATACCATACTATATATTACTAATTTTTCTAATTGTTTTACCCATTATAGGGTGCAAATAATACATTATGAAGTACAGATATTTGTAGGAGCAGTGGTATTTATGCAATATAAACTAGAAATTGTTAACACTGTGATGTTTGAATAAGTTAAACTTTTAATGGGAAGGAGACAAATGATATCAATGTTAAATATAATTTCTAAAATGTTAAACATATGGTTGTTAAAGCTAAGTATGTCGTTGGTAGAAAACTGCAAAAAGGCTTACATTATTTATAATATAAATAGGTTTCTTTGAACTTCAAGCTTAACACTAAGTCTCCATTCTAATATTATTTATTACTGTTTATAAATTTTAAAAGAAATAGAGAAAAAAGAACTTAGAAAAATAGATATGTTTGGTTTTTAACTTCCTCCTTCTTTATACTCCAAATGATTTGCAATATTTATATGCATTTAAACCCCTTAGAAATTATATTATGTTTGGGTTTGGATTTGGATTTGCCTTGATGTATTGTATATCTGGAAGCCATTCTTGCTTGAATTTGGTTAAACTTTCATTGTGAATATTTTGTTGTTAGTTTTGCTTTTGCTGCTTCAGGTTTCCAATCAGATATTGCTGGTGTTGGGCAAAGCCATAAGAATGTAGTATCTCAGTCAACTTTGATGTTTCTTGTAAATATACTCTAGAATTGTACCTAGTGAAAAGAATTATAATTTCATTTTATTTCTCAAATTATCTCTATGATAGTATGTATGCCTTTTCCAATATTTCTGAGAGCCTTTTACCACTACATATTTTTGGTCTTCAAAAGACTTTGAAGTACAAGTTTGAATGCATTTCCCTTTAATCATTACAGCTTGATAAAAATAGGTGTGGGAGATTCCAGAGGAACATCAAATATTTTGTTTAATCAGCAAATTATAATATTAATCTTTCCCTCTGGCAACACATTTCAAGGTTCTATTTTCATACAGTACTGAATAATGCCGGCAGCTCCCAGGAAATGCACTTAATCCTCCTTTTAATTCTTAATAAACAGTGGTATTGGAAATTTTCCATTGTTTGCGCAAACTTGTATGTCCTGATATACAGTATATCAGAAGTGACTTCTCATTTCCTTAGGGAGGGTAAAGTATCACAAAAAAAACATTTTATACACAGCAACTATGACAGAATCCATCATAGATAGGGTCAAAGTTTTGGTAGCATTTGAAGTGCTACAACACTAATATTTTATTAAATCCAAAATGATTCATGGTAGTCTGAACTATAATGCATCACCAGAAGTCAAACATCCAACAAGGATCACATTCCCACTGCATTTAAATGCATTGTAGCCTAGTTTTTTGCAAAGCAGTGACTCATCCCAGAGATAGAATTTCTTTTTGCTCCCTATCTATTTTTTTGAAAGAATGAGATTCCAGTGATAATAATTTGAAATATGCTGACAAGTATCTCAATCCTCGACCAGCAACTCTGCATTGCATGGCTTGAAAACCAGTTTATAAAGCCTTACTCCAGCTGGTAATGACCTCAAGCCATGATTAAGCTTCCTCCTTCTCATATACCACCACAAAATATGCTACTGAAGCTTGGGAAACATTCCAGAACAGACTCTAGATGGAAATGCTGAGGACACAGAAAGACAAAAAGAAACTTCTAGTGTACAAGAACAAATAATATGTGTAGCCTGAAATTTCTTACAAATTCTGATTATAAGGAAGTGTTGGATGAATCAGGAAACAGCCCGTTCACTCCAAAGGCTTGCAGAAACTCATCCAGGGATATAAGCAAAGTTCACCTAACTGGGATCAGAAACAACTCTATGAGTGCTTATAAATCCACCCTTATAAATCCACTTTAAGTGAGAGAGGAGATGAATTTTCCAAGGCTCCAAATTCTTATTTAGTTTGAATTTAAACTAAAAGTGAAAAACGCCCAGTTCACACTTTTCTAGATCATTCAACCTGATTAATGCTACACTCTCAAATTGGTCATGACATAATTCTCAAAAAGAATTATTCCAGAGATTAATAATATGTAAACAATAAGCAGAGTATTTCAGATTCCAGAGAATCAGCTCTTCTTCACTGAGTTTGCTGCTGAAGCTGCTATTTTCTTAGCAGAAGTAGACATTCATTTTTATGTTATGAAAAATATATCTAATAGAGAATATATGTAGCTTAGGATTGAAGACAATACACGCATATATTTCCATGTACCTTATAAGTGAGCAAGGACTTTATGATTCCAGAAAGCCTACTACTTTCATAGCTGAGTTACAAGTAGGACCTCTCTTCAGTTCCTTTTCATTGAAATAACATCAATAATAACTAATAAAGTGGACTTTGAATAATAAAGTCCAGATTGCACAAATTATTCAGAAAATGCATTTTTTTCTTCTGTCTATGCTCTATTCTCAGATAATTCTTTCTCTGGTGGTTGCTGATTTGTTGAACAAATCATTTTTTCTTGAGCCTATCAACAAAGTCCTTCCCCACTACTGAGAAGAAGTACTATGACCCCATCCTTAATACAGCGGCATCAATTTTTCCTTCTCAGTGCTGGTCGTCTTGTTTCAAGTCAAAATAATCACCCTACTCCCCAACACTCAGCTTAGATTTTATTTAATTGGTGGTCGCAAATGAAAATTGTTAGAATAAAGAAGAAAGTACTATTTTACCAACAGTACAACTACAGAATACTTAGCTTCTTTACTAATAGGAAAAAATGGGATGAAGGCAATATCATTGGGACAGGACAGAACACTGAATTTTCCACTGCATGTTTATGCTATGATTAAATGCAAAGAGGAATGAGTCCTAAGAAACCTTTATCTCCACATTTGCTGGGACATTTCTGTGTGAGAACCAAGACACAGATAATTGTGGAGACAATTGTCAAAACGATGCTTCACTTTATGTTTTTGTCTTCCTTTTCCTCTCATAGAATTATATCCAACACCTATATTGGATAAAACTTCATGTGAAATGTCAGTACCACTTTATAATGCCTTGGTAAGACCAGAGGTGGTATTCATCAGGTTCTGGCCAATTCTGGAGAACTGGTAGCGGAATTTTTGAGTAGTTCAGAGAACCAGCAAATAGCACCTCTGACTGGACCCACCCCCATCTATTCTCTGCCTCCCAAGTCCCAGCTGATCAGCTGGGTCTTCTTTTATTGCCCTGCACAGGAGAACAGAGCTAGAAAGCAGGTTAGTAGGGTGGAGAGGGAAGGGTTTTTTTGGGGGGGAACCTTCCCCTGGAGTGGGGTGGAAATGGGGATTTTACAATATCCTTCCCCTACCATGCTCACAAAGCCATGCCCACAAAGCCACACCACGCCCACAAAGCCACACCCACATAGCCAGTAGTTAAAAAAAAAATGAATATCACCACTGGGTAAGACCGCACTTGGAATATGCATCCAGTTTGGGGCACCTCAATATAAAAAACGTTAAATGTTGAGATTCTAGAAAGAGTGCAGAGAAGAGTGACAAAGATGATTAGGGGACTGGAGGCTAAAACATATGAAGAACGGTTACAGAAATTGGGTATGTCTAGTCTAGTGAAAAGAAGGACTAGGGGAAAATGATAGCAGTGTTTCAATATTTGAGGGGCTGTGAAAAAGAAGAGTGGGTCAACCCATTCTCCAAAGAACCTGATGGCAGGACAAGAAGCAATGGATGAAAACTAATCAAGAAGAGAACCAACCTAGAACTAAGAAGTTTCCTGATAGTTATAATAATTAATCAATGGAATGGCTTGCCTTCAGAAGTTGTCGGTGCTCCATTACTGCAGGGTTTGTAAGAAGAAATTAGACAGCCATTATATAAGTTCTCCTGCTTGATCAGGGGAATGGATTAGAAGACCTCCAAGGTCTCTTCCAACTCTGTTATTCAGTTATAGTAAATTCTAAAAATAAAATAATGAGATTCACTGACATCTCACAAGAGCTTGTATGAAAACACTGAGATCTCTCAAGATCTTCACCCAAATCCTTTGCAAGTTTTTTTTTATTATCCAATTGTTGGTTGGTTGGTTGGGCTGATGCTCAACTTCCTGCAAAAGATGACATGGGATGTTTTTCTACCATACTTCTGAAATAAGCAAGATATATTAAGAAGTCTGCAATGGAAATAAAGATTGCTATGTGGCTGAACCTTCATCAAATCAATCTTAAAGACTTCATCAAATTCTTCGAATTCTGTCTTCTGTGGCTTGAAACTTGAGACGGTCCTTTATTCCTTGAACTCAACAAGAACAGCTAATGTGTGCTATTGAAATTTACTTTGCTTTTTTCAGCAATGAATCCAATTCATTAGGATGCATTTTCCTCTTGTCTAAACTTCACAGCCCAAAAAAGAGATTATATTAATGAAAAATGAGTCTTGAACGTTATCTATTGCAATCAGACTATCTGCAGATTTTCCTGCTTTCAAACATTTGAGAGTATGGAAGACACCAAAACTTGACATGCACTGATACAGATCAGATTTGAATTGCATATTCCTACATTAACTAGTACTGTATTAATAGTACTTAACATTCTTTTTTTGTCATGCAGAGATCCCTATTGGAATACTAAGGAATTTTGCTATTTGCAATCTGCATAACACAGTCTTGTGATCTTGATTTATCCAATTGTTTTCAGATCTTGAAATATTTTTTTTCTGACTCCATGGAGTTTCACAAGCTTATAAAATAGAATAAACTGACTATTTAATAAATCATAGTGACAAAGGCAACTATCAGAAGCAAGCAAATATTTCTAAATGCATTTTTGACCTGTTAGTCCTTTCAGGATATCTTTTTAATCTTCTGTTATTTGGATAATTGATACTATTTTACCTTGCATTTATTATATATTTTTATCTGTTTATTGAGAGGACCCTTAAAGTATTCCATGCAGAGAAGACAGCTACATTAAATAACAGTGGCAACTTGAATAAGATTACTAGTCGCCCTTTGTGTAATTTTTATATTTAGAGGGCTATTAATGCTGTATCCGATCCTGCTACTTCCAAAAACAAGTATAATGAAGGAACAAATCGATGGGCTCCATTATTTTGAAAACAAACTTCAGGCTAAATTATTATGGCGATTATTACATGATGGAAAGCAGGCCTGGATTTGTTCAGCAAAATTGTTAAGAAGAAAGCAGATAAATATCTGTAGAGTACAGATAGCAAAAGAAATGCAAACTTAAGTCAAATGTTATTCAATTTCTAAAAGGATGCAATGATGCATCACCGCCTCCTGGTGGCTGTACATTTTGTTTACTTAAAAATGTTTTAGATGTTAACAGAAAATTAAACCGTAGTTGCTGAATTACGTAGTAGTTGTGTCACCAAATAACACATTATGGCTTTATTGAACTGAGAGGTTCAACTCACGTGTCCTTCCTTTTTTCCTATAACTATAACACCTCTTAAGTGATTATTCTTCCTCCTCTATTAACTTGAGAGGTAACTTATAATTAACCTTCTCAAATAGCAGTTCTTTCATCTCTCCCATTATATTTTATAGTTGTTTAGACAGTATCAAGCTAACATTGCTTTTTTCCTGCTTTCTTTTAAAGTGAACAGCATACTCAAGAATAACTACACAGATTTACATGGTGTGCCAAAATTAAATTTTCAATGTTATAGTATCGCTAGTAAATCCAATTATTGTTTCATCCCTTGGAACTCTATTAGAGAAAACTTGGCCCTGGAAACATGCAGGTTACTTCAACTGTTTTAAAAACTATATTTACTGGTCAGACTGATTTATGACCAGTCATAGATCTGCTCAGGGTGATCTGTGACCCAGATTCAAAGTTCCCGTGGCTGACTCTCACTTTAATGGTCATGTGATTGCCTTTTGAGTGCTTGACAATCAACCCACATTTATAGCCATTTGCAGCACGCTGCAGCCATACTGCCACAATTTGTAGCAATTTTTGCCAGAAACCTGTGTTTAATTCCGGTTTACAGCACAAAACACCTATTGTAGACAACAGATTTGCTTAACAACTGCCAAGTTCATTGACCAACCATGGTGATTCATTTAATGACTGCAACAAAAATTAGGTGTAATCACATGGTGACTTGCTTAATGACTAACATTACTGCAAAGAACCAGAACGGCCTAAAATGGAATCCATCCAAACACTATTACAGAATCTGGTATAGTTTCAGATGCACATGGGAAGTAAATTAAGTCCCCTGTAGCTTAGTTAGCAGATAAAATCCTAGAACAACTGGAGAAGTCATACAAGAAACCCAGCCTAGCCTGATGTCTACTTCATCAGTCACTTATTATGGCTTCTTTGCAAGATTGTTAGTCAGAAACCATTTCTACATTCAATATACCATTCCATTTTTGTTTAAAGGTTCTGTAAATATAGTGTAGAAAAAATGTTTTCTACATGAATTACGTACACATTAATATTTTACTCTGCCCATTATTTTAGCAGAAGAAAGACATAATATGCTATTGAAAAAGTTTTTATTGACAATGCAAATGTTTGTTGGCTGGACTTACTTTGATATGTAGAGTTCAAATATTCCATCCTGGAATATTTATACTCATTTATAATGGATTACATATTATAAACACTCATTTATAATGGATTAGATATTTAAAATAGGATATTATATTCATATACATGACCCTAAAATATTAGTCTGAAAAAGCAAGAGAAAAAACTCTATTCCTGTATCTGTGGGTTCTTATATCTCCATCTTTCTCTACTATATGTAGTAACTCTGTACCTTGTTAGTTATACGTAAAGTTTTAAAATTCTGTGCATAATATGACTTGATGTATTACTCTGATCTGCTCATTTGATGTTACTCATACAAAAACAGACATCCTTTCCTATATATTTTCCATCAAATGTTTTTCTGACTTCATTTATTCAGTCATTCATGCAATCATTTGACTTATATGGCCACCCACCCATGTACAAATCTGGGCAGCTCACAAAAATTAAAAACAAAAATAAAATCGCATTTAAAAAGAGCAAACATATTGCACCCAGGTAATGACAGTCTAAGGCAAAATATATGATATTATCTCATCCAACATCCTGGCTGAATGCCCAGGCTGAGCCAGGTCTTCAATGTTCAATGAAAAACTGGCAGGATTGGGTCCATCCTAGCCTGAGGGAGATATACTGTTCCATGGGTCATTTGCTATGACACAGAAAATATGTTTTCTAGATCCCATCAGATGATATTTTTATCCTTCAACTATTAGTTATCATCAGATGGGATCTAGAAAACACACTTTCTGTTAACTAAACTATTAGTTAAATGATGACTGGAAAATATGGGTGTTTCTTCCTTTCATTAAGGATAAGACTTCCAACTATACTCACACAGGCAGATGAGCTGGATCTTAAACACTTATCATGTGTAAGTGCTAAATATTCCAGCTATCTTCACATTCCCAGAAATGTTTCCTGCAGTACTCATATATTTTTTAAAACAAACAAACAAAGTGTCCATCTGCAACTGAGTCCATTCTCCCACTTGAACCCACTGATTTTTCTCACATCCCGTCTGTTTCTCATCTCATTTGCCTTGATCTTTTGATGCTGGCACTTTGCTTAGCTGTCTTAGAGTTACAATGATGTCATCTTTCAGAGTTTTCCTATCTGATTCCAAGAACAACAGCAGTAAGCAGAGGAAATGGAAGAAAGCTTAGCATTTTTGTTCCATTCTCTCAGACCAAAATAGTCTCTGATCCCTTCAAGTATTTTCTTCCAATCTAGCTTTGAATACCTCAAACAATGAGATGCTTATCCCACAGTCTGTATGATGTCAATTTCTCTCCCACCCACTTCCAATGTCTCAAAAAAGATTTCCCTCTGCTATTTCCTGTTCCAAGCTTGCTTCCATGAGTATTTCTTTGTGCAATTTTTCCAAGCTGTTGGAGTGGGGTTATTAGTTTTAGCTGGCATGAGCCAGCCAACGAAGTGAGTACAAGGAAGAAGTATCTCAATTCTGGCCTTGAATGGCAGCTCTACTATCACAAGAGCTGATTGGCTGACCTGGCTGCTAACCAGGGCTGTTGTGATGAGATGCAATAACAGCAGTCCCATTGGTCCATCCTGGTATAAAGGTGTTGTAGAGTTCTGGAGGAGATTTCGGTTTCTAAGATATTCATCTATTTTCTTAATTCTTCCTATTTTTTTCTTCTAATTTAATTTAAAATGTTTTGTATTTTCTCTTGTCTCTTCCTCATAATTTCAAAAATACGTTGTATCAGGTAACTTGTAAAAGTTTGCTTGCATCCCAGACCATTCTCAAATCTGTACCTTTATTTACATTATTTTTTTAAAAAAAATTACCTGAGTTCTCACTTAATGACTATGGATGATTCACTGAAATACTCATGAGTGAGTATTTAAGTCCATTGTAGTTTAAGGTTTAAGTCCATTGTGAACATGTGATATCTCACTTAATGTCTGTGTCACTTAGCAACAAAGTTGCCAGTCCCAAATGTAGTCATTAAGTGAGGACTACTTGTAATAATCTAGAAAATGTCTGTGTTTCTAAATTTGACTCCTGTTACCCTCTTATTGTATTGAAATCAATAAAATAAAATCCTGGACATTGACCATAATAACATAAATTTTAAAAATTCATTTCCTTCTATGGTTTCCAACTCATGAGATTGAAAAAGATGCACTAAAACTAGTATAACAAGAAGGCTTATTGGAGGGGGGGCGGAGCTGACATCGCGACGAGATGGCATGCAATCTCAGAGGTCTGAGATTGCAGCCGATATCTTTGCCTCTGGAAGGTGCCAACGGACCTAAATCGGCCCGAAGAGATGGTGATAGTGAAGGGTGCATCCTGTAGATCCCAGGGGTACTGCCAAGTCCCTGGCTGATCCAGGAGAAGCCCTTCTTGCCGGCGGTAGAGAGGCAGCCATTAAAGCTACTGAAGTTGGGACAGCTCCGATCGGAAAGAGAAAGTGTGTTGGTTTGGTGAGGACTTTTTTTTTATCATTATTCTAAGACTTAAAGGGACACCCTAAGGAAAAGAAAAAATCTGTAAATGTTTTTTGACAGAACGGAATAAGCGGTGGTTTTTAAACGGAAATGTCAAAATAAGGCTTGGGTTTTTATTTTTTTATTTTTTTTATTACTGGACTTCTATTGCAATTTAGCATTTGCTAACTAGACTGGCTTTTTTCTTATTTACATTTATTCTTTCTTCTCTTTTTTGACTTTGTAACATTTTAGGTTAGAGCCTCCCTTTAGTTACTTTTCTTTTTTTATATACTTCTTTTTTTTTAACTTCTATCACATTTTGCCTGGGAAAGTGAGAATTAAGAAACTTTGTAACACTGCCAACTGGAGGCTTGAAAATATCTTAGACGAAGCTGAGAAAGCTGGGAAAGAAAGATCAGAGACTTCCTTTCAAGGACATTGCATTGTGATAAGATAGAGGGAAGAGTATGGGAGAGTGTTATTGCAGGTGTTCTTCTGGATTTCTATCAACAATTGAAGCTTGGTTTTGAAGTTTGTGGAGAAGAGAGTTATAATAAGAGCCTTGGATGATTAAATACAGTGCAGTGTGTTCTTTTTATTTTTTTTAAGTTGTGCTACCCCTCCTTACCAGCTTTACCGTACTCCTTTTTTTTTCTTAAAAAAAGCCTTTATTTTTGTAATATTTCCATTTTTGCTTTTTATTTTAAAGGGAAAGCCTCAAAAAAAAATTCTTTTCTTTTCTTCCCCTTCTTCTCTGGGATTTCTTGCTTTTTCCATCCATATTTTTGGTTCATTTTATTTTTTTATTTTTCTATTTTTGAGACCTTTTAATTGATTAAGGTGGTGAAAAACCTGAAGAATTTCTTTTTTTCTCCTTTTCTTTTTTTGTCCTTTTTAAAAAACATTTTTTGTTTCTTCCCTTCTTTTTCATTTAATTATTGATTGGATTAAGGCTTAGAAGAACCTGAAGAAATTTTCTCTCCTTTCTTTTTTTTTCTATTATTATTGGGCTTTTTTTCTTCTACCATTTTTATTCTTCATCTTGGATTATAATTGGCTACTTCACAATTGGATTAAGGTTCAGAAGAACCTGAAGATCTTCAATTGTTTAAAATGAGCAGGAAATTTATAGCTTCTGGCTCCTCAACTTCTACTTCCGCCTCCCCACCTGGAGGACAATGTTCAATCCAGACAATGTTGAAGCAAGACAAAGAACAAGAAAAAGTGACCTTACAGATGATTGTGCAAGGAATCCAAGAAATTAAAACAAAATCAGACACTATTGAAAAGAGAATAGAGAACATTGAACAAAGAACAGAGAAAACTGATGAAAAAGTGGAGAATATTCAACAAATGATGGTGAAATATGATGAGAGATTCCAAAAAATTGAAGAAGATAAACAAAGAGATAAAAAGATTGGAGACATCGATACCAGATTAACAATGGTTGAACATGATAAAAGTGGGATGCTGAAATGGGAGATAGACAGATCAGAATTTTATCTCAGATTTCAAAACATAGAGGAAGAAAAAGGACAAAATCTAGCTGAGATAATGATAGAAATATTGGCTGAAGCTTTGGAAATAACAGAAGAGAAGATGATGGATGGAGTAGATGAAGTATATCGAGTTTTTACAAGATATGCAATGAGAAATAACCTACCAAGAGAAGCTCATATCAGATTTACAAAAAAAGCCATTAAAACACAAATATTGCAAGTGGCAAGAGAGAAAACATTGAAATATAAGGGCAAGGAGATTGTGGTTTTAAAACAAATACCCAGAAAAGTGAGAGAGATAAGAAGAGAATACCAATTTTTAACTAAAATGTTACTGAAAAAAGAGGTGAACTACAGATGGCTAATTCCAGAAGGATTAATGTTTACATGGTAAGAACAGAGACATAGAATTGATTCAATTGAGAAAGCAGAATTATTCTATGCAGAATTCTTTAGAAAGAGAGAGGAAGAGGCAGAAAAAGAGGTCTCATTAATTGAATTTCAAGAGGGCCAAATGGAGACTGAAAAAGAAAAAGGCGCAGTAGGTGAACAGGGGGAAACTAAAGAACAATGTGAACAAGATCCACAGTATACTTTTTACTCAAATAGACATTTATCATGGTCCAGAATAGATATGATTTGGATTTCAACAGAACTAATATCTAATATTCAAGAAACAAATATTGAAACAAGTATTTGGGCAGACCACAATCCAGTGACAATTAAATGGAAAGGACAAAAAAGAAGATCAAGATGGACGTTAAATAATACTATTTTAAAGGAAAAAGACTTTACACAATGGATGGAGAAAGAATTGGCCTTTTTCTTTAGAGAAAATAAAAAAGAAGATACTTCAATTCAGAATGTTTGGGATACAATGAAGGCATATGCCAGAGGCTTGATAATAGACTATACAAGGAAAAGGAACATCAGGAAAAGGCAAGCCACTAAAGTTTTAGAAGACGAGCATAAAAGACTTGAAAAAGAACTACAGAAAATGCCACAGAAAAAAGACATTAAACTAAAATTGGACATAATTAAACACAAAATGGGTCAAATAGAGAAAGAAGAATTAGCACAGAAAATTAGAAGTGCTAAACAACTACTTTGAAGATGCAAACAAACCAGGTAGATGGTTAGCATACAAATTGAGAAAGGAGAAAGAATCAAGGAAAATATTGCAGTTAATAGATGATCAAGGTCAAGTTTGCTACAGCAATAAAGAGAAAAAGGAAATTATTCGAGACTTTTATGGGCAACTATATAAACAAGAGAATATTGATGAGGAAAGAGTCAAACAGTACTTACAGAATGCTAATCTACCTATGATATCTAAAGAGACTGAAAAAATGTTAGAAAGCAATATAACAATGATGGAATTAACTGAAGCACTTAAGAAGCAAAATAATGGAAAAGCACCAGGTCCAGATGGGCTTCCGGCAGAATTTTATAAAACACTACAAGAATCACTGAGTCTCCCATTGCTAGAAGTCATGAACAAAGTTATGTTAAAGAAGAAGATACCCAAAACATGGTCAGAAGCATATATAACACTTATTCCAAAAGAAGAGGCTGATCCACTGTGAATTAAGAATTATAGACCTATTTCTTTACTAAATGCAGACTATAAAATTTTCACTTCAATTTTGGCAGAAAGACTTAAAAAATACTTAAATAATTTTATTCATCCTGATCAAAATGGATTTCTGCCAAAGAGACAAATTAAAGATAATATGAGAGTAATCTTGGACACTTTGGAATACTACGAGGCACATCCTGAAAAACAAATGGCTTTGATATTCTTAGATGCACAAAAGGCATTTGATAATGTGAATTGGAGATTCATGCTATTATTATTGGAACAGATAGGTTTCGCCAGAAAATTTATTCAAGCAATAGAAGCCATATACCATAAGCAAACGGCAAAGGTAATGATAGAGGGAGAATTGACAGATTCCATCAATATAAGAAAAGGTACAAGACAAGGATGCCCACTATCACCTTTGCTATTTGTATTAACTTTGGAAGTGTTGAATAGAAATATTAGAGACGATAAAAGTATAAAAGGAATGAAAATTTAAAAGGAAGAATTTAAATTGCAAGCCTTTGTGGATGATTTGGCTTTTATTTTGGAAGACCCTTTAGAAACAGCACCAAAATTATTGGAAAAGATAGAGGCATAAGGTAAGGTGGCTGGTTTGAAAATAAATAAAGATAAAACAAAGATCTTGATAAAGAATATCTACTAAGACAAAAAGAAGAACCGGCAGACCTATTGAAAATTCAAGTCACGAACAAGGTTAAATATTTGGGGATACATTTGACAGCAAGATGTAGTACATTAAAAGAGAACAATTACATTAAACTTAAACAACAGATAGTGTTAGATTTGACGAAATGGGAAAATCTACAATTGTCATTAATAGGGAGAATCTCAACAATCAAGATGAATATCTTACCCAGAATTTTATACCTGTTTCAAACAATACCAATTAGGCTTGGAAAAGGCTATTTTGAAGATTTAAATAAAATTGTGTTGAAATATATATGGCAAGGTAAGAAAGCGAGAATAAAGTTAAAACTCTTGCAAGATGCTAGAATTAGAAGAGGATTTGGTTTGCCTAATTGGGAGTTGTACTATCAAGCTGCAAATTTGATGTGGAATGGATAACACTAAGAAAGACTAGATTGTTGACATTAGAAGGTCATGATTTGTTGTTGGGCTGGCATGCTTTTCTATGGTACAAGGGAACTAAAACACAGGGCTATTTTAGAAGACATCATATACGGGAGTCTTTGTGGTTAAATTGGGAGAAGATTAAAAGACAATGTTATTTGAAAATTCCAGTTTGGTTATCGACTATTGAAGCATTTTCCTATCCTATAATTTATAAGAAGGAACAAACAGTTAGATATGGGGAAATATTGGATGAAAAGGGTGAACTTAAATCGATGCAAAACTTAGAGGAACAAGGTAAAAAGATGAATTGGTTTTCATATGCGCAAATACATTCAAGGTATGATGAAGATCTCAAAACAGAAGGATTTTATGACAAATTGACTGACTTAGATAAGATTTTGACAGGTACTGATGAAAGGGTGATTAAAAAATCTTATGGTTATTTATTGGAAACTAAACTAGAGGAAGAACAAGTTAAAGAAACTATGATTGCTTGGGGGAAGAATTTTGGATATGGGATTGATTTAGAGAAATGGGAAAAATTGTGGTCTCAAAATTATAAAATGACAATGTCAACAGCATATAAAGAAAATTTGTATAAGATGTTTTACAGGTGGCACTTTCCCCCGACAAGAATAGCAAGAATGTTCAAGAATAAATCTGAAAAATGTTGGAAATGTCATCAGATACCTGGCTCATATTACCATATGTGGTAGACTTGTGAGGACGCTAGAAAATACTGGACTAAAATCCGCATGTGGTTGGAAAAAATGATAAAGAAACATATAGACTTGAAACCAGAGATTTTTTTATTGGGAATTTTACCTGATTTATACAGTAAAGATTTAAAATATTTGATTGTAAATGCATTAACAGTGGCTAGGATTGTATTTGCTAAAAATTGGAAAAATGAGAAAATACCATTACAGGAGGAAATTATTAAGAAAATATTGGAATGTGCTGAAATGAGTAGATTGACATTTGAAATTAGAGAACAAGAGGATAAACAATGTTATAAAATTTGGGACCTTTTCTATCAATGGTTAGATAATAAAATACAATAATAGAATATCTAAAATTTTAGAAAATAAAGATATATAAAGATGTATTTGTTTTTTTGTTATCATATCTATAAAATGTTTTTAGGATAGATTTGAGAGGATTATATGAATTGTTATAAAATAAACTAAATAAATTATAGTTATCTTGCAAAGTATGAATGAATAAAATTATAGTCAAATGATTGTTTAATAGTGATACTAGGGTATTCAATTTTTGATTGATAATTGCAGCAGCGAATCCACATCTAACAGCCTGGGCATATGCCAAAGCCTCACGTAGGCAAAGGAGTTTTGATATATGCCAAAGCCTCACGTAGGCAAAGGAGTTTTGATATATGCCAAGCCTCACGTAGGCAAAGGAGTTTCGATACCTGCAAGACCTCACGTAGGCTGAAAGCAGGTATCAGGAACAAAAGGATGCTGCCCACCTTGGGCTACTGGCTGGACTGCAGGCGCGGATTGGTTACTTTGTATCCCTTAAGCACTGTGATTGGGTGCTACAATGTATCCACTGAGACCCCCCACTCTTTTAACATGTAAAGTAGACTGAACTCTCTCTTTTGTGACGTTTAACAATGTGTGTTCAATAAAAGAGCTTCCCTGAGCGTGTGTTCGGGGCTGCTCATCCAAGACTGAACCAGCTTGGTCTCTTTCTTGATGCATTGGACTCAATGAGAAGCCCTCCTAATGCGGAGCAAAGCCACAGATAATATGAGTTATTATGCAATGTAACTGTAACTGAGACTATGAAATGGATGCACAAAAAATTTGTAAACCAACCGACACACTGCTTGTACATTTATGAAAGAAAGTTGGATGTTTTTATGTTTTGTTTGTTTTTGTTTGTCTTTAAAACCAATAAAACTTGTTGTTTTTTTAAAAAAAGAAGGCTTATTGAGTACTGGAAAGGCCAAACTGACCTACAAGAAAGATCAAATGAAGAAGAGAAAGGAGGCATGGGAAGACAAAGCATTACATGGCCAGTATATTTTTTTAAAAAAGAACAACTGGATGATCATAAAATAGACAAAGTCATACAAAATGAAAAAAATTATCTGAGACTTGAGATTTCAAACAGACAAGCACCTGCCTCATAATACCCTAGACATAACAGTTGTCAATCAATTGTGTGATGAACAATAATAACAACAACAATATTACATTGGCTCGGGCTTAAAAAAAAATGCCACTGCCACACAAAATGCTTGAAAGTAATAGAAAGACATGTTAGAAAGTGTGTGTGTGTGTGTGTGTGTGTGTGTGTGTGTGTGTGTTCCTATTAATATTTATAATTTATTTATAAATAATAAATCTATTTAAATAGTAATAAAACACATTTACCACATCATGTCTACATGGTAGAATTATGATTTTTGAAAAACATTCAGGCAGAGCAGCTGTTTGTTCAGAAACAAATGACCTGCAATACAAAATCATCAAGTGCTTTCAAGTCACCATAAAAGAATATTATTGCACAGTTGGAAATTGATTTACATTAGTGAATTTGTAAGGTTATCTTTTCAATATGTTCAGTGATTTGCTTTACACTGTGACTCATGCATTTTAAAACACATTTAAAAGCTGGTTACTTTTACAAAGAAATATTCATGTTGATCCACAGCTGGATACTGCTTGTGATCAATTTATATTAAAATACTGAGCCTGTATTTCATTTGTGCAAGCATTCACTGCTGTGATGAAAATAACATGGGTGGATATATATTCTACTGAGTTTGTCTGCAACTATGTTTGCTTCTACGATGGAATAATTGGAATAAATAATAAAGCAATGATTAAATTCTTCTTTTGAGCAGCCAGTTTTGCTGAAAATGAAGCATGCACATGTTCCCTAATCTTTATTTTGTATAGGAAATCAATAACTGTGAACCTGCACTTCCAAAAGCTCCTAAAACTTTAAAAAGGGCACCTGTTACTCCCTCTACTGTTTGTATACTTCAGAAAGCTTCTTACTGAATCCTTTGCAGGTCAACAATTCTCAGATATTTGTAATGGAGGAGGAGTTTATCTACTAGGTAAAAACACTATGGTAGGATATCACAATAGAAGTTGCAATGGGAAGAACCTAACTGCTCCGTTTCACTTATGCATATCTTTTTGTAAAATGCTCCCAAGGCTAAACTGATTCTATATTGGCATTCCAAACCTGAGGGAAAAGTGTCCACTTTTCAGGGCTTTCAGGGGAAGGTCTTCAGTACGCACCACAAAGAATGTGGATGTTATCTGTTTTATCTGAATTTTATTAGATGAGCTTTGTTTTTATACATTTTGTGTTTTTATTATTGTAAGCAGCCTAGAATCTAACGAGCTGGTGACAAAGTGCATATATACTTCTGTAAAACAGACTAAAGGGTGACATGATAGCAAGATTTAGAATATTCTAAAATCTGGGGCCATAGAAAACTACCTACAGTAAGAGCTTTTGTGTTTGTTTCTTATTCAATAACAAAGAATAATTGAGACTGAAGGATTAACCTGAATTTGAAATCCTTAAAGTGTTAAATAAGCTCGGGCCTTTCAAAATACAAACCTTAAGAATCCATGTGAATATTACAATCCCTGATAATATTTTGACAAAAGTTTCTCTCCATCTTCCAGTCTGGGTTGGTTTTCTCTGGTAATTTTGCATCTAACTTCCAGCAGTTTACATTCCATGCATTTCTATCTTGTCTCTCTTTAGAATCCTCCCCAATGTCACCAGGACAGTTCACTGATAGCTGAATCATTTCCAGTGTCTCTGAGTCTCGTGTGTCCCAAAGGCTGAAAACTGGCAGGAAGATTAAGAGCCCATGTTTGTCTGCTTTCATTCAAGGCTCAAGGCTCACCACCAGAGGGGGTTGTAAAACAACAACAGGGCTGGCTAGAAGACAAAACAAACAGCTGTTGTTAAGCTAGAAGCCCTTGCCAAATGAATCCTCTGCTTCCACGCAGCAACAAGACTGAGAAAGAATTGAGGCAATCAAGAAAGGTAAAGAAACAGATGACAAAAACCAAGGCCGAGAGAGAATGTCCTGGGTGAAGTACAGCTTCCTTCCTTTTTTTTTTTTTTTAACTCTATGCTCAACATATGGTGGCAAGACAAAAACAGCTTGGCCTGGCTTTATATCAGTGTGCAATACAGAACATTCACATTAACATCAAACACTTCAGAGAACATGGCAATGAGCACTCAAGGTTATTCCAAACACCTGGGGAAAGGAATATTTCAACCCATAAATTGTTCTATGATGTACACACGATGTAGTTAGGCTGTTGAGATCAACTGCAAATTGCATGCACACTGAGCACTGGCACAAGAAAGTGTCCATGATGTTAGCCATGCTAGTGGAAAGCTCATTCACTCCACTGATTTGCTTATTCAAAAGGCCAAAATAAAAACACAAGACTAAATGAAGTCAATGATATTTGACCTTTAGCAACAGCCAAATTACCATTTATCGCAGTATGTCTTGAAATAAATTCAGAAAATGATTCCAAACTGTTCCTTTCAAAAATGGCACTACAGTGCAAGAACTGCAGCAAGAAAATGCAAAGAACTGAGGCACCTCAAGGAGAAGTAATTGCTCAATTTTCTAACTTACCGTGCAATGAAAATACTGTTTATAGCGACGTCTGTTTCTTTGCTGGTTGCCACACTGTGAATATTGACCTCAGCAAAACTACCTCCAAGTTTCTAAATTTAAGTGAAATAAATGAAAGTACTAATGCCAAAAATCAAAGTGTAACTATTAAGAGAGTCAGTTTGCTATACTAGTTAAAGCACCAGGCTAGAAACCAGGAGACTGAGTTCTATGAAAGACTATTATGGTATCTTGACATCTGATAAGTGTTTTGCCAAGCTCTTTTCAGATTGATGCAGACCAGTGCACACCAAGAAATCAGCTCAACTAAAGACGAATCAGAAGTCAGAACACCTATCTGGATATAAAGACAGGTTCCAAGCCAGTGGGTGTTCAGTTGCTTATCTATTCATCTTGTTTCTGAAGATGCCAGGCACACTTGATAGAAAAACATCAAGAAATCAGTTCTGTGGACCACAGTCTTTAAACCCTGAATCCCAACACTACCCAAAGTGAATCTTATTGATTGGCTAACAACTGTACATAAAATAAATCCTAATGTCCCGGAAAGGTAGATTTTGTGATAAAAAAAAAAAGGTGACTTTGTGATAAAACATAGTAATGCACTTCTATAAAATGAACAATGCAACAAAACATGGATGATATAATAATAGAATTGGAAGAGACCTTGGAGTTCTTCTAATCCAACCCCTGCTCAAACAGGAAAACCTATACCATTTCAGACATATCTGTTCTTAAAAATCTTCAGTGTTGGAGCACTTACAATTTCTGGAGGCAATCATTCCCATTAATTAATTTTTTTAACTATCAAGAAATTTCTCCTTAGTTCTACATTGGTTCTCTCTTTAGTTGATTTCTATCCATTGCTTCTTGTCCTGCCTCTAAGTGCTTTGGAAAATAGGTCAATACCCACTTCTTTGTGGCAGCCCTCTAGATATTGGTACATTGCTATTATGTCATCTCTTTTTCATTAAACCAACCTACTCATTTTCTTCAACAATTCTTCCTATGTTTTAGTCTCCAATTCCCTAATCATCTCTGTTGTTATTCTCTGCATTTTTTCTAGAGCAGGGATCTTCAAACTTGACAGCTTTAAGACTTGTGCACTTCAACTTTCAGAATTCCCCCTCCAGTCATGTTAGCTCAGGAATTCTGGGAGTTGATGTCCACAAGTCTTAAAACTGTCAAGTTTGAAGACCCTTGTTCTAGAGTCTCAACATCTTTTTTACGTTGTGACAACCAAAACTGGATGCAATATTCCAAGTCTTGTTTTATCAAGGCATTATAAAATAGTACTAACACCTCACGTGATCTTGATTTTATCTCTCTGTTAATGCTGCCTAAGACTGTATTGGCTTTCATGGCAACTGTAACACACAGCTGGCTCATATTTAAGTGGTTGTTCACTTAAATATGAGCCGGCAGGATCTTATTTTCAAATGCCCCTTTGCCATAAGGACAGACCCTTAAGGAATAAGGGATTTATTGAACTCTCTTTCAAGAACAGCTATTAAAACAGGCTAGGGTTTGTGTTCTGCTAAACATAAGGATGCATATTTGATTTAAATATCTTGCTGGTCTAAAAAAAGGAGATCAGTTATTTTTAAAAAATGCTAGGTATGTGTGCTTTTCTAAATCCATAACATCCTGTACAGATTGACTCTGCCTGAATATAGCCCATCATCAGTAGTACATCCTGTGAAAAGCCTGCAATTTCCTTTTTTTTCCCCTCCAAGCTGATTCAAAGGTACCAGCCAGGACCATGGGGCCTAGATCAACTAGAAAAAAGAAAAATGAGGAGTTTCAACCAGAATGAAAAGATACACAGCCATATGTTCGTTTGCACTTTAATCACACCATCTGCACAAAGAAGGTCCACCTTAGGAACAGTTGATGTCACTTGGAAAACAACCTTTATAAATTTAGAATGGATCCTTCTTACGGAAGCCAAAGTGCTATATGAACCTAGGCAGAAACAGTTTTGCTGCAGACAGTTTAAGAGTGGCCAGTATAAATAAGGACCTCGTAGGTAGGGTAGTAGAAACATTGCAGGGCTATTGCCAATTTGGGGGAACTTTGAACAATAGAATCCCAATGGGCCCTATGCTTGGCAGAGGGATGGAACACTCAAATATATAAAGATTTCTTCTTCCATTGGGCTACATTGGAATCTTTCATATTTCCAACCATCTTATTTATCTCTAATCTCAAAGTTACAGAGAACTTTAGAGAACATGAACCACAATACTTGTGAGGAAAATAGACTGTCCAAATAAATATTCATCTCCCACTTGCTTGCTTGATTTTATTTAGCAACATTCATAAGCCATCCCAATTCCTACGGATTCTGCAAATATCCCCTCTGCAAAACCTTTCAGCCAAAGATAAAAAACCTCCATTAGTCATGCAAGACTTGGCTGTGAATAAGACTTTATCTACATGAACTCATCATAACAACCTACAGGAAAATCTGTTGGATTGATCCTAGTCAATGCACAGCCATGTCAATAAGCCTTGGAAAAAGAATTAGATGTAGGTGCAACCCCAAGGTGCACTCAGAAACCAGACAAGAATGGGAAATAAATCTTATTACAATCAATAGCCAAGTGAACTGCTGTTTCCCCTTCCATATGGAAATAATACATTATTTTAAGACTTTACCAATTTAACCCTGTTTTAATGTGCTGTTTTATCATTGTAGCTACTTCAGCAGTATTGACCTTAACTAAATAAATTTCTGTTAAGGCTTACTGTTATGTCAGCCCCACTCTTAAACCATTAAACCAGCAGTTTTGTAAATGGTCCCCAGGATATTTGTTGGGGTTAATCCCTCAGAAGGGTTATGTTTCCAGAAAAAATGTCTTCATAATTAACAAACTGAAGAGCAAATCTTCTCCACACCAGGAAAATCATAGGTATGGCTTTGGGTTCCTGAAAGTTTTTGGTCCTGAAATAAAGTAACCAGGCTTCTGTCTTGCTCTGGAGGCCCTATTGTTGACAAGTACCACATTGATGATCTTGGCATCCTTCTGGGGCATGAACAGAACATCACAGAAATCCTCCGATGGGCTCAGACCCACTCCTGAACATCACAGTGTTTAAGATTCCTTTCTACTATTTACAAAACTGTTTGATTGTAACAAGGAGGAAGTCATTTTGGCAGGTGTCCTGTTGACTAATTGAAGACTTTTATGGAAAACAAGTTGGGCTGGGCAGCCAGGAATTAGTGAGTTTGGCAGAGATTCATAAGCAGTGATATTATTTTGTCCAACCATTGCTGAATTCAGAGATTGAAGCTCAGATAAGGTACCTTCCCTGGCCAGGAATGAAAAAGGGTGATTTAATGGTATAAGGAACATACAAGCCAGGCATTTAATGATATATCTCTGGGCGAGAATGGGGATATTGACTTATCCAAGACTTGACTTCCTGGAGTTTAGGTGCTTTAGCAGTTATGATTCTAAAGCTGGAATATTAGATGACCTAGGGTCATCTATGAACAGAGTTCAAACAGAAATCTTCCTCAGCTTCCCTAGACATACCGTATTGCTCACAAAATAAGGCTGGGCCGTCTTTTGGGGGGTGACTTAATTTCCCCCCCCACCTAGAGCGGCCCGTACGCATGTACCTCACCATGAGGCCACTTCTATCGGCCGACGAAAGCTCCCCGAAGGCAGAGTCCCCAGCTGCTTCAGGGCGTTGCATGGCTGCCTGTGTCCCCTCGCCTTTAGGCAGTCTCTTTTGGGCGATGGAAGCTCCCCAAATGCAGTCACCAGCCACTTCGATCAGCCAGTAGAAGCGGCCTCAGGGTGAGCGCATACACACACACTCCCCTCGCCACGAGGCCGCTTCTATTGGCAGACGAAAACTCCTTTGAAGGCAGAGTCCCCAGCTGCTTCAGGGCGAGGCGTGGCTGCCCGTGTCCCCTCGCCTTTAGGCAGTCTCTTTCGGGCGATGGAAGCTCTTCAAATGCAGTCACCAGCCACTTCGATCAGCTGGTAGAAGTGGCCTCGCAGCGAAGGGAGTGTGTGTGTGCGCTCGCCACAAGGCCGCTTCTATCAGCCGATCGAAGTGGCTGGTAACTGCACTTGGGGAGCTTCCATCGCCCGAAAGAGACTGCCTAATGGTGAGGGGACACAGGCAGCCGTGCCTCACCCCGAAGTGGCTGGGGACTCTGCCTTCAAGGGAGCTTTCGTCTGCCGATAGAAGCGGCCTCGTGGCGAGGGGAGTGTGTGTGTATGTGTGTGTGTGTGCACTCGCCCCAAGGCCGCTTCTACCGGCTGATTGAAGTGTCTGGTGACTGCATTTGGGGAGCTTCCATCGCCCAAAAGAGACTGCCCTAAAGGCAAGGGGACACGGGTAGCCACGCCACGCCCTGAAGTGGCTGGGGACTCTGCCTTAAGGGAGTTTCTATCAGCTATCAGGGTATTCTAGTCTAGGCTACCTGTAGGGCACCCCTAAAGGCAAGTGTTCTCCCCATCCCCCCGCCCTTCCCCACCCATTTCTCTTCATCTTGTGTAGTTCTAATGAACGATGTGAGAAATGGCGGGGAAAAGCATGGTTTGAATAGGCCTAAATTTGGGGGGCGGGGCTTAATTTCACCTCATGCCTAGAAATCATGCTGGGCCTTCCTATTGGTGGAGGCCGTATTGTTGGAGAAACACAGTACCATGAAACAAACTAGACCACTTCTGGTAGAAACCAGGCTTCTACTACTTTTCTTCTTTTATTTCCTTTATTATATCATTCCTATTACCTAGTTATTCCATGTGTCAATTTTGTTTGCCTTATCTCCAAATTATTATCCTCTATAAATTCTACCAGACTAAAGTTACTGAATAAAGTCAACAAGTTTCCCTTCTAGAGAAACACAGAACTGTTGTTGGCATTGTTGAAACTTGAGTTTCAAGCATTTATTTATTTGATTTATTTATTTATTTTTGTCAATTGCATACAAGATAATAAGTATAAGTAAAAACATATATAAAAGAAACAATAGGACAGGGATGGTAGGCACTTTGGTGTGCTTATGCATGCCCCGTACAGACCTCTTAGGAAAGGGATGAGGTCAATAGTAGACAGTCTAAGGTTAAAGCTTTCGGGGTTTGGGGAAGAAACCACAGAGTCATAATGGGGGCAATCCCACAGCCCACATTTTGGAGCCTCTCAGATCTCAACTTTGGCTGTGACCTTGTGCTCCATTTAGCAGGTGATAGATTACATGTGCCTGTACTTGAAGCTGGTCTGCATGAACAACTTAAAGATATTCTTAATGTGCTGCCCATCCTGCTTTCCAGCATGTCTTTTCCTGAGTTCCAAGATCTCATTGCAAGTGTGTTAGTGGATTTTTCCCAGTCATTCATCTTGGGGCAGGCAGAATACAATTTTTGTAATAATACATAATAAATCCATCATTAAAGGGCAGGTGATGATCCTATCCCTCCAGCAGGAAGCTACATAGTTATCATCATGAGCAAAGTTTAATATACAATCCATATCAACTAATAGGATCCTGAACATTTAAGTGAATTGTCTGAACTGTTAGCCCATTTTCAGATGGAGGAGCCTCTCCGTTCAGAAATATTTCATAAAATTGGGGGGGGGGGGGGGCTTTGAAGACAGCTACTACCTGATCTGTTTAAGTACTGTCAAGATCACCGGGTTCATTCTTCAGGAAAGAGCAGAGATCTCCAAGTCTGTTGAACACCTGTCCATAATAATGAAACCTTTATGAATATTGGATTTCTTGCCCATCATTATCAAGATGCCAATTAAGAAACAGCACACACACTGAAGAATCAACATCCTCTTGCCACTGCCATAATGCAGAACCTTCTTCTGAGCGGAAATGCTAAGCTAGGAACTAGCTTTTTGGCTTGGAAATCACCCCCTCTGTTATGTCCTGAGGACTCAAGGAGTTCTCACTCAGGTCCACTCACTTTACGTGGGCGTTATTCCCCCATTCCCATTGGTTGGCTCTCCCCAGCAGCCAGCTATAAATGCAGGCTGCGGGGTCCAACCGGTTGCTGATTGCTGCGAGCCAGTTCCAGGCTTGGCAAGCACGGTCAGCCCTTTATTGTAAAATAAAGTATTGTTGCACTCATGCTCTGGTTCAGCCTCTCATTGCTCAAACAAAACACTGGCGACGAGGATGGGATGGCTACCAGAAGCACCTTGCAACCGCTGAGTCACTAGCCACCGATCCACAGCCCAGAGAGAGCGATCGGCTGGCGACAGGGAAACGCTGATCCGCAGCCAGAGAGAGCGGTCAGCTAACGAAACGAGCGATCAAAAAGAGCAAACGCAGATCCGCAGCCAGAGAAAGCGGTCTGAGTCAAATAGTTAGAAGCGTCTGTAGCCGCTTGTTAGCCCCGCTACGGGAAAGTGAAGCGCTGCGAGCCGCAGCCGCTCTGCATTTGGCGCGAAATTCAAACGGGTGTCATTTGAATTTTGAGCCGGTAGGAATCACAGCACAGCGCTGTAGAGAGTCACTAACGCCCACTTTTTGGCACGAATCAAGACACCTCCAACGGCTAGCAGCCAACGTGGTAACCCAGAGAGAGAGAAAGAGAGGGTAGCAAAAAACCTCTCCAGAGCTGATATCACTAGTAACTCACACGAGCGCTCGTAGTCCCAGAGAGATTTTTTCCGCAGGTAGCCCAGCCGTTCCAGCACCATGAGTTCCAATCCAGTATTCCCGGCGTTTAAACCAGACGAAGAGAAGTGGGAATCGTATAAGAACCGCTTTCAATCATTACATCGATGCGGTCGGCCTGGCGGATGCGGGAGAGCATCGGAAAAATCCTATTTCCTAATCTACGCGGAGCCACCGCTTACGATACCGCTGCAGCACTCGTGGCGCCGAGAGAATTGAAAACGCCCGTGGTCCGAGTTGCTTGAGATCCTCACAAACCACTACGCCCCAGGCCTTCACAAATCGCCAGGAGGTTCACGTTCTGAATGAGGAAGCAATCAAGTAAGGAGACCATCAACCAATATATGGCCGCCTCAGAACAGCAGCCCTGCACTGCGGGTTTGGAACATACCTGGAGGACATGCTCCTCGATCAATTAGTTTGTGGGGTCAAGGATCTCCACCTACAGAGGCGACTGCTAGCTAAAAAGACCTCAACCTCGCGCAAGCGGTAGAGGAGGCCCTAGCAGCCGAGCTAGCAACGAACTCAGCCACCGAAATTCAGGGCCCAAGCGCCAAGCTAGCATCATTCCCAGTCCATTCCGAAGAGGTGGAAGCGGAGGAAGCCCACAACGATGAGAACGATGTCCATCGCCTCACCAATGACAGACGGTCGCAGGTAGGGGCCAAACAAGAATACACCGGTCCACCCAAGCACATCACTCTGTGCCTAGCCTGTGGGGATCACATCAAAGGGCCACCTGCAAGTTTAAAGGAGCCGCTTGCAACAACTGCCATAAGAGGGGGCACATTGCGAGAGTCTGCCAAGCCCCCAAAGCGCTGCACACAGACCCCCGTCCTCGCACTCGGGACCTCAGAGGCAAGTATTAAACTGTCGACGCACCGCCTTGCCAGGCGTTCTGCCACACTGTTAGTAAAATTTCTCTCTCCGTTTCCCTAGAAGGTAAACCGTGCCACATGGAGGTTGACACAGGGTCAGCGCTCTCAATAATCTCGTGGAACACCCTCAAGAGACTCCACCCCAGCCTATCTACTACCCGGCTTCAGAGATGCCAGTTCAGTCTGAAGGACTACCAGGGAAGGCCATTCCCGTGATCGGCAGAGGCAAGTTCTTTGTCAGTTTTAGAACTTTTAAAGGCCACCTACCTCTAGTGTTAGTTAACGGCAATCTACCCACCTTATTGGGGCTCGATTGGTTTCCCACCTCGGCCTAGGGTTAACAGGAGTCCATGCTGTCTCAACTTCAGACACTGACTCCTTATTCGCTGACTACGCAGATGTGTTCAGCGAGGAGCTGGGGTGTTATAATGGAACCCCATCTCGCTCACCGTTGACCCCCAGGCAGTCCCAATCAGATTAAAACCACGTAGAGTTCCATTTGCTATTCGACCAAAACTAGACGCTGAATTGGATAAACTACTAAAACAAGGGGTCATTGAGCCAACAGATTTCGCCAAGTGGGAGACGCCCATTGTCACACCCTCAAAAAGATGGTAGCCTGAGAATTTGCTCGGACTACAAGACAACAATCAATAAATATTTACAAGTTAGCGCCTACCCTGTGCCCGCTCATTCAGCACTTATTGCACACATTCGAACCGGGCAGTATTTTTGCTAAATTGGACATGTCTCAAGCATATCAACAGTTCCCTGTTGATAACCAAACAGCGGAACTTCAGACCATCGCCACTCACAGGGGTGCCTTCCGATGCAAGCGTCTCCAATTTGGCGAAGTGTTGCCCGGGTATTTTTCAGTCCCTCATGGAGCGGATTTTACAGGGCCTCCCTGGTGTAGTACCCTACTTCGACGACATCTTGGTCTCGGCCAGGGACAGACCCCAACTCTTCCAGAGAGTGCGAGCAGTGTTAGAGAGGTTCAGACAGCATGGCCTCAGGTTAAAAAAGAAAAATGTGCCATTGCCACTAGACAGGTGGACTTTCTGGGTTATAAAATTGACGCCTCTGGCATTCACCCCCTGAGTCCAAGGTTAGGGCAATCCACGAAGCTCCCACACCGACCTCCAAAACGGAGCTACAAGCTTTCTTGGGGCTCCTAAACTTTTATGCATCCTTCTTGCCCCATAAAGCCTCAGTAGCCGAACCCCTACACAGATTACTAGACAAAAAGTCACCGTGGCACTGGGGGCACAAAGAAGACCAGGCGTTTAACGCGCTCAAATCACTACTTACGCCAGAGGCAGTGCTCATCCAATTCGACCCCAACCTTCCTTTAGTACTGGCAGCAGACGCATCCCCTTTGGAATTGGGGCGGTCCTTAGTCACAGACTCCCCAATGGCGCCGAGGCCCCATCGCCTTTTTTCTCCAGGACGCCTCGGCCACGGAGCGAAATTACAGCCAAATAGACAAGGAAGCCCTAGCAGCTGTTGCAGCCATGAAAAAGTTTCACGAATTCCTTTTTGGCCATTTCTTGAACTGGTCACCGACCATAAGCCCCTCCTGGGCCTACTGGCCGGCGACAAACAGACACCTCAAGTCCTTTCCCCTAGAATGACAAGGTGGATACTTTTCCTAGCGGCCTATTCATACAAACTTATTCACCGCCCGGGCAAAACTCTATCCCATGCCGATGCTCTCAGTCGCTGCCCCTTACCCGCTCCGGCTGAAGACCCAGCTCCTGTCAACGCCATTTTTGAAATCACCCAGTTGGACCTGCCCATCACCGCCCTTGACATCGCCGCTAAAACCAAGGCAGACCAAACGCCGCCCAGGTGCTCGACTGGGTGAGGAGGGGTGGCCGGGAGGCAACGTCGATAACAAATTCGCACCCTTTAAGACTCGCATGCAGGAGCTGTCCAGTTTGCAGGGTTGTCTCACTGTGGGGCACTCGAGTGGTCATTCCGACCTCGCTGCGCACCGAGTCCTGGAGGCGTTGCACGAGGGACACCCCGGCATTGTGAGAATGAAGGGCGTTAGCACGCAGCCACGTGTGGTGGCCGGGTCTAGACGAGGACATTGTCAATTGGGTAAGTTCTGCAGCATTTGCCAGGAATCCCGTCCTGCTCCCCTATCGCCACCCCTACCAGATGGGAGAGCGCCAACGCCCTTGGTCTAGAATCCATATCGATCTGGCAGGCCCCGTGCATGGAAAGATGTTCCTAGTGGTCGTGGACGCTTATTCCAATGGATAGACGTGGCGCAGCTATCCACGACCACCACACTAGCAATCACCAACGTGTTAACACGCCTGTTCGTTACACATGGACTACCCAACTCCATTGTCTCCGATAATGGCCCACAGTTCGCATCAGTAGAATTCAGCCGTTTTGCTGCCAACCTGGGCATTCGCCACATTTTCACAGCCCCATTTCACCCTGCCAGTAATGGGTTGGCTGAAAGGGCCATCAGGACCACCAAAGAGGCCCTCGCTAGGTTTGGCAGGGATGACTGGCACCACAAACTCGCACGGTTCCTGATGAGCCAACACTTAACCCCTGTGCAGTCACCAATAAGTCCCCAGCGGAACTTCTGATGGGCCGGCGCCTGAGGACTGTATTGGACAGATTGCACCCACAATACTGCCCTGACTCTCCCTCGCTTCTACGTCCGGGGTTAGACAATTTTTGTTACAGGAACCGATATTCGCAAGGAATTTCGCCGGGACCCACTTTGGATTCCTGGCGAGGTCATCGCCATCACCGGGCCGAGATCGTATAGAGTCAGGCTGGAGGATGGTCGCGCCTGGAGGAGACATATAGACCAGCTTAGAAGCGCCTCAGCACCCTTGCCAACAAGAGTCCAGAGTCTCCAGTCGAAGGGGAGCCGCTCATCCGCCGCCCAGCCACATCGCACCCAGCGACCAGTCTGTACCAGCGGTCGCTCCGGTCAGCCCAAACTCGGACAACAGCGCCCAGAGAGTTGACCAGCCTGATCCAACCCACGAGAGCTCGACCCCAGTAACCAACCCGGTGTTTCCCGAGGATGCCCAGTCCAGAGAGAGTGTTGGCGACACTATGCCGGCTCGACCATCACAGGCTGGTACCGAACAGACAGACAATGTTCCCGAGTTGCGCCTGCTCCGGCGCCAACACAAACCCCGTCTACCTCAAGGACTATGCATGTTCGCATCTGGGGGAAGGGGTGTTATGTCCTGAGGACTCAAGGAGTTCTCACTCAGGTCCACTCACTTTACGTGGGCGTTATTCCCCATTCCCATTGGTTGGCTCTCCCCAGCAGCCAGCTATAAATGCAGGCTGCGGGGTCCAACCGGTTGCTGATTGCTGCGAGCCAGTTCCAGGCTTGGCAAGCACGGTCAGCCCTTTATTGTAAAATAAAGTATTGTTGCACTCATGCTCTGGTTCAGCCTCTCATTGCTCAAACAAAACACCCTCCTCTTCCTAATATGATCTCATAAGCACTTTATCATCTCCCTGCTAGCTGTTTTCACTCATCACCTTCAGTCAATGTTATTCCTTCTTCTCTAACCACACATATACATATCTCTGTATGAAAAATAAGGCTTTGGAGGACAGATCACTACCAGCCCCCTACTATTGCTTGCTTGTCATTTTTTAGAAACTATGGTTATTCTCAATTAAGAAAGAAGGTTCCCATTCAAAAATAACCTCAAACATCCTCTGATATTCATTGTTTTCTCACCCAAAATTCAATGGTAACTTTCCTCTGACGCTACTACCCTTGTGTTATCCTTTCTATATTTCACTACACTTTTAGTAAGAAAACAAAGCTAGCATGTTATTGTAGTGTCACTATACTATCATTAGTATAACCATGAAGATGATTTAAATGGGACTAGAAAAAAACTTTCAGTACTTATTGATATATTCATTTTTTAAATTTCCTATCGAGCAGGGGGCGTAGCTTCCTCACCATCAAATTTTCCGTTTTTCAGATTGACAATCTCTTGGCAGCGAAATTGTTTTTTTAGTATGTAACACTACCCGCAGAGATGCTCAGATTTCAATTTCTTCAGCTGTGGCTGAAAAAAACTGTTATGCCAAAATCTAATTATTTTTCAACCTGGGTTTTCAGGAATTGGTTCGTAATAAAGTCAAGTAAGACAGTAGAATAAAAACCCGATTACCATCCTCAAGGTTAAGGATTTTGTTCATGGAAAAAGAGAAGATATTTTACATTAAGAATATGTAAGTATATGACCTCCATATAGTCCACAAAAAAATGAAAATACTGAAGACTAACTTTAAAGTCAGATTCAAGATACTGGTCTGTCCACATCATAAGACTGAACTGATCTTTATGATCCAGTGTTAGCATAAATGGGAGAAGCCTGGTGGCACATTTTCTAGTAGATGTTTGGCAACTGATTTTTTTTTTTTTGACAGCTAATTAATCATTTAGGAAGGTATTTACCTCCCAGGCAATATGCATGTTTCCTGATGCATCAAGAATTCTGCTGTACTTGTCTGCTTTTTGAGAACTGCTTGGATCTTCTTTATGTTTTGTTTTTCTGCCTGTTATTGTCAGTAGAAGAAATTTTCCCAAAGAGTCTTCCTAGGGTCTTTTTGTCAAGCACCTTCTGGCTTATATTCTTCCCAAACTATTGGATCAGAGGTGGTATTCAGCAGGTTCTGACCAATTCCGGAGAACCGGTAGTGGAAATTTTAAGTAGTTCAGAGACACGGTAGCGGAAATTTAGAGTGGTTCGGAATACCACCTCTGACTAGCCCCGCCCCCATCTATTCTCTGCCTCCCGAGTCCCAGCTGATGGGCTGGGTCTTCTTTTGTTGCCCTGCACAGGAGAACCGAGCTGGAAAGCAGGTTAGTGGGGTGGGGAGGGAATGGGATTTTGCAGTAACCTTCCCCTGGAGTGGGGTGGGAATGGAGATTTTACAGTATCCTTCCCCTGCCACACCCACCAAGCCACTCCCACAGAACCGGTAGTAAAAAAAATTGAATCCCACCATGGTATAGGATGTGCTCCCTGACGAATTATCCTTAGCACATTTTCCTTTTCTACATATTTGAGGCCATCCACAAAATGATAGAATAACAGAGTTGGAAGGGACCCTGGAGGTCTTCTAATCCATAAAACTGAATCAGTACTAATTCCTAACAATATTTGAACAGTCTTTTTTTCTTTTCTTTTTTTCCTTTTTCCTTTCTTTTCCTTAGTGATGTTGAGAAAATTCCTGGCACAGCAATAAGACGAGTACTGGAAAAGGGGGAAACCTGAGCATAATGACTTCTTCTAAAAAAAATTGGCAACAGTACAAGAAGTCTTTAATATAGCCTGAGCCCTGGATTGCAATTAGGGTTGGACAACATCAGTTGTGATGTAAGCCAGATCAAGATATTTTTTAACTATAATTGATTGCTATCATCAATGAAATAGCATCAACATGTATGTAACACAACTGCAAATGCTTAAGCATTGGAATAATTAAACATCCAGAACAGTGAGCTTCATTAAGGTCTTGGTATTTTGTGTGCTGCTCCAGTGTCCAAAAGCAAATACTTCGCTCTTTGCAAACATTTTGAAAGGCAAAATTAGTGTAAGGAAAATGCTGCCATCTATTTTAACCAAGATTTAGCATGAATTATTGCGATTTGAGAGCTCACCTATTGAACTCAAGCCCTTAGTAGTAACCAATTGTTTATCTGAAGAGGACTGTTCAAGGACTATTAAAAGTTTCAATATAAAAGACCAAAACTATGAATTGGAACTTAAAAGTTCTTATTCTCACTTAGCCCAAGATTTACAGGGGTTTTTTTTTAAAGAAGGACAATGAAGTAATTACCTGACTACAGCTAAATCAGAGTCAGGTAGTCCTTGATTTACAACAGCTCATTTAGTGACTGTTCAAAGTTACAACAGCACTGAAAAAAGTGGCTTATGACCATTTTTCATACATGACCATTGCAGCATCCCCATGGTCACTTGATTTACAACTGACTCACATTTATGACAACTGCAGTATCCCGGAGTATCCCGGATCTTCTGCCAAGCAAAGTCAATCGGGAAGCCAGATTCATTTAACGACTGTGTTACTAATTTAAGAACTGCATCGATTCACTTACCAAATATGGTGAGAAAAGTCATTAAAATGGAGCAAAATTCACTTAACAACATAAATTTTTGGCTCAATTGTCATCATAAGTTGAGGACCACCTGTATAATCAAATGATACTGCAAGAGCATGATTAACAGTATGGTTACTATAAAAGAAAATACAAACAATATTCTTAATATCCTATATCAGCAGATAAAATATTTGAATCAAGTATTATGGTTTTATAGAGGCAGGTGTCCCTTGGGTTGAGGAAGGGATTTTATATGTGTGTGTGTGTGTATTTATGTGCATGTGTGCATGCCACTAAATCCAAATTTGTGGCAGCATACAATGGATGAAACCAGTATCATACCATAAGCTCCACATGTTTTGTATACACATCTTGATATGATGTGCATATATGAAATGCAAGAATTTGTGGCATGATGACAAGGTGCTGTTTTTTGTTATATTGATTAAGACCTAGAACCTATAGATGCATCTTTCATGTTGTTGTTGTTTTTGTTCTTGTTGCTAAGTTTCACTGAGTTGTAGCCAACTTCCAATGATTCTATGGAAAAGATCTCTCTGAGCTGTCCTATCTCATGTCAAGATACACAATGCATTCTTGTAGCTTCTAAAACCCCATCTATCTACCTCATGCCCAACACTATCATTTCTCCCATATCTGCTCTCTTAATGTATTCAAAGGATAATGGATTTGTTTCATGATCTTTGCTTCCAGGAAGCATTCTGGTTTGATTCCGTCTAATATTAAATGGTTGGTTCTCTTGATTTCTCCAAGGTGAAGCAATTTTCTCCAGTATCATAGTTCAAAGGACTATGATATTTTTCTCTTACAGAATCCATCTGGACATCATAATGGAAATATCCTAGATATTACCATTCTAATTTTTGTCTTGATTAATGCTTTTTGCCCAGTATCATTCTTGTCTGAATGTCTTTCACACACTTACCATCTTTATCGATTCTGAAGCCTACAAAATTGTAACTAGCACTCACTCACTGTTTATCTTAAATTTCTCTAGTTTTCTAGTTGACAAAATCATGGTTCTCTTGATGCTCAGTGAAAGTCCAGCTTCTTCCCTCTTCCGTTTTTTTTTTTTTTTTAGAATAAAAATTGATTGCTTGTTCTTAGGCTCTCCTCATTTTTTTTAACAACCAAATTAGTTTTGTCCACGTATCCCAGGTTATTGACAGTCCTTCTCCTCCTAGGAGTTTGATAAGATTTTGTTAAGCAGTTTTGATTAATGAAAGAAAAAATGGAGATTATTGATGTAGTGGGAAATATTCCTTCTCTGCCACCGCATCTGTTCTGTAGAAAGGCATCTTCTCACAGAGATCTATATAGCTCCCAGTTTGATAATGTTCCAAAGGAATTTGATTCTTTTCCCAGGCCTTGGTATCGGGTGGCAGTGAACCTCTGGAAGATTTGGTTTTCTTTGGTTTGGGTTCTTCTCATTTTTAGGCCACGCTATCTTTTTTTTTTGATTTTGTTTTTTGATTTTATACATTTTTATAATGCAACACACTCAAAATTGTTGGAAGCTGGGTATTCTTTAAATTAATTTAAATAAGTAAACAAAGGACTGAAATAACTTTGTTTCCTTGCCAGTCTCCTTTAAATATTCTGTGGGGATTTCATCAACTTCTAGTGATTTCCTAATCCCAGTTATTTTCTTTTCCATCTGATTTCTTCCTCAAGTACCAAAAATTCCTCCCCAGATTCTTCTCTTTCAGATACAACATTATCTGATTTTCACAGTTGATCTTTTTGTATGTATCATCCATTTTTCTTTCACATTATTTTCCATTGTTAATTCCACTCCATGCATGTTTCTTATGACATTGATTACAAAGTTGGAATGTTCTCCTGATTTTTCTAATATTCCTAAATACATCTCTTGTTTTTCCTATTCTGTTCTTTTCTTCTTTATGTCTTCATTCTGAGTTCATTTATGCCTTTTTATGTATTCTCATTGTTGGAAGTTTGCATCAAGTTCTCTAACTTTTCCAAGATTGCCTCTAGCTTTTGCCAATCTTTTCTTAAGCTGTTGCTAAGGCTTTCTTCTTTGTTTCTTTCTGATTTTTGTCATATGCTTTCCAGCTTTTTCTTTTACAATCATTTGAACTTCTTCCAGTAATTCTTCATGCTATCTATCCACAAGATCTCTGAATCTGCTTCTAACATCAACCTTATATTTTTCAGAAATGGATTCATGAAAATTGGCTCCTTTCTAGCCTTTTTCTGCCTGATGCATTTTTCTATGCTAAAAAGTTGATGGTCTGATCCACAGTACCTGGCAGCATTTTGCAATTCAACATAGAGCTTTTCCATATGTTACTATGTAAGATGTAATCTATATTATTATAGCACTGATTTTTGAAAACACATCCAGGTGTAGAACTGTCTTTAGATTGTTGAAATAATGTGCAAAGATGAACTGTCTACTTTCTACACAGAAGTCTATCAGCCATTGTCCTGCATCATTGTGGGTTCTTAATCCAAATTTCCAAACTATCTTAAGATAATTTCCAATTTTTGTGTTAAAGTCACCAATAATTATTAGAAAGTTCTTTGGTGTCCGATCTTTAACTCGTTATATTCTTCGACTGAATTCATCAGTCACTTCTTCTTCAATATCTGTCATTGATGCCTTTTTATTTTTCAGTGCCTTTGAGTCAGGGTTGAATCCTGGGACTGCCAACCCTTGTGTGCAAAATTTCGGAAATGCCATTGCCTCCTTTCTAGTGGTCAGAGAAAATGACTGACCAAGGTCAACAGCTGCCTTCAAATCTAAGGCAGGACTGCCACCGATTTTCTAGCCTGATACCTTAACCACTATGCCAAACTATCTCTCCATTGATGCTTACACTTGTATAATCATGAAAATGAGTAGCTGTCCTTGAATCCCTTGAATAGAAATTATTCTGTCACTGGTTGTGTTGTATCCCATTACGTTTCCCTGACTCATTTACCTTTGCAAGTAGTACACAAAGAAAGAGAGGAAGAGTGAGGGGAGACAAAATGGGGCGAAATTCTCCCTGCACAAAATTGTACTTGTTGAGTTTCCATATGAAAATAACATGGCAGCTGCCACATCTTTTTTATTTTTTTTTTAAATATGCTAATGATTTGTACATGATAACAGGATGGTAGCTGTTTCCACTATTTGGAGCATGTGCCAACTGGTTGTCATTACGATATTTTAAGGGCCAGGCTTACAATACTGTAAAAGAGAAATTGTAAATTTGTGGCCCTTTTCAATACAGAAGCATTGCAGTAGGAGAGAGAAAGAATGTGTGCTCAATAAGGACATTATCTTTATTACTCTCTTTAAATTATTCTTCTGTGTAGTTTAAGATATGAGCATAGTCTGTATGGATTGTGTCTACCTTTTATCCATCTCATCTCTGGAATATTTTTCATTTGCACTAGCCAGGATGGTCAAGTCAGCACTGACATCTAGTGGCCAAAAGTGAACTATACTCAAGGAACTCAGAAATTCAATATTAGGATTTGCTCATCATTGATTGATTGCATTTCCCCAGGAGGTTAGATCTCCTTACTCCAGTCTCATTGAATTCATAGAACATGTATCTGTAGAGCTGAAATTATCCTGAGTTGGCCAATACAAAGGTGACAAAACATACCTCAAAAGCAACCCTCACCCACTCAAACTGCTACTTGATTCTAAGCAAAACAATTTCAGTAGAGAATACAATTTTAACTTTAGCATTGATCAGGGGAAAAAAGGGAAAAAAACACAGCTATCTGAATTGAATGTCAGTTTGATTTATTCTATAAAGCAAAGAAGCAAGCAAAAGTATTGATACAAAATTGGGCAAGTTGTTAAATCTAATATATCACACAGTCTTTGCTCAATTATGTTGGTTCTCCTAGTTAGATGGTCAATCCAATTAGAGAATTAAAGGGTGCAGGACAAGAGATGATGAAAAGAAACGCCCATGGAATGTTACTTTTTTTTTTAACAAACTTTATTCAGTTTTTCACATTAAAAACAAAAATCTCTTTTTAGTGGACAACATATTTCCGGGTCATCACCTTTACATACACATATGACAGCAATTATACGTTCATATGTGCATACTTAATTCTATTATTACCTTTTCCATTCCAAATTTTCAGTAAGGAGAGAAACAAACACATTAATTCTAGCCTCTTTCATTAATCTCAATCGAAACATATTTTTGTTTCATTTCAATTATTTCAAATATAATCCTTTAATATTTATTTTAAAAAATAAAGATAAACAATATGTGTTTGCCTAATAATAATGATAATAATGATAATTTTAAAAAAGTTACCAATGTCTCTCCTTGCTTTTAATAGTCAATATTAACTTATTAATTTAGTTGGTTCTTTAGTCTGTCATATTCCCTTTCCATTACACGTTCTTTTTATAAATTCTAGATTTACAAATTTTAACACTAAAAAAAAAAACAAGTATAAGTTTCCCCCATTTTACTGTTTTGAGTGTGACACCTCAATGATTAAAATATACCTTTATTCCCTCATCTTAATTCCCAATAAACCATTATTTTTAAGAAGTTACAATAATAATCATACATCTTTTCACTTGGATTCCGCAGTATATTTCCCCCCCTTGCTTTTTAATAAGAGTTATCAGAGTCTATATTACCCTATTTTCTAAATATTTTTAATTGCAGAAATATTCTTATTACCCCTTGTCACCCTACAGAATCCCCTTTTTAATTCATCAACCATTATCTCTGAAAAAACAATTTCTTTTCAACATTTTACTATTTCCGTATTTCTTTATTTCATGCACCTGTTTCTTACTGCTTCTCCTCCCCACTTTTTCCCCATATCTTTTCTCATTCCAGTTTATATCCCAGAATAAAGAAAAAAGCAAGGAAAGACTGACTGTGGGATTGATTGATGTTTTTGGTATTGACCCAGGGCTGGAATAACTGAGAGCTTTAGAAAATTGAAAGAAGAAAGAAGGAAAGTAAAAGTGTTTTTTGTGGACTTTAACGATCATAAAATATAAGAGTGTGTAATGATGATGTCTCTTTGGGAATTAAAAATGGAACTTAAAAATATGAGAGAATTACTACAGGAAAGAGGCAAATCACTTTGCTCTGTGTTAGAAAAAATGGAAATGGCGATTGAAGAACGAGAAGAAAGAGCTTCAGAGGAGGAGGAGTCGATTCAAGGAGAAGGCATTTTAAATAAACAATTAACACAAAGAACACTACAAAGAAGTGGGGAAAGAAGGAAGGTTAAAAAGTTGAGATTTAAGAAGGCAATCAAAAGGGGGAATACCTGTGAAGTTGGGAAAGACAGAAAGACCCAGCAGAAAAGGGGAAAGGAAGATATTAAGAAATACGCCCATGGAATGTTACTATGCTGCATTGTAATGAAACATAGAATACATCCAAAAGCACCAATAGAATAATACCACAGTAAAAAGTGTGACAAATTTAATAGCATGGGTGTACTTTTTTATTCTATATATACTATAAACATAGTATTATTTATTATGAATGTATATGCATTATATGAAAATGTTTAGTACCTTCAATATCTCTTTACTTAATGTTATATGAACATTCAATTTGTGGGGAAAAATGGCTTATTAGGTTCTTCTCTTGGTAGCATAGTATCTTCGGGATTATTACATTCTGTCTTTCATTTACAATATTGGACTTTTAAAAATAACATTTGTTTATCTTCTTTCTGGGTTTTTTATCACTGTTGCTCACATATGCAGCTAACACAGATAATTCTCCTTTAGATTTTTTTTCACTTAAACCACAGCAGATTTGCAAATAACAACCAAATCCTTAGAACATTCATTTGCAAATTAGAAAATACGTTGAGTGGTTGGCTTTTAAACAGTTGTGATCTATTGTTATTGTCAAATCAAAGAAAATACCTCAGTAAGAAAACAAGAAACGTTACCTTGATTAGGGTTTATTTCCACTTTTGGAATAAAGATTTGCCTCATTTTGTATAATATAATGGTGTGGTTTAAAAAAAATGCAATACTTGGCCTATATATTCAAAACAGAGGAAATAAATGGGCTAGTTATAATGACAGTAAAATTATACCTAAAGTTTATCGAATAGTAGTTTCTTTGGGGCTACTTAATGTAACCGTATTAAGGCCAAGATTGTAGTTTGATACATACTTTCAAGAATAGTTCAGTTTATGCTTATTCCAAGTTTGGTTGTGAAAACAATCCTGTTTAAAGCCATGGCAATTTGCTGATAATTTAGATAGACAAAAGTTAGCAAATTTCCTATAGTAGATTGGTTTTGAAACTTCTATCGTCCTTATAGCTGGTATGGCCAGTAGGAAGATTCAGGGAATTTGCAATCTCTAAAATATCTGGAAAATATCAAGTTGCTTAACAATGCTGAATAAAAAATAGAAAGACATAGACAGAGATGACATAGAATCATAGGGCTGGGAGGTATCTTGAAGGTCTTTTAGGAGCCCTTATTCCATTCTGAACAAATGGATATCCTGTCTTTTGTTGAAAATCTCCAGCAACAGAACATCCATAAGCCTGGGAGAGAGGATATTCAATGACTAATTGTTCTCATTGTTAAGAAATTTCTCCTTAATTCCAGGTTGGGTATCCCTCTTGCTTCTTGTCCTGCCCTCAGGTGCTTTTGGAGAATAAATTGACCCCGTCTTCTCTGTGACAGTCAGTCAAGTAATGGAAGACAGCATCCCTAAGCCTTCTTTTCATAAGGCTAAATTAGGCCACATCCATCACATTCTGGTCATACATTGTTTCAACTCCAGTATAGGGTATTGCATGCCAAAACAACTAGACACAGAGACAGTTTTCTTTCCCCGTGCCATCACTGCTGAACACCTAATTCCCACAGTGCTGTCTTATGTCTAAGTATATTTACCCAAGTGGTATGTCTGTATTACTTTTATCCTTTCCATCTGTTCCACTACCATTTTATTGGTATTGTCATTATAATTATTATTGCTTTGATAATATGATTACTACTATTTGTTGTTTTGCATGTACACTGAGAGCATATGCACTGGAGACAAATTATTTGTGTGTCTAATCACATTTGGTCAATAAAGTTGTCTGTCTGTCTGTCTGTCTGTCTGTCTGTCTGTCTGTCCATCCATCCATCCATCCATCCATCCATCCATCCATCCATCTACCTACCTACCTACCTACCTACCTATCATTTACCTATGTATTGTACTTACTTCCCTTAGCCGTTCCTCATATGGTTTAGCTTCAAGACCCATATCATCTTTGTTGCTCTTCTCTGCATTCTTTCAAGGGCCTCTTTTTTGTATCATAGTGACCAGAACTGGATACAGAATTCATATTAGTGCAGTCTAGACCAGTATTATTACTGCCTGTGATCCAGATGCTATACCTCTGTTAATGCAGCCTAGGATTGCTTTGGCTTTTTTTGGAAGCTGCAGCACACTGTTGATTCACATTTAAGTGGTGGCCCACCACAACACCTAGATCCCTCTATGAATGAACCTAAAAGTTTCATGAATCCAAATGAACCCAAAGTTTGACTTGAACTCAAAGTTTGACTTGGTAGAAGGAATATTCCAATCTTCCAATTTTTTTTCAAATAGAAATCTATGAGATAAAAATTTAGTCAAATCATGTATTCAGATATTATGGACTGAAATCTCCATAGACATCTATAGACATCTATAGTGGTTGAAGAAATAATATATCTACATGTTTGGGGCAGTAGATCAAGCTTCACAGGCATGTAGTTTTCTTTATGAAAATGACCCAGGAGATAAGAACCATCCTTCCTCTGTCATATGCTCCTATGTCTTTGGGAACAAAACTAAGTCCTGCTTATCATAGCAGGTAAGAGGAGGAAGTTGATAAGGAGACTTTAATGGTCAATACAACAACTTCACCCTTTCCAACTGCTTCAGAACATTTCAGGGCCTATGTCAACAGATTGCTATAACTATGGAAGTAGACAGGGGAGGAATTCAGTTTATGGAAGAAGAGGTAGACAGGCCGCCAGTGACAGATCTGAGATGGAAGAATTTCGAGGAAATTCTGTTTTGGTTGAGTCTTTCAAGGAATTAACTAGGAAAGATTACGTATTTACTCCTGATTGGTTTTTAAAATGTCTTCCTGAAATTCATAAATTTCTCATTTCTTTGGTTTGCACAGAGATGGTGTTACCAAAGAGTGGCAATCATGGCATGGCTAATATGACTGTTGAAGCGATTACCCCTTGCCCTTGGAGCAGTAAATTGCATTAATGCATGCTAATGGATAAATCATTGCTTACAAAATGATTTAAGTGTATACAAATTACACTCTGAACCTGTAGACTAGTCATCTAAAATCTATCCCATTCCAACATATATTGATCTTTCCATAAACGAATGTTTCAAAGTCTTCTGGAAATAAATGATTACATGTAATAAAATCATCACACCTCAAATATTCTTAACAAACAAGTGATTCCCTGCCATAATAAACCCTTTGTTTTAACAAAATTCAGTCAAATTATAACAGTAAAGAAAAATGGCCTCTTCATAAGTAATCAGGAAATTACAGATTATTAATCCCCTTGGCTCACTAAAAATGAATATATATATATATAAAGTTAATATATGGTTTTATGTATGTATTATTTAATCTTATACATACACACACACAAAGCATAGGGCATTCCTATAGATATGATTATATGCGCAGTTTGTTCAACCTTTAGTATTTAGTCAGGTTAATGTAGCAACTACATACAGCTCTGTAACAGGAGTTGGGAACTCAGATGTACAACTTAGTTTGTATCCTGAGAGAAAGGAAATCTATAGTTCATTTATGTTTAAAAGAAGAAAACAAAAGCTATAATCCTGCAAATTATATTGAATTAGCTTTGTAAGTGCAAGGATATTGTGTGCTTTTTATTGGAAAAGATATTTGATTCTTTCCATGGAAGAATAGCTAACTGCAGTAAGTTGCAGAAATATGCTTCAATGTCTAGGTTAACATCATTTTTCAGAAGTAAATTCGAGACAGAATTTAATTCAAATTGGAAATGATTAGTATCACACCCAAAATTTGGATTCCTCCCTTCCCTTAAATCCATGTTTAAATTTTATAGCTGGCTAATGATATATTTAAAATTGTAATGTACTATCCTTTGTTTGCCCATTTTTCTCTTCTTTCTTTGTATTCTTTTTCCTTCCCTGTTGTGTGTGGGGGGGGGGGAGAGGGAGAGGGAGGGAAGTGTGTATCAAATTCAAATCCATATTCCAAATATCAACATTAGGAAAAAATGAGACAATAAATTCGCATTAACTCATATTCTGTGTGTGATTGTCCCTTCCACTATGTGACATTTCCAGCAGTTCAGGTTGGCAATTTGGCTACAATGCCATTCATCATATATTTAAATATAAACAATACATGGCAATTAACTTTAAGTGTATAGGGTTCCAAGAAACATTATTTCCTTGTTTTAATTAAAATTCATTACTATAGTTGTTTAGTTCATTTGGTCAGCTAGATCTCAAAGCACTAAGTGCAGGGTATTTCACACTTCCAGAGTAATTATTTACCTGTATACTGCACAGGGATGGGATTCAAATTTTTTAACAACCAGTTCTGTGGGCGTGGCTTAGTTGGTGGTCATGGTTTGGTGGTCATGTGACTGGCTGGGTGTGGCCAACTCAACATCACTCACATCGAGGCACGCATCTCCTCGCCTGGCCTCTCATGACTGTGGGGATGCTGCAACAGTCATAAGTGTGAAAAATGGTAATAAGTCACTTTTTTCAGTGCCATTGTAACTTTGAATGGTCACTCCACACAAGCAAAGTACCAGTAAAGGAGGGGGGAAAAAACTCCAGAGACGTTCCTGAGACAGGAAGTCTAGTCCTGCCAAGAACATAATAAGGGTTAACTGAGAGGCAGTTTCTGTAAGCAACACCAGAATGTTTCCTTCCTGCCTTCCTTACAGGATTAGGCCAATAATTTCTTCTAATAACCAGTTCTCCGGACTGCTTAGAATGTTAACCGGTTCTAGCGAATAGGTGCAAACCTGTAGTATCTCACCCCTGATACTGCAGGTGGAGAAACTGCAACCACACAGTTGCTTGAGATCTCATAGGAAAAAGCGACAGAGCAAAAATGTGATCTTTTAAGATTTGTGGACTTAGAACATAGAACAATAGAGATGGAAGGGACCCGAGAGATCTTCTAGTCCAACCCCCTACTCAAGCAAAAAACCATATATCATTTCAGACAAATGGTTGTCCAGTCTTTTTCTGAAAACCTTCAGTGATGGAGACCCGCAATTTTTGAATGCAAGCTATTTCATTGGTTAACTGCTCTGGCTGAAGAATTCTGTGAGTGGAAGTCGACAAGTCTTAAAGTTGCCCAGTTTGGGGACCTATGCTTTATATTGTAAACTTATATGTTGTTTTCTTTTAATTAATTTCTTATGTTCATAATTTTGTGTATACTGCTGTAGTTCTTTGCTCATATACCTAATCTTCTACTCTCAATTCTCTTCTTCAAAAGCCACTAGTATGCAACATTCTATTCTTCCCAGCTTGATGTAGTCATCTACTTCCAATTGCTTTGGTGGGCTATTTTGGTCTACCCTGGACTGCAGCCTGGCCTTCTATCTGAAAGTGGGGAGAATAATTTGTAGACGTGGTTGCTGCCATGTTGCAGTTATAAGGATGACATCTTAATAGATGCTGCCTGTACTTCAGGCCTCACTAGATTACCAGAACCTGAGGAAGATCACTTGCTGTCCCAGCAAGCCACAGAAATTGTCAATACCTGGGTTTCTATTGGGTTTTATTGCTCTTTTTTCCTTTCTCCTTTCTTGTTCTCCTTTAGTTTGTATTAATTCTTCTGATTGTTGTTAAAATGCAGACTTCCAGTTGCTCTTCCATCATAGTTGGAGCAGAATCTGCAATCATGCATGGTTTCACTCTGGGCTCACTTGTTGGAGGGTCCCAATTGGAGGGCTGATGAAGAAAGGGGGAATTGCTTGGAGGGTCGAGGGAAGCCGCATCTCCCCTCCCTGACAAGATAAACCCCCTCCAAATACAAGTTGCAGCTGTGGTCAAAAATGGCCACCACGAAGATGGGAAGCAGTCTGGGAAACTAAGACTGTGCTGGAGAGATGAAGTTGCAAGAGGAGTGTGAACCAGGGAAAATACATGGATATTAAGATACCCTGGAATTAAGAAACAAAGAACTATTTTGGATGAAAGTGTGTAGAAGCAGTGATCAGAGAAAGAGAGAAGGAAATTGGAACTTATAAAACTAGTTTGAATATTGAAACGAATTAATTTGGAGGCAAAAATTCAGAGGAAAATATTTGATCACAAAAGGCTTGGAAACTAAATTGGATAATTATTGGACTTTGGGCACTAAATAGACATAAGTAAATGATGGAATTGAATGTGTTGAAAAGAAATAATACCTAATAATTGGAATTAGCGAAATTAATAAAAGTTTTATTTTTAAAAAGGGAAGAAGTGAAAGAAAGGGTGGACGTAGAAATAGAACTGAGAGTGCCATCTAATGGTACAGGAAAAATTTTAGTGACTCTTTGAAAAGTTTTTGGTCTTTTTAAAATTGGAACTTGGAACTTAAAAGAAAATAAGAGGAACTCCATCATGATAAAACAAAAACCCTGAAAAGTAAAACACTAGAATATTACAATGGGAAAGATAGTTGAAGAAATTGCTTTGGAACTACCCGTTGATTTTGGGGAAAAGTTGGAAAAGGAACTAATAGAAGGAAACTGGAAACAAAGATTTATGGACATTGTTGAAATTAAATATAAAAGACGCTGGTTGAAACAACCTACTGGACATTTGGATTGGATACAAATATTAAGGAAGGGGCGAATAAGGAGCAGCGTACAAAATGGGAGAATTATTTGCGGAAATAAGACTGGCTCTACAAGATATGAAAGAAATGATGAAAGTAAGCTTGGAAATGTGCAGCAATATATTACAAAAATTAGAAATGATGATTCAGATTGAAGAAGAACAATGAGAACTAGAGGGGAAGGAGTTAAACAAAGAAGAAACTAGTCTTGTAGATCAAGTTTAAATTATCATGACCATATAAACAGGGGGGAGAATTAAAGTTAAAAATTTGTGGTTTGATGTGAAAGGGAGGGTGGTTGGGAAAGTTAAACAAAGGAAAGGGAAAAAGCAGATGAGGGAATTACAGAAGATCGAGAGAGGAATAAAGGGAATTAAAAAATGATTGGAATGAGAAACGGAGGGAAATAATAATGGGAAAAGGGGGAATTAAGAAAAAGGACCAAAAAAGAAAGGGAAGTAGGAAGCAAACAAGAATGAAAAGAAATTACATAGTTAGGAGGATGAGAGACAATGGGTAAAAGAACAATAGGGAAGGAGATTCTGCAAGGTAATGTGTTGTGATATATAAAAATAAGAATTTGAAAATAGATAAGATTGGAACTGATATTTTTATTTTTATTTCTCTTTAAGGATTATCGTTATACCAGATATAGAATTTATGGAAATAGATATTTGATAATTAGTGATGTATAAAATTAAAATGAATTATGAGAATTGTAATGGAAAGATTAATATCAGATTCTATAATTAATTGAATAGATTAATATCTTTGCAATATATAGATGACTTATAAGATGATTGAGAAAAAGAATACCATGCGGAATCTGACAAAATATATGTATATGTGATATGTAGTAGACAGGAGAATATTGTTATTAATGTAGAATGAGGTAATGATAATGAATTAAAGGGAATAAATGGAGGAAAAGTACAAGGTAAATAGGTGATAAGCTTGAATTGAAAACTAAAGGGGACAATTTCTTGAACTAACAGAACAAGGATGAAATTATTGAATAATAAATGGAATAACAGTATGTGATAAAATTGCAAATGTGACAGATAAAAGTAATATGTATAATGAATATAGAAATGAAATAAGAATCTTAGATAATATTGTAAAGCAAGATATGAGAATATTTTAAGAAAAATGAAATAAGTTAAGATATGAACTGAAATTGGATAAGTTTAATGACTTGAATATTTGAGAATATTTAAAATAAAATAGAATAAGTAATAATGTGATATGAAATTGAACAAGAAAGATGAATATGTAACTATGGTCATGTTTGTACTGAAATGTAAAACCTGGAACCACACTGCTGGCTAAAAGAGATTTTTTAAAAAAAAAATATATAAAAATAAAAGAAGAAATCGAATAATGAAATTATCGTATTTGTTTAAATAATATGGTGATTGGCATTAGAAGAATGTACTGGAATATTGAATAGTTAAATAATGAAGGATTATAATTTAATACAAATATGTGTATTAACATTAGAATTATATTAGTTTGATGAATGTAAGAGATATGATTAATGTTGTTATTTTTGTTTGCACCAAAATGTATGATGCTTAGGTGCCACACTGTTTATGTATTGATGTGTATAAGTAGAATAAATAAAAAAAACTTGATTGTTGTTAAACTGCTGAATACAAATTATATTTTTGAAAAAGATGGCTAAAGCAAACTTTGCAATAATTTTGCATGTCACACCTGTAGACAAATAAAAGATTCTGTTCTTTTATGTTAGGCACCCCATCTTCAAGTGCTAAAGGCCATTGCATTTTTGTACAACAGGAAAGTGTCACAATATGCTGTATGTATTTTTAATTGCAGCAATGTCAGATTACCAAAATAAGTTTTCTGCAATCTCATCAGAGACCTTGCCAAAATTTCCTGCCCAGGACATTGTTTCAATCTTACAAGATTCAGCAGTCTATTGTTGGAAGAATTATCGTTCTGGATTCAGTTCCAAGTGGGAAAAAAGACACTGGAAACATGGAGGCTGTTTCAAAAGATAGTGGGGGTTTTTTTGAAACAAATTTTATTAATTTTAACAAGAAACAAACAAAACACAACATCATTAAACATTAAAAACATAAAACCGCTTTCCATCATAGATCTTTACAAAGCAGGTAACACATCGCATTTTTCTGTTTTATCTCATTTCAATGTAAGCACATAAATTCCCTTTAACAGATTTCACATTATTTCTCTTTACTCTTATTCAAAAACATTTCTTTTCTAGTTTATCTGCTATTCAATCATCACACTTATATTTTCCTCTGATTTATTTATTTTTTTTATAAAAAACAAATTTTATTAACTTTACAAAACATACAAACAGTCAAGGCATATTGACATAAAGAATCTTTCTGGAAGAGCCAGTAAAACGTGCCAAGTGTAATATGTGCATTTACATTATCTGCTCATCTTCATATCCTATCCCAATTTCTCCTTTTCATTCTGTTGTCCAGATTATATTTCTTACTAATCAAAATTTTTGCCTTCTTTTTTTTTTTAAAAAAACAATAGACAAAACATACATAACATAAAACATAAAAAGCCTCATTTCTGAAAGCTGCTTAATCCCGGGTTAAAACTCTTTGCACAGACACAAATTCAAAAATAATATTTACTTTATATGTCAATCCATATCTTATTACCATTTTCAATTTTCTGTATAACTTCTTCCCTCTTTTATCTTTCTTAATTATATTTTATTTATCTTATCTCAATAGAATTCATAGTACTTATCATTTTTTGTCTGTTCTTTTGCAGTTATCCATTCATCTTTTTTCTTTAAATATACTTCTCCTGTACCTTAATTGGAGTAACACCTTTAACTCTTTTCCCTAACTTCACAATACTTAATATAACACTTAAGTTATATTGAGATTCTGGTTAGTACATTCTAAAATTACACAAAAAACTTTATAAGAAAAGCCAATACACTACAATTACAAAATGTAAACCTATAACCCACCAGAAATACCATAAAAGAGCAAATCATACATACTAATACACATTCTAGTCTGAATACACATTGAAAAACACACTTTTATGTACCTTCCAGAATCCCTTTTTCAATTGAATTACCCATTGTCTCTAAATAAATTTTGTTTCTTAAAGTCTTGCTTCCCAGCATTAAAGTTTTTCATCCCCACCTTTCTCACTTGTTTGTTTTTCTCTTTGCCTTTTTTACCCCATTGTCTCTCCTCCTCCCTTTTCTTCTTCTGCTTACTCACTTTCTGTTGTTTTCTAACCTTAAATCCAGCTTTCATCTCATTTTTCTCTTTTTGGATTGTTTTCTCTACCCTTAAAATCCCCTTTTCCTTTTCCTCTTCCTCCTCCTCCCCAAAGTAAACCAATTGCTCATCCAAAATGGCTTCTTCTTCTTCTTTGTTCCAGTCATCCTGCTGCGTAGTCAATTTTTCATAAGCGCATACTGCCATTTTTAAAAATTGAAATAGAGTGCCCAAGGAATCTTTTCCATCTTGCTCTTCTTTCTTATATTTTTGGTATTGAGTTTTTAATTCATCCAAAAGCAATGCCATCATGAAGAGAAAGACTTCTTCAAAAACAACCACCCAAGTATTTTTAATCAAAAGTAATTCCAAAAGAATTCCAAAGTCACTAAAAAGTCCAAATAAACTGTTTCTTTCAATGCTTTTTTTTAACCTTCTTCAATTTCTCTTTCTGGGGTTACTGATTGATCAAAAGGTTCCCATTAAAATGTATCTTTCTTTAAAATTATAGGCAGTCTCCTCCTTTTTCAGACTCTGCTCCAAAAAGTTTTTTTTCCTCTCCCCCCACTTACAACAATTTCCCTTTAAACGCTCAGAAATCCATACCTCCAATGCGGGCTTTCCAATTTCTGAGGGTGTTAAATCCAAAGTCCAAAGTCCTTTCTCTGATAGTTTTCAAGTTAAAATACCTTCGGTGCCCAATGCATTTTCCAATTCTGCATTTAATGTTTCTGTGGGGTGGGACAGTAAGTAGAAAAAAAAGGTTTCCCTTAGCAGCTTTCTCCGCCGCTCTTTTCTTCTTAGGGATACAATGTATCTTTCAGGCAATAAAGAATTCCACTCCAGGGTTTTAGAAGCTGTTATTTTCCCGGCACAGCCAACACTTTCACTCTTGAATATTCCTTCTCCTTCTTCCTCCAGCACAATCTTTTCCAGTTGCCAGCTTCTTTGTGGCGGCCATCACTGACTGCCGCTGCACCGCCTTGAGAAAAGGAGGTTAAGCTGGGTGAGGAGGGGGTCTGCGACACTCCCAAACCCCTTCCCAGATTCTCCCTATCTTCAGCTGCCTCTACAGGGCAGCCTTATCCTCCAGATCCGTCTGGTTCGGAGGCACCAAGACGGCGAGCACAGCAGGGATCGCGGAGAAACGCAAATCCCTGCTGTCGCCGAAGCCTGGCAACCCGGAAGTCTCCAAAAGATAGTTTAATGGTGGACAGGACCACATGGCTTGGAGCTCCAAAGAAAGATGATCACATGCTTCAAGGTGAAGGAAAAGAGAAGGAAGGGCTGAGATGCTGAGAGTGCCTGGTTTTATACCTTCTGTTGAGATTTGAATTTGAGCTTGTATTCTGATTGGTTGTCAGACTCCCATGGGGCCATGCAGGGGCAACTCTGTAGGCTGTCCTGAGTTCCAGGTTTAGTTGAGCCTTGCTGGATGATGATGTAATGAAAAGGCTTTAGGCAATTCCTATAGTTCTACCTGGAGATCTTCGTTATGTAAAATATTCTGGCCCAGGCTGTTGAGGTATTCCCTGTTAGGAGAATGAGCGCACTCAGGGAAATGTAGTGAGAGTGGTGTTGAATAACGCACAACCAACATACAGATACACTGAATAGTAAAATGTAGATTTTACTTCCAGTAAACGGGTAAACAAAGTCCAACAAACAGTTCAAATCATACATGGTGAAAGCAGGTAGTATTCAATACAATCAGTCCAGGGATAGTCCAAAATCAAAGTCAAGTATCATAAACAAAGTTCAGTAAATGGAGTTTGCTAACAGTTTGCAAGACTCACAGCAATCCAAGCAGAACAACATTCAGGCAAAAGGCAAAAGGGAAATGCAAGAAGAGAACAAACCAGGTTTCTGGCTCCATCTTATGGCCATCGGAGGAACCTCAGCCAATCACAATTACAGCATTCTCTTAAAGGTACAACAGTATTAAATGACTATCCTGGTTTATATATTGCCAACCCAACGGTTAGGTGACTATCATTCCTAACACAGGCCTTAATGGCCCACCCATTAACAAAGGTGGGGGTGAGCTTCTGCTTCTGAGGTGAGTTTCTGCTTCCGAGTTTCTACTCTTTTTAGGGGAAATATTCTGCCTTTTTAATATTTCCTATGATATTTCAATTTTCTAGGAAAGGGGTGGGTGCTAACTTCCTACAATACCTAGAGCTTAATTGTTTCCCCCCAAAAATGAAGATTCCAAAGATGTATTTGATAATGTTGCAGTTGCCTTCATACCCACAGATGCTGTACTGCTAAACTCAAGAACTGTAATACCAGTAGTTCATAACTTTGCTGCTTTAAGATGTGTGGACTTCAACTCCCAGAATTCCCCAACTAGCAACGCAACTGGGAGTTGAAGTCCACACGTCTTAAAGTAGATAAGGTTGAGAAACACTAATATAACACTATTGCTCTCTGACTGCATTTTCCCACAAGTGCCTTCATAAGAAGATACGATGAGTCAAAATTAACAATATTTTCTGGAAATCCTGTCTAGAAAAACAGGAAGTTGCTTTAGCCACACTGTGAGTCTACGTACCCTATACTGAAGCAATAGTTCAGAGGTTCAGGCAGGGCATTTCCTAACCTTGACTAAAGATATTAAAAATTGGAGCTGTTGTCTTTTGCATGCAAATCACGTACTCTATCACTGAGCTGCAATCTTGTCTGTTAACAACTCAATCTCTCCTCTCTTTGATTGCTACATTGATTCATAGGCAATGATGAAAAGAGCTTTGGAATCCCCTTTTCTTCAAAGATCCAGTCTAAACAGGATCTAGAGCAGGGGTGTTAAACTGGGAGCCCCTGGGCTAGATGCGCCACACGCAGGCCATGCCCACCCCAGCTCCACAAAAGGAAAAAACAATGCAAAATGTCATATGACGCAGCAAGTTGGGCACCTGTGATCTAGAGAATAAATGTTTCATATCAAAGCATATTAAAGTGTTTTGATAACACAAGACAAGATGCTAGGTGGTAGATGCTGGTGAGAGAAATACCAGTACATTTAATTTTGTTAGATTTTGTTTATCTGGTGGATTTTTCATACACACTAATAGCAGCGGGTAAGCAGTGTTCTTGAATAGAGACACCCAACAGAAGAATAAATCCCTGCTGGATAGGAGTATAAAGTATGTGTCAATATTTGTTTGGGCTCTTGTACATACATGCAGTCCTTAAATCTTCACCCAGTTTCAGGGTGGATACAGTTGCCCACTCATGTTTTGAATCTGGGGTGTGGTATCTACAGCTTTCTAGATATTACTGCATCCTAATTATCAACTGCCCCAACCAGCATGGAGAATGGTAAGGAATGCTGGGAGTTGTAGTTCAACCACACCTGGTAGACCACAGGTCTTCTATTTTCATTTTATATGAAGGGCCTGTAGCACTATTAATTAAAAGAACAAATATTCTACCTTCCTCTCCTTCAAGAAATATGGAATAATTGGCGAGAAACCCCAGGAGCAGAGGAAAGGGATTCAAATGAAAGGTTCTGTCATCTTGACTTCTCATCAATTCCAGAAATGGGGCAGGGCAATTCACACAATAAAGGCTTGTCTTGAAAACAACAAGAAAACAGGCTTTCTTTTTTTAATTTGACTTGGGTTTGTACACAACCACATTTGATTGCAATAAGTTGCTAAGTGTTTTGGAACAGACAAAAAAAAAAGAACAGAAGTGCAGCTATTTTGTTGTTGTTTCCCATATGATAATTATTGTAACTGTATCCACAGGTGCTTCGTTGCCAAAATTGCATAGTAAATAACTTTATACTTTCACACCTTGCTTCCCCATTCTTTCTTCAGTATTTGTGGTGCGCTTCCCATTTGTCCTTTCATCTCTGCCTGTTTAGCCTCATTCTTTCATCTTCTTAGCTCTGATCTGTAACAATGCCATCGGGTGACTGCCTTTCAACTTGACCAGGGTGGTTTGGGTTCCTACCACCAAACTAACATTCTGGGTTTGTCAGGACAGGCAGGTTTGGCTAGTTATATTGCCTGGCAGGTGCAAATTTACCTTTTTAACAGAAGAACAATTATGCCTATCACTGTTAAAACTTTGACATTATTGTTTTTCCAGCCTCGTTATATCACCATGAATGTTATTTAATGTTAAACTTTGGACTGTGAAAACTCTTCCGGATACAGTATGGCAGGTTAAATGTACATTAGGAAAAGAGGTTTATTAGTCTATTGCACAATTAAAATAAGAAGACAAGGAAATGAAGCTTTGTCCTGAAACACTGAAAGCAAAGAAGTGGCAGTGTGGGTTCACCACATTCCATGCTTGTTGTTTCCTGCTTTTAATAAACCCAGTGACTTTTCCCTTGCAGATTTAAACATGTGGAATTTTTAAGAAACTATAAATGCGTATATTGATTGATTCATTGATTATGCACCATCAAGTCAGTGCTAGCATTTAGCAACTACATAGATAGACTCTGTCCAGGATGATCTGTCTACAACCTAATCCTTCAGGTCTTCCAACAGTGAATTCATAGCCGCTGCCATGCTGCTGGCTGTCTTCTTATTTTTCTCTCCATCTTTCCCAGCCTTATAGGCTTCACAAAGGACCTTCACCTAATGGTCATTTGTATCTTGGATTGATTTTTTTCTATGATCCTTTTTTGCCTTGGGCTATCCATAATATTCTCAGGAGTCTCCAACGCCAACATTCTTTCTATCCTGTTTCTTCAAAGTCCAATTTGGACATGGAGTATCTCAGGAGAAAACATTGTCTGCATGATTATGATCTTTGTACTGTAGATACAGGTACATCGCAGCACCTGAATACCTTTTCCATTCACAACCACTCGGTCAAGAGCTAGTGTGCAGCACATTTCTTGACTTCTGCTTCCTTTACTGTTGATAGTGAACCCTAAAAGTCAGAAGTTAACCACCATTCTTATATCTTCATCGTGGGGGTACAGGCTACTTATTAAACCTATTGTCATTAATTTGGTCTTCCTTGTAGTATCAAGTTTCTGGGTGTGCAACTTTCTGTAGAGGAATGATTGAAAGCATCTTGACATATTGTGTTACTGTGTGATACGGAAATATTAAAGTTTCAGAAAGGAAGGCTGTGCAGAGGATGGCAAAAAAGATTACTGTGTTTAATATATCATGTTTCCCCAAAAATAAGACTGGATCTTATATTAATTTTTGCTCAAAAAGATGCATTAGGGCTTATTTCCCAGTTAGGTCTTATTTTGGGGAAAATACCGTACTAAATGTGTCCATCTGGCTGAAGATCTTAACTGGGGCTTATTTGGGGGGCAAGTCTTATATTATGAGCATCCTGAAAAACTATGCCAGGGCATATTTTCCAGTTAGGTCTTATTTTCCACTATGAACATGAACATATTTTCCAGTTAGGTCTTATATTCCGCTATATAAACATGGTATATACTGTATATATGAATATGTATGAGTGTGCGTGTGTGTGTGCGCCTGCATTTTTAATGTGTGCCAGTGTGTTCACAGAAAAAAGTGACAATGAAGATTATCTTATCTTATACTGGTATTTAATCATACTCCCATTTGTTCGCTATGCTGCCTGACTTTCATTATTACATCATGCCGATCATTTGCATTTTCATCTATCATAGGAGTACCATCAGCATAGTGCAAGTTGTTATATTATTTAACTATTGTTCAATTATTTATCAGGATCCATTGTAACCTGCTCCCTTTTTTTCTATGCAGCAAGTTAATCTTAATCTATATTCAGTAAGCATTTTACCACCAGGAATCCCACCTGGAGGACAATTTATTTATTTATCTATCAAATTTATATGGCCATACAATTATAAAAAGTTGTTTTTTATTCTTTTTCCTTTTTGTATATAACTTTTAATTTTAAAAATGATGTGATATGGCTTGAATACAATGCAGCTTTTAACATCTGCCATTATTCCAAAGCACTTCAGAGACATTGATAGTTTCAGAGCTATTAGTCCTACAAATACTGTCTTTCTAATATTCATTTATGATGAAATAAAGAAACAGGGGTTGTAATACTATTAGCATTACAGTCTTCATCATAGGTATATGTGTTTATTTATTTTTATTTGTTAAATTTGTTCTCTGTCTAGCTCACCATGGGATTACTCTAGGTTGCTTTACAACAATAAAAATGAGAAGTGAAAAGTGTAGTAAAATAATGGAACAATAGAATAAATAGTGGAAAAGAACACAATACAGTGATGTGAGAATAAAAGACGGGTGAGTTTGGAAGCAGGGAGCAAGGGAGAAGGTGGAGTTTGCTATCAATCTAGTAGCTACCTCCAGTGTGGTTAAAGATTTTTAAAATCTGGTATTTAGGCTGACAATTAAAATTGATAAAGCTGTTTCTTATGTAAGACAAATTATTTTCATGCTAGATGTAAGATGAAACAAAATAAGTCTTAAATCAAGCTCCTACATTGTAAATGTTCAAGCAGTTATTTGTCTTTTCAAACTGAGGGGTCAACCCAAAACAACTTCTTCATAAAAAGACAAACATGTGACATGTATTGAAATAAGCAGTTTCATGCTGGAAAATCTACCAATTTTGCTGGTTTGAAGCAGTTTTCAAAGGATAGATGGGCCAAAATTCCAACTCAGTGCTGTAAGAAGCAATTAAAGGAAGTGTTTGGCTGCAATTATTGCAATTCAAAATGATGCAATCAGTCACTGAATTAAAAAAAATAGCAAGTACATTTTCATGCAGATACACTGGATGTGGTACAACTGTCTTTATGAAAGAAAGGAAACAAGAATCAGACCTGGGTTTTTATCGATCACTGGCAAAGGACCCACATGAACCTTCAAGAAGTTTGGTGGAAAAGATATGAAAAATATCAGAAAAGCAAAAAAAAATAATTTTTCATAAGGTGAATATTTTTTTATAAGGTGCGTTTACAAGAATTACAAATGGGTGAAAGTACATTCCCAGGTAGAAAGAAGTCCAAATGACATTCACCCAGCCTTGGACACTTCCTGTTTCTTCTCCTTACCTTCTCAAGAAGAATGAAGATTCTTCTTTATTCCATGTCACAGTAGAAGATTTCTGCTTGTTTTATGTGAATCAAGAAAGTATGATTTAAAATAAACCCTAGGATTTGCTCATCTCTTAAAAACATAGCTTATTTAACTGTCTTATTTAAGGAATTAGAAGTTATTTTAAACCACAATTGCTAGCTCAGAAATAAAAGCAAGTTAGGAATTGTTTAAAACAAAATGAAATTCTAGCTTATATTTTGCTTTTGGAAAACCACAGGAAAAGCAGAGATTTGGCCAAGGCGCTTCACCTAGGATTTTGTGTGGCACTTATTTTACTTGTACCTACACAGTAACTTTAACATGTGGCTCTGTTTTACATATGAATGCTAGAAGCCTTAGAACTGTGAATTGGGAATCATTTTATGAATCAGAGAAGTCTTCTTTCGCTTACAGGTGAATTGTTTTCCTTATTACTCTGATTAACTTCACAGTCTGAGACAGGGTCATCACTACTGAACATATTAGCAAGGACTATACATTTATGGGGAGAGTCAATAAAGTTTCTTAAGGAGTTTGGTCTGATAATGTCTGAGATTAACCACTTTAAGAGAGGAGTGGACAATGGTCCCCTTGCTCTTGGCCTTCTGTAAATCACGGATGATTGAGATATTCCAGAGAGCAATGGGAGTATGATTAAACCATCTGGTTAAAGTTTTTAGATCATATTTGATTTTCATTTTTCTCTCTTCTGTGCCTGTTTGTTTTGATAATGCCAACTTCCAGGAATCACCTAAAATTGTAAGGGCAAAAAAAGACGGTCAATAAAAAAATTCCATACAAAATATGGTAGGCAATTCCAAATAGACAGAGGTGGTCAAAATGGAATTGTTTTACATGTTACACATATGAAAAGAAGCAGGGCTTTAATTGTATGTTTGCAGCTGACCTCTTGACTTTTTTTGGCCACTACCATCTCACAGGCATTTTTGCAAAAGGGAATCCAATCTGCCATGCTTCAGCACCAAGCCTTATTTGCCTTTGTAGGCAGGGGTCAAAGGTTTGGAAGTTGATGACAAGAACAGAGCAAATGATATAGAGGAAAGGGGTAATAACTCCAGCCCCCAAATTAACGCTCGTGCCTGGCAGGAAATGGTACCCAGTTGCTCCACAGACAATGCGGTGATGCTCCTGCTTTAGAATTTCTGGCCTCTTTCTTGGGCCTTAAGAACAAGCATAGTTGCCACTATTGTAAACAAGCATAGTGGCAGGATGACACGCAGCTAATTGTTGGTGAATGTCAATTCTTCTCTCCCAGTCAGCTTTGCAAGCAGGATATTATGAGGTTTAATTGCTGCATGACTGGTAGTTAAATATTGTTTGCTTAGATGTTTCAATAGAGGGAGAGAGGTGAGGTGAGACTCCCAAGCCAAGCACAATAAATCATTTTTGGATCCTGCTTTTAGGGAGTGCCTGGCATTTTGCCTGTAGCCTATCATTAAGCCAAACTGCCCTCTTCCTTCTGAAGCATTCCCAGGACCTTCCCTTCTTTTTTTTCCACCTCTCCTGCTTCTTTCAGGCTCATTTCTGCCTGATGTTTCCTTTAGCAGCAAAGATTGCCTTTGCTCCTTTTTGTTTCATGGATTCATCCTCAGGATTTCTGTTTATTTTCCTTTTCAGTCCGTTTTATCTCTACCAACTCATGTTTTTACTGAGGCCAATCTTTATGGATATTTACAATTTTGCTCTAGAATTTTGCTATTTCGAGAGAAGGTTCCTTTCTTATCATATACAGGTAGTCCTTGACTTACAACAGTTCATTTAGTGACTGTTGAAAGTTACCACAGCACTGAAAAAAGTTACTTATGACCGTTTTTCACCCTTATGATTGTTTCAGCACCTCCATGGTCACCTGATCAAAATTCAAATGCTTGGCAATGGATTCGTATTTATGGCGGTTGTAGTGTCCCAGGATCATGTGATCATCTTTTGCGAATTTCTGACAAAGTCAAAGGGGAAGCCAAATTCCCTTAATTTATGTTACTAAGTGAACAACTGAGGAAAGAAAGATCATAAAATGGGGCAAAACTCACTTAACAAATATTTCACTTAGCAACAGAAATGTTGGACTCAATTATGGTCATAACTCAAGGACTACCTGTATAATTATAATTCTACAAATAGTGAGGAAATAGAAATCAATGTTTTATCGTATTGTTCAGTGTGCTTGGTTAATCATTTGCAGCTGATCTGCATCGTGTAGCTTGAAGAATATCATAGAATACTTACAGTATATACTGTACATTCCAATGCTCAGTCTGAAGTTCTCAAAATTAGGATTCCTGTAAGTGTGCATTTTCTGTAGATGAGGATGAAAAACCATGCACTGAATTCCAAGACATACTTTTGGCAAACCAGAAGAACAAGTGCATAAAGTGAGACTTTTTTCCCCACTCTAAAAGCAGCTGATCTCTCCTCTGGCCTACCATAAAGTTGTTAAACACTCAGAACTAATTTTATAGTGTATTTGAATCCAAACAACCTTCTGCTTGGTACAAGCACAGTTGTTGACTCTGTAACATAATATGCACAATCAGGTAACAGCTTTTGTATCTAAATGTCAAAGTAAAAGAGAAAAGAAGTCACAGGCGAACATTTCTCTTTTGTTCCTTCCCTTCTCCATCTCCTTATTCCATTACTTAAATAAAGCATTTTTGGAATATTCTTGCTACCTGAATTGTCACAATTATTGCACTTCAATCTTATATAAGATTCTTGGTTTTTATTAAATTCTTTAGATTCTTAATGTCTTCCTGACATTATTCCAAGTTTTCCCAAACAATTTCTCTTGACATTCTATCCCATTCTTTACAAAGTAGACTGGACCATTATACATTGATAAGGTCAAAAATATCCTCCATTAAAGAAAAAGCTATATTTTGTTTTTAGGTCCTTACCAGTATAAGATATCATTTATCTACCTGACTATCTTTCTAAAACCAAAGTGCCTCTCCAGAATGTTAAACAAGCAGTAAGTTCAGTTCTGACAGATTTTGATTTGGAGGGAGGGGGAGACATATGTGCTATTTTCATGTTTGTGTATGATTGTGTAAGTCAGGAATCTATCTTGATTCTAAGCATAGGTGGGGAAATTGAACTGATCCCAGGAAAACACAAATAGACAATGTTGATCAGATAACATTGTAACCAAAGCATATCAGATGAGAGCCATAGCACTGTGATGTATTTAACCTCAAGCAAACATGAAGCTTAAAGCAACATATAATTAGAAAGGAAAATATTTTCTCTTCTGTTCTCCCCACTAATTCCATCTTGCTACAGATACAAATCCAACCTGCAAAGCCAAGGCTGCATTATTCATTAGTTATGTTTCCTCCCTGTCCACTAAAACAATCCCTTCCAACTTAGGTTCAATCCTATAATAATAATCCTCCTGATGGGTTAATACTGTGTTTTTACCTGGTTGTATTTCTATGTATCCGTAGCCTGCAATGACAACAACATGCTTTAATCACAGCTAAAATTACTATGTGCTCTTACAGCTTAAGTCTATGGAAAAGTTTTTCTCGAACACTTTTTTGTCTATGGAATGTTTTACACTGTTGTAGAATATCACAAATCAGCAAGGGATCAGAATGCATATCAACATATTTATTGATAATGGAAATATGGGCTGAGATAGGGTGAGCTGATAAGGCAGAAATGGAAAAATAGAAAACTCATTCATAGATTGACTCCGTTTTGAAGTTGGCCTATGTGTTTGCTCACATTCTCTAGGCCAGGGGTCCCCAACCACCGGTCCCTGGACCGGTACTGGTCCATGGATCATTTTTTACCAGGCCGCAAAGCTTGGGCACCGCCATCTTGTTTCAAAAGCGCTTCCGGGTTTTCGGTTGCTTCCGGGTTTTTGGTTGGAAAGTGCTTCCGGTTTTTCAGTTGGAAAGCGGCATTTGGGTGCTCGCACCTTAGTTTCATCGAAGGGGGGTGTGGCTTCGTCCTGATGGCGGTGGAGTCTCACGTTACTCAGGTACCGGTCCGTGGAAGAATAAATAATCGTGAAACCGGTCCCTGGTTTGAAAAATGTTGGGGGCCACTGCTCTAGGCTATCACTCTCCTTTCCTGAGGAGAAAATGCTTAATTTGCAAAAGACATAAAATAATTTACAGGAGGCAGAGAGAAGGAGATCCAGACTGACAGCAGAGACTCTACCATAATTTTTTTGTTGTATGGGCCTTTTCTTGCCTAGACCACTGATCTACATTATTTCCTATCTTAGCCTCCATTTTGTGGAACTCTTCCCATTTCCAAAGATTCTTCTGGAAAGAAAATGATTATTGGACTGTTTAATGCAAAGCATTAAAAAGATTTAGCAAGATTTTGCTAGCATTCTCTTCAACAAAACTGTAGCTCAAGTGAATGGTAAGCTGGGTGAGCAGGTATCAACGTCATCCTCACATACCAAGAGGAAAAAAATCACAAGAAGGGCATTTCCACAGTACAATTCTTTCTACTTACCAACACCTCAAAAGCAGGTTGATCCATGAACAATTTTCCTGTCAACCATCTTGAAGTACTGAGCTGACTAATAAGAGAGTACAAAAATATTATTCAATCCAAGTCCTGAACCATCCCATATTGTTTCTCACATCCAAGAAAAAAACACCAGAAAATTCTGATTCTGCCTATTTCATTAAAGTTGACATTTTCTTTCGGCAATTCTTGCCTTCGAAAAAATGTTAAGCTGCTAAAAGATTGCCCCTACCAGCATTGTTATGTCTGAAGGCAGATGCAGTGCTTTGGTTGTTTCTATTATTATTGATTGCTTAAATTAAAATCAAATATAAATATAATTTGGATTTTGCAAATACAAATATTTAAGTATGCTTCTTAATAATTTGCCTTCCTCAAAAAGAGTCAGTTCAATCTGGCTGTTCAATCTCAGCAACTATCTCCCTAAATTTCTTGGCTAGATTTTTTCCAATGTCAGCTTTCATCAACAGATTGGTAAATGAAAAGATGTTTATTAGTCTAGCTGATACTGAGAGAGTAGTCAGGAAAACTTCTGTTCTCCAGGAATCTGGAGGTGTACAATGGCACTCCTTGAAACAGGCATCATATCTTTGTTTCTGTTTTTAAGCTCCCAACTCAGATTAATTGACTTACAGGTTTTTTTAGTTTTCCAGCATAATATGTGTTTGTTGCAGTCCTCCTCCTCATTTTCCTCTTACTCCTCCTCTTCTTCTTCTTTTCCTCCTCCTTCTTTTTTGTAAGCCTCTCTTCTCCAGAATGGTTTCAACAGGATCTGTGCATGGGATGTATTCAGCTCTGTTCGGCTACAGATTGAATAGAAAAACTGAAGACACACCCCTTCTGGGCCACCATTTCCAGTCCTTCTATTCAGTCTCAGCAGAGATAGACATTTTTAATATTGCTCCTCTATACTTTATCCATAGAGGGGTTTTGTAGTATTTTTAATTTAGATTTGTTATTTTGGACTAACCATATATCAGTCCTTAAGGGCCTAATAGCATCTTAGGCCTTTCAAAAGCCTCGATGCTTATTATGATCATAAGCCTCTATTCCATTGGCTTTTTCAAGCAAATAGACTTCCACAGTCCGGAGTTTGCAGAGACCGCTCCCAAAATCCTGGAATAGGGTTTTGGGAGCATTGAAGAGACATTTTTTACTAGTTGAGCAGCCTGCCTGTATAAGGGACCGCTAAGCAGTCCAAGCACAGAAGGCATCTTTATTCGAAAAGCCTGTCAGACAGCCTGCCCAAATAAGGGAGCACAAGTCTAAGCAGAGCTGCTGTGTGAGCCACAACGAGGTTCCAGCAAAGGTAAAATCAACTTGGTGACGGCTTAAATTGGCGGGAGCGCCATTTTGTAGAAGCAGCCATTTTCTAGCCAGCTCTAGTGTGCCTCACGACCCGATCTATACCTCTCACAGACAGTTAACCTTGAAAGATTCTGGTTATTGGGCTATTTAATTGTCATCAAATTGGCGGAATTCTGTCCTGAGGGGCAAAGCCTCAGAAAGAAGACAAGAGGAATTTTTCCTCAGCTTTTCTACCCTTGTGTGCTGTGTGCCTCACGACTAGAGCTATACTGCTTATAGACAGTTAACCTTGAACGATTCTGGTTATTGAGAGTTATTTAATTGTCTTGAAATTGGTGAAACTCTGTCCTGAGGGTCAAAGTCTCAGAAAAAGTTTTTCTTAAAAAATTTAATAAGATGTATTACAATAAATTGTTGTTTCAATTTTTATTTGATATAGTCAGAGTAATGTTAAAGTCAGTTACAGACATTATGGAGGAATCTTCCGACACAATATCTTCACATCTGATTGCTTCCAATCAACAAAAAGGTAGGGGTAAAAGAACTTGTAAGACCAGAGGATCAGTTCAGGAGGCAGCTGACAAAATCAGGGCCAAGGCCAGAGCTACTAGGAAAACCAAAGCTGATGAGCAGGCCGAGCGTAGACTACATAATGCATTGGTCAAGTAAGTAGAGGAGAATTCAAAAGAACAAATAAAATCACTGCAATTAAATACTCCTAAGGGGGATCACACAAGTCAATCTATTCTATCCCAACTGGGATCAGACATGGACTATTTGGGCCAAGTAGTTTTCTAACACACAGGATTCTGAACTTCCAGGGTGTTCTTACTTGAGTAATCCAAGACCAATGGCTCCTCCTTTAACTAGATAAGGGCAAATGCAACACACTGAAACAGGAGGGCAGTTAATGCCGCTGGTGGTTCAGCAGTGTTTTACATAACTTATTGGTCAGGGAATGATGGGAGAACTTCAGACTAACAGTCCAAATCAGGCAGAATCTAGAGTAGGTCCCTCCCACTGTAGGAGGCATTCCCACTCCCTTAGACAAACACTTATGACCAAAACATGGTCTCCTAATACTTCAGAGGATAAACAATCTGAATATTTAGTAGAGGAAGGCGAAATAGAATCTCTTTCTGTAGAGGAGACAGAAACAGAGATGTCTGATACCAAAGGCCTGTTTAAACCACATTTATTTAAAGCATTACTAGCTAAGGCCAAGAGCGCAATTGGCCTAGAATTGAACAAAGAGACACCTTGTATTACTCACAAACGGGGCAATGAAGCCCTTTTCATGGACCCAAAGTGGAAGCAGAAGTTCCTACAAAATATTCTTTAATATGGTGCAGAGACAGCTAGATGTCCCCAGTTCGGGTCCTGGGGTAACAGTCTTTGACATACCATTAGCAGCAACTTTTCAGCTCCCTGGGGTTGATGACCCAGTGCTAGCTTTAGCATATTCTTCAACTAACCTCAATTATGAAGATGATGTCCTAAAAGGAGAGGTCAGAAAGGCTGATTTAATGTGGCAAAAGACACACCAGGCAGCTGTATGGGCAGTCAAAACTACCACAGCGGCTTCCTTTTTCTCTAAGGCCACTGTGATATGGCTAAGACAAATGCAGCAGCAGGTACCAACAGACAATATAAGAGCCCACTTAGACTTTAACAAAGTTATAGCTGCATCAGAATATACGGCAGACAAAGCTTTGAACTCTGTCAAATTCGCCATTCATGGGCCATGTTTTTCAGCGGTTGCCACACGCAGGTTAATCTGGCTCAGGTATTGGCAGGCCAACATCAAGAAGAAATGGAAGCTGGCATCCACACCATACAAAGGTGGAAAGCTATTTGGGGCACCCTTAGATCCCATTCTCAGCAAATCACGGGATAAACGTCTACCAGCCAAAGAAATCAAGCAAACTTCGACCAGAGGTAACTTTTCAACAGGCTCAAGGAAACAACTACAAGGCAAGATCTCAACCACAGATCAAACAGTCATTCCATGGTTCTTCAAACAGGCCATTCTGAAAATACAAATAGGCACTTGTAAACTCTTGTGGGTGGTAGATTACAAAGTTTTGCAGACCAATGGGAGAAAACAACCTTAGATCTTTGGCTCAGACAGACAACAAGGGAAGGTCTAGCACTTGAATTTTGAGCCAGGCCCCTAGATTTTTTATCAGGTGTCCAGTATCTTCAAACATACACAAAAGGAGATAGATGGAAGAGGCAATTCAGCACCTCCTAACAATCCAAGCTGTGGAAGCAGTCCCAGAGAAGCCACAGGGCCAAGGCTTCTACTCTATGTTATTTCTTGTTCCCAAATCATCAGGGGGATGAAGGGCTATTTTAAACCTGAAAAGACTAAACTTTTTTGTTATTTATCATAGGTTCAAGATGCACACACTTCAATCTATTTTGAAGAAAGTGAGACATGGTGTCTATTTAGTTTCAATTGGCCTTATCGAAGAGTATTTGCATATTCCATTCTTACCTGACCGTCGCAAGTATTTAAGAATTTGTTACCCAGGTTGACATTTTCAGTATAGAGCACTCCCCTTTGGGTTGGCATCTGCACCCAGGGCATTTACCAAAACCCTGGCAGCTGTAACAGTCCATCTTAGAAATGTTCCAATTAGGATACTGGCCTACTTGGACGATATCTTAATATAATTAGTCCCCCATGAGTTAGCTATTAGAGACTTAACCATTACCCTACAAACCTTACAATCTCATGGATTTTCGGTTAATCAGGAAAAGAGTCAGTTTGAACCATCTACCAAATGTTTACTTTTAGGGCCAATAATAGATACTGAATTAGCTTTAGTTTTCCTCTCTCAACAAAGAAGAGAAGACATTAAAGTGTTAGCAGCCCATTTCTTTTGCATAAGAAGGGCATCCCCAGCACAAATGTAAAAATTACTAGGCAAAATGATATACTGCCTTGATATAGTGCCATGGGCATGAATACATTCTCATGAATTGCAATGGTTCTTATTACCTTTCAGAGATCCATGAAAGGTATCTCTCCCATCCGAATTAAATTGCCAACCAAGGTGTTAATGTCCTTGCTTTGGTGGACCTCTTCAGCATTAGATAAAGGATGCTCCTTTAAAGACAGGGAGTTTACAACAATAACTACCAATGCTAGTCTCTCTAGATGGAGGGCCCATTGTCAAGATAAGGTAGCACAGGGCATTTGTAATGCTAATGACATCAAGCATAATATCAGTTGGTTAGAATTAAGAGCAGTCCACCTAGCTCTCAAGGAATTTGAGGCAATAAGCAGGGGACAAGATGTGTTAATCCTAACAGGCAATATGGCCCCTAAGGTGCACATTAATCGTCAGGGAGGAACACAGTCAAAGTCATTACAAAAAGAAGCTTCCTGTCTCTGCAGATGGGCAGAGACATCAAAGCTGAACATATTTCAGGGACACAAAATGTCAGGGCAGATTGGCTAAGCAGATCTACAATAGATCAGGCAGAGTGGACTTTGCATCCGCTTCTTTTTCAAGAAATTTCCAACAGATTTGGTCACCCAATATTGGATCTGTTTGTATCTGAGTTGAATCATCAACTGCCCAGGTTACCATCCCGGGGAGTGGAAGGAGTCAATGCCCTTCGCTGTCAGTGATCAAAGGGATTCCCTTATGCCTTCCTTCCATTACCTCTTATCTCGGCAGTCATCAGGAAGACCTTAGAGCAGAAAGCAGAGATGCTCCTTGTGGCACTGTATTGGCCCAGGAGGCCGTATTTGCAGACTTGGTCAGTTTGTCAGTGTCATGTCCATGGAGGATTCCTCCCGAGAGGGTGTCTTTCAACCAGGAGCCAATTCAACATTTAGAGCCTCAATGGCTTCACTTGGCCGCCTGGCACTTGAGAGGAGGAGACTGTTTAAAAAGGTGGGTCTTTCCACACAGGTTATTAACACTATACAAGCAGATAAGACAATCCACTCTTAGGATTTTGAGACGGAGAGTTTTCTGTAATTTGGTTTACTTTATTGTCATTGCACCTCGTACAACAAAATCAGACACCATCTTCAGTGCACATCATGACCATGATCATGAAAATAAACACAAACACACATCCTTCACCCTTCACACATTGAACCGGAAACCCCCAACACCACACCAACACTGCACTATACAGTAGAATTCAAAAGAGCTACTGCCCTGGGATAGAAGCTGTTTTTCAGCCTATTTGTCCTTGTTTTTATTATTCTGTACCATCTGCCAGATGGTAATCGTTCAAAAAAAGGGTTCCCAGGATGAGATAGATCTTTGAGAATGTTTTGAACTTTCTTAAGGCAGTGGGAGCTATAAAGCTCTTCCAAAAAGGGGAGGGGGCAACCAGTGATCTTCTGGGCAATGACATTAACCCTCTGGAGTGCAGTATGTTAAAATTGGTTCAAGGATAAGGGTTCAGATCCTGGAGAGGCTTCAATCTCCCAGCTTTTAGATGTTTTACAACAAGGATTGGACAAGGGTCTTGCCCCAGCTACTCTCCGTAAACATGTTGCAGCACTCTCATTGGTACCTTCATGTACAACTTCAGATTTATTGTCACAAAAGCCTTTAATTCAACATTTTCTTAAAGGAGCAGCAAATTTAAGACCAGGGGTCATTCATAGATTTCCATCATGGGACTGCAAGCCCTTACGCTTTCACCCTTTGAGCCTTTGAGAACTGTCAGCCTACAGCACTTATCATATAAAGTAATTTTTCTAGTGGCAATTACGTCTGCTAGAAGGATATCGGAGCTTGCAGATCTGTCAATAAGACCTGATATCTGTATTTTTCACACCAATTGAGTTGTTTTATGATTGGATCCTACCTTTATACCAAAAGTCAATTCCTTCAGAAAGATGGAAGCAATGTTTATTTCTTATCATCAGAAATCCCTAGGACAAAGGGTGTCGTCTTCTTCCATAGGCAGATGGATTAGAGCAACCATTGCTAACATTTATAAAGCACAGGGGTTACCTGTCCCATCTCGCATCACAGCTCACTCAAGTAGTGTAGTGCAGCCACTATCGCAGTTTGGAGTACTCAGGCTTCAGTGGAAGAAATATGTAAGGCGATGACTTGGTCCACTCCTTCACCATTTGTTAGACATTATAAACTTGACTCACTTCCACGGAAGCAGCATTTGGAAGGAGAGTACTCCAAAAGGTATTGCCAGAAGATCAGAGACATTAGGGTTAGAATCCCTCCCATTGGACATTGTTTTGGTATGTCCCAGACATGGATCCTGTCAAAACCATTCTGGAGAAGGAGCGTTGTAGACTTACCTGAGAATGCGCCTTCTCAGATGATGTAGACAGGATCCAGACCCACCCATTTTCTTAGGTTCTGGCAATCATGTTGGGTATTGGACTAAAATTTAAGTTATTATTAATCATGAATGTTATACAAAGATGGGACTCTTGCAACATATACAGGAAAGCCTCGACTTCATTCAGAACTGGAGATGGTGGCCCGGAAGGCGTGTGCTTCAGTTTTTCTATTCAGTCTATAGCCGAGCAGAGCTGAATACATCCCGTGCATGGATCCTGTCTATACCATCTGAGAAGGCGCTTTCTCAGGTAAGTTTACTAATGCTCCTTCTCCCTTTCAGAAATTCATATGGGATGAAGTGAGGGAAGGGAGAGCTTCGTGTAACTGCTGGTTTTACAGCAGTCCCTCTGATGTCAGAGAAGGGCACCTTTTGGTAATATGGAGACTGATTATATTTTGACTTCCACAACATCTTTGAAACATAATTATTTCCTTGAATAATAAATACATTTGATGCCAAGATCTTCAAAAAATAGCAGCTATACAAACTTCTTCCCATGTCACTTAAGTGCCACAAGGTTGTTTAAAAAAGGCAAAAAGCAACCATTTGAATGCTATGACTTCTAAATACTTTTCAATGGCAAATCCATAAAGATCATGCAGTCTACTTGGGAGATGACATAGGCCTGCACTATTGCAACCAGCCTATCCAGAGCATCAATGGAAAGAACAGAGAAGCATCCTCATCTATGGCAACAATTTGCCACCCAAGGCCACTGACAGACCGATGAGCATACTAATCCACAAATCTTCAGTTGCAGTTTAATGTTATCCATGAATTTATTTGCTTATACCCACAAGCAGGTTGGCATATCAGTGATCACCAAAGCCCTCCAAGATTTTTTTTTTTTTAAAAAGTTCACTGGGTTTGATGGTGGACCTAATATCAAGAAAGACGAAGTAGAACAATGAGAAGGTGAGCATCCACAAAATTTGACTGACTGAGAAGAAGAAAAAATCATTTTGGTCAATAACCAGACTTTAGCAAACTAAAATAGTAAAACACAATAAAGCATTTATACAAATGTGGATTAACTGAATGCTGCTTCCTTAGCATAATTGCCTCATTACCTAAGGCTGATTTGAATAGAATGATATTTAGCAAGAGCTGTTGATTTGTTTAGTGTTGCTCAACTTGTCTATACAAGGAGGGTGTGTAAGACATACTTCTTCAATTTCCTTTCTAATCTGGTATTGGCTTCATATCCCAATCTGACAGATCTATGTGGATTCATTTATGAAGTGCATGGTTGATACTGGGCTGTGAGAGAAACTGCATTGTGTTTACAAGTCTGGCTCATATTAATGAAGCCTGAAACATGTTGTTGATAAATTGTCTAGTCTAAAAAGGGTGCTCTTGTACTGTAATCCTCCCTGCCAGCCTGAAATATGATTGTTTGGTATTCTATGAATTGACTTTCAGCCCACCTGAAGTTAAATTGAATAGTATCCAGAATACCTGAATGCCATCCAGAAGCAATTATAGACACAGGCATATTTTCTATCAAAGTGTAATATCATGGACCCCATGTGTGTCACCATTCAAATTGTGCTTTAGTTCTCGTAATTATCCATTACTTTATTAATAGGTGTTTCAAATTAACAGAGTTGTATTGCGGAACACAGTTCAAATTAACAAGCATAACATCTGGAAAATTTAATACAGGTAGTCCTCAACTTACAACAGTTCGCATAGTGACTGTTCGAAGTTACAATGGCACTGAAAACAGTGACTTATGACCATTTTTCACACTTACGATCATTGCAGCATCCCCATGGTCACATGATTCACATTCAGATTCTTGAAAATTGACTCACATGTGTCCCAGGGTCACTTTCTGACAGGCAAAGTCAATGGGGAAACTAGACTCACAACTAATTTAACCACTGCAATGATTCACTTAATAAATAGGGCAAGAAAAGTCATAAAATGGGGCAAAACTTACTCAACAAATTTCTCAGTTAACAACATACATTTTGGGCTCAATTGTCGTTGTAAGTTGAGGGCTACCTGTATTACTAAATGGCCAAACTTTATGTTAGTGTGTTCTGTGTATATTCTTCAACAGAATATTCTTCAACATCTGAGAACTAAGGGTCTGAGAATTAAGGCTCTAGGGAAGGCTTGTCTAACCCGTGGCCCATGGGCCGCATGCAGCCCAGGTCGCCTCGTAATGCGGCCCAGTGCCCACCCCAACCTTCATGCCAGAGCCAGCGAGGAGGAGGAGGAGAGGCAGGCGCGAAGTGGGGCGAGGCAAGTGCCACGCCAAGCAGCAACAGAAAAGGCGGGTGCCATCAGAGCGCCACCTCCTGCTGTTGCCACCGCCACCGCCGCCACTTCTGCCCCCAAGGCCACTGCTACTTCTTCCCCCGCCGCTGCTTCTGCCCCTGCCACCACTGCTGCTTCTGCCCCCGCCCCCGCCCCCGCCCCCGCCGCCACTTCTGCCCCCGCCGCCGCCCCTGCTGCCGCTTCTGCCCCCGCCGCCGCTGCTACTTCTGCCCCTGCCGCCGCTACTACTTCTGCCCCCGCCACTGCTGCCGCTTCTGCCCCCGCCGCCGCTGCTACTTCTGCCCCCGCCCCTGCTGCCGCTTCTGCCCCCGCCGCCGCTGCTACTTCTGCCCCCGCCGCCGCTACTACTTCTGCCCCCGCCACTGCTGCCGCTTCTGCCCCCACCCCCACTGCCGCTTCTGCCCCCGCCGCCGCTGCTACTTCTGCCCCCACCACCGCTGCTGCTTCTGCCTTCCAGTCCTGCCACATCCAGCTGGGCCATTTGCAGGAGGAGAGGTAGGCGTGAGGCAGGCAAACTTTCTTCCCCCCCTCCCCCCTCTGCAAAATTTGGCCGGAAAATAAACCATGTTAAAAAAACCGTGTTAAAAAACCATGATAAAAATAAATTTTAATAAATAATTAATAATAAATAATAAAAACATCTCACTAACTTCATTTCCAAATAAATTTAATATGTTAACTATGTTTTCTATGGTTTTTTTGGATGATCAGGTATCGTTACTGTTATTTTATTTTATGTGCAGCCCAAACCAAATTTTCATCTTCTAATGTGGCCCAGGGAAGGTGAAAGGTTGGACACCCCTGCTCTAGGGACAAGCAGATCTCCCAATATCATCTCTTTTTTTCAGTGTTCATAATAATATTTACTAATCTCATATTTGTTTTATGTTGCTTAAGTGGAATCACATCCCCTGATAGTGCAAACATAAATTCACAGTTGGCCACTACACTGCACTTAGGACTTGTTCATTATTGTCTGATTTCCAAAATTAATACTCACGCTGCTACTTCCACTATGCTTTGTACACTTAAATGAACCTGTTGTCAAACATTGAAATGTTAATCTGCCCATTAGGACAAGTAGAGAAGCGGGGAGTGAGATGGCAAGCAAGCTCTTACCAGTTGAGTGACAGGATGTGGGAAGGCAGGGTTGAGAAGGCAAGATGGTGCTCCACAACTGTTGATTATTCAGGAAGACAGCGCGGAGGTGGCAAGTAGGTTCTTGATAGCTTTCAGCTACTGTGGAGTTGAGGCAGTGATTGAGTTTCTTAGTTTCTGAGATTGTTAGCTCTCTGAGAGTTGTTGAGACCATCTGAGGATTTATCTGTATCCTCAGAGTCACCTGATCAGTGCAAATCGGTGTGGAACCTTCTTGGAACTGCTGAAAGGGCTGCATTGTAGACAGGAGATATCCCTCCCCCTCTGTTGAAAGGGAGCTGTTCAATTTCAATATAGATGGCCTTTTTGACTCCTTTCAAACCAGTGGTCCTCTCTGTTCCAGAATGCAGACTTCAAAAGAATGAATGTCAGAGAGCTAACAACTGACCTTCAAAGTGCTTAAGACCAGATGACTACAAAGAATATAAATCCTTCCATTTTCCACCATTCAGTCAGAACTGAAGAAGCTTCTTGGGTGAGAAGCAAAATGTTTTCAAGGGGAAAAAAAAACTCTAAGAAAGCCCAGTTGCCTTTTTACAAAGCACCTTTGTGACAGGAAAAATTGTAAAAAAAAAAAATCTCTCTTTCTCTCCTTCTCCCTCTCTTCCCTACTCCAGCAGGCAAGGTGATATGACAATCAGTAGAGAGAGATATGGCCTGGACAGAACATCAAATCTTCAGTGTGATTGAAGCAAAGAAAAAGCTTGAAACTTAGAAAGCAACTTCATTTTCAAAGTTATTTCGTGGAGGGGAGGCAAAGGAGAGAGAGAGAGAGACAAACAACTTAGGTCTGAAGTGTGGAAAAGCTTGTCAGCTATTTAAGTTCCACTCAGAACTTGACTTGATATTTCCTCTATTTGAGATGAATATGCATAAAATTAAGAACTTTAAAAACAGTCGTTTTTCTTTTTAAAATTGTTTTGTGTTGCTTAGGGCAAATGACTCAAATACGTTCTTAAAGTGACAACAACTGCAGCAAGCTTTATTCAAGAAGTATAAACAAAATACAAATAAACTACACCTGGAACTAAGGTGTACTCAAAGCTATTATGTTCTCATTTGTGTTATTGTTTATGTCTTGATAAGAAGGCCAGCTTTCAAAACACTACCATTGTTACTATACGAATGGAAAATGTACAAATCACTTCTGGATGACAACTTTATGTGCTGCAGGGTTTTGGTGGGTTTTTTTTCCCTCCTTTTGGGATCAAGTATCTAGAATATGCAGTTGCACACTTCAATTTATGAGTGTATGAAATAGAATAGATCACATAAACACACCACAGAGATGTGTTTAGATGTTAAAACATTTTACCTCACTTTTATAGTTTCTGGTGCAGAGAGGAATATGTGTTCTGATTGCTACTTTCCATATTAAAAGTCACAAGTATTGAAAAGGAAAAGCTACAGAGTGGCCATTGATCCACCTCTGAGGAGAGCTAAGTCGTTTAAAAGCCTGACCCTGACCCTGACCCTGACCCTCAGATGGAGGATAGGCTAGCCTCTGGCAGTTTTTCAGAAGAGTGCTTTTTTTTCTCATTCACCTAATAAAACCTTTGGGGAAAAGCTAGCTCTGCTGAAATTTCAAGGGAATGTGAAAGATTAAGAGCAAGACCATAGAGTTATAGTCAAAGCTATGGTTTTTCCAATAGTAATGTATGGCTGTGAGTGTTGGACCTTAAGGAAGGCTGACAGCCGAAGAATTGATGCATTCAGATTGTGGTATCAGAGAAGACTTCTGAAGAGTCTTGGACTGCAAGGAGATCAAATCAGTCAATCCTAGAAAAAAAATCAACACTGATTGTTCTTTGGAAGGACAGATATGGAAGCTGAAGCTCAAATACTCTGGCCATCAAATGAGAAGAGAAGACCTGATGCCATAATTGGTCTTTCTCTTAGTCTTTCATACCTGCTGCTTCTGAGTAGATCAGTATACCAATGCTTGCCTTTTTCTTTAAGGGGATGTTCCATTCCTCAATAGTCCTTATACTTTTATTTTCCTTTTTCAGACCTTTGCACATATGGATGCCTTCATAAACCCTTCCCAAGGGAACACAAATACAAGTCCTTTCTTTCTCGTCCGCCCCTTTATTGTACCATCATTGCTTTGATGCTGTAATGATTTAAAACAAAGGAAACCAGGTGTTCCTTCATTCTTGTGTTCCATTGTAGGCCATGGAAATTTTTTAGCAAATAGAAACTGATAGTTCACTTTCATGGAAGCTGCTAAGCAACATTACTTGAAACCTTTTAACTTCATTCCAATCTGCCTAGATTGCAACTTAAAGGTTTAAAAAGGAAAGGGGAAGTGGAAAGGAGGAAAGGGAAATGTGAAAGGAAGGAAAAGGGGGAGAGTGAGATAGAGAGGGAAAGGGTTGGGAAAAGGAAAGGAAAGGGACAGGGGAAGGATATTTTCAGTTGTGTGTGCCCAAAGTAGAAAAAAAGGAGAACATGCTTTACCAAGCCTGACATAAATCAAAAGATAGCCTCCTGGAGATGTAAGGATGAATGGAATGAAAAAACTGCAGAGAGTTTGGGAAAATACAGGCTGAAAAAAGACATAACAGTTGATTGTTGCATCAGTCACAAGGTAAGCTTAAAAATGGAACTGTTCCTTTTTATGGGGGAATTCAATCCATTTATATTTATTGACAACATTTCATTTTCCCTGTCCATCTCCTTTACTTATATATAGGTTTTATTCTCATCTGGGATTTGATCCCTAAATGAAAAAGAAGCCTCTTCATTCAGGCAGTGTCATCCCGACTCTTACTTGTCAAAGGGTCATATCAAGTTGAGTGAGTCTATTTACTATATTTAAAATGCTGCAACCTCACTCCTCCTGCCCTCTTAATAGCATAAGCCTGTTACCTTTGCAGCAGTTGCGTGAGGTAGTTTGTTTTGAGATAATTCTGGGCTAAACCCTGTCTAAAGCCCTTCTATAGTTGCTGTTACAACTTTTAAATTTTGCTTGAGATGTCTGATCCCTCACATTTTCACAAGTCATTTTATCACCTCCAAACATCATTAGAGTACAATTTGTGTACTGAGTTAGTCCTAGGCTTTGCATTAGCTTTGAGTTCGTCCTAGGCTGAAATGCTTGAAGGTGGGTTTTTTTTCCTAAAGACATGGCTTTGCCAGTGAGCTTGGGGCCCCAGTATGGGAACAGCGCAAGGGGGGGTGATTAATGATGGATCCCACCTCCCCCTTCCCCCACTGGCCCTGCCTTCCCCATGTGCCTTTGGTTTTAATGTTTGATTTTTAACTGTTTATGTTTTAATTGTATATTGTATATGTAACTAAGTCACCCAGAGTTACCTTATGGTAGGATGGGCGGCCAATATGTTTTATAAATAAGCAAATAAACTAAAACCTCTCATTATAGTGCAGAAACTTCTGAGTTCTCCAGAATTATTCAGATTATATAGTCAGTAAAACTGCAATGGGTTATAACTGGAAGAAGTTGCAGGGAAAAGCCCTAAAATGCTGGTGTTGTTTGTATCATATTAAGCTGGAATGTGTGGAGGTGGTATACAGCCTTAATTAAATGAGTTACATCTAAGATTGCATAATGCCTCCTGGATAGAGGGAATGGTAAGTCGTCCTTTAGCACTATACAATAAATACATTTGGTAATTCAGATAAAAATCAATGAATTATAATATTATGCAAAGCTTGGCAGATCAGAATCTTTCGATATAAAGGAAAGCTGTGATGGATTTCTTCTCCAATCCTACCTCTAATACTAGAATAATCTAAAAAGACAAACAGATTTCCTTACACTTTTCACAGCCTTAAATAAATAAAAATACTGATTAGAAAGTATTTGTGAAAGCCACACATGGCAAGATACTTGGGGTGGGAGAAAGGAAATGGCATTATTGTTATTTATGAGAATGGCCAGAGCAAATTATGGACAGCCATAGAAATACAATCCCTCATAATCACATCAGAATCCTAAAACTGAACCCTTGAGCAATGTGCTGAAAGAAACAACTTAATATCCGTAAAGCCTGAGGTTGCAGTGAGTTCTGTGTTTATCCAGCAAGTTAATCTATTATTTAAGAAACCAGCTGTTTACTACCATCTTTATTTGGAATAGTTATTAAATTCAGAGAAGTAACGTATAGGGGTTTATTTAAAACAGGGATATCAAACTCACATGGTCACAGCAGCGTTACGTGGCATATTGGGACTTTTTCCCACTTCGCTAAACCAGGTGTGGGCGTGGCTAGCATGTTACCCATCCAGCTCATGGTCCAGTAGTTTGACAGCTCTGATTTAGAATATAACTTTGACCAATGCTTCACATGAATGAAAAAAGGCATCCAAAGGGATTTCGTATGGTGTAAGGAATTCCTTTTTATATTTGTCCACATTACTTCAGCATAATCAAAAAATTCTGAACTCCAAACCCAGCAATGCTTAATATGGCAAACCTACACAACGTGGGGTAAATATTTCTAGCAGTTTCTTTAGCCTATGCCAAACAAACCTAGACAACCTTGCAATATGCAAGTCTTTGTGTTATCCCACACATCTCCTTTACATCTTACAGTTCTTGCATCTCAAAGCAAGTACAGTAAAGTGCAAGTGTAAGAAATTGTAAAATACTACAATATAATCAAAGCAAGATAGAACAGCTGGCTGTGCCTTTCCTATATAGGTCCTTGGTAGCATGTAAGAACTGATAGATGGGCAACAATGAAATAAAATAGTAAAATTCCTACATTGCAAATGAATTACGTTATGCAAAATTGCAGGAAAGGAAAGTTTTGCAATATTGTGGGGAGGGGATAGGAAAGCAAGGAGAACATTGTCCAGAACTGAAAGGATGATGGCCCTTTGGGAAACATAAGGCTGAATGGAGCATGAGTTTCATTGACTTAATAGGGTTCAATCTCAGGAGTCTAAAAGCAGTGAGGCTGAACCTCTGACATGTGTGTCAAAGGTGACACATCACAACATTTTGTTCACCAGGACTCAACAACCACTATTCTCCAAAGCACTCCCCATTTTCAAGCAATTTTTGTAGACTGCAGAGACCATGTGAGAAACAGATGTGTTCTCCTGCAGCTTCTGAAAGTCGCATAAGAGGACATGATCCCGCACAGATTTCAGGGCCTCTGAAAATTTCACAAAAACAAGGCACGTTTGGGCAGTTTTTGGAAGCTGCAGAGGCTGCAGAAGAGCATTCTCCAAAGCTGCTTCAAGAACAAAGGCCTTGGGTGACCTTGAGCAGCCTTGGGTAGGCTGCAGGGACCTGAAGACAGAAAGAGGACACTGCCTGAAGGTAAGTGGTATGAGACAGATCTTGGAAAGCACTGATGCAGGGGCAATTGCATCATTCCCCAAGACTTGCACACCTTGGGGAATGGCATGAGATGATCTTTTTGAGTGGCAAAGATGGCACTAGCTCTGAAGTCAAGACCCAACCCTCTACTTTAGGCCAGCCTCAGCACTGCCATCAAGCGCCACTGTCCAGGGTGACTAGATGGTGAGAAGGGGAGGGGGAGAGAGAGATGCCAACATAGGCATTTTTGGAATTTTTGACGCACCCAAAAGGTTTGCCATCACTGCCCTAAAACAAACCACAGCCACCTCCTGAAAGCCTAGAATGAAATAGCTGCACAGGACAGCGACCAGCTGCTGGAGAGGAAGGACTTTCTGGATACTGCAGCCATGGAGCTGGGGCTGCTTTAGATTTGGAATGAGGCCTCCACTCCAAAGGGCATAAGACAGCTCAGGTTAGGAAACAGCTGTTTTGAATTGAAGCTGTAAATCAATGGAATGGGATGAAACTGGAAATCATGGTGTGCATTTACAAAGGGGCAGGAGTGAGAGGACGACATCTTCTGATCTTGCTCTCAGAAACCATAATCTATAATAGCAATAACAATAGCACTTAGGCTTATATACCGCTTTATAGTGCTTTACAGCCCTCTCTAAGCAGTTTACAGAGTCAGCATATTGCCCCCAACAATCTGGGTCCTCATTTTACCCACCTCAGAAGGATGGAAGGCTTGAGCCTGATAAGATTTGAACTGCCAAATTGTAGGCAGCTAGATGCAGAAGTAGCTTGCAATACTGCATTCTAACCACTGTGCCACAAAGGCTCCTTAATGGTCATGGGCCAAGGAGAAAGTGAGATTTCTATGTTCTCTCACTCACAATTTTTTTTAAAGGATAAATTACTATATATGGTGCTCTAAGATTTTAAAAAATGCTTTAATAGAAAAGTTTGTGAAGGAAAAAAAAGCAGAAAGGACCTATGGAAAGCTACAGAGAACCAACACTGGATGGAACCAACAGAGGAACTGGCCCCTGGGTCTGACAAAAGTGGGAAGTATGGAAATTGTTGAATAGACTGCATAAGAGTATAATAAGATGCAGAGATACTCTGAACAAATGGGGCTATCCAATGTCTTCTGCCCTTTGTGATTGTGGTAACATGCAGACAACAACACAGCCCTTATGTCCTGATCAATGCACACTTAAAGAACTCACGGCAGGGCAACAGAACTCAATTAGTGTTGCTAGTTCTGGGCAAGATCGATTTAATCTGTACATGTCTTAATCTTGTATTTTATATTTTAAATGTTATCTCATGTGCCTTATTTTAACGAGAGGAAAACCTTCTACGCACCAATTCCACCCATGCTTTCTACAATTTTCTAAACAAAAAACTAAAAGACTCAAGGTCTATCCCACCCCTGAAAGGACCTAATGGTAAAGACTGCAACGACGACACTATTAAAGCCAACCTCTTTAACACATTCTTTGGCTCAGTATTTGTAAACGGCAATGGATCATGCCCAGTATTTCCTAGTCAAATCACAGACAACTACAATGATCTAATACATATCAATTTTACAGAAGACAATGTTGAAAAAGCACTACGCAATCTAAAACCATCTCTATCTATTGGACCAGATGGAATATGTGCCTACTTCTTAAAAAAGCTACCCACTGCTATAGCCAAACCTCTAAAGCATAATCTTTGAAAAACCTTTCAGGACCAGCTCCTTGCCAAAACTATGGTCACAAGCCATGGTCATCCCCATCTTCAAAAAGGGAGACCCCAGCCTAGTTGAAAATTACAGACCAATCTCTTTATGCTGCGTCATCTGTAAAGTCATGGAAGCAATTATTAACCAATCCATCATCCTCCACTTAGAAACAAACAACCTACTCTCAAACAATTTGGTTTTAGGAAAAAAACTATCCTGTAATCCAGTGGTCCCCAACCTTTTTTGCACTGCGGCCCGGTACTGGCATCACAAAATCATCCGCGGCCCGGTACCAGCATCAGCACGCTTGGCAAGGCGAGCCGAGCGACCAGCCAGCCAGCCGTCCCCCACTTCTCCCCGCCACCTTCAACTCCTCCTTTGTACCTGTGTCGATGGGCTTCATGACAGCTTCAGGATGGTCGCTCGGCTCGCCTTGCCATGCGTGCTGAAAGAATCCTCGCGCCTTAGTTTTGTTCGAAGCCGCCGCCCCCCCTCGATGAAACTAAGGCGTGAGGATTCTTTCAGCACCCAAACACTGCTTTCTACCCGGAAAAGCTCACCGGAAGCACTTTTTCATCAAAACAAGATGGCGGCGCCCAGCAAACTGGCGGCCCAGTAGAAATTGTTCCACAGACCGGTACCGGTCCAGGGACCGGTGGTTGGGGACCCCTGCTGTAACCTGCAACTCTTACACTGCAAAAACATATGGACTATACAACTCGATCAGGGCAAAGCAATAGACACAATCTACATAGACTTCTGTAAAGCCTTCGATTCAGTGGTACACAACAAACTACTAAAACTAAAATCTTATGGTATCTCTGGACACCTACATAACTGGATAGAAGCATTCCTGTTAAACAGACAACAAATGGTCAAAATTGGGAGCGTCTTATCAAATTTTGTACCTGTCAACAGTGGTGTCCCCCAAGGCAGTGTTCTAGGACCAACTCTGTTCATACTCTACATAAATGACCTCTGTGATCATATGAAGAGCAACTGCGTTCTCTTCGCTGATGATGTAAAGCTGTTCAATACCACAGACAATACTGCTACCCTTAAAAAGACCTTGACTATGTATCAGAATGGTCCAACAAATGGCAACTTCAAATCTCATCACATAAATGCTCTGTCCTACATATTGGCAAAAAACCCAGAAAATAAAATACAAGCTGAATAGTCAAGACCTTGTTGATGATCCAAACTCTGTCAAGGATCTTGGAGTACTCATCTCTAATGACCTAAGTGCTAGAGCCCACTGCAACTACATAGCCAAAAAGGCATTAACAGTTAACCTAATCTTACATAGCTTTTTCTCTGGTAATATTACACTAATAACTAGAGCATACAAAACATTTGCTAGACCAATACTTGAATACAGCTCATCAATCTGGAACCACATTAAGTATATGATATTAACATAGTTGAAAAAGTCCAGAAATATTTCACAAGAAGAGTTCTCCACTCCTCTACTCATTGTAAAATACCTTATGCCACCAGACTCGAAATTCTAGACCTGGAAAACCTAGAACTACGCCGCCTTCAGTCCGATTGAAGTATAGTACTGTATATAAAATCATACATTGCAATGTCCTACCTGTCAATGAATACTTCAGCTTCAACCATAACAACACAAGAGCAAACAATAGATACAAACTCAAGGTTAATCGCAACAAACTTGATTGCAGGAAATACGACTTCAGCAACAGAGTGGTCAATGTCTGGAATACTCTACCTGACTCTATGGTTTCTTCCCCAAACCCCAAAAACTTTAACCTTAAACTGTCTACTATTGACCTCACCCCTTTCCCAAGAGATCTGCAGGGGGCATGCATAAGCGCACCAACGTGCCTACCATCCCTGTCCTACTGTTTCTTTTATTTTTTTATTTTTATTTTTCTTATATGTATCCATGTATTCATAACTATGTTTTACTTATACCTATTATTTTGTGTACAATTGACAAAAATAAATAAATAAAAAAATAAAAAACCTGTGTCTTCTATATCTTTCCCATTTCAGTCATTTACCATGGCTGGCATTCACTTATATGTGAACTGATTGTGTGGGTATGGGCAAATATGCTGAGTGGTTTGCCCATTCCTTGTTTGGGATATGGCAATACCTGTTTTTGCCTGGGCTGTCCTTGTTCCCCAACTGAACCGTTGGCCTGCAAACATTTGCTCCAAGCCAACTTGCCCATGATGATGAAATTGAATTCCCACTTCTGTTTTAAAGGAAGCTGAGCTTGAATTATCTGATTGCCAAACATATGTCAGACGTGTAATTTTTCCAGGTCTATAACTTTTTAAAAGGCCTACTTCCTTTGTTAGAATGCCTTTTCTGAAGGTTCTCCCACTCTCTCTGCACCCAAACAGAAACATCTCTATCCCACGCAACCTGTTGCCTGATAACATTCTTTGTGGGATTTTTAAAACTGGTGTGTATCTAGCCCTCAAAGGAATGCAACCCTCCTACCCACCAGATTTCCTTCATTTGCAATCCTCAGGATTCTTTCTGTCTCCTTGGACTGGTTGAAGCTGGATATGAGAAGCCTGAAGGGTTCCTGTCCAAGGATCCACCCTGTCACATGTTTGGTGCTGCATCTTGTGCAAATCGTTTTTTGCAAAATTGCTCAGGCTAGCTGGTGGTAAGAAAACAGGAAGTTCACGACACTTAAGTTTCAAGTACTCAGTCTCCTCCTTGGATGAAATTAAAATTGCAAATGTTTTGATGAGAAAGACTGCCTTGAACGAATGACCCAACATTGATATGTACATCTTCAAAATTGTCTATGGTCTTTCAGTGGTTTAGGAAACAAGAAGTCTGCATCATTTTGATGTGGCAATACAGCCACATGCACAGAAGCATGCTACCTTTTTAGACATTTTGAGCACAGGTTGTAAACAGTCACAAGCTAGATGTTATAGGGAAGAAGATTCACTGAATGATCTCTGGAGGAAAAAAAACATCAGTGGATCGCTAGCGTGTAATGCAATCCATAGAGAAATGATGTGAAATATTTCTTTGAAATGGAAGACCAAAACATTTCTTGTTTAGTCTATTATTACTTATAAATGTGACATTGAAATTTGTATGTGAGCAGAAAAGTACCTTTGTATATCATTTTTGGTGAGGTTATCAGTTGTGAATCCACCACCAAACTGAAATAAAAGCAGAGGAAAGGTTTTTTGTTTACAAACAGATAGTGATATGGTCACATGCTGGATGTGATCTATCAAAGAAAATGACCATGTGCATATGCTGCTAGTGTATGTTTTATTCACACATGTTGTTATGGCACAACCATGTCATAATATTAATTCTCTATTAACAGAAGCATTCATTAACTTATGTTCTTACCAGTGTTTAAGGTCCTCACCTAGAAGATATTCCTCCCCTGGGTAAGATGAACAGTCTGATTCATTGATACAACTATTGACTCCAGGCATATTTTAAACATATTTTAAACAAGAACTTCCATGGGAGAGCAAATTACCTATCCCTGCAACTGATAACCAGGCCTCCAGCAATGGCCTATATACTTAATTCAGCAGCAGCAGATGCCTCGTTACAAATTATGTCAGTTTAGCATTTCTATAAAACCAAGTATAATATCTAACATTTTGAAGAACTGCTTGCAGAAAATAAATACATTTTAGAACATTGTTGTGATCAGATCTTTCTTTCATTTGGGTCTGACATGGTTGCTCTAGCAGCATCTGCCTCGCTCACACATGCACAAGCACACTACCTCTAACATGGCCATGAGAAGGACTTAAGAAACTTTTGCTTTAGTTTCTTGTGTTATCTGAATTCAGTAAACAGTTGAATATTGGTTCCTCCTCCACCACCCCTTATGAAATCCACTGTTCCTAATTGTTATACTTGAGCGTTGCCATGATACTGCACATTATTTTTTTCAGAATCAGAAATATTCATATTCTGTATTCAATACACTTCTTTAAAAAGGGTCATCTGTTATATGTCTGCTTTTAAGCAATTGCTGGTTGGGGTGAATCAGATTGAGATGAATACAATGCACTCACTTGGACCTCTCCTGGCTGATACTCAGATTCTTAATATCCTTTTAAAAAGCAGTTCTAGAACTGTATGAGGTATTATGTGTTGAATGAAATGGATTCTAATCTGCCTTTCTTTTGATTTGTATTTTCAGGTAAAGGTCTTTGGCTCATAATCTTTTTAAACTTCAGTATCAGGAGAAATTATTTGGTGCATATTGTTTCTATTTTTCAATAATATTGGTGTATTCAACATTTTCTCCACTGAGTCTTGCGTTAGTGGGTTCACAGAAACATTTTTTTGCATGTCCAATCTCAACAATTTGATTTAAAAATTATCAAGATACTATATAGAATCTCAAAAAACTCTCAAAATAATCTGTTCTGGGTTTTAAAATATCCTCACAAGGAAATGTACTAGAAATGAACTATGGCACATCATTCCTGTTCTGACACTTAATTTATATCTTGGTATGGGCTGAATTGTCTGGAGTTGGACTGAAATGCCATCCATAAGTTCACCTTCAAGAGCAAATATGTACAGACCCCTCACATCCTGGACATAGTTTCAACTTCTACCTTCAAAATGACGCTTATAGGGCACTGCACACCAGAACAACTAAACACAAGGACAGTTTTTTCCTGAATGCCATCACTCTGCTTAACAACTACTTCCCACAACAGTGCCAAGCTATTTACTAACACTGTATTACTATTAGTCTTCTCATCTTTCCTAGTACCTATCTCTTCCCGTTTATGACTAAAACCATGTTGCTTGTATCTTTACAATTTACAATTTATATTGTTTTGTTTCCTAATATGATTTGATTGCTTATTAGTAACCTATGACTATCACTAAGTGTTGTATCTTATGATTCTTGATGTATTTTATTTTTTCTTTATGTACACTGGGAGCATATGCACAAAAGACAATTTCCTTGTGTATCCAATCACACTTGGCCAATAAAGATTTCTATTCTATTCTATTCTATTCTGTTCTGTTCTGTTCTGTTCTGTTCTGTTCTGTTCTATTCTATTCTATTCTTACTTGGCCAATAAAGAATTCCATTCTATTCTAAACGTAATTCTAAGAATATTTCATTTCTTGAATTATTTTTCTCTCTCTCTTTTCCTCTTTTGTTTCTCCATTCCACATTTATATTAATTCTCTATTATGCCCCTTAAGGCTATCCCTGAAAAACAGGAAATGCTTCATTTTGCTATTCCGATCTTCAGAAGGAAGCAGGACCTTTTCCGTAGCAGCTTGCTTATTATGGAGCTTTCTCCCCAATGATTAGGTTGGCCTCCTCTTTTCATCCTATAAATGGCTGGGAAGGCATCGCTGTTCATTTGATATTTAATAGTATACTTACTTTTGTACTGTATCAGTATGCCACACATTCCCAAAGGCTCTGTAATAGTTAATTGCACTTTATGACTTGATTATTAGGCCATAATTTTAGTGTACAAAAACATTTGTAAACTGTATGTACATATGTATTAGTTATATTGTTCTTCATGTGACCATTGTCCAGAATGTCTACTGTACAATAGAGTAATGCATAAACATTCCAATAAATAGCATTCTTGCAAGATGACTTCCAAGTGGCTCTTTTCCATTTAACTGCGAGTTGCATCCAAAGGCAATAAGAAAACAGAAGATATAGTTGATATGTACTGTCTTCCTGTGTTTGCTTCCATTAGAAAAGGAATGAGGTGTATTACACAGAAAATAAACTCTCACAAATGTGTACTATTTGGAACTCAACTCCATTTGAGAGGCTATATATTTTGACCAAAAATGAAATGGACTAGCAGTGCTTAACATCTTTTACAAAGAAGAAAATCTCTCCTGGAAACCTTCTGAAAAGTTATTAATGTTTCCCAATGAACAAATGCCACTTTGCATTTTTGATCCATGTTCTAGGATGAGTGTTAAAAACATTATGTATATTAACTAAACATCTGGCACAAATTAAGCCCCTTAAGTACATCATTTTCCCTTTTAATTTGTCAATATTTTGAAGAAAAAATCCCTCAAAGTGTCTTTTATCCCCAGTTGCCTCATGAGACCAAAGGACCATTGAACTACATAGAAATATAACACATAGAAATATAATAAGGTTCCATTTTAAGGTTCCTCCCTTCCTATTCATTTATAATCAGTCCTTCCACGGAAATATCTCAGATTAACATTTTGGTGAGAAAAGGCTTGTATTGTCCATTTTGCCAAAAGCTCCCAATTAATTTTGAAGGCAGTCAACAATTGTAAAACAAGCAAAATTATCATTGCAAAATATAGAAACAAGTAAACAAGCAAATTACAAGAAAATAATTGAAAAGGAAATCTCTGTTTAAAAGGAACCACTGTTTTTTGATAGAGAATTAGTATAATAAAAGAATCTATCAACCTGCCAATTAGAAAAAAAGAAAGATACATCTGCTTGGGGGTTTTATATTCATATTTTTCTTTTCAGATGTACACTTGTGTTTCTTTCTTTACACATATTAGTACAAAAAATTATATCTTATTGTTATTCCCAATTGATCTGCATTTTATTGAATTTGATATTTGATTTGAATTTGTACCTATAAATAGGCCCTACAGCAAATTTTTATAGTGTTTCTCAATGTATAAAAATAAATGCTTTTTCAGGGGTATGCTCCCATTTTCAAAGATTCCAGCATTGGAGACTTAGATGGGGGTGGGGAGCTGAAAAGGGTATGGTTTAAATGTGTAAGTTTTCCTTTCCTAGTGTAAGTTAAAAATCTCAATTGTCAAATAAGGTTTTGCATAGAAGGAAAAAAAGGTCAATTATTTTTATTAAAATTTCTCTACTTAACAGTGGAAGGGGGGGTATTTTTATTTCTTATGCCAAATGCTTTCTTGGTCCTCAGTTAAGAAGCCAACCAGAAAAATATTCACCTGGAAAAGCTGAAAGGTAAATGCCCAGAATAGAGATAAAGTAGAAGGAAACTTCGAGTAGCCCAGATAAACAATAGCAGCCAAATGAAAGAACAGCAGAAAAGACGCAGCTTTTTAATAAAAGGTCAGCAGCCTAACATATTTGCACCGAAAAAACAAATGTCATTGTTGCTTGTTTTAATTGGGTTTTATTCATTTATAAAATATACATGTACCATGACTGGGTTCTTACTAAAAAGACCTCCAATGGCTTATAAGAATAAAGTTTCGACACACACAAAATCCCCACATTCATCACCAAACCAAAAGCGAAATCAAACCAGCACTAAATAAAAAACGACGTAGGTAAAAATCTCCATTGAAATAAAAATGTATACATTTTATTTTTATTTTTTTAAAAATGGGGGTGCATGTACAACGTAACAAAATATCTTCGGATGCTACGATCACCCCCACCCCGTAGAGTTTTGTTTCCAGCAGAATCGCCGGCTTTGGCTGTTTTAATCGCTTTCGGGAGGAAGGCAGAGGCTGCCCAAAGAGGACGCCCTGCATTTTGTTTCAGGGTGTTGTGTTGTTTCGGTGCAAATAGAGTTCTCTGGGGTGGAGATTCCGGTCAGCCTTCCCAGAAGTATAAAAGGCCCCCCTCTTGTCAGTCGCAGACTCCCCAAAGGGCGCGCGAACCCCAACTTCTCCTCCTCCTCCTCCTCCCCGAGGTCGCAGCCCGGGCGCAAGAACCCCAGACGCAGGGACCGACGGGCGGAGATATGTAAATCAGCTGGGCGCTGATAGGTGATTCCCGAGCTTTCCTCCGCTTTGACTCGGCCCCTCGCGGCAACGTTTTATAAACAGGCGGCTCTCCCCGCAAGGCACAACAGAGTCCAAGTGGGCAGCCTTGGCTCGGAGCGGAGAGGCGGCGGCGGCCAGAGTCTGACGAGGGCGGTGGGCTCTTTGCTGGGCCCCTTTTTCTCTCGGGGCCGTTCTTGGCCTCTGCCTGGGCATAAGGCCATTCCTTTCCAACTTCAGCTACAGTGATAGCTAAGTTTGGAAAGACCAAACCGAGGAAAGCCGCTGCGTCCTCCTGCAGCCCCTTGTAGCCCCCCCACCCCACTCCGAATCGCCCCGCGTTTCTGCTTTCTGTATCTCGCTCTCTTATCTACTTCCACCTCTCTCTCTTTCTGTTGTTTCTGCGCCTGAAAGGGCTTGACAGCCTCCGCAACTGAGCAAAACCAAAAAACAAAAAAAAGAGGAGAGGCGACCCCGGATTGCCATGGCTCGGACTGCAGCAGAACAGGAAAACAGCCGAGGCTGTTGCGGTGAGTGCGGGGCGTGTGTGGGATGATGGGGTTGAGCCGTTTAAGGGAAACGGCAACAGTGGGAAAGCCGTCGAGGTTGCGCGCGTTTTGTGCTGGAAAGGGTTAAACGCGTGTGGACCAAGTGGACGCGACGCGCAGGGAAAGGCGCTTTTCCCGGGGCGGGAGTGGGGCTAATTGGGTGAAAGGATGGGCACGCGCCCAGCCTGCAAAAGAAAGGCACTGGGGAAGGGGAGGGAGCACAATTCGAGCACCAAGTGGACTGTCGGGAAGAGAAGAGGGCTTTTCCTGTTGTGCGACTCCAACAATTCGGGATTCTGAGGGAACCCCGCTTCTTTTAGAAACAGGGTTTAAATAATGCTGGGCCCCTGGAACGGGGAAGTTAATTTGCTATCGGAATCCTTTTTGCTCTCGTTATAAAAGGGGATGCTTCAGAGTGGACTATTCAATAAGGCATGACATTTGTATCCAGAATGACATCGGTGAGATTAATGTTGTCCTGCACATAGAAAATGATCAGTATGTGTTATCTATACATACATAAAGCTGTCCCAAGGACATAAAAACAATTGTATAAACTCAATTTTGTCAGAAAATAGCCCATTTGGGGATGGTAACCAGAGGAAAAACGGCCCAAATCATACAACCTGCAGATAGCCCAATATGAGAGAGAGAACTGCAGGTAGATTGGGCTATCTGCAGATTGTATGATTTGGGCTGTTTTTCCTCTGGTTACCATCCCCAAATGGGATATTTCATGCCAAAAAAGTGAGTTTATACAGTTGCTTTTATGTCCTTGGGACAATTTTCTACATTAAAATGTGGGTAGGTGAACCCAGTTATCCTTTCTATATTTGATTGGAGTCCGGTCCTTCCAAGTGTATGTACAACACCTATAAATGACATTTGTGATGAAGGATATATGGACATGAAATGGAGATGATCAGGGACCCCATAGTATATTAACTAGCAAAAGGTATTATAAGGCACTTAATAAACTTACTATTAAAGTATGGCAAGTATTTCTTGAAATACATTAATGTTACTCATTAAGCTACCTCAGTAGTAGAAGTAAAATAAATATCCATCAGATTCAAATTAATTCTTTAAAAGAAGATTCTGAACAATGATGATAATAACAAACATTTGCAGTCAATAATTTACCACTAATCTGTATTCATTATAGTTATTTGTTCTTTCCATCCTAGAATCCTGTATTAACTATTTGACATCTGCAAAAGTCCTCCTGTACTTTGGACATGCCCTGTCCACTTGGGTAAGTGAAATAAAACTACAGGAATTTGAGGTTAATTCATATGTATTATAATTGCTTGGTTACATTATATTTATATTATTCAGCAAAAATACATCTGCTAAATTATGCTCTGGGATAAATTGTGAAATCACTCCTTTGGGATGCCACAGTCGATAATATTACAATTAGGACTAGATTTTGGACTTTCTAATTCATGGATAATAGCCATGATTTGCTGATTTTAAAGAATCTCATATAGTTGTTGAATGGTAGATCCAGATGCAGCCATACTTAAGGGTAGATCTTTTGAAACTGATGGACCTTAACATGATAATTATGAATTTGTTCCCTTTGTTTCAATATATCTACTTAAAAGGTCACTGGCTGGTCTCAACTTACTAAAGACAAAGTAAAATGAACTTTGCATCTGATTTGAGGCACTTTTATTCTGTTTGACAGGTATCCATTTTTCAAGCAATACTTGCAGCTAATGGATTTATCTCTCTTTTAGTAACTTTTAATATTCTATGGATGTATGGTGCAAGGTTCAAATAGAAACTACTTGTAGAAATTAATTGTTCAAGAACTTGGATTTGCATCACAATTTTGAGGAAGCAGAACTTTTTTAAAAAGCAGATAGAGTACATTGCATTTTTGAGCAACAGTTTAAAAAATAGTTGGTAATTTTTATGTTAGCTGCTGATTTTTTAGAGTTATGTTGATTGTTATGAATTGACCTATTAATAAACATTAAAACTTTTAATCTTCAGAATTTTAGAAGAGTGTTTGTTCTACGGAAGATTGTAATATTTATTGCATCTATTCCTGCATGGTTCTATATTTGAATAAAAAGTTGTTTATTTTTTCACTATAGTAGTAAGAGTTCACATGAAAAATATCTGGTTGGGAACAATGTTGGACAAGAAAAAAAATATTTACTCCATCTACTTTTATCCTGCTTTTTCTACTTAAAGATACTCAAGTAAATTAGAAACAACATTCAAAATACATTCTATAATTAAATTATGATTAAAAGTATGTATGAGAGAGAGATAGAAATAGTATTAGGTTGATGTACCTGACACCTACATTTTGATTTAAATCTGGCTTGGTTGTAAAGTGACTAACTATTGTAAGAACTTAATATAAAAGCATCGTATATACTCTACTATGACTGTTCAGCTCCATGTCATGGATAGTAGCTCTTAATTTAAGATCATGGCCATCTTCATTAAAATGTCCAAGAGATGTCTATCATTTTATCATTATCATAAAAATGTGTTTGATATGATAATCAGTTTTCCATATTAAAATTAACAATAACTATAACAATAGCATGTTGATTGTCTCTTGATTTAATGAATTATATGACTAGTACAATGATCCAATAAGGAATTAAGCATTATTTATTTCATTGGCTTGCCTTTGGGAATTTAGAATTATAATTTTAAATGGCTATGTAGTTTGTATGATGCCAGAATATATTTATAAAAATTTATGTGTAATTCATTATGATTGCTTACACTCATTTATGATAATATTGTCTGCCTAAGTCATTTTTTCTTTAAGTAGAAAGCAAATATAATATTCTCTGGCCATTTTTTCTTTCTTAAATAGAAGGAAACAGGCAAATAAATACTTTGGTAAAATAGTTATCCCTTTATAACCATTAGTAAAATTAAAAAGTTTTGAAATACTGCAACTTCAGTAAATACTAATATTGCTGATTTAGCTATTAACTTATTTATTAATTAGGAAGTAAGAAACTCTTGCTAGAGCTTCAAAAATAGCATGCTTACAACTTGAGTTAAAAACTGGCTTCAACTTCAAGGCAATGTCAACAGTAATTACATTTTCAGAGCTCGATGAATCTGCTTCCTTATTAGACCAGTGGTAACTTCATTAAATTGTGGTCAGTTCATACCTTATGCAAAAGCAAACCCAGAAGGGATGAGTACATTCCAAAGAGTTGATATTAACCATGATTTCTTAACAAACTTACCCCATCAACCTATATACAATATTTTTATATTTGCAGTGTAAACTGAAATACCTGTAGGATTGCACATAAAATAGATTGGGCCAATTTCATATACTTTATAACACTTGGGTGGATTCCCAATGAGGCATTTATAGTGCAAACACATCTTGCCTTATTCTCAGAAGTTTATGAGAGGCCAAGTGAAGAGTATTTCTAACCTTGTGTTTCGTCAATGCTAGTTTTTCTCTTCCTGTTTAAAAAAAATCTGTTTAAAAAATGAAATAGTCGCACAAATACTTCGGATTAATAATGCCCAGAATTCATTGTCATTTCTTTGTTTTATGATTACTTGCATTCAGGCATTTCAATATGAGCAACTTTGGTATTATCATTAGTTACTGGATTTTTTGGTCACTAAAAAAAGAAGACAAATATGTGCAAAGCATGGAGATATACATGCACACATATGGACAGGCTGTGTAAAATATGAACTCTAAATGGCCATTAGAGATATCAGTTGAACAGTCTTGTTTGGTCATTGCCAGTTCATCCAGTGATTTTACTAGGTAGTGAGTTAATGGGAGTCAGAATCAATAATTCCTGTATGTTTCATGGATAGAACAATGGAATGCTAATTGACTGTAGCAGAGCTAATTATTATTTAGGACTTGTAAGAAAACACAAACTTGACAGAACAACTGACACCGCCTCAAGTTGTTCTGTGAGTGAGATGGTCAATCTTGAAGTTCAAGAAATAAATAAATAAAAATTCTTGCCAGCCTAGACATTACGAGATGGTGTATTTTATCAGTGAGGGGGGATACAGGTCTGAAGAGAGTCTTTTCCAGGATGATAGGTTCCAGGTATTTTGAGATTCACAATTTCCAGTGGACATGCAATCCAATGATATTAATGTTACAGTTGTAGGTTTGGTTGATGGCTATTTGTTGTTTGTTTTCAGTGCAGAGAAAGTTTACAATACAGTAAATATAAAAACAGTAAATACAAATAACAAAAATTGTCAGATATAAGTAGATTTATTGTGAAAAAATTAATGGAAAATAAGGTGTTCCCTAGCAAAGCACCACTACTAAAAAGCATACCTCCAGCCCCCACCCCCTCCATTCAATTTGTATGTATAGCACTGATAATACTAGCAATGGCTTCCCCGTGTAGATGCTGATATTAATTAGTGTTTTAGATATATATATATATATGTACAGCAAGAAAAAAAATCTAACATTATATAAATAAAAGTATGAATCTTTAGATTGCAATATAATCCCACCCCCTATATTATAGTGGCAGAATAGGCAGAATATTTTATGAAGGCTTCTCCTTTTGGTTCCTATTTATAATTAAATACTGGTCATCTGAGTCAGCTTCACATGGCCTGCCAACATCCACAGTCAAAGCAGGAAATCAAGGCTAGATTCTAGAATTCACTAACCATGCTCCTCCTTCAGTTTTACTTCAGGTCATTTGTGCTTTTCAAGTGGCCAAGGAGTGAATACCTCATGAGAAGATATTTGCTTTCGTCCTTCACCTCTTCTTCTAGATCTTGAAAAAAAAGAGGGTCATGGTGATGTCATCAAGAAAGGGAGTCCAGCAAGAATCTCTTATGCAAGCATACCTCTTAGCCCTTCAATGTGACATATTGTTGTAGTACCTAGTTTATGTACATCCTGAGTTGCTGTATGTCTCATATGTATAATAGACTTCTCAGAACTTGGGAAAGAGAATGGTAGTTTCTAAAATACTACAAAGGATAGAACACCTGGACATTCCACCTGTATCAGTGAATTAAATAGCAACTTCCTTACCACTTCAGGGAGCAGCCTGCTAAGGGGATCAAAGAAGCCCCATCAAAAATAATAACTATTAATAAGTGGGGTGCTAAGGTCCATGTATCCTGTTTTCAAGATTCTGTAACTTATCCCTTTTTTCCTTTTAATGAATCTAATTACTAAGACCGTTTGAGATTGTAGTTGGATAAGAGTGGCTGCTGGAGACCTGACAATGTAATATATACGTATTTAGGTGGTATAGCAGTATGTTTTGCTATTTTATTGATGTTTATTTTGAATGTTGTGTATCATCTTGCAATTGCCCACGTTTTCTAATTATTTACAGATTTTAAAAGTGATGAATAATTAAATGTATTATATTCATTCTAGGGAGATCGTATGTGGCATTTTGCAGTGTCTGTCTTCCTGGTTGAATTGTATGGAAACAGCTTGCTCCTAACTGCTGTTTATGGATTGGTTGTAGCAGGATCAGTTCTTCTTCTGGGTGCCATTATTGGAGACTGGGTAGACAAGAATTCAAGGCTCAAAGGTTAGTAGTGGCACATTTAACGTTTGAAGAATACAGTATTTGCATATAATAAGGGAAATCTAAATAACAAAAAAGCATGGAATTTTCTGAAATAATTGTTTCAGTGACAAGCTTTTAATTACATCATGCCTAATTTAAAGTGTGCCCAATTGGCTAGTTGCACCCAATTAAGCTTGAAAAACTTTACCAGACTTACTGACCATCCTAAAATAGAATGCTCAGCTGCATAGTCCAAGACTTCCATAAGGTTTCAAAGATAGTTGATTTTGGAAGGCTCTGAAAAGTCTACAGAAAAGCCATTTACATGGAAGATCACATGAAAGCCATGGGCTAGACTGATAGATTAATTAAACAACACCAAAAGATGATAAACCATTTTTTGTACTGCTGCCAAGAAAAATTAATGGTCATCTTCATCAAGCACCAGATATCAAGCTTGATTTAAAAGAGATTTTTTTTCTCTAATGCAAAATTAAAGGTTTATATCCCAACTTCAAAAAAATAACCACTAGTTCTATCAACATTGATGTAAAGGATTGCACAGTAAGTGTCTTATTCAGAATGGCTATGCAAATAACAAATGGACTGCCCAGTCATATCTGTGTTTACTTATTCTTTAAGAATTACAGGCTTCACTGGGACTTACCCCATAACGAGGCATGACTCTGTAGGATCTGCAACTACTTTAGAATAGTAATTTGAACTGTTTATTAAAAATGCACAGTAGGGACGCTACCTCATACTTCCATGGCTTCTGTAATTACGTTATGTACTCTTCAGAATTAATATGTTTTAAGTTATTAATACCACTTAAATCTTGTCTTGACTAAATACTTCACAAATAATTATCTAGTTTAAGCAAAGCTAATTTTGAATAATTAATGCCCATTAGATGTAAATAACAACTACTCAAGCTGGGTGTTTCCTCCTTTGTAGTAGTGTTAGCAATTTGAAAATGATGCTTTCACACCAGGAAGTGACTGTCCCTTGTCCAGTGCTGTTTAAGCACTAATGCAAAGATGAATGTCTCACTCTCTTTTACTTGTTAAGTCCATTTGTAGGGCATTGGCCTCAAAGTGTTGCCTTGAAAACAGGTGTAAACATCTTGATGTATTAATAGACTGAAATATTTCCTATTTTAAATATTGACGTTGTGCCCCCTTTCCCATTCTTTTTTCCTAAACAGTCGCCCAGACGTCCTTAATTGTGCAGAATGCATCGGTCATTCTGTGTGGCATCCTTCTGATGATCGTCTTCCTGTTTAAAACACAGCTTTTAAATTTGTATCAAGGATGGCTTCTTGTAAGTGCACAGAAGTAAAAACATTGATAAGGGCATGTGGCCAAATATCTTGTGATGTAAAATTCATGCAAAATGCAGCAGTTCAGGAGGGGAAGTTGATTTAAAGAGTGAGAGGGAGGCCTGTACTTTCTTACCTTTTCCATAACAAGTTGTTTCTATTTCCACAGACCTTATGCTATATTCTAGTCATCTCAATAGCAAACATTGCAAATTTGGCCAGTACAGCCACAGCAATCACCATACAGAGAGACTGGGTTGTTGTTGTTGCTGGTGACAATAGAAGCAAATTAGCAGGTAAGGTATATTTGTTTAACCTTATTTTATTCTGTGTGACTGGCTTAAAAGAACAAATGAATTCCACACATTTTGCCGGATTGCAACAAGAGAACATGACTTTAGATTTCTTTTCCAGGTTTTTTTTTTTTTTGGGGGGAGATAAAGCAACAGATCAGAGAATTATATAATTTGTATGAACAAGTAGTCATAATTTCCTCAAGATTTAGCAAACAAATTGTACTATTCCTTAAAATACTACTTTGTCACTTTTTTTTTGCAAAACATTGTTTCCATTGTTTATTAGTCAATCAATTTATATAGATACCTACTCAACATGCAATTCAGGATGGCATACACAGTTAAAAACAGCAAATCATCATCATCATCATCCAAAGAATAAAATATAAATTGCATTGTGCCAGTTGCAGCTCCAACAATTCAAAATAATCAAGATAGACTCAAAATCTCTCCTTGCTTTGTGTCTGGTGGAGAAACCCAATCACCAGAGCCTTTCAGAAGTGGGGCAGACTTGAGGCCCTAGGGATTTTGGAAGGAATGCTGTTCCATGGGGCAGGCATAGGGACAAAAAGGCACATCTGGTCGCACCAGATGACCATGTTAAGTGATGGAACTTGGAGCATACCAATTCAGTCAGCTGACATCAGACAGGCAGAGGTATTTGGAGGCAGGCAATTCTGCAAATAACTAGGCCCATCCAACTTCTATCAAATAAGATACGTTCTTTCCACTTCTGTGAAAAGAAGGGTAGCCTGTGGTGCAAACTGACAACAGCAGCCTTAAGTTCTACTCCCAAGCATTCTGAGCTGTGGTAACTGAATAAGGAGCGAAATAGAAATAATATGCTTCAAACTGCACAGATTTTTATATTTGAAACTAAAAGACCAAATGACCCTCAGACATATAATGATTTGCAACTAATTGTTCTATAGCATGATGCCAAATTCTTTGTGCTCTACATTTTTATTTGATTGCAAAAATCATTCATAAGAATATATTTATTTATGTCCACATGTGGTATCCAGCTATTCCATTTTTAAAAAAATGGAACAATGCAAATATGGACATGCACAGGGAGACTAAATGATTAAAAGGGTATGGGATGAGAAGGGAACAGACAATTAAAATTGTGTCCTGTTTTGTATTTAAAACTAAGTTGCATGTTTCATAGAGTCGTACAATATTTGCTGCAGGAAGGTACCGTTTTACATCATAGGTAGTGAAACGTTGCGTGCTATTAAAAAATATTTCCAATTTACATACGTAAACAGGAATGGTTAGAATGGAAGTAACCAGTAAACTACTGAGACTAGAGGAAATTGTGCTTTTTTTCTTCTACAGTAGTCTGGTTTTTTTCTATTTGTGGTCATCCCAAAATGTTGAATAATGGGAATGTTGAATGATGGATAAAAGGATATGCTTTTTATGCAATACTACTTAAATGCTAGAATTTGATGAAACACAATGCGATAATAATATATAAAAGATTAATTATCTGGTTCAGGTTTAGTGTAAGTAAGAAGACTTCAAGATAGGCATAATATCTTTGCATCCAGTGATACTTGTTTAGAATAAATGTTACTCTTTTGTGAATGAATGCACACAATTGCTTTTTTATATATGATACTTATTTAACACATTTTATATAGCTCTATAGGAAGGTATAAAATAGAACAGAATAGAATAGAATAGAATTCTTTATTGGCCAACTGTGATTGGACACACAAGGAATTTGTCTTGGTGCAAATGCTCTCAGTGTACATAAAAGGAAAGATATAGTTTGCTTTTTTTATAAAGTTTATATTTTATAAAGTTTATGAAAATATAAATATTGTGTTCAGACTAAGCCAAATATGTATGCAACTAGGTTTAAAAAGTTTAGGTAAGTGTACAATTAGACAAAAACCCAGGGAAGAATCAAAATAATAAATACTAGGATTTAAGAAAAGATTAAAATTATAAGACAAAGCCTAAAAAATAGTATTCTTTTTTCTTCAGTAATTGTTTTATTGCAGTAGAACATGTGCATAATACATTATGAAATACATATATTAGCTGGACGTAGTGGTATAAGCTAGAAGTTGTTCATACATAATAGCTCAGGTAATTTGAAACTTTAAAGATAAGAAGAAAAAAGTTAATTTCAGTGTTAAATATAACTTCTAAAATGTTGATAAATATAAGATTGTTTAAGCTGTACAGCTAAAAATGAGTAGCATTGATAAACAATTCCAAAATAAATGATAGTATAATATATAAAAAGTTTCTGTCTTAATGCTAAATACTCAGATCTCTATTGTATTATTGTTGAGATGATTTATAAATGTTAACAAAACTGAAAAACAGAATAAAAAGAAAAAGAAGGTGCTTGGCAAAGTAAGCAGTTCTTCAGCCAGCCTCATAAAAACCACTATGACTCAGCAGCCAAAAAGTAACTTCTGAAACTGCCTTTCATCGTGTAGGTGTGGCACAGAAAAGAGAGTTATTTTTGTGACATTGTCAAGTACTAACTTTTGCATTGGTTTATAGATATGAATGCTACCATACGAAGGATTGATCAGCTGACCAACATCTTGGCTCCTATGGCCGTGGGACAAATAATGACCTTTGGATC